>NC_064559.1:124916139-125541139 GCF_937001465.1 Orcinus orca
GGAGAAAAGACAGTCTCTTCAATAAGTGGTGCTGGGAAAACTGGACAGCTACATGTAAAAGAATGAAATTAGAACACTCTCTAACACCATACACAAAAGTAAAATCAAAATGGACTAAAGATCTAAATATGAGACAGGACAATATAAAACTCCTAGAGGAAAACATAGGAAGAACACTCTTTAACATAAGTCACAGCAAGACCTTTTTTGATCCACCTCCTAGAGTACTGGAAATAAAAACAAAAATAAACAAATGGGACCTAATGAAACTTAAAAGCTTTTGCACAGCAAAGGACACCATAAACAAGATGGAAAGACAACCCTCAGGATGGGAGAAAGTATTTTCAAACGAATCAACAGACAAAGGATTAATCTCCAAAATAAATGAAGAGCTCATGCAGGGGCTTCCCTGGTGGCACGGTGGTTGATGTACGCCTGCTGATGCAGGGGACACGGGTTTGTGCCCCAGTCCAGAAAGATCCCACATGCCATGGAGCGGCTGGGCCCATGGGCCATGGCCGTTAAGCCTGCGTGTCTGGAGCCTGTGCTCCACAATGGGAGGAGCCACAGCAGTGAGAGACCCGCGTACTGCAAAAAAAAAAAAAAAAAAAATAGAGCTCATGCAGCTCAATATTAAAGAAACAAACAACCCAATCCAAAAATGGGCAGAAGACCTAAATAGACATTTCTCCAAAGAAGACATACAGATGGCCAAGAAGCACATTAAAAACTGCTCAACATCACTAATTATTAGAGAAATGCAAATCAAAAGTATAATGAGGTGTCACCTGACACCAGTTAGAATGGGCATCATCAGAAAATCTACAAACAACAAATGCTGGAGAGGGTGTGGAGAAAAGGGAACACTCTTGCACTGTTGGTGGGAATGTAAATTGCTAGAGCCACTATGGAGAACAGTATGGAGGTTCCTTAAAGACCTAAAAATAGAATTACCATATGATCCAGTAATCCCACTACTGGGCATATACCCAGAGAAAACCATAATTCAAAAAGACACATGCACCCCAATGTTCATTGCAGCACTTTTTACAGTAGGCAGGTCATGGAAGCAACCTAAATGCACATCGACAGACGAATGGATAAAGAAGTTGTGGTACATATATACAATGGAATATTACTCAGCCATAAAAAGGAACGAAATTGAGTCATCTGTTGAGACGTGGATGGATCTAGAGACTTTCATACAGAGTGAAGTAAGTCAGAAAGAGAAAAACAAATATCGTATATTAGTGCATATATGTGGAACCTAGAGAAAGGGTACAGATGAACCGGTTTGCAGGGCAGAAGTTGAGACATAGATGTAGAGAACAAACGTATAGTCACCAAGGGGGGAAAATGGTGGGGGGGTGGGGATGGTGGTGTGCTGAATTGGGTGATTGGGATTGACATGTATACACTGATGTGTATAAAATTGATGACTAATAAGAACCTGCTGTATAAAAAAAAAAACTAAGCCCAATAAAAAATAAACATAAACATATTTAGCTAATTTTCTGAACCAGAATTTCAAGGGTGAAGTGGGTGTGCACTGGAAGACTTGTTGCTAGAAGCTGCTCCAGGCAACTGTAATGAACAGCCCGGTTTGGGAACCAATGAAATAGAAGATGACTAAGCCAAGATTTCAAACATCTTGTCTGGTAGGAAAAAGGGACCCAAATTAATGATTAATTTTATTATTAATAAATGTACCCTATGAAACTTATAGGATATGTTAATTGCAGAACAGTTGAAAAATCTAGACGACTTTAAAGAAAAATATAAAAATCTCCTATACTCCCACTACTTTAGAAGTAACTACTATGTACATTTTGGTGCATTTTATTCTAATGTTTCTTCAGTGTACCCAAAACACAGATATGAAAATTTATACAGACACACATGTGAAAACCACGCAAGGACGCCCATACACACAATTTTGCGTTCCACCTTTTGCACTTAATATTGTGTCATGAGCATTTCTCATTTAATTGAATTTTATTAATAAAAATATTGAATTTTATTCAGAATATTGTAATTTGCCTAATCAGTCTCCCTTTTCTGCCTTTTAGGTTGTTTTGAATCTTTTGCTGTAATAAGTAGTTGTATGATAAAGTTCCTTATTTGTAAAATTTTGACCACTTTTGTCTGATTATTTCCTCACTATTGGTCCCTAGAATTTAGTTAGCTCGTCAAGGGGTACGGATGTTTTAAAAATTCTTGATGCAGATTGGTAAAGGACTTCAATGAAAAGTTATTTTAACTTATATTTCTGCAAAACAGTGTCCATTACCTCACTCTAATTAGGAATATTATAAGTAAAAGATCCTTTAGCAATATAAGTAGAGCAAAAATAGTGTCTTATCTTGATGTCTTAATCAGATTTCTGATATTAGTGTGGTCAAATATTTTTCATAATTTTCTTGGCTATTTGTATTATTTATTTTTTAAAATTTCCTGTTTGTGATGGCTACCTATTTTTGGGTAAAGCTTATTAATTAATCAACAATTTGTAAGAACTCTTTGAATTAGGAATAGTAACTTTTTGTTTGCCATACTAGTTGTAAATAATTTTTCCTATTTGCCTTTAAATTTTATTTATGGTGTTCCTAGAATTACTGAAAGATTTTTCCTGTTGCGTTTTTTTGTTTTGTTTTGTTTTTTGTTTTTGCGGTATGCGGGCCTCTCACTGTTGTGGCCTCTCCCATTGCACAGGAGCACAGGCTCTGGACGCGCAGGCTCAGCAGCCATGGCTCATGGGCCCAGCCTCTCCGCGGCATGTGGGATCTTCCCGGACCGGGGCACGAACCTGTGTCCCCTGCATCGGCAGGAGGACTCTCAACCACTGCGCCACCAGGGAAGCCCTTTCCTATTGCTTTTACGTTTTTAATATCTTTTAGTATCTGAGATACAGTAATTATTCACCCATATTTTCTTCCAGTTTCCTAAAGAGTTTAAAAAAAACCTCTTAAATCCAGCCTAATTAATTTTGATTTATGGTAAATGCTGAGGGTCTAATATTTTTTTCCCAAATTTTAAACTAAATCTGAAGTTTTATTAAAGAATTCTTTCCTATTGGTTTACTTTTTTCGTTTACTAATTTTATCATTTACTAACTTTTATCATTTACACACAAAAAAATGTACATTAGGGCCTGGCTCTAGGTTATCTGTATAGTGTCTTTAGTTATAGATTTTGGTACTATGTAGCACCAATGAGATAATTTAACATTTTATTGTGCAAGTTTTCCTTTGTTGCTTTTCTTTAAAATGTCTTGATTAGTAGCAGTAGTTTATTTTTCCAGTTGGACTTTGGAATCATTTTGTTACATTCCAATAGAAACTAAATTGAAAACTCAACCAATTCCTTATGCTTCATCACTCCCTACCAAGCCAAAAAAAAAAAAAAAAAAAAAAAATCAACAACCAATCAACCAAACAAGCAAACAAACAAAAAAACCACACACCCTGATGGAATTTTAAAAGTTACTTCTAATAGTAATTATCTTTATCCAGAGGTAATCAGCGATCGCTACTGTTATATATGATTTACATCTGCATGATATATTATAGCTCATATAAAATTTGAATTGTATGTTACACACTTAGTAATCTTATTTTTTTTTTTAATTTTTATTTATTTATTTATTTATGGCTGTGTTGGGTCTTCATTTCTATGCGAGGGCTTTCTCTAGTTGCAGCGAGCGGGGGCCACTCTTCATCGCGGTGCGCAGGCCTCTCACTATCGTGGCCTCTCTAGTTGCCGAGCACAGGCTCCAGACGCACAGGCTCAGTAGTTGTGGCTCACGGGGCTAGTTGCTCTGCGGCATGTGGGATCTTCCCAGACCAGGGCTCGAACCTGTGTCCCCTGCATTAGCAGGCAGATTCTCAACCACTGCGCCACCAGGGAAGCCCAGTAATCTTATTTTTTTAATACATCATGAACACAATGATATACCATGTCATTAAATAGTTTTCTAAATTATTATTATTATTTTTGCGGTACACGGGCCTCTCACTGCTGTGGCCTTTCCCGTTGTGGAGCACAGGCTCCGGACGCACAGGCTCAGCGGCCATGGCTCACGGGCCCAGCCGCTCCGCGGCATGTGGGATCTTCCCGGACCGGGGCACGAACCCGTGTCCCCTGCATCGGCAGGCGGACTCTCAACCATTGTGCCACCAGGGAAGCCCTCTAAATTATTTTTAATGGATGCACATTATTCTATTTCACATACATGCATATATATACACACATGTATATTTGCACTGTGTTTATTCAACTAGTGCCTATTTTTGGACGTTGAATTTGCTTCCACTTTTGTACTATATACTATAAGAAATGATTTTATTATGCTATGAACATCTTAGGAATCCATCTTGTATGCATCTCTTATTTTTCTTTATATAAATTTCCTTGTTAATGAAATTCTTGGTCAAAGGGTAAAACAGTTTTTGAGTTTTCTTTTACCAATTGCCAAATCATCCTGTTTTAGCAATTTCATGGTGCCATCAGAAGTGAACAAGAATGCCTCGTTAGAGATTTTGATCGGAATTGCATTAAGCTTAAAATAAATTTGAAAATATATGACAGCTGTTTTGTATTGAAACTTTACCTCAAGGAATGGTGTGCTTCTCTAGACATATATATTATATCACTTAGTAAATTTTCACTATATATATCCTGCACAGTTCCTTAGTAGGTATAAAAACATAAAGGTTTCTTCATATAAATTCTGCACATTTTCTAAATAGGATTATTTTTATGTTTCAACAGTTTTAAAAAAAATGTAGCAATCAGGAATGGGATGTTTTCACATTACAATTTCTGACTAATTATTGTTTTTCAGAAAGCTATTGATTTTTGTATATTCATTGTGTATCTGAATACTGAGCTTTCAGGTTAATTCATTATTAATTTTAGAGACACTGAAGTGAGGACCAGAGAGTTTATCAGCTTCCCCAAGTCATAAAGTTGGTCTAGTGTTGGAATTGCTATTGAGCCTAATTTTCTATAATTCCAAATATAATGCTCCTTATACTACTCCTTATCACTTCCCAAATATATCTGTAGAAATACGATTAGCCAAACAAGGGAAATTATAGCAGTAAGGTCTCTGTACTGGTCAGAGTGTTCAGTTTAACTCTCAGCACCAAATTTTAAGAGTGACACTGACATTTAAAAGAGTGTCTAGAATGAGCCTGTGATATGAGGAATGATTGAAATCAAGAAAATAAAGCTGTACAGCTTCAATGGCTAGAGTCATGATTGGGAAGCAGTTAAAGGAAACTAGATTCTGGCACATTATGTCAGAACTCTTAACACAGAGAGTTGTTCTCAAATGGAATAGGGTGTTTTGGGAGGTATTAATCCACCTGATATTGGAAGTGCTCAAGGAGAAACTGGGTGAGCATCTCTTGAGCATGGTACAATGCGGATGGGAATGTGGATGAAATCTCTAAGTTTTCTCCTGGTCCTATGATTATTTCTGAATTTAGCTTTGAAAAACCCTAATTCATATGTTAGCCATGGGAATTAGATGTAGTTATCACTACTACTTATGGGGTGAATTAAAAAGCACAAATTTTCTAAACCTCATTTTATTTAGTAAATTTAGTCTTCTTTCCCAGCTTTACAACAAATTCTGACAGATCTCTAAATAGAATGTGGTTTATGTTCTACTCTTTTATTCCTTTGTCTACCCTTTCCTGTTTGTTCTAATGAATTGTGACAAAACAAAACAAAACAAAACAAGGATAAACACAAAACAAACTTCTGAATAATCAAAGGGTGATGGTAAACTTGGCCATGTCTTCAGTAAAAAAAAAAAAAAAAAATCTGTTAGCTGGGTGGACAATCATTAGCTGTCTCCCTCCTTTCAGCTTGATGGTATTCACTCATTCACTTATTCATAATGGGTTTTTTGGGCTCCAGCTAGTGTGGAGCTCGGTGTTGGGGGGAGCTGTGAGAGATGCAACAATGTCTTTGCCTTAAGAAATCCTGGCTGGAAGGGAAGAGACTATGTAGTGGAAGTGGGATGGGGAGAAGGTAACCGAGGCTTAGAATATGGGATGCTCCGAAAAATGATTCTGTCCCAATCCTGTTAAAGCAATAACAAATGCTTCTGCAATGGCATCACATTCTTTCCTTTCCCACTTCTACTCCTATCAGCCTGGGGAAGAGGAGAGGAGACTTCAGGGTGTGAAGGACTGGTTTGGGTTAAAAAAGGGGATTACGTGAAGCAGAACCTCCATAGATTCTTCTCTTTGCTCCACTTCAAACTTTATTAAGAGTGAACAACAGAGGAAGTTCTGAACAAGGGTGAGGTTTATGGTTTTGAAGTTTACTAGAATTTATTGTGATGTTATGAGCAGAGACTGCCATTTTCTACTATTTAACTAATCCCTTAGCTTTCCTTGGTCTTAGGTTTTTCACCTATAAAATGGGGATGGCAACATCTGCTTTTGAAAATACTCATACGACTGTTTGGACAAATGAGATAATGAATGTGAAAGTTTTTGTTTTTATTTTTAAAGTCTAAATGCTATGCAAGAATAGGTTATTATTATTTTTTAAATTGAAGTATAATTTACAATGTGTTTGTTTCAAGTGTACAGCAAAGTGATTCAGTTTTATATATATATATATATTTATATATATATATATATATATTCTTTTTCAGATTCTTTTCCATTATAGGTTATTACAAGATACTGAGGATAGTTCCCTGTGCTACACAGTAGGTCCTTGTTGGTTATCTATTTTATATATAGTAATGTGTATATGTTAACCCCAAACTGTTATTATTTTTTCCATCTTTTTTTTTTTTTTTTTTTGCGGTACTCGGGCCTCTCACTGTTGTGGCCTCTCCCGTTGCGGAGCACAGGCTCCGGACGCGCAGGCTCAGCGGCCATGGCTCATGGGCCCAGCCGCTCCGCGGCATGTGGGATCCTCCCGGACCGGGGCACGAACCCGTGTCCCCTGCATCGGCAGGCGGACTCTCAACCACTGCGCCACCAGGGAAGCCCTATTTTTTCCATCTTTTTTAAAAAAATTGAAGTACAGTTGATTTATAATGTGTTAATTTCTGCTGTACAGCAAAGTGATTCAGCTTATATATATTCTTTTTAATATTCTTTTCCATTATGGTTTATCTCAGGATGTTGAATATAGTTCCCTGTGCTATACAGTAGGACCTTGTTGTTTATCCATTCTATATGTAATAGTTTGCATCTACTAACCCCAAACTCCTAAAACTATAATTCAAAGAGATACATGCACCCCTATGTTCATAGCAGCACTATTCACAATAGCCAAGATATGGAAACAGCCTAAATGTCCATCATTAGATGAAAGGATAAAGAAGATGTGGTACATATATACCTCGGAGTATTACTCAGCCATAAAAAGGAATGAAATAATGCCATTTGCAGCAGCATGGATGGACCTAGATATTATCATACTAAGTGAAGTAAGTCAGAAAGAGAAAGACAAATACCATAGGATATCACTTATTTGTGGAATCTAAAATGTGACACAAATGAACTTATTTACAAAACAGAAACAGACTCATGGACATAGAGAACAGACTTATGGTTACCAAGGGAGAGGGGGATGGGGGAGGGATGGACTGGGAGTTTGGTGTTATTATTATTTTTAATCGCAGAATTCTTGTGCTTAGGATATGTCTTTATATCTATATTTGTTAGCATAGATTGATTTTGAGTAGCTCTTGTAGCTCCTTTTAACATGTTGTATCACCCCATATCAATCATTGATGCAGTTACACATTGAAAACTTGATGCTTAAGACAGAAGCCAGAGGTTCAGAAAATAACCTGGCTCTATGTCTGAAATGGTTAGAGTGAATCCAGTCACTGGGGTTTTACATAAAAACCGTAAGTTCAGATCTCACTCAAACTGCTCCTATGGTGTTTTAGAAAAATAGACATGTCACAGGGTTCCTGGTGAGGAAACTTCTTGAGCTCCCCAGAATGACACCACTGCCATTTAAATAAATTAAAAATTAAAATATTCTTATTTTATTTCAAGAGAAGCTAGGTAGTTTGAGACTTTAGATTAGGAAGTGGAAGCTCTGTTTTGGTTTTAGCCTGAACTATGCTGTACTTGTTTAGACTTTTGTTAGACTTACTCTCTGGTTTGTTTTAATCACAGTTTTCTATAAAAGAAGCTTTTCCTTTTCACCATCTAGTAATGTTGAGAAAGTTCATGGGGATCCTTGTCAGTAGAGGGCTTTGCAAAGTAGCATTATCGCTCTGTAGCACACTGGAAAAACCACCCCTGGTTATCAAAAGGCAGTTTCCTTAATAAGCTATCAAAATTATTATACCTCATCACATGGTCTCCTTTGTGGGTGGGCTATTATGTTTGGCAAAGAAATGTGGCATAGTACTTTTGTTTGAAGAAACCTTTCCCTCTCTGGAAGAAACATGTAATCTCAGTATAGCACTGTGGAAAATTGTGCGGAGGCTTTATTGTTTGAATATAGTGGCACAGGACATCTTTACTTAGGAGATTCCTGTATCTCCACATACCATCTTTATGTGAATGTCTTGGGATGCTCATGACAAATTGGGAACTCTTCCTGTAACTTTGTCTTAACCGCGAGGTACAGTGGAACAATGGTTCATTATGCTTCCTTTTAGTCATTATTACTTTAAGGAGTCCTTAGAGCTCTAAATAACACAGCGATCCAAACACATGTTAAGGTCTAACTTCTGTCAAGATCCAGGCTGGCTTGCACTTGTTTTCATGCTCTCATTTGTACAGGAAGAATGAACAGGGAAAAAAAATGTACCTGGCCAGCAGCCTGGGCTTCTTGGACATGTGACCTGTGAAGTCATACACGAGGGCACCATGCTCAGAAGGGCCCAGTGCTTAGTCTGAATGCTTTTAAACTTCTGCTGTTACCACCTTGAAATTCTGAACACTTTTTGAGCAGGGATCCCCACATGTTCATCTTGTATGGGGCCTCACAAATTATGTAGCAGGTCCTGCTTTGAGGTCATTAACTGTTTTATTAAGTGTTAGAAGATTCCAGATATTGAAAAAAAAGAGAACGAGATGAGGTGGGTTGTCTAGTGAGAGGAAACGTGCTGAGGAAGTAACTATTAATAGAACCTGTGTGTATTTATGTTATTGTTTTAATAGTGGTCTTTTGTATTGGGTAGATTTCTGTTTTATGTAAAGAGCTTTCTACCTCCTACCTTCCTATGTTTACAAGTCGAGAAAAAATTCCTTGGGAGTGGAACAAAATAGGGAGTGGATCCGGGGAAATGTGAGAGCTCTTGATAATTCTGCGTCATGAGCAGATTTGGCCTGCAAATCTGTTGCTCAGATTCCAGCATCAGGCCTTTAAGTGGTTCATTACCAAAAGGAGTCAGTCCTAGGCAGGTGCTTGTCCTTGTGATTATTGCTGTTGTCTAACTTTTGACCAAGCTCACCTCCTTCATCTATGATCAAATGTCACCCTCTCCATGAGGCCCATCCTGACCATGCTACTGCAAATTGCAACCCATCCCATACCACTCCTGACACTCCTGATTCCCTTTTCTTCACTTATTTTAATGTGAATGCGTGAGGTTTGGCACAGAGTAAGTGCTCAATAACCATAAATTGAATAAAGGGAATGAGAGAATGAGTGGATAACATGCATTTCTAACATTAAAGGTTAAGCTTTGAAAAGAGTAAAAATATCAGCTTTATTCTTACCCCCTTTCTCCTCAGCTGGTTTGTTCTCTGTACATTGCTTCTAGTTCTCAGAATTCTTCTGAGCTCAACCCCCTCACCCCAAACAGTCCTATTTTTGTGAATCTATGATCTCTAGCCAGTTTAAGATCTAGGAGTTTTCCAGTCTGAGTCTCCCCATGGTATTTAGTAACAGTATTTTCTAATGTCACCATCGGAGTGGAGACAAGAAAACGTGTTCCTTGTTGGAGGAGGATGTGAGCAGTATAGGATATTAGTGGTCATAAGGGGATCTTGCTCTTTCTGAGGGAAATTTACCTGCATCTTTTCATCATTCTTTGGTGTGGACCATGTTTACTTCCAGAGAGGAACCCTGTAGGGATAACTCTTTCAGTCCTTCATCTCACTCTTCCTGAGAACGCTGGAGACATTGGTATTATCAGTTCCAGTGATATTCAAAGCACATTTCCAATCACCTACTTCAGTAGCTCTCCTTTTGTATCAAAATCCGCTATTTGTTAAAACACTATGTACTAACTTAAGCCTCAAGAGACCTTTTAATCAATGTAATATTTAATTAGTTTGAAGTACCCTGTTTTCCACTTAGAGTTGAAAACTAAACTCTTTGGCTAAGATATACTTTGACCATTAATTTAGTAAGTGAAGAGTTGGTACAGGTGTACCTCATTTTATTGTGCTTCACTTTTATTTCGCTCCATAGATACTGCTTTTTTCTCTTTTTTTACAGTTTGAAGGTTTGTGACAACGGGCGCGGAGCAAGTCTATTGGCGCCGTTTTTTCAACAGCATTTGATCACTTTTACATTTTGCTGATTGTTGCAATACTTCAAACTTTTTCATTATTATTATATTTGTTATGGTGATCTGTGATCAGGGATCTTTTTGTTTGGTTTTTTTCATTGTGAGCAGTCTTTTTTTTAAATTGAAGTATAGTTGACTTACAATATTATATTAGTTTCAGGTGTACAACCTAGCAATTCAATATTTTTATAGATTGCACTCCATACAAATTTATTATAAAATACTGACTGTATTCCCCGTGCTGTACATTACCTCCTTGTAACTTATTTATTTTATACCTAATAGTTTGTACCTTTAATCTCCTTTGCCTATTTTGCCCCTCACCTCTCCCCCTACTCTGGTAACCACTAGTTTTTCCTCTGTGTCTGCTTCTGTTTTGTGATAATTGTTTGTTTGTTTTATTTTTTAGATTTCACATATAAGTGAAAACATACAGTATTTCTTTGTCTGTGATCAGTGATCTTTGATGTTACTATGGCAAAAAAGATTACAACTCGCTGAAGACTCATGATGGTTAGCATTTTTTAGCAATAAAGTCTTTTTTAATTAAGGTGTATACGTTATTTTTTAGACATAATACTACTGTATTATGTTATGCAATAGTATTATGCAGTCCAAACATAAGTTTTATCTCTACTGGGAAACTAAAAAATTTGTGTGACTCGCTTTTTTATGATATTTGCTTTATTGCAGTGGTCTAGAACCAAACCTGCAGTATCTCCAAGGTATGCCTGTACATGGATAAAGTAATGAAGGAGAAACATGAGAGTAAGTGTACAAAATATAACCCATATTTGGTATACCCAAATGAGGTGCCTTCTTTTAAACAATCATTTCTGTGTACTTTCATAATTTTGCCTTTATTCTCTTTAAGTTTTTTTTTTTTTTTTTTTTGGCCTCGCCCTGTGGCTTACGGGATCTTAGTTGCCCAACCCAATCCACCCCCTCGGCAGTGAAAACACAGAGTCCTCACCCCTGGACCGCCAGGGAATTCCCCCTCTTAAAGTCTTTGAGAAGGACTTCTGACTAATCTAAAATTCAACTTACTGATATGAGAAATGAATGTCACCATCACAGTAATTTTGTTTTCAGTTTGAGAGCCTGGTGTCACATTCCATCTACTTACTACGCTTAATCTGATTTTTTAAAAAGAGGAACAATAAGACTGGCACTTGAGTCTGTCAAGTTATAGGCATATACATTTGTTTTTTAAATTCCTTGCAGTGGAAATAATGACTTTTTGGACGCTCAAAATCATGTGGAATAAATATAACAGTGAAGATTATTTCATTACACAGCCAGGAATTGGAGGGATAACTTTTAGTATAATAATCAAATAGATCTTTCTTAGACTGTCAAAAGTTTTTTATTTTTTCTAACAAAGTGCCTATGAGTTGCTGTGTTGGGTTACATTGGGCAATTGTCTTATGATTTTGATTTTGTCTTATGATTTTATAAAGTATATAAAAATTATTTCAGTGTAGGGAAATAAGAGGAAAACAGTTAAAATTAGGATATTGTCTCTGAGTTTTAGTCTAGGTCAGAGATTTTGAAGATTTTAAGTACTTCCAAAAGTGAAACAATCCCTGCAAACTCTCTGGACACTGTGTGTTTTCATTTCCCCAGGGGGAAGGGCAATAGCTGAGGTGGCTTCCTGTGTAAGGCAAGGGTGGAGAAAGCTGGCATTTCCCAGGGTGTCCAGGGGAGATGAGTGGATGTGTTGTTTCCATGGACACACCACTGCTCCATTTTTTCCTTTTAGGTGGTGACCATTGTGACTGGACTTAGTCTGGTGAGGTGTACACTATTGGAGATTTGCTCCCACAAACTCTTCTCAATTTTTTCTCTACAATCTTTATACAAGTATCTTACTTCCAAAATAGAATTACTTTGTGATTTTACTTTGGAGATTTGCTTAATTCTTTCTAATGGGATATGGTTAAGCTAATGAAATATTCCGAAAAGTAGTTGTTATTTTATTTTATTTTTTAAATGATCATAAAAACACACACCAGTATATTCAAAAACCTATTTATTGTCTTGTCTGCTTGTAAGGCATTTAAGGCATTATGACTTTTGTTCTAGTTCTATTTGCATTTGGAACCCTCTGTGAAAATTCCTAGTTTTCCTGAATAACTGTATGCAGTCATACCTTTAGAACACATGCACTTTAGTACGAGTTGTAAGGTGCACTGGGTGTAAAAAGGGTGGAAGCAAGGGTGGGCTGTGATTCAAAAAGGAAAATGTGGAACAAGGGGCTACTTGTGGATTTCATTGGATACATGATTTAATTTAGTTAATTAGGAGATAGAAGCATCAGGAAAAGCGGAGCTTGTGCCCACACAAGTCACACAGTCTAATACAGTAACCTTTAGACAACAGCTGTAACCTAAAAGGCCCACGCCAAAAACAACAGAGCAGGGCCCAGTTCCTGTCCCTTAAAGCGGGACAGCTGAAATGGTGGCTGAGTTTAACAACAAAAAAGAACAAAGCAAAACAAACAATAATCCAAACCAAGTTTTTCTGAAAGGAAAATGTACTAATTAGAAGTTGGACATTTCGAGAACACTGTCTTATGGAAAAGTGCCAATTTTATCTGTGGATTTTTGGTTCCTAACCATTGGCTGAGAAAATATTTCAAGTTATTGCATCTTTCTGGGTGGAACTGAAACATTGTATCCTTCTAATAAAAATTCTAAATTGGGCTTAGCATAGTAATAATTTATGCTGTGGGACTTTGAAGAGCAAAGAGTAATATCTTTCTACCCACCCTGATTTTGCATCAGTTTTCTTTCCACAAGGCAATGAAGAGTTATTTTTATAGATAGTAATGTCCAATATACATTGAAATTAATAAATCCGCATCTGTGATATTATGCATCAGTTTTTAAAAAGTACTCCTGACGGTTAATTTCAGTGGCAGAAAATGCTGAAAAAATTGGGATGTTGATTTCCAAAGTGGTTTTTCTTTAAAAAAATTATAAGTTGTAGCTAATGATAAGTGATTGTGCCAGAGATTTCCAGGTTACTGCCAAATAGAGGATTTTGGAAAATTAAAAAAAAAAAAAAGCTGGATCATTTAAGGAAAGTAATTCATTTCACACTTTGACTCTTTCCCAGAACAAACATAAAAAATGCACTATTCTCCTTCCTGGTATTAACGAAATATTTTCCAAATCCATTGCATTGCATGCATTGCATTCCTTTATCAGGATCTTATTCAGTTTGTGACTCTGCTGGAAACTGATATCTTAGAATTAATCTGATACATGCTTTTACCTACTTTTCTCTTGTTTAATGCTTAGCTTAAATACAACGACATTCATTTTAATTTTGTTAGGCTTTCTGGACACACTTCCACAACTACAAATAAAAAGTTTCAAGTCATTTGTTTTATTTCTTTTTCTCTCCTCCTTTTAAAAGATTTTAACTTTTTGGTGAATTAATTGTTTAAAAAAGTTTCCAAGTTAGGGATCTGTTTTTTGATCTACTGTTTGTTGAATATAAATTTAAGGAAAATCTGCATTTTTTTTAAGGTACATAGAAGGTTAACCAAACTGCCTTAAAAGCTTCTGACTGCTATTTAAAACATAGGCACAGTTTTTGTGGAAATCAAGAACATTTGCCCTGTACTCAGGTTCGGAAAACCAAGAGTTACAGAGGGTCACCAGGGTTAAGAGAGTGGCAGAGACCCGTCGTCCATGAAAGGTGACAGTTCTGTTTTTCCACTTACGGGGCTCAGCGGCCGGGGCAGCTAGCAACGCTTCTGTTGTTTGTATGAGCAACCTCCTCCATGAGTTATAACTGTATGCAAGACTTACTGTGATGGCCTGGAGTCTCTCCTTCACCAGCTCAGCTTCTTCCATTCTAGAAGTCAAGGACAGGCAGCCAGTGAGGGAAGTCCAAAACTACCATAAAGCAGGAGCCTCCTTGGGGAGAGGAGTGGAGGTGACAGAGAAGCAGGGAGAAATCCGCTTTGGCAGCGGTGGAGAAAAGCAGAAATCACCGACTCGGCAGGAGCGTCTCTGAGCAGATGTACAGATCAGGCCAGACACATGTAATGAGGGTGTGCTGGGGAAGCAGACGCTGAGGCTGCTAGCACGGGCTGACTGACAAGTTTGAACGGCAGCCGTACAAGCCCTTTTCCTTCAGGAGCTGCCAGCTCTTTGTTGTAATGTGCACAGTTAGCAAGGCACATTTTCTTATTAACTGTTCCTTACCCAATTCATTCTTTCCTAGGAGTAGCGCTAGAAGCCCATGCACTGAGTGCTTAATCAGCCTCTGCTCTAGACACACACAAGAAAATCTCTGCATGTGTGGGTCTGTGTGTATTTGTACAAAGTTGTTTACCTGTACTGTCCTCCAGAGTTGCAAAGACAAAGCCTTACCTTGACTGGGTCAAGTCACTTGCTTGCCTTTCTTCCTTTAATTGCATTTAGATAAGAATACAAAATTCTAGAGTAACTTTAGAATTTAATATAGTGGTAAACTTACGTCAGGCTGCCCTTGCCTTTCCCTTCCCCTCCTACTTCAGCAGTTTGTTTCAAATTTTGGAATCTTTAGGTCATGGAGAAATTAAAGGCATTAACGTGACTCTGTTAAGAACTTGGTCCACCGGCTGTGTTCAGTGTGGTTTAAATGTCAAGTACCACCCTCCCTTATTTCTTGTCTTGGATTTCTATGGAATGCAGTTCTTTCTTGGATCCTATTCAGCAATGACACTCAGAAAGTTGCCCATCTTGACCTCACCAGTTATGCAATAGAAAGGAATGAGACTTTGAAAGTGTGATGAGACATTCTGTAACTCATGTAGTCTGACACCATGTGAGTATTCCCTGGCCCTTTAGAAAGAGGAAGTCAAGTCCAGCGAAACTCTTAGGTCAAAGCAGAGGCTGGGAAGCTTTATGACTGACTTTGTTCTTTCCCCTACCATTTCTTTAATTAAATTTTGATGTAATAAATCCTAATTACCATCTACCTCATTGTTACATGTTTAGATGCTATCAGGCACCTTCATATCAACATTCAGCTGAAGAGGTTAAAAGGACACCCCAAACATTGAACAGATGTTCTTATTTCCTTTGCATTATTGATATCAGTAATAATAATGGCTAACATTTGTTCAGTACTCTCTATAGGCAAATGTTTTACGTTGGATATTTCTTACAAGGTGCTGGCGATATTAGCCCTATTTTAAAAATGAGGGAACTGAGGCTCAGAGAGGTCATTTGTCACACAGGTAATAAGTAGCAATGCCAGGATTGGAACCTGGACTTTCTAATAGCCATTCATCAGTTCTGCCCAAGAAACAGGGCAAGGTGAAACACAGGCTGAAGGTTACATCAGTCGTTATGAGAAAGAGTTGAGCCCCCAGCCTCCTCCTCCATCTAGCTCCCAGAACACTTAGAGCTGGTTATAAACCCCTTAGTTAGAACTCTGTGGGGATCTCCTCTGGGTGACCTTTGTGGCCCTAGTGAGAAAAGATTTCCCCATATTGTCATTTAAAGTCACCCTACCATAGAACCCTAAGGTGAAACTCACCAGTTTCCACAGTCTGAAGTCATACATGAGTGTAGTTTGTCTTTACTCATACATCCTCAAGGGACATTTAGGGAGACTAGAGAATGGGAGAATTGACCAGGTGTGGGCCAAGCTTGAATGCTATTGGATGGATATTTAAGCTTAAAAGATCAAACCTTTAAAATTTTTTATTTTGTTTATCTGCAGATCCTGGCTGAAATTAAAGACAAGAGAGCGGTAGTGATAAATATCTCAGTCAGAATTGCATATTTGCTGCTCAGAACAGATGGCAGCCATCCAATTATTAGTCTGGATCTTTTCCTAAAACCAATTTACCTCTTAAATCTCATTTCTGTAATGGGAAAACCCAAGTGTTTTCTAGTGTAAGGGGAGGACTAGATTAAATAAGAGAATCAGGGAATTTAGGAGGGAGCAAAACTGTAATAACTGATTGGGATCATCATGTGTTTATTCATTTATTTAGCTGATAATACTAATAATTGCTAATTTTCAGCATTTGTTATCCATTTATTCTGCACACATTTGTTGAGCCCCTATGACGTGTCAGGTACTGTGCTAGATGTTTGAGATACATGGATAAACAAAATTCCTGCTCTGCTGGAACTTATATTCTAGAAGGCAGTAAAAGATAAATATAATAAACAAGCAAAATATAGGAGGTGAGAAGATGACTATGTTGGTCTGAGTCCTTTTGAAAAACAAATGCCAAGATGGATTAAATGTGTTTGATTTTATTAGGAGAATGACAGTATGAGAAAAAATGGGGAGGTAGGCAGCAAAGGCTGGAGCTGGGAAGGTCTGGGAGAGTGGTCAGACCATGGTGCATATTTGACCAGACTGAAGGCAAGAGGGAGGGAAAGTTGGGTGAAAACAGTCCAACCTGCAGTGCAGTGTAAGGAGGATCGGCAAGGCCATCAGAGAGTGCTGGAGCCAAAGTCAGCTACCAGAGAGGTCCTGTGTCTCTGAGGAATGAGCCTATTTTAGCATTCCTGCCAGACTCAATCAATGGCTGGGAGTAACCCCTGAGTGGCACGGTCTTAATGCAAATACAGGGATGGATTTCAGAGTACAACAGCTGGGACCCCTGGTCGATTTTATTCTCATAGTTGGATGTCTGAGCGGCACATTCTCATGACAGCCACAGTGATAAATGCTGTGGAAAGAAAATAGAGCAAGGGAGGAGAATAAAGATCTCTAATGGGTGACAAGTTGCAGTTTAGAATTGGGCTCTTAAGGTAGCATCCATGAGAGAGGAGCATTTGAACAAGACCTTGAAGGAGAGGTGGGACTTAGCCATGAGGATATCAGTGGGAAGAGCCGATCAGGAAAAGCCTGTGCAAAGGGCCTTGGGTGGACTTTTATGTAGCATGTTTTAGGAGCAAGGCCAGTATGGTTAGACAGCTGGGACTGAAGGGAAGCATAACAGGAGATGTGATTGGAATTGTTACTAGTCTCGGTCCATGAATGGGTCTTGTTAGGCCATTGTAAGGACTTTGGCTTTTGCTCTGTGTGCGGTAAGAAGCCAATGAGGTGTTCTGAGCAGAGAAGTAACATGACCTAGCATGTTTTGCAAGGATGGAAGTAGGGAGACTAGGCAGGATGCTACAGCAGTAATTCAGCTGAGAAATGATGGTAGCTTGAGCCAAAGTGGTACAATGAGGGTAGTGGGAACTGGTTAAACTGTGGATATATTTTAAAGTAGAACCCACAGTATTTCCTGAGATTGGATACAGGGTTTGAGAGAAAGAGAGGATTCATGATAATCTAAGACCCTTGGACTGAGCAAATGGAAGTTGCCATCAATTGAGATGCAGAAGTTGTGAAATAATTTTTTTTTGAGGAAGAGGGTGGATACCAAGTGCTCAGTTTTGGACAAGTGGATTAGTTATCATGTGGAAATGTTGAATAGACAATTGGATATATGAGTTTGGAGTTCAGGAAAGACGGCTCATCTGGATTTATAAAATTTATTTTATCTCTGGTAGTAAGTAGGATCACAAAATATCTAGAATTATGGTCCACAAGGCAGCATAATCTAGTGAACTAGTATTTATTCAATGTTAAATATATATTTATGACCAAATTCAGTCATTGTAAAATACACAGTAGAGCTCTATCTGCTCTCAATTATCTTATTAAAGTAATTTTACTAAATATTTTGCTGTTTGCCAACCAATGTAAATGAGGATGGCAAGAGTTAAAAGTTACAGTCCATTACCTTACCTTATATTAGGAGTTAAGAGACATAAGAGCTTCTGAGACAGTGCATTTTCTTAAAATGAATTTGCTTTCTGGTTGGAGAAGTAAGACATAGGCTTGAAACAATTAGAGGACAAAAGAATAGTAAACAAACTGTCACTGTATTCTGACAAAACGTAGTGCTAACTATTGCACTAATTGAGACCAGGATAGTATAGCATGGTTAGTAATAGGGGTGTATGGCACAAAAAGTAAGTGCAAAATAAGTTGAAGAAGATAGAAATTAATGTGAGTTGCGGGAAAGCTACTACAGGGAGAAAGCAGAACTTAAAAGTAGAGAAGTCATTTCTAAGTGTCAGAGGGAGGGAAATACAATGTATTCAAAGACCAGAAAGGAAATTGTCCTTACCTGGGGCAGAGAGGAGAATTAGATAGAAACACTGATAGAAATATATATCCATACATAGAATTTGATGTTCAGGGAAAGTGAATTAAGGGAGTGGGAGAAGAAAGATCAAATTCATATTTCAGAAGAATAAAACTGTCAACTCTTTTCAGAACATATACGAAGAGGGAAAGATTAGGTAGGAAGGTCTTTTAGGAAGGTAGGAAGTATGAAATATGAGTGCTTGTGGATAGAGCCTAAAAAATTGCCAATGTTCTGTAAAAGGAAGGGTGCCTAGGCTTTTTTCTAAGCTCCGGAGGCCAAGGAGTAAATGAATAAGTAGGACAAAGTAAGTGGAGTAGTACTTAAGGTGCTAATACAAATATTTAAAAACCCAAGGATGATGGTGATGGGAATGATTTATAAGGGAGAAATCCAAAAGAAATTTCAGTAAGAGGGTTAAATTTGAAGCATGAGAATTTGATAGGTTCCAAATTATGGACAAAATAGAGCCTTAGATTAGAGATTTTGGATTGCAAACCACAGAGAAATAAAATCCAAATAAAATAATGGCACGAAGAACATTGAAGGAAACCAAGGGTAGGAAGTAAATAATGTGAAAAGATTTTCTAGAGCCTTTCTGAAGCCAGATCCCATTAAAAAAGTGGGTGCTCACTCTCTGACCCTTCTCTCTCTTGTTTTCTCTTTCTTACCTTCATTCTTTATGATTTCTCAGACTTCTGGAGGCCAGAAATGGTGTCTGCCTAAAGAGAGAGTTTCCTTCTCATAGTCAGTAGATGTTTAAACAATGTGTGAAGTATGGGTAGATGAATGAACAAATTATCAGATCTCAGGGTACTTGGGCTCCCATGTAGTAGTGACACCCCTTTACAATTTCATATCTAGTTCCATAATTGTATCCCTATGATCACCAAACTGTTCTTTGAAACCTCTATAATCTCTGAAAGAATCATTAAAAACATCCTGATTCTCAGATTTGTTATGTGATAACCAGTCTGTCTCTATTCTTGTTGCCCTTGACTCTTACTTTCACATCCTTTCCTTCTCTAGTATGGGATGGTATTTAATTGTTATAAGCAAGTAACAGACAGGTATGTAAATTGGGTGATCACATAAATTCCAGGAGATTACTGATACTGGTTTATATTATATTTATATTCCTGATACTGGTTTATATAGCTGGGTTGACAATATGCCTATTTCTTTGTTAGGTAATTTGAGCTTTATGGTTTAGAGGCTAAATGGGGAATATGCAATAGGCTTCAAGACCATCTATGGTGCATGTGCTCATCTTACTTGAACTGTTCATGGCACTGGGCAGAGTTGATTCCTCTTTCCTTCTTTCTTCACTTGGCTGCCATGATATGCACTCTTGATTTTATTCCCACCTCACTAGTTTCTCTTTCTTAGCCTTCTTTGCTGGTTCCTTCTCTTTTCCCCAACCTGAACACCAGGGTTCAGTTGTTGGTACTCATTTCTTCTCTATTATTCTCTACTCATTCCCTAGAGATCTCATTTTATCTCATTCTAATGCCATTTATATGCCAAGACTGCATTTTTTTGTACCTACAGCTTAGACTCCTCTTCTGCCCTAGGATCTTAAGAACTCACTTACCCCAAATACCTGCATGGCTCATTCCCTCACCTTTTTTTTGGGTCTTTGCCAAGATGTCACCTTCTCAGTGAGGCCTCCCCTGACCACACTATAGAAAACCACAGACCTCTCTAATTCTAGCAATCCCCCTCACCTGGACCTATTTTTTGCCATAACCCTTATCATCTTCTACAATACTATATAATGCACTTTTTTTGTTTGTTGGTTGCTTGGATTATTGTCTTTCTTCTTTCACTATGGGGGCAACTTCCACATAGTGAAGGGTTTTGTCTGTATTTGGAAATCAATGCTTGAAAAGGTTCAGTAACCTATCAAGGGGTTACATATCCAGTAAGTAATGAGACCAGGATTTTAAATCTGGGATTGTCTTGTCCCAAAGCTCCACCACAGTCCACTATATCATCCTACCTCTATTCTTCCTCAGTTGGAATGAGACACCATAGTACCAGGTTTAACGACATATATTATTACATGCCTAGAATAACACATTATGCATGAGGAGCCAACTTGGTCATTTTGGTAATTTGTGGAATTGATTTTTTAAGACTGCACACAATCTATAACCATTTTTCTTTAGGGATTTGTTTAAAAATGAGACTACAGCTTTTCTGTAAGTGAAGTATTTCAGAGGTATACCAGTATCAAAAAAAAATTTACTAGCAGATATTTAAAGTGTGTGTGTGGATAAGCATGCTGCTTTCTCTTTGAACAACTCATAGTTCTTTCAGGCTGAGTTTCCTAGGATTCAAACAACTGTTTAATTTAGTGGAAAAGAATATTTAACTAAACCAATTGTTGGACTTTTTGGAGATGATGGAAGCAGCTGTTTTCTGAACTCAGCCTTAGTTATATAATAGCCTATCAAAAATAGCCACAGACAAAAAATTACCTATTAACAAATGAAACATACAGAGCAAAAAAATCCCCCCAAACACCCATCAAACAAAATGCAAGTGTTCATAATTATTTCTTTTCTCATGTGCACATAAAATGAGAAGTTAATATTTAACATATTTAGGATCTTATATTTTAGTTTCCTCTGACTCAGTTTACAAATGGACATGAAGATAATCAGCATCGTAAAAACGTTAGCATTGATGTCAACATCACCAGTGATAAGTCATCTTGAGAGGATATACCCTTGATATGATGTGATGGGAATGGCACTTTACCTTTGTGATCTTCCTCACCAAAAACTCTGAAAAACTTCAGAGTCTAAAGAGTCTACAATAATCATTCCAGCAAGATCAAGGACTATAGGTGCCTCAGCACAATGAATTCTCCTCTATCAAATCACCACTCACACATCAAAACCTAGTGGCTTTCATACCCGTGTATAGTGTGTACCATAGAGGGGATGAAAGGACCATCTAAGCTGAACTTTAAGTGTACTTTTTTGAGTCAGAGCATTTGGTGAGGACCGTTTGCCTTATGCATTTTCCTGCCTTTGTTAGCAGTGTAAGGAAGCTGCCCTTCCCTTGGCATTGTTTTCGGGTTTGGGTGTTTTCAAAAATGCTGCTCCACTGTGATACCTTCACTTCATGCTTTCGTTTTCAGTCAATTCAATATTTAAAATATTTGAATCAAGAATATTCCTGAAGTCAAAAGTATTTTGAATGGTGTCCACATATGTGATACTACACATACTCAACTGGATATTTATTTATTTATTTATTTTTACATCTTTATTGGAGTATAATTGCTTTACAATGGTGTGTTAGTTTCTGCTTTATAACAAAGTGAATCAGTTATACATATACATATGTTCCCATATCTCTTCCCTCTTGCGTCTCCCTCCCTCCCACCCCTCCAGGTGGTCAAAAAGCACCGAGCTGATCTCCCTGTGCTATGCGGCTACTTCCCACTAGTGATCAACCTTACGTTTGGTAGTGTATATATGTCCATGCCTCTCTCTCGCTTTGTCACAGCTTACCCTTCCCACTCCCCATATCCTCAAATCCATTCTCTAGTAGGTCTGTGTCTTTATTCCTGTCTTACCCCTAGGTTCTTCATGACATTTTTTTTCTTAAATTCCATATATATGTGTTAGCATACGGTATTTGTCTTTTTCTTTCTGACTTACTTCACTCTGTAGGACAGACTCTAGGTCTATCCACCTCATTACAAATAGCTCAATTTTGTTTCTTTTTATGGCTGAGTAATATTCCATTGTATATATGTGCCACATCTTCTTTATCCATTCATCTGATGATGGACACTTAGGTTGTTTCCATCTCCGGGCTATTGTAAATAGAGCTGCAATGAACATTGTGGTACATGACTCTTTTTGAATTATGGTTTTCTCAGGGTATATGCCCAGTAGTGGGATTGCTGGGTAGTATGGTAGTTCTATTTGTAGTTTTTTAAGGAACCTCCATACTGTTCTCCATAGTGGCTGTATCAATTTACATTCCCACCAAGAGTGCAAGAGGGTTCCCTTTCCTCCACACCCCCTCCAGCATTTATTGTTTCTAGATTTTTTGATGATGGCCATTGTGACTGGTGTGAGATGATGTCTCATTGTAGTTTTGATTTGCATTTCTCTAATGACTCATGAAGTTGAGCATTCTTTCATGTGTTCATTGGCAGTCTGTATACCTTCTTTGGAGAAATGTCTATTTAGGTCTTCTGCCCATTTTTGGATTGGGTTGTTTGTTTTTTTGTTATTAAGCTGCATGAGCTGCTTATCAATTTTGGAGATTAATCCTTTGTCAGTTGCTTCATTTGCAAATATTTTCTCCCATTCTGAGGGTTGTCTTTTGGTCTTGTTTATGGTTTCATTTGCTGTGCAAAAGCATTGAAGTTTCATTAGGTCCCATTTGTTTATTTTTGTTTTTATTTCCATTTCTCTGGGAAGTGGGTCAGAAAGGATCTTGCTGTGATTTATGTCACAGAGTGTTCTGGCTATATTTTCCTCTAAGAGTTTGATACTTTCTGGCCTTACATTTAGGTCTTTAATCCATTTTGAGCTTATGTTTGTGTATGGTGTTAAGGAGTGATCTAATCTCATACTTTTACATGTACCTGTCCAGTTTTCCCAGCACCACTTATTGAAGAGGCTGTCCTTTCTCCAATGTACATTCCTGCCTCCTTTATCAAAGATAAGGTGACCATATGTGCATGGGTTTATCTCTGGGCTTTCTATCCTGTTCCATTGATCTTTCTGTTTTTTGCCAATACCATACTGTCTTGATTACTGTAGCTTTGTAGTATAGTCTGAAGTCAGGAAGCCTGATTTCTCCAGCTCCGTTTTTCGTTCTCAAGATTGTTTTGGCTATTCGGGGTCTTTTGTGTTTCCATACAAATTATAAAATTTTTTGTTATAGTTCTGTGAAAAATACCAGTGGTAATTTGATAGGGATTGCACTGAATCTGTAGATTGCTTTGGGTAGTAGAGTCATTTTCACAATGTTGATTCTTCCAATCCAAGAACATGGTATATCTCTCCATCTATGTGTATCATCTTTAATTTCTTTCATCAGTGTCTTATAATTTTCTGCATATAGGTCCTTTGTCTCCTTAGGTAGGTTTATTGCTAGATATTTTATTCTTTTTGTTGCAGTGGTAAATGGGAGTGTTTTCTTGATTTCATTTTCAGATTTTTCATCATTAGTGTATAGGAATGCCAGAGATTTCTGTGCATTAATTTTGTATCCTGCTACTTTACCAAATTCATTGATTAGCTCTAGTAGGTTTCTGGTAGCATCTTTAGGATTCTCTATGTATAGTATCATGTCATCTGCAAATAGTGACAGCTTTACTTCTTCTTTTCCAATTTGGATTCCTTTTATTTCCTTTTCTTCTCTGATTGCTGTGGCTAAAACTTCCAAAACTATGTTGAATAAGAGTGGTGAGAGTGGGCAACCTTGTCTTGTTCCTGATCTTAGTGGAAATGCTTTCAGTTTTTCACCATTGAGGACGATGTTGGCTGTGGGTTTGTCATATATGGCCTTTATTATGTTGAGGAAAGTTCCCTCTATGCCTACGTTCTGCAGGGTTTTTTTTTTTCATAAATGGGTGTTGAATTTTGTCAAAAGCTTTCTCTGCATCTATTGAGATGATCATATGGTTTTTCTCCTTCAATTTGTTAATATGGTTTATCACATTGATTGTTTTGCATATATTGAAGAATCCTTGCATTCCTCGAATAAACCCCACTTGATCATGGTGTATGACCCTTTTAATGTGCTGTTGGATTCTGTTTGCTAGTATTTTGTTGAGGATTTTTGCATCTATGTTCATCAGTGATATTGGCTTGTAGTTTTCTTTCTTTGTGACATCCTTGTCTGGTTTTGGTATCAAGGTGATGGTGGCTTTGTAGAATGAGTTTGGGAGTGTTCCTCCCTCTGCTACATTTTGGAAGAGTTTGAGAAGGATAGGTGTTAGCTCTTCTCTAAATGTTTGATATAATTCGCCTGTGAAGCCATCTGGACCTGGGCTTTTGTTCGTTGGAAGATTTTTAATCACAGTTTCAATTTCAGTGCTTGTGATTGGTCTGTTCCTATTTTCTATTTCTTCCTGATTCAGTCTTGGCAGGTTGTGCCTTTCTAAGAATTTGTCCATTTCTTCCAGGTTGTCCATTTTATTGGCATAGAGTTGCTTGTAGTAATCTCTCATGATCTTTTGTATTTCTGCAGTGTCAGTCGTTACTTCTCCTTTTTCATTTTTAATTCTATTGATTTGAGTCTTCTCCCTTTTTTTTCTTGATGAGTCTGGCTAATGGTTTATCAATTTTGTTTATCTTCTCAAAGAACCAGCTTTTAGTTTTATTGATCTTTGCTATCATTTCCTTCATTTCTTTTTCATTTATTTCTGATCTGATTTTCATGATTTCTTTCCTTTTGCTAACTTTGGGGTGTTTTTGTTCTTCTTTCTCTAATTGCTTTAGGTGCAATGTTAGGTTGTTTATTCGAGATGTTTCCTGTTTCTTAAGGTAGGATTGTATTGCTATAAACTTCCCTCTTAGTACTGCTTTTGCTGCATCCCATAGATTTTGGGTCATCATGTTTTCATTGTCATTTGTTTCTAGGTATTTTTTGATTTCCTCTTTGATTACTTCAGTGATCACTTTGTTATTAAGTAGTGTATTGTTTAGCCTCCATGTGTTTGTATTTTTTACAGATCTTTTCCTGTAATTGATATCTAGTCTCATAGCATTGTAGTCAGAAAAGATACTTGATACAATTTCAATTTTCTTAAATTTACCAAGGCTTGACTTGTGACCCAAGGTATGATCTAACCTGGAGAATGTTCCATGAGCACTTGAGAAAAAAGTGTATTCTGTTGTTTTTGGTTGGAATGTCCTATAAATATCAATTAAGTCCATCTTGTTTAATGTATCATTTAAAGCTTGTGTTTCCTTATTTATTTTCATTTTGGATGATCTGTCCATGGGTGAAAGTGGGGTGTTAAAGTCCCATACTATGAATGTGTTACTGTCGATTTCCCCTTTTATGGCTGTTAGTATTTGCCTTATGTATTGAGGTGCTCCTATGTTGGGTGCATAAATATTTACAATTGTTACATCTTCTTCTTGGATCGATCCCTTGATCATTATGTAGTGTCCTTCTTTGTCTCTTCTAATAGTCTTAAAAGTCTATTTTGTCTGATATGAGAATTGCTACTCCAGCTTTCTTTTGGTTTCCATTTGCATGAACTATCGTTTTCCATCCCCTTACTTTCAGTCTGTATGTCTCTCTAGGTCTGAAGTGGGTCTCTTGTAGACAGGAAATATATGGGTCTTGTGTTTGTATCCATTCAGCCAATCTGTTTCTTTTGGTGAGAGCATTTAGTCCATTTACATTTAAGGTAATTATCGATATGTATGTTCCTATTCCCATTTTCTTAAGTGTTTTGGGTTCGTTGTTGTAGGTCTTTTCCTTCTCTTGTGTTTCTTGCCTAGAGAAGTTCCTTTAGCAGTTGTTGTAAAGCTGGTTTGGTGGTGCTGAACTCTCTCAGCTTTTGCTTGTCTGTAAAGGTTTTAATTTCTCCATCAAAGCTGAATGAGATCCTTGTTGGGTAGAGTAATGTTGGTTGCAGGTTTTTCTCCTTTATTACTTTAAATATGTCCTCCCAGTCCCTTCTGGCTT
Source organism: Orcinus orca (assembly GCF_937001465.1). NCBI lineage: Eukaryota > Metazoa > Chordata > Mammalia > Artiodactyla > Delphinidae > Orcinus > Orcinus orca. Next base: position 124,942,512 of record NC_064559.1, read on the forward strand.
GCAGAGTTTCTGCTGAAAGATTAGCTATTAACCTTATGGGGATTCCCTTGTGTGCTATTTTTCCCTTGCTGCTTTTAATATGCTTTCTTTGTATTTAATTTTGACAGTTTGATTAATATGTGTCTTGGCATATTTCTCCTTGGATTTATCCTATATGGGACTCACTGAGCTTCCTGGACTTGATTAAGTATTTCCTTTCCCATATTAGGGAAGTTTTCAACTATAATCTCTTCAAATATTTTCTCAGTCCCTTTCTTTTTCTCTTCTTCTTCTGGAACCCCTATAATTCGAATGTTCGTGCGTTTAATGTTGTCCCAGAGGTCTCTGAGACTGTCCTCAGTTCTTTTAATTCTTTTTTCTTTATTCTGCTCTGCAGTAGTTATTTCCACTATTTTATCTTCCAGGTCACTTATCCGTTCTTCTGCCTCAGTTATTCTGCTATTGATCCCATCTAGAGTATTTTTAATTTCATTTATTGTGTTGTTCATCATTGTTTGTTTCATCTTTAGTTCTTCTAGGTCTCTGTTAAATGTTCCTTGCATTTTGTCCATTCTATTTCCAAGATTTTGGATCATCTTTACTATCATTATTCTGTATTCCTTTTCATTCCTCTTCATTCGTTAGGTCTGGTGGGTTTTTATCTTGCTCCTTCATCTGCTGTGTGTTTTTCTGTCTTCTCATTTTGCTTATCTTACTGTGTTTGGGGTCTCCTTTTTGCAGGCTGCAGGTTCGTAGTTCCCATTGTTTTTGGTGTCTCTGCACAGTGGCTCAAGTTGGTTCAGTGGGTTGTGTAGGCTTCCTGGTGGAGGGGAATAGTGCCTGTGTTCTGGTGGATGAGGTTTAATCTTGTCTTTCTGGTGGGCAGGTCCACGTCTGGTTGTGTGTTTTTGGGTGTCTGTGGACTTATTATGATTTTAGGCAGCCTCTCTGCTAATGGGTGGGGTTGTGTTCCTGTCTTGCTAGTTGTTTGGCATAGGATGTCGAGCACTGTAGCTTGCTGCTCGTTGAGTGAAGCTGGGTGCTGGTGTTGAGATGGAGATCTCTGGGAGATATTCGCCGTTTGATATTATGTGGAGCTGGGAGGTCTCTTGTGCAGTAGTGTCCTGAAGTTGGCTCTCCCACCTCAGAGGCACAGGACTGACTCCTGACTGCAGCACCAAGAGCCTTTCATCCACACAGTTCAGAATAAAAGGGAGAAAAAGTAGAAAGAATTAATAGTTAGAAAGAAAGAAAGAAAGGGAGGGAGGGAGGAAGGAAGGAGGGAAGGAGGGAAGGAAGGAGAAAAAGAAAGAAAGAAAGAAGATAAAATAAAATAAAGTAAGATAAAATATAATAAAGTTATTAAAATAAAAAAATTAGTAAAAAAAAAACAACAACAAAAAAAACGGACGGGTAGAACCCTAGGACAAATGGTGGAAGCAAAGCTATACAGACAAAATCTCACACGGAAGCATAAATATACACACTCACAAAAAGAAGAAAAGGGGAAAAAAATCATAAATCTTGCTCCCAAAGTCCACCTCCTTAATTTGGGATGATTAGTTGTCTATTCATGTATTCCACAGATGCAGGGTACATCAAGTTGATTGTGGAGGTTTAATCCGCTGCTCCTGAGGCTGCTGGGAGAGATTTCCCTTTCTCTTCTTTGTTCTCACAGCTCCCAGGGGCTCAGCTTTGGATTTGGCTCCGCCTCTGCGTGTAGGTCGCCGGAGGGCGTCTGTTTTTCGCTCATACAGGACGGGGTTAAAGGAGCTGATTCGGGGACTCTGGCTCACTCAGGCATGGGGGAGGGAGGGTCACGGAGGGCGGGGCGAGCCTGCGGCGGCAGAGGCCGGCATGACGTTGCACCAGCGTGAGGCCCGCCGTGCATTCTTCCGGGGGAGCTGTCCCTGGATCCTGGGACCCTGGCGGTGGCGGGCTGCACAAGCTCCCCGGAAGAGGGGTGTGGATAGTGACCTGTGCTCGCACACAGGCTTCTTGGTGGCGGCAGCAACAGCCTTAGCGTCTTATTCCCGTCTCTGGGGTCTGCGCTTTTAGCCGCGTCTCGCGCCAGTCTTTGGAGCTTCTTTAAGCAGCGCTCTTAATCCCTTCTCCTCGCGCACCAGGAAACAAAGAGGGAAGAAAAAGTCTCTTGCCTCTTCGGCAGGTCCAGACTTTTCCCCAGACTCCTTCCCGGCTAGGCGTGGTGCACTAGCCACCTGCAGGCTGTGTTCACGCCGCCAGTCCTCTCCCAGCCCGAGCCTCAGCTTCCAGCCCGCCCGCCCCGGCGGGTGAACAGACAAGCCTCTCGAGCTGGTGAGTGTCGGTCGGCCCTGATCCTCTGTGCGGGAATCTCTCCGCTTTTCCCTCCGAACCCCTGTTGCTGTGCTCTCCTCCGCGGCCCCGAAGCTTCCCGCCTCCGCCACCCGCAGTCTCCGCCCGCGAAGGGGCTTCCTAGTTTGTGGAAACCTTTCCTGCTTCACGGCTCCCTCCCTCTGGTGCAGGTCCCGTCCTTATCCTTTTGTCTCTGTTTATTCTTTTTTCTTTTGCCCTACCCAGGTACGTGGGGGGGGGTTTCTTGCCTTTTGGGAGGTCTGAGGTCTTCTGCCAGCGTTCAGTAGGTGTTCTGTAGGAGTTGTTCCACGTGTAGATATATTTCTGGTCTATCTGTGGGGAGGAAGGTGATATCCGCATCTTACTCTTCCGCCATCTTCCCCCAACTGTATATTTAAATTGTCCAGTTTGCCTCTGTGTGTACTCAGCTGCTTTTTAAACTTGAAAAGTTTGAACTTTCTTTGTTTCTTGTTTTGAAAAATTATTTTGTATTTTTCTCCTCAAATTTGTGATTTTAGTTTAAAGAGTAACTGTAAGTTTTAACATTTGAGTAGTTGGATTTTTTTGCCCTAGATTTGCACAAATATTGAGTGGGGCCCCTTGTATTTACTAAAATTTTCGCATTCTCTTTTTACTTTCTCCTTAAGTTTGAATCTCAGGTTTTGTTGGTATAGCAAAATAAATAACCTTATATATGTATTGGGATCATATATGCAAATAGAGAAACTGATCATTGAGGAGCTATCCTCCCCATAAAGGAGTCACTGATTACCTAATTCTGCTAGACTCTTGAATTTAGACTCGGGGATTCCTGGTTCTCATATTTAAATCTCAAACACCTGTATTCCCTGAGAATGTTCAGAGAACAGTTTGGCCATCACAGGAATGAAATCATGGAATTGGGTGTGGAATTGTAAAGGGGTGTCTGTACTACATGGGAGCCCAAGTACCCTGAGTTCTGATCATTTGTTCATTCATCTATCCACACATCACACGTTGGTCAAACATCTGACTATGCAACTGACATTGTGCTATGTGCTAGAGACAGAAATGAATAAGACAATGAGCTCTTTTCAGTGGAGAAGACAGGAGATAGAAGACAAGTAAACTCTGTGTGAAAAGTGCTGGTCACTAAAGTCAGACTCAGGGCAGAGGGAAAACCAGAGTTCAACTAAGTCATCCTAGCAGAGATGACAGCTGAGCCAAGTGTCTGAATCTTTTAGATTTGGACAATTAGGAGTTAATCAAGAGAATGAGTCATGTTGGAGGGTGGGGAAGCAAAGGGGAAATAGTACAGTCACAGTTCCTGATTTTCTGGATCATCCCAGACAAACTGAATATCCTCCCCAGATACACATTTCTTAGCAGATGATAGAATGACTGACTTACCAAGTTGTCCACATACAGGCTTATAAGTCCCGAGTTTATTTTGTAAGGTATGTGGTATTCAAAGACTATATGTATGTATGACCCAGCAATCCCACTACTGGGCATATACCCTGAGAAAACCATAATTCAAAAAGAGTCATGTACCACAGTGTTCACTGCAGCTCTATTTACAATAGCCAGGACATTGAAGCAACCTAAGTGTCCATCGACAGATGAATGGATAAAGAAGTTGTGGCACATATATACAATGGAGTATTACTCAGCCATAAAAAGAAATGAAATTGAGTTATTTGTAATGAGGTGGATGGACCTAGAGTCTGTCATACAGAGTGAAGTAAGTCAGAAAGAGAAAAACAAATACCGTATGCTAACACATATATATGGAGTCTAAAAAAAAAAAGGTTCTGAAGAATCTAGGGGCAGGACAGGAATAAAGACACAGACGTAGAGAATGGACTTGAGGACATGGGGAGGGGGAAGGGTAAGCTGGGACGAAGTGAGAGAGTGGCATGGATATATATACACTACCAAATGTAAAATAGATAGCTAGTGGGAAGCAGCCGCATAGCACAGGGAGATCAGCTCAGTGCTTTGTGTCCACCTAGAGAGGTGGGATAGGAGGGTGGGAGGGAGATGCAAGAGGGAGGAGATATGGGGATATATGTATATGTATAGCTGATTCACTTTGTTATACAGCAGAAACTAACACACCATGGTAAAGCAATTATACTCCAATAAAGATGTTAACCCCCCTGAAACAGACTATACATATGTATACATATATACACACATATAAATGTTTGTCTACATATATATTTATTAATGTCCTTAACTAATTCACATATATCAAAATCTTGATTTCTTAATTAGAAAGTTAATAAATATAGATGGTTTTGAGTCAGAGAAACATGGGCTTATTTTCCAACTTTTCCACTTACTAGGTGAGTGAACTTGGAAAAATCATTCTCAGAGAGTCTGTTTCTTCAGGTGTAAACTGATAGTAATTATAGTTCTCATAAAATATTTTGACCAAAGTCAAATGAATATTTAGGTAAAGGTGATAATGGAACATAATAGTTGCTTAATAAATGGCAACTGTTATTATTAAACTTCTTATTGTACAAGTCAATTTCTTAGACAGGTCTATTAAATCTTGCAGGCACATTATTATTTTTTTCAGTGCTTTCACATTTGCTGAATGCATCTTTCTACACATATAACCTAATATTGTGATTGACTTGTTCAGGAGAAAGACCAGAGTCTCATCCTTCCGTGTGAACCAAGAAGCTATCAGATGGGTTCATTTCCAACATGGGGAAACTGAGGCTTAGATGGACTGATTGATTGGGGCAGGGAGCCAGTTCATTAAATGTTAGCATTCTCTGTCCAGCAGTCCTTTCATTCGACTGTCTGTGGATATCTTGGAAGTCTTGGTCTGATTCTTTGTTATTATGGAAATATGCTAGAAGCTTATCCAATTACATTGGCTCCTAGTAGAGCCATCACTCTGAAAGCTAGGGTGCGAGCCAATTATGTTAAAGAAGATTTACATGGCAAAGCAAGAAATGAGCCAGCTGTCAGTGTGTCTACCCTTCAGTCCATTTTACTATTGAGAGTGAAGGCTCTGAGGTTTAGCCTACTGATATTGGATTGCAGACAATAGCAATTCTAACCTGAAGATTTTTAGAAATAAGTGTTTTGAAAGATGCCAACTGAAAGTTTACTTCTAAAATGTTTAATCGGTCTCTCTTTGGAGAGATGGATGTTTTGTAAGAGCCAGTGATTATTGCATGCGTTAGGCCTTTAAAAAAGAACCTAAACAAAACAAAACCAAAAAAAACCCCAAACATTTTCATTTAGAAGTTTTACTCTATTTTAGCATAGTATGAAAAATCGTTATCTTGTGATTAGATCTGTCATCTTTAGATCCTTTCCTCTCCAACTCCCCCACCCCCACCCCTCCCTTCTCTCCTCTCTCCTTTCCCCTCTCCTCTTCTCTCTGGTGAGATTCTAACTGTAAGAGTTAGATTGCTTAATGCCTGACCAGGGCAAAGACCAAAAGAATTGCAGTATGCAGTCATGCAGTGGTGTAGGTGGGGTGAGAATTTAAGAGAACACTAAGTTCCAAGAAATATAGTTGCCACAAACAGATTTATAGGACCTCCCTTAGGGCTGGAGGTTAATTAGCGTCCTTATTTCCTGTGGAATGTGAAGTTCTAGAGTATAGTCCAAATAGTGTCAAAGATAGCTGCCGCTTTATACCCACATCGGTTGTCCAACACCCACTATTTAAAAAAAAAATCCCAGCAACAAAAATATTCCTTTGTATATTGCTAATTTTATTTTAAAATTTATTATTGAAGTATGTTGATTTACAATGTATTTATATCTAATTTTAATCTTATAATATAAAAATATTCTTGGAAGAGAAATTTAACAATTTAGCTAAAAATTTCCTTCTAAGTGAAATTCCAAAGAGCAGTCCACTCTGTTCCTGATAGACATTGGAATTGTTAAAAATGAAATCCTAAGCCAATATGGTACCACAATAGTAACCAGCCCTCTAAAGGCAGCCCCTGAATAGGGAAAGAATAGTAATTCAGTTGGGAAAGAAAGGTCAAGCCAGGTGACTATCTCTGGTTAATTTTGTCCAAGGCTTTATTAACTTACTATGGTTTGCCCATTTGACATTTGATTTCTATCAAGCTGTATTCTTATCTCCCTCTTTTAATTACATATCCCTTTCGGAAATGGGTATGAATGAAATAAAAATCACATCATTTTGGGGTGTGGGCAGATTCATTTTCCTTTGTTTGAATTTACCAAATCTCTGTGTGTGTGTGTGTGAAGAAGCCAGAAATGCATTTTATGATGGCCTCATGAAGTAAGGATTATGTTTCCTGGAGCTATTGAAAGCAGTCAGCTCACTTCCAACAGTACAATGTAAACACTTTCAATTTTGTGTCAAGCTTTGTGTGATTGCTGGGTCTTCTCCCTCTTTCCACAAATCTACCAAGTACAAATGCATATGCTGACAAATGGAATGCAAACAAATGCTATGCCATGGGTACACAAATGGGTGAAACGCACAGAGAGGCTCTTATACGTCGGTACAAATGGTAGTCCCCAAATGCCAAGTTATTTATAACGAGGAGAAGAGACTTCCTAACATAGGGCTCAAAATAAAGAGGGTTTGTCTACGAAAAAGAATCTGGTGATTCAGTTCTGTGCATTTGTTTATTGACGATCACTTTTTCCCCTTATGTCTTGACATTCCACCAAAGCAAACTGCATGATCTTCCCCTTGGGAACCAATCCAGAGGCTTAGCTTTATTTACAAGTTTCATTATACTAAAGAGCAAAATGTTCTAGCTGATTGAATAGATATCACATGGCAGCCCACTGACTTCTCTATTTGGGAGAAGTATTTGACTCCTACAGAGAAGTCCTAAATGTTAGCTGATTCACTGTTAGTTTTGTTTTTGTTTTGTATTTACCGTAGCCCAAACCACTGCCTGTGGTTCCTTCCTCCCTCCTTCCCTCCCTCCCTTCCTTCTTTTTTTCAGTATGGTGTTTCTCTACTTCAGGGATCCAAGGGAATGGGAAAGACCTAGACTTTTAGGAGTGGAGTGCCCTCATGGGCTGGGGGCTCCAGCATCAAAGATAATTGCAATGACTACTATATCCTTGATGGTCTCCCTGGCTCTCTAGGATGGGTGTGGCCTGGGGAAGATCTTTTAGTACATAGTGGTTATTCCAATATCAAAATGTAAATTCAACACTCTACAGAAATAACATTTTTGAAAAGAGACTAGACTTTTCTAAAGTCACTTTGGTAAGGTATTAGAATAATAGTTGAGAGCCCTTGCTTCTCACAGCAATATTACTGCAGCTTTTATTCCTGTCTCTGCCAGTAGCCCTTGGTTCTTTCCACCAAACGAATGAGTGCTAACACATTTGAAGCTTATAGCCAACATTGTGATTCAAGCAGCATGCATAATTAATCCCATATCATGGCCAGTATTACTTTCTCTGTCTCGTCCAAAAGTGCACAGAGCTCTTGATTATTACCTGTATCCTCACTACCTAAATAAATTTCATCTGTCCCTTTCCCTTTCTCCTTCCTCCCTTTAACCTCCCTAAGAATTGTTATTATTAGGTGGAACATAACCAAATGGGTCTAGGTATATTTATTAATTTACCACCCCTCAAAGTGTTTAGGTCAATCTGAATGATATATTTAGGGATGAAAACACTTCCCATAATCTAAATGGGACGTAAGGTTAAGCATTAAAGTTTTACTGAGTGGTCAACTCATGTACGGAAAGAAGTAACCCTTCACCTGAGGCACTAGCTTGAAATCAGTAAGACTTTTGTGGGAATTACAGTCTGCATATCACCTGTGTGTCAGCTGGTGTTGCGTTGGTGCCTCTGTGGTTGGTTGGAAAGATAAATCACTTGGAATGACAAAATCTTGGTTCAAACATGTTGATGGGAATCAAATGATTACTGAAGGTCTTTTGAGATTTAAAACTCTGTTCACAGTGTGAAACTTTTCAATGCTGTACACCTTAGAGAAATGACTGTTGTGGCATGGTTGTATTCATGCACTCAGCCAGTATTCATTGTGTATTTGCCGTGACTTGGGCACTGTACATGAGGCTGGCGACAGGATTCTGTCTCTGCTCTCCTGAGCCTTAGATTTCAGTGGTGAAAATAGACACGAGAAAAGCAAACATGTAACCACAGTTTTAGATAGTGTTAAGTGCCGTAGAGAAAACAAAGCAGGGATTTCAGTAAAGTTACTGGTTATGGGTGGTGGCAGTGGTAGGGCGTTTAGCTAATTTAGACTGAGCAGTCAAGGAAGGTCTCCCTGAGGAGATAATATTTAACTTGTTCCACGTTGAAAACTCAGGGATCGTTTTGAATTAGATTCCTCTTTTCATAGTTCTAGATTTATGAGATTTAGCTGAATACTTATTTGATTTTTATTTGCTCTTTCTCAATTAGCCAAACCTTTTTGCTGTTGTCATAGAAACATTTAATAAGCTTGCAAATTGACCATAGGGGAGAGTTTGTTTGTTTCCTTTTAAGAATTACCATAAATATCTCACAACTACTTAAAAAAACAAAAAACAAACAAACAAACAAAAAAACTGCCTCCAGGTAACAGGTGATACTTGTTAAAAAAATAGCCTCATGACTTTAATAGCCAGACTTTAGCTATGAGCATATTTTTTTTGAGCAATAATAGATTTTTTTTTCCCCAATGAAAAACCACTTTTCTTTTAGTAACTCTATGTAGTTAAACCCATCCCAACACTGTTGGCCTGAGAGGTATGTCTTTTTGATGGCTTCTCAATCAAAGAAGTGACAAAAGAAGTTATCTCAGTCCTTTCAGAATTTAGCTATGTGAAAAGAGAAGTAATTTAGTAATTCCAGCTATGGTAGAGCCACCAGCCTCCTCAGAAAATGTAACCCACCCAATGTCTTCATTGTCAAATCAGCTTGCTTGACCTTTGTTCTTCATGCATTTTAACTAGGTACAAGGGTAATTGGATCCTGGGGTGGATGTTTCATCACGGATAGCTCCCAGTAGATAGATATTGAGATATTGAAGTACTGGTCAATTACGCCTTGCCTTGCTGGTGGGTATCAGTCAGTTGCTGTCCTCAAGGCCCCTCCTGTAATGCTTCAGAAGACATCCATTAGGGATGAGAGCTCTGAGTTTATTTCTACTAGAGGCTTGCCCTGGAAGTCACCCAGTCCTGGTCTTTCTCTCTTAAGGAATTAAGTAAAAATATAGGTCCAAAACAGAAGAACTTTAGAGACCCTTTAAAAAGTTTATGAAAGATAGTATTTGAATGAGACACAGGTGGTTAACTATATGGTTCATTTATGACTCATTCATTCACAGATATTTAGAGAGGGAGCATGGCAGAGAGACTTCAGGCTGTGATGCAGGTCTGCCACCTGTGAAAGGAGAGCGGCAAGGAATAAGGATTGTATAGAAGGAGCTTCAGAGCTCAGTGCAATTTTGAAAGCATCTTAGGTAGGCTGATGGGGAGTTCCTGGGTCAAGGTTGTTTGTTAGAGGAGTCCCACATCAAAACAGCCTGGCTCTAGTTCTCCTACTGCATTTAGTCATTCTGGGAACAGCCAGGAGGAAGCATTGCCTCAGAGTGAACTTTGAGACAGATCTGAAGTGCCCTGTGAGACAGGTTTTCTTGAAGGAAGGTCTGAATGGTGCATCCATGGCCACCATAGACAACATCCAGAATTTTATCTTGAGTGACTCCTGGTCAGAGAGAAACAGGTATGTTTTCGTTTTGTGTATAAATTAAGAGTGTGGTTTTAAATTTGATAAATATGAAGTATCTAAGACATCCACATGGAGGAAGACATACACCAGGATTTACTAGATAGGATCTCAGAGAAGAGGTTGGGCTGGAGAATCAGTTTTGGAGTCATCATATTTTATAGATAGTATTTAAAGCCATGCGAATAGATGAGATCATTTTGGGGAGAGATTGTAGAGAAAGGAGAAAATGTCCAAGACTGAGCTCTATGGAAATCCAATACTGAGAGGCCAGGAACAGGAGGAGAAGCAAGCAAGGGACACTGAGTAGGAACAGCTAGAAAGGTAGGAGGAAAGGCAGGAAAGTGTGCAAGATGAGTGTTAAAGGGGGAGGAAGTGAGACAACTACACGAAATGCTGCTTTTGGGGCTAAATTAGAAGATGACACGATTGGCAATATGGAAGTCTCCGGTAGCTTTCTTTCTTCTGAGTATCATGAGTTCAGAAGACAGTTCAGAATAGGCTAAAGAGAGAATGGAAAATGAGGAACTGGAGTAAATATGTATCTAAAACTCAAGAAATTTGGTGATTTATGGGAGCAGGGAAATAGGGCAGTGGCTGGAAGTGGGTATGGAGAGAAGAAAGTTCTTGTTTTTCATGACTGTAGATATTGGAAGATATTTGTAAGCCAATGGGAATGATCCTATGGAGGGTAAGCAATTAATTTTGTAAGACAAAGAAAGGATAGCTAAAGAAGAAAAGTTGCTGGAAAGTTGAGTCTGGGACTCTGAATGCAGATAGAAGGCCTGGCCTTTGCTTGGAGGAGGGAGATGGCATATGTATGGGATATCATTCTTCCCCAGGTGTCTGCAGTGCCTCTCCGCTCAACTTTCTGTTTGTCCAGGGAAGGCTGGAAGGCAGCCTTCATTCTGTTTGGCCATGTGCTCAGCTAGAGACACTATGACCAGGGAAGAAAGAAAAATGGATACGGGAGGACAACTAGGAAAAATCTTTATTGGATTTATTCCTAGGCACCGTATATTTTTGTTGCTTTTGTAAAGGATGTATCTTTTTTTTTTAAGTTACATTCCACAGTTCTCTTTCAAAGCATAGATCTTATCATATCATACCACTTCACTGGCCGCCTTTAACTACACAATAAAGTCCGAACCTCAGCCTGGCAGTCAAAGCCCTTTGCAGTCTGTCCTCATCTACCTGTTCCCATACTTTCCATTTTACTTACTAGTCCCTGCATATGAAATGTACCTATGAAGTCACTCTGTCCTTCCTTTCTTCCCCAGCTTTGAAACTTCTCACCCTTCCAAGGCCTGCTGAAAGGACTCTTCCTCTCTGAAGCCTACCTGGATTTGTAGAACTAATTATTCACTCACATGTGCCTTCATAGCCCATGATACCTGCTTTTATTATACCACTCAATAAATTGCAGTTTCAAATGTATTTGGAAATCTGTCTGCCCATGAAAACATGAGATCTGCAAGTTCCGAAAGTGTTTTAGTCATCTGGCAGTAAATTTTTATTTCTTTTTCTTCCTTCCTTCCTTTCTTTCTTTCTTTTTTTTATTTTTTAAATTGGAGTATAGTTGATTTACAATGTTGTGTTAATTTTTGTTGTACAGCAAAAGTGATTCAGTTATACATACATATATATATTCTTTTTAATATTTTTTTCCATTGTGGTTTATCTCATAAACCATAATGGAAAAGAATATTATTTAATTCTTAGTGTCAAGCTCATAAGATATATTTTTGGAGAATTTTTCTTACAGGCTTATGAAAGCCATTTGATGACATTGGCCCTAATTTTTTCATAAAAGGTGACGATAAAGCAATACTTTTGCATTGGGCCTGAGTATTTGGGTGGAAATATAGCTGCCCTTGCAACATTACCATTTCTTCTTGGCAGCAAGGACACAGTTCACCCAGAGACAGGAATATATGCCAAAGGGGAAGTACTGGAAGGGGGAAAACATACTTCTCTTGGACACATGTCCATCCTTTCCAGTTTGCCTGGCCTGGAAGTGGGTAAATGCAGTGCTGGAGCACACACCTTCAAACCTGTTGGAATCTCTAGCCACCTCTCTCTCTATTCCTTAAGTTTTAGAATTATTATGATTAAGCAGTCATTGTGTGCCAGCTACTTCACTAAGTGCTATGCCATTCTTATCTCACTGACTTCTTACAACAATACTAGAAGAAAGGTAGTTTTATGATTTCCGTTGGAAATTGAGACCAAGAGTGATGAGGAGACTTGCCCAAAGTCACACACACACAACCTGCAGCAGAATGAGGATTTCAGTCCTTTTCTGCTTGAATTTAGAGACTGAACTTTGAACACTGTGCTCCGAAAACTCTCCTAGGTGTTTGGTCAGCCCATGTCTCTGCTGGGAAGGCCCAAGTTGGAGACAGAGCTGATTTAAGAGAGCCCCATGGTGTATGACAGCACTCTAGGTCAAATCCCAGGAAAGATAAAGCTCCTTTTAATGTTTTCCAAATTTTTCTTCCCTGTAGTCTATTGTAATGCTGCCTTCCAGCTGTCCAAAGCCCACCCAAACTCACTCGAAATTTCTTTTTTTTCAAAAACAGCTTTATGGAGATATAATTCGCATACCATATAATTTACCCATTAAAGTGGATTTTTAGTATATTCAGTGTTCATCCTTCACCACAATCAATTTTAGGGCATTTGTATTACTTCAAAAAGAAACCCATGCCCCTTTGCCATCACCCCCAATCTTCTTGTACCCATAGCTCTAGGCAACCACTAATGTACTTTCTGTCTCTATAGATTTGCCTATTCTGAACATTTCCTATAAATGGAAGTGTACAATATATGGCCTTTTGTTTCTGACTTTTATTAAGCAAAATGTTTTTCAGGTTCATTCATGTTGTAGCATAATTTGGGACTTTTCTGTGGCCAAATAATATTCCATTGTCTGAACACACCATATCTTATTTATCTATTCGTCAGTCGAAGGATATTTCAGTTATTTTCACTTTTTGGCTATTAAAAATAATGTCGATGTGAATATCATTCAAAGTTTCTAGTCCATCTTTTCATTTTTCTACTCAGGATTTCCACTTCCCCATTTCTAAGTCCAGAGCTAGGAGAGCATTAGAACAGTCTAATGATCGTAATTCATACTGAGGGTAGGTGACTAAGGTACTAAATGCATTTTAAAAGAGGAGCGTTATAACTCAAGTAAGCTTCAAACTAGGGAGATGGTTGCAGGTAGTTCTTTTTGAGAAATGAAGTCTTCCCGGTGCCTTTTTCTTATACTGGCTGCCACCTGTCACTTTTCTCTCCACACCCACAAAATTCCCAAAGAAGCAGTTTAGCAGTCATTTCTGAAAAGCTGCAGATCCTTTCAACAGTTCTGGGTTTAATCCTTTCTCATTTTCTTCCTGTCACATTTTATTTTTCTTCTCTATTATAATTTTTTTCTGGGTAAAGATTATTATTCTGAATCTCGTCATTACCCATAATTGCAATATCTCCATAATCTCTTCCCACTCTATGACCATTACTTCCTATCTTCTAGCTCCCTCCTTCTAGAACGATGATTCCAACAATTTGATTCCACTTAGATCTGCAACCCACTGATCTTACTACCTTTTCGCTGTCACCCTCCTGATATCCTCTCTTCACTCTTGACCAAGCTTGAATTCCATTTGCAATCAGTATAGTCACTCTCGTGCATATACCCTCAATTCCCTTGCCTGTTTTGGCTTCAGTGTTCTTCTTCGCAAAAGCCACTAAATCCATCTGTCTATTACACACCTACACCAATCCATCAGAATATGACGAGAAAAACAAAAACCCTTGCCTCACTATATAATTTGCACAGATTTATCCCACTGTAAATTGATGACTGTCTACTTCAGCTGGGCCTCTGTTGCTGTATACTTCATCCTTAATGCTGCCTGGAAATGGTTTCCCTAGTCTATTGGCTTTCCCAGTTTTCTAGCTAATTTTTTCACATCTCTCCTCAAACCTCAAATACCTCCTCCATCATCCTCAATCACAACTGAAAGAAAATTCCCCAGCCTCCAACCCCCGTTTTTACCCATCTGCAGCAACCGCGTCCTTTAGCTCCACCCTCTGCACTTGTTTCTATTGTTTCTCCTTAGAGTGAAAGCTATCTTTCTACTTGTGTGCTAGATCCCACCTTTTACCAGCCAAAGATCGTTGCCCCAACAATTCTCCCCTCTCTCTCCTGCTTCCTCAATTTTTCACTTTCTTGGAACTTTATTACCAATACACAAATATGTTATTTATTATATTTTCTATCTTGAAACAAATAATGAAAACCAAAGCTTTCTACTGACTCCACTATCCTTCCCAGTTACCACTCTACTTCTTTGCTTTCCTTTGCAGCAAAACTCTTTGAAATAGTTGCATCTATCCACCACCTTCTTGAAATCTCCACTAAAAGAGCTAATCAATATCACAAACAATATATCCAAAATGGAATATCTGATCCTCACGCCTGCAATACTTCTTCTCCATTTGTCTCCATCTCAGTTGATGCCAACACCACCGTTTTCATTGCTCAGAGCCAAGTTCCTAGAGGTACCTCTGATCTTCTCTTTCTCTCTTGCCCCACAGCCAGTCAGAAAATCTCATTTGCCCTGCTTTTAGACTCTGTGCTTTATCTGATCAATTCTTATCATCTCTATCATTAGCACCCTGGTACAAGCCCACTGTTGTCTCTCACCCCCTAGTTGGTCTCCCTGCTTCCATCCTTGCTTCTTATCATTTGTTTCAACAAGGACTGATCCTTGTAAAGCCTAAGTCAGATCATGTCACTTTTCTACATATAACCCACAGTGTAAAAGCCAAAATACTAGTAACAGCCTACACAACCCTGCACGAAGGACCCCTATTAATCTCTGACCTAGTCTTCTATTGCTTTTCCCTTCCTACTCACAAAGCTGATGTGCTCTACCTCAGGACCTTTGCATGGGCCTCTGCCTGGAATCATCTTCCCCTAGAAACCCCCATGGCCAGCTCTTTCAATTGCTGAAAGCCTTTCAAACATCACCTTCTCAATTATGTACACCTGAGTCACCCTATTTAAAATTGTATTAAAAAAAATAAAATTGTATAGCATCTCCACCCTGGTTGTCTCACCCTGTTCTGTTTTTGTATAGTGTTTGCCACCTTCTAAAATACAATATATATATAATTTTACTATTTTTTATTTTATTTATTTATTTATTTTTGCTGTACGCGGGCCTCTCACCGTTGTGACCTCTCCTGTTGTGGAGCACAGGCTCCAGACGCGCAGGCTCCGCGGCCGTGGCTCACGGGCCCAGCCGCTCCGCGGCATGTAGGATCTTCCCGGACTGGGGCACGAACCCGTGTCCCCTGTATCGGCAGGCGGACTCTCAACCACTGTGCCACCAGGGAAGCCCTGCTGTTTTTTTTTTTTTTAACAGCTTTATTGGGGTATAATTGCTTTACAATGGTGTGTTAGTTTCTGCTTTATAACTAAGTGAATCAGTTATACATATACATATGTTCCCATATCTCTTCCCTCTTGCGTCTCCCTCCCTCCCACCCTCCCTATCCCACCCCTCCAGGCGGTCACAAAGCACCAAGCCGATATCCCTGTGCCATGCGGCTGCTTCCCACTAGCTATCTACCTTACGTTTGTTAGTGTATATATGTCCATGCCTCTCTCTCGCCCTGTCACAGCTCACCCTTCCCCCTCCCCATATCCTCAAGTCCGTTCTCCAGTAGGTCTGTGTCTTTATTCCTGTCTTACCCCTAGGTTCTTCATGACATTTTTTTCCCTTAAATTCCATATATATGTGTTAGCATACGGTATTTGTCTCTCTCTTTCTGACTTACTTCACTCTGTATGACAGACTCTAGTTCTATCCACCTCATTATAAATAGCTCAATTTCGTTTCTTTTTATGGCTGAGTAATATTCCATTGTATATATGTGCCACATCTTCTTTATCCATTCATCCAATGCTGGGTACTTAGGTTGTTTCCATCTCTGGGCTATTGTAAATAGAGCTGCAATGAACATTTTGGTACATGACTCTTTTTGAATTTTGGTTTTCTCAGGGTATATGCCCAGTAGTGGGATTGCTGGGTCATCTGGTAGTTCTATTTGTAGTTTTTTAAGGAACCTCCATACTGTTCTCCATAGTGGCTGAACCAATTCACATTCCCACCAGCAGTGCAAGAGTGTTCCCTTTTCTCCACACCCTCTCCAGCATTTATTGTTTCTAGATTTTTTGATGATGGCCATTCTGACTGGTGTGAGATGATATCTCATTGTAGTTTTGATTTGCATTTCTCTAATGATTCATGATGTTGAGCATTCTTTCATGTGTTTGTTGGCAGTCTGTATATCTTCTTTGGAGAAATATCTATTTCGGTCTTCTGCCCATTTTTGGATTGGGTTGTTTGTTTTTTTGTTATTGAGCTGCATGAGCTGCTTGTAAATTTTGGAGATTAATCCTTTGTCAGTTGCTTCATTTGCAAATATTTTCTCCCATTCTGAGGGTTGTCTTTTGGTCTTGTTTATGGTTTCCTTTGCTGTGCAAAAGCTTTGAAGTTTCATTAGGTCCCATTTGTTTACCTGCTGTTTTTTAATGTTTATTTGTTACTCTGTCTCTTTCCACTACAGTGTGAGCTCCATGAAGCCTGGGATTTTTTTCTGTTTTATGCATAAGCATTTAGGTGCTCAATTAATATTTGATCAATGAATTAATCTGAGAAGTAGAGAAATGCATCCAGTATAGCCTAATAAATTTAACAATCAAATTGCTCTGTGTGAAATATCAATTTTCTTTGAAAGTTTGGTACTTGAATCATATATTAAATCTGAAACTTATTTTTAAAAGATATATATATATAAGTATACCTACTTATCTTTATCACCCCCATTACCTCTCCTGTCATAAGGTTTCATTGAAATGGTTGCTATTTTGAGTTTGCTATAGAGAAATATTTGTTTTAGCCTACATTATATTTAAAAGCAACATTCTTTTGATAACTGAAACCTAAAATCATTCGTTTTAAAAAGAGAAGTTTGAAGCCATGGTATTAGCTTTGTGTCCTGGAATTTGGCGTTGAGGACTCCCCGGAATTCTCCAACTGCTGAGACCTAGCTGAGAGCTAAGAATAGTGCAGAACATAAACTTCTATAGAGGCAACTGTGAAAGGAATTTTTAGAAGCAGTGTGAGACTACAGCATTGTCAAAGAGTTTGGGAAATGGCAGTCTTTAATTGTCAAACAGTACAGAGTTTTAGTTATATATTTTATTATCCGAAATTTGTAAGGAAATCTGTGGAAAGCTCGTAGGACTCTGCCTCACAGTTTCATTAATTCTCTATTCATTCATATCTTATTTAACATTATTATGAGGGAACATAGGGTAAGGTCTATATTTGGTAAAAGGCATGTTGTTATTGCCACTTTTTAAAATTTATTTATTTATTTTTTAACTTTATTTTTGGCTGTGTTGGGTCTTAGTTCCCGCACATGGAATCTTCGTTGAGGCATGCGGGATCTATCACTGCGGCGTGGGCTTCTCTGTAGTTGTGACGTGCAAGCTCCAGGGTGCATGGGCTCTGTAGTTTGCAGCATGTGGGCTCTCTAGTTGAGGTGCGCGAGCTTGGTAGTTGTGGCACGCGGGCTTAGCTGTCCTGCAGCATGTGGGAGCTTAGTTCCCTGGCCAGGGATCGAACCCACATCCCCTGCATTGTAAGGTGGATTCTTTACCACTGGACCACCAGGGAAGTCCCTATTGCCACGTTTTATGGAGTACCTTCAAGGCACCCCAGAAATGCATGTGGCAATTTTATTTGACATTGGATTATAATTTGTTGAATTCACTTTAGACCTGGGATCCTCATTTTTGTTTGTAACCTTCCAGGGTACATTCAAGGACAGTCTAGTAGAATCTGGGAAACGAAATGATGCTGGTTTTGGTTTTCCTGTATTTGCCCTTCCAGCATTCTTATTTCCCCTTTCAGCATCTTAATCCTCATGGCCAGTTTGGTCATGGGGAATACCACAGAGCTCTGCCCTCCTCAGGAAATTGTTATTTCCTGTCCCTACCTGGCTCCTTCCTCTTCAGTGGAAACCTGTTCTTAACCGACTGCTTGCTGGGGGAAAAAAATCTAGTCTACAGTTTTGTTTTGGTAAAATAAGGAAATTGGTCTAGATGACATCCAAGATCTCTTCCTGCTCTAGAATCTTGTGATTCTATGATCCTCTCTTTTCTGGGCACAATGAAAACTACTGATTATAAACTTTCTCGAGAAAACTTCCATTTTCACCATGTTTGTGGAATTATTCTTTTTGTTTTGTTATCTCTCTCTCTAAGGAATATTATTTGGACCTAAACTAGTATTCTGCCAATAGCACATTTCATAGAAGACAGGTCAGTCTCAGGCCCAGTTTCTAGGTGCTTGGATTTCAAGCTCCTCACTGGGACTGCTGGGCAGTTTGGTGGAAAGATGCTGGTGTGTTTCCCACTCTTGGTAAAGGCATTGTTTCACAGCCACTCTGCATGTGCTTCTCCACTTTTGGACTCAGCATGGACCACTGAGTCCTCGATAGTATCATTTATTAAAAGGTGTAATATTGTTAGTACTATGATAGTTTTCTAGTCTCAGTCCTTGCAAGCGGTCCACGTGAGAGCACACTATGGACTAGAAAGAAGTAAATGAGAGTGTCCATCCCAAAACAGACTGGCCTCTGCTGAGATTCATTGTTGGCAAACTCTCTCTAAGATCCTTGACTATAAAGCCCTCTGGGGAATGCAAAAGATTACACTCATTACCCTGATGAAAAGCCGAGGTAATTTTGTCTGGATCTGACCCTCTGGTTCCAGGGAGTCTAACTATTCCAGTCCTGTCGCTTAGATGACACACCATAATGATGACATCGAGAACGTGATCAGCTGCTTATCAGGTGCTGGCCCCCTGGCATTTCCTTTCCAGCTCACAGATAGTCCCCTGGAATTTAAACACCTTCTGAAACAGGGGTCCTTCCATCTCTTGTCAGTCATCCCTGCTTTGTAGCTGGTCAGTCACTGTCCCCAGAGGGTGAGAGGACAGACAGCCTCAGACACATGAATCCACAGTGAGCCCTGTGGAGCCACGGGGGAGAGGAAAGAGCAACAGGTGCTGGCACCCGGGACACAGGCAGGAAAATACTCTCAGAGTGAGGGCTTAGGGGAATTCAGCACTCTACCTGCAGAGCAAACTCATTAAGTTTCATGTTCTTTTCCAGAGCTTTCTTCTTTGTTTCTGTATGACTGGCAGACAACCACAGTCACACTTGATTATAGTATTGTTTTCTTCGTTACTAAGGAAGCTTTATTACTGAAACCCGGTGAAATATTATAAAGAAAATAGTCGTGATGTGTCACTAAAGTGCCCCAATGAAGGCAAATAAAGTCTTAATAAAAGAGAAGTGATGATCTAGATCAAGGTTTCTCAACACGAAATAGTGCTGTCTCTGTGATACAGAATGAAATTGGAAGGCAGCGAGGAAAGAATTTGGAATATAGATTTTTAGTTAAACTATGGTTTCAGCCCAAGGGTAAACGTGGGGAGTTGAGTTTAATTAGAACTGAAATGACTTTGGCAGCATCTACTTAGGTCACAGCTGTCAAAGGGCCTGGCAAGTTCCTAAAATCCTCCCCGCCCCCAAACGGTTAATCCTCAGGAAGTAGGCTTGTTGAATCATTACTGCTAGGGATGAGATGGTACTTTACAAATAAAGGAGGCCTGTTTGAAAGGCAGCGTGTACAGCACAGCATTGTAGCCCTGAATGCTCACCCATCAAGATTTCTTTGAGGAAACTTGCTTCATCTGAGTCCCGTTTATGGTTTTTTACGGCAGAGATACTTGGCGTACTCTTAGGAGTTCAGAGTTTCACTGATGTACAGCAACAGGCAGAACTTGAGCGAAGTTTAGAAGATAGGGTAAGAAAAGGGATTTGTATGTTAAAGTGTCAGCACAGAAAATACATATAGTATATTAGTTGTATTTTATCCTTTGTGATTCCATCCCTCATTCTACAACACTAGAAGTTTTTTTAAAAACACAATTTTTTCTTTTTCTTGACACAAGTTGCCTTGCCCTCATTTGCTCACTCCATCAGAAAAGCCCTATTTATAACACATGTAGCTTAGTGTGGACTGGAAATCCTGACTCATCCATTCTCACTTTTAATAACTGCCTAGACTGAATATTTGCCTCTTGACAGTGCTCAGTCTTTGCTATGGGAAAGGGATAGTGAGCAAATTTTGGTTCTAAGGCACTAGCAAGAGCTAGAAATCATTTTGAAAGCAATAATATGCTTAGCCTGTGTCTCTAAGAAGTTTTCCACCCCTTGAGATGTATTCGTGAATGTAAAATAATAGTGGTATTAACATTTAGTGAGAACTTCCTTGGCCCCAGATGGTGTGAATGCTTCACACTTAATTTTCAGAACAACCCAGTGAGCTGAGTCCTATTAGCAACACCTCAATGGAAGGGCTGAATGGCTAGTGCTCTGGGTTTAATGCACGGACCAAGAGTTAAAGGAGGGGAGATTGATTCTGAACATCATGTGGTGGATGACCCTTTGGATCTAGTTGCCCTGGCACAAGGTTCTGTTCTGGGGACAATGGCTAAGCATGTGAGGATTAAAGAAGTATAAGTTTGAGATGTAAGGGTGGGGAAGCACTATGGCCATGACTGAGATCTGGTCCAGTAAAGTTGTCACCTTAGCAGTGGGTAGTGTCTTTTAGATAGTGCAGGGACTCTGACAGTGAACCAAGCTATGGTGCTAGTGGACTAATGGGCTTTTCCATTCTCTTCTTCTCTTAGCATTTAGAAGAACAAATGATCCCTGAATTGAATTGTGAAAGCTCTTAGAATTCTTGGACAATTCAGCGTTAGGATGGGTTGCCATTTTTAGGAGAGAGATGCTAGACTTCCTGCTAGGGCAGATACAGTTTCTAGCAACAAGTTGGAAAGGTAAAGGAAGTGTGACTATATTTATGCCAGAAGCTGGAAGAGGGTCTTATCTCTATGAATATCCATTTCTATGGGTCACTGCCTTGTCCAGAAATCTCCAGTGACTTCCCATTACATATGGCATCAAACTTAAATTCCTCACACCAGCCACCAATGTACTTCACCTCTAGATGTTCTTTTGGGATCCAACATGGACCTTCTGAATACAAGTACAGATCTTCCTCAATTTATGGTGGGGTTATGTACTGATAAACGCATCGTCAACTGAAAATACTGTAAGTTGAAAATGGATTTAATACACCTAACCTACCGAACATCGTAGCTTAACCTAGCTTACCTTAAATGGACTCAGAACATTCATATTAGTCTACCCTTAGATAAATCATCTAACACAAAGCCTATTTTATAGTAAAATGTTAATATATCATGAAATTTATTGAATAAGGTGCTGAAAGTGAGAAACAGAATGGTTGTATGGGTACAGAATGGTGGTTAAGTGTGATCGTGGGCTGTTTATTCTCGTGATCGTGGGCTGACCAGCAACTGTGGCTCGATGACTGCCGAGCATCAGGAAGGAGTATCTACTGCATATGGCTAGCGTGGGAAAAGATCAAGATTTCACAATTTGACATATGGCTTCTACTGAATGTGTATCACTTTTGCACCATCATGAAGTTGAAAGATTGTTAAGTAAAACCGTTGTAAGTCATGTAGTCTCATTTCTGTTTCCGAAATATGCTGTGCTTCCCTACTTGAAGCTTTGCTCAAGACTTCTTCTGTACCTTCAAAAGGAATAACTTCTCCCCTCTCACTATCCATATTAAACTCCTCCACTAAAACCCCCTGCTCTTTGTGAAGTTTTTCTCTAGTGCCAGCATATCTCTTCCCTCTCTAAATTCCTGTTGCCTTTGCTATCCACATTGTTCCTTTGTTTCCATGAGAATAAAGTGCTAGTTATCATTAATTACCTACTTTGCATATTTATATCTTTTCTTTTTAACAAAGCTTTACATTCTGAGAGGATAGGACTACAGGACTAACATTTCTTTTGTATTCTCCATGTGGCAACTTTGATCAAAGGGGGGAAAGCTATGCATTGAATCGGAAGACCTGGATTTCAGTCGTGGCTCTGCCATTTCCTAATTGTGACCTTAGTTGACTTTTTCAAGCCTCAGCTTCTTCATCTATAAAATGAAGTTAATGGTCACTATCTGACAGGGTTACTGTGAAAATGAAACATGATAGGGTATGTGAAAGTAAGTGTGCAAAGACCAAACACATGTAAATTATTAAGAATATTTGCTCATAACGTCTTTTTAAAGTGAGTAACTGTTATGCAAGCATACTTTTCTAATGCAGGAATTTATGCCATTCCAGTAGCTTTATTAGGGATGGCAGAATATCTTAGCATACTTAGTCTTCATTTTAAACTTCTCGGTGAAAACCATGACCTTCCTTCTAAGCAACATTTGTTTTCTTAGGCAGCCTGGCCCCTGTTGTCAGCATCACACCAGAGGTGTGCTATCAATCACCTTCAAGTCTTTCCCCTGCTGACCTCCTTCATGTCCAGTTTTGCTGTATTTTTCTCTATTGCTGCATAACAAATCACTCTAAAATGTAATGCCATGAAAGAATCATTTATTATTTCTCATTGTTTGGTGGAATTTAGGAGCATCTCATGACATTGCAATCAGATGTCAGGTGTGGCTCCCATCATGTGAGGGTTTAACAGGGGCTGGAGGATGGTTTAGTCACATAGCTGTTGCCCATGCACCTCAGTTCCTCTCCACGTGGGCCTCTCCATGGGGCTGCTTGAGTTTCCTCATGGTATCATAGAGGAGGAAAATCTCTTTTCCTTCTAAGTTCTAAGCCATATCAGAGATGTGCTGTCTATCAGCTTCTAAGTTCTAGGCTGGGTCCCCTGTAACAAAAGACAGATTAACAAGAGAAAAACAGAAGTTTATTAACATGTATATTGTTGGGGAGAAAATTTTTTTTTTCGCCTACCTGTCTAGGTTCTTTGGCTGTTCTAAAAATCAAATTGACATAAGAGAGATTAATAGGAGAAAAACAAATTTAATTACATATATACAGGGACCCCCAAAGACAATGAGACCTAAGGGCAGGTCTGGCCGTTGAGGCTAATATGTCCTCTTGAGATAAGGAACAGGATAGGGGCCTGGGGCTTCAAAGGGGAGGAGGCCAATTCACAGGACAATAAGAAAAGCAGATGTTTGGTAATTAGATGTTTGCCTTGCCATCTAGATAGGTCATTCAGATAAGAAGTTCTCTCTGGTAATAACTCTATTTCTGGGTTAGGCCCCCATCTAAATTCTTTTAGGTGGTTAAGGAGAGGTAAATTTTTTCTTGAGTCTGCTGGGTCTTGATTCCTTTCAGCTGAAAACAGTCTACATGGGAAGGCTCATTCTGAACTCATTCAATATCTCATATATACATGGGAGAAATTTAGGGGTGAGTAATTCAAAGAGGTGGTTAGGATTGGGGCTTACATACCATCTTCAGCTAAAACAAAGAAAAAGGGACAGGCAAGTTATGGGAGGGAAGGAAAAGCACAGTAAGCAAGGGTAAGGTTTTTATGCAGATGTAAGTGTCTTCTCCATTGACAAGTCTTTTGCCATTTAGAGTATCCTTTTCTTCCTGGTACAAATAGGGAGATGTCTTTACAAATTGTGATTTTCTTTAAAAATATAAACTTCCCTTAAAAAAGGGTAACTTCTGTTCTGTTTTTAGAGCTTCTCCCGTGTCTGCTGTTTACCAAAATAATTCTTATGGCAAAGAGGCATATTTTGGTCTCCTACATTGTGACAGTTGGCTTCCCCCAGTGCAAATGAATGAAGAGACCACCACAGAAGCTGAAATGCTTTATATGACCTAGTCTTAGAAGTCACACACTGTTACTTCTGCCGTATTGTAGTGGTCACACAGGGACAGACCTTATTCTTTATAAGGGGGGTGGCTATGCAAGGCCTGAATATGTGGAGGTGAGCATCATCAGAGGCCATCTTTGAGACTGGTCACCATGGTCCACCTTCTGGTCCCCAGTGGAAATATACTGATGGCTAGTGGGAAGCTGCTGCATGGCACAGGGAGATCAACCCGATGCTTTGTGACGACCTAGAGGGGTGGGATAGGGAGGGTGGGAGGGAGGCTCAAGATGGAGGGGATAAGGGGATGTATGTATACGTATAGCTGATTCACTTTGTTATACAGCAGAAACTAACACAACATTGTAAAGCAATTATACTCCAATAAAGATGTAAAAAAAAAAGAGAAATATACTGATCACATTCCACAAGACCCCCAAAACTCATGCCATTGCAATATCAGCTCAAAGACCAAAACTGCAACATCTAAGTCATATCTGGGCACACCTTGAACATTGTTCCTCTAGATCTGGAAACCTGTGAACAAGTTTCTATCCTCTACAGTGCCCAGTACCCAACAGTCATTAAGAAAACACAGGATAATCGCATCCAAACTCTTCAAAAAGGGAGAAAACAGGAAACACACAGAGCCAGTGGTCTATGGCACTTTGGCAGATAGCCAGGCACACATTGCCAATTCCTTGATGAGTGCTCAACTCTACTGCCTTGGAAGGATTCTCCAAGACTCTGGGCTCTTGATTCTACCGTCTGAGTCTTCCTTTTTTATAAGAAACGGCCAGTATTTGCACCCGAGTGGTTTTCTCAACCTGCTTCTTGTCCATAGTGGTTCAGGGATCCAAAGCCCTCTCATTTTGTACTGTGTCAGTCCTTTAAATCCAAGAAGACATAATTCTTTTTAAAATTTTGTGGGTTTTTAGTGAATCCATTTATAATCCACTCTGTTAGACAAAAGGCACACGTACATATCTTTTCAAGACAGGCCTCTCTTCACCTGGATCTTCCTGTGAGGCTACTGAGAGACATCACCTTGAAGGGTCTTAGAGGGATTTTTGTTTAAAGGAGTGAATTTTTGAGACTTAGACCTTAGAAGGTATAAGTCTGACTGAATAGTTTTCTCAGGTACTGCCTTAGATCTTTCTAAGGTCTTAAGAAAGGATCTTATAATTCTTCACTGTATTTGATCTCTGTTCTGAAGTCATTTCTTAATTTGAGGAGCTTGGAAGGGCTGAGAATGAGAAGGTTTCATTTTTGAACTCAGCAAGTCTTGGCTTCTTTATACACTTAACTGTTGTTCGTCAGCTCATCTCTCCTTTTACATTTTACTATGAGGGGCAAAAAGAAGCCAGGTGGCACTTTTAGCACCCTGCCTGGAAATCTCCTTAGCTAGATCATCTAGTTCATCAGGTACATCTTCTACTTTGCCCATCACTGCGGACAGCAGACTACTAAATTTCCTGCCACTCCATAACAAAGATACTCTTTTCTCCAGCTTTTAATAACATTTTCCACCTTTCCTTTTCTTTTTTTTCTTCTTTTTAAACTAGACTTCACTTTTTAAACAATTTTAGGATCACAGAAAAGTTGTACAGAAAGTACAGAGAGTTCCCATGTCCCCACTGTCCCCACAGAGGCACCGCTTCCCCACTATCAACATCCTCCACCACGTGATACATTTGTTACAATTGATGAACCTACACTGACACGTTATCACTCAAAGTTCATAGTGTACATTAGGATTCACTCTTGGTGTTGTATATTCTATGGGTTTTGACAAGTGTATAATAACGTTTATCCACCACTATAGTATCAGGCAGCGGAGTTTCACTGCCCCAAAGTCCTCTGTGCTTAGTCTGTGTGTCCCTCCTTTCCCTCTAACTTCTGGCAACCACTGATCTTTTTACCTTCTCCATAGTTTTGCCTCTTCCGGAATGTTATACGCGTGGAATCATACCATATGTAGCTTTTTTGGATTTAGCTGCTTTCACTTAGTAATATGCATTTAAGATTCCTTCATGTCTTTCTATGGCTTGATAACTCATTTTCTAAAACTGTGGGATAATATTCCATTGTCTGGATGAACCACAGTTTATTTATCCATTTACTCACTTTCTTTGAAACCCTCATTGAAAGCCTCCTTGAGGCACATCAGGCTTTCATTTAATGGTATCATCCAAGTCCCTTAGGCTCTCATTAGCATTCTTCTCAAGATCCTTCCAGTTTCTACATGTCACCTCATCTCAAGCCACTCTCCCATGGTTTACATTTTTGTTGCAGTAGCATCCCATTTCCAGGTACTTAAATCTGTATCACTTAGGGTTTGATCAGAGAACCGTTCTCTCTCTCTGTGTCTCTCTCTTGTCTGTATAATCTATATCGATCTCTATATCTCTTAGTTTATAAAAATCAGCACACACACACTATAAAGGGATTTATTTTAGAAATTTGACCTTATGCGATTGTGGGAGTTGATCACACAATTTATATGAGGTTTCTGTTTTTTTTGTCTGGTAATGGAACCCAAAGCTTGCAGGACAGGCAGTTGGGAAGGGCTGAAAGCATGAAATGGTTCTAAAGACAGATCCTCACTGACTTCCTGACACTAAGCCTTTAACCTTGGTGATGGGCACATCCTGCAAGAGAAGCTGGCACCTTTTGTCACAGAGCTAAACGTGCACCTGCCCAGGATTTGGGCAGCTGAAGAAGGAGATCTAGCAGGAGCTGGAGAAGTGTGCTTGGCTGCTGCCAATCAGGGGAGCAGCACAGAAGGAAAATGCCAAGGAGCTGCAGCAGTGCCCTGAGCCTGGCACTGACCTTCACAGCACAAAAGGAAGATGACTGCTCTTTCTTTTTCACCTTTCAAATGTCATGCAAATGTCTTCTATGCTCCAAACTCATCTGTGCTATGTAGGCAAGGGAATTCTTGGAAATTTACTTCAATTGACATGGTACAAATCCGCTACACTTGCCTGTTCTCTACCTTGTCTTTTCCCTGCCCTGTACATTCTTTACTTCTTCTCAACTGCAGGGACCATAAAATGAGATGCAAAATTTTTGCACATTGGATTAACTAAATTCAATTGAATCTTTGTTATTACAGAATGGTTGTTTTTTCACTTGTTCAACTCGTATTTAGTTCTCAGTAAATTTGTGGCAGCAGCTGTTTTAGACTTTTTCTAAATCCTTATTGTATTGTATTTCAAACCCTTATTATTGCCTCATGCTTCTCTCTCCTATTACCAATGACAATTAAAGTGAAGGGATATAGGCTAGACTGGTGGCTCCCAAACCTTAGAGTGACTGAGACTCAGCTGGAGGCCTTATTAAGACAGAGATTGCTGGGCCCCACCCCCAGTGTTTCTGATTCAGTAGGTCTAGGTGGAGCCTAAGAATGTACTTCTAACAAGTTCCCATGTGATGCTAGACTCCAAAGGTCTTTAGTGATGAGCTAGGGATAGGGGATAGAGATTGATCCAGAGCAGGCTAAGCATGGGACTATGGTAATAATGAGACTTGGGGGAAAGACCAATGTTTTAAACATTTGGATGTCTCCCTTGGGCCTGGTGTCACACATCCTGCTACAGCCCAGGATTAGCTTTATGGGTTTCTAAGTGGATCTCAAGACTGTTCCATGTGTATTTTGGTTTTGGCAAAAAAACCAAGACATTTTTTTTTTCTTTACGGTACGCGGGCCTCTCACTGTTGTGGCCTCTCCCGTTGCGGAGCACAGGCTCCGGACGTGCAGGCTCAGTGGCCATGGCTCATGGGCCCAGCCGCTCCGCGGCATGTGGGATCTTCCCGGACCGGGGCATGAACCCGTGTCCCCTGCATTGGCAGGTGGACTCTCAACCAGTGCGCCACCAGGGAAGCCCAACCAAGACATTCTTGAATGAATGCATATCCACACCTTGATGAAATGGTGAAGACACGAGGAAAAGAAGTTCACATCTTGCCAACTGGGTGTAGCAATATGGAGGATACTTTGCTGTGGAGTATTGCATATTTGTGGCAGCTGATATCAGCACCCCTGTCCTTGCAATCTGTTGGTGTTTAGACATGTGGTGTCCTAAAAGTGCTGCAAATCCCTGGGGGAAATTTTCATACTTTAAATAAATACTATTTTCCTAATCTTGTCCCAAATGTGGGGAAGAATATTTATTTATTTATTTTTTAAACATCTTTATTGGAGTATAATTGCTTTACAATGTTGTGTTAGTTTCTGCTGTATAACAAAGTGAATCAGCTGTATGTATACATATATCCCCCAATCCCCTCTCGCTTGTGTCTCCCTCCCACCCTCCCTATCCCACTCCTCTAGGTGGTCACAAAGCACCAAGTTGATCTCCCTGAGCAATGCAGTTGCTTCCGACTAGTTACCTGTTTTATATTTGGTAGTGTATATATGTCCATGCCACTCTCTCACTTCGTCCCAGCTTACCCTTCCCCTCCCCATGTCCTCAAGTACATTCTCTATGTCTGTGTCTTTATTCCTATCCTACCCATAGGTTCATCAGAACCACTTTTTTTCTTTTTTAGATTCCATATATATGTGTTAGCATATGGTATTTGTTTTTCTATTTCTGACTTGCTTCACTCTGTATGACAGACTCTAGGTCCATCCACCTCACTACAAAAATTCAATTTTGTTTCTTTTTTATGGCCGAGTAATATTCCATTGTATATACATGCCACATCTTCTTTATCCATTCAACTGTTGATGGAGACATAGCTTGCTTCCATGTCCTGGCTATTGTAAGTAGAGCTGCGATGAACACTGTGGTACATGACTCTTTTTGAATTATGGTTTTCTCAGGGTTTATGCCCAGTAGTGGGATTGCTGGGTCATATGGTAGTTCTATTTTTAGTTTTCTAAGAAACCTCCATACTGTTCTCCATAGTGGTTGTATCAATTTACATTCCCACCAACAGGGCAAGAGGGTTCCCTTTTCTCCACACCCTCTCCAGCATTTACTGTTTGTAGATTTTTTGATTATGGCCATTCTGACTGGTGTGAGGTGTTACCTCATTGTAGTTTTGATTTGCATTTCTCTAATGATTAGTGATGTTGAGCATTCTTTCATGTGTTTGTTGGCTATCTGTATATCTTCTTTGGAGAAATGTCTATTTAGGTCTTCTGCCCATTTTTGGATATTGAACTGCATGAGCTGCTTATATATTTTGGAGATTAATCCTTTGTTAGTTGCTTCATTTGCAAATATTTTCTCCCATTCTAAGGCTTGTCTGTTCATCTTGTTTATGGTTTCCTTTGCTGTGTAAAAGCTTCTAAGTTTCATTATGTCTCATTTGTTTATTTTTGTTTTTATTTCCATTTTTCTAGGAGGTGGGTCAAAAAGGATCTTGCTGTGATTTATTTCAAAGAGTGTCTACCTAAGTTTTCCTCTAAGAGTTTTAAATTCTCTGGTCTTACATTTAGGTCTTTAATCCATTTTGAGTTTATTTTTGTATATGGTGTTAGGGAGTGTTCTAATTTCATTCCTTTGTATGTAGCTGTCCAGTTTTCCCAGCAACACTTATTGAAGAGGCTGTCTCTTCTGCATTGTATATTCTTGCCTCCTTTATCAAAGATAAAGTGACCATATTTGCATGGGTTTATCTCTGGGCTTTCTATCCTGTTCCATTGATCTATCTTTCTGTTTTTGTGCCAGTACCATAGTGTCTTGATTACTGTAGTTTTGTAGTATAGTGTGAAGTCAGGGAGCCTGATTCCTCCAGCTCCGTTTTTCTTTCTCAAGATTGATTTGGCTATTCACGGTCTTTTGTGTTTCCATACAAATTGTGAAATATTTTGTTCTAGTTCTGTGAAAAATGCCAGTGGTAGTTTGATAGGGATTGCATTGAATCTGTAGATTGCTTTGGGTAGTAGAATCATTTTCACAATGTTGATTCTTCCAATCCAAGAACATGGTATATTTCTCCCTCTGTTTGTATCATCTTTAATTTCTTTCATCAGTGTCTTATAATTTTCTGCATACAGGTCTTTTGTCTTCTTAGGTAGGTTTATTCCTACGTATTTTATTCTTTTTGTTGCAGTGGTAAATGGGAGTGATTCCTTAATTTGTCTTTCAGATTTTTCATCATTAGTATATAGCAATGCAAAAGATTTCTGTGCATTAAATTTGTATCCTGCTACTTTACCACATTCATTGATTAGCTCTAGTAGCTTTCTGGTAGCATCTTTAGGATTCTCTATGTATAATACCATGTCGTCTGCAAACAGTGACAGCTTTACGTCTTCTTTTCCGATTTGCCTTCTTTTTATTTCTTTTTCTTCTCTGATTGCTGTGACTAAACCTTCCAAATCTATCTTGAGTAATAGTGGTGAGAGTGTACAACCTTGTCTAGGTCCTGATCTTAGAGGAAATGGTTTCAGTTTTTCACCATTGAGAACAATATTGGCAGTGGGTTTGTCATATATGGCCTTTATTATGTTGAGGTAAGTTCCCTCTATGCCCACTTTCTGTAGGGTTTTTATCATAAGTAGGTGTTGAATTTTGTCAAAAGCTTTTTCTGCATCTATTGAGATTACCATATGGTTTTTATGCTTCAGTTTGTTACTATGGTGTATCACCTTGATTGATTTGCATATATTGAAGAATCCTTGTGTTCCTGGGATAAACCGCACTTGATCATGGTGTATGATCCTTTTAATGTGCTGTTGGATTCTGTTTGCTAGTATTTTGTTGAGGATTTTTGCATCTATGTTCATCAGTGATATTGGTCTGTAGTTATCTTCTTTTTGTGGTATCTTTGTCTGGTTTTGGTATCAGCATGATGGTGGCCTCGTAGAATGAGTTGGGGAGTGTTCCTCCCTCTGCTATACTTTGGAAGAGTTTGAGAAGGATAGGTGTTAGCTCTTCTCTAAATGTTTGATAGAATTCGCCTGTGAAGCCATATGGGCCTGGGCTGTAGTTTCTTGGAAGATTTTTAATCACAGTTTCAATTTCAGTGCTTGTGATTGGTCTGTTTATATTTTCTATTTCTTCCTGGTTCAGTCTTGGAAGGTTGTATCTTTCTAAGAATTTGTCCATTTCTTCCGGGTTGTCCATTTTATTGGCATATAGTTACTTGTAGTAATCTCTCCTGATCCTTTGTATTTCTGCAGTGTCAGTTGTTACTTCCCCTTTTTCATTTCTAATTCTGTTGATTTGAGTTTTCTCCCTTTTTTTCTTGATGAGGCTGGCTAATCGTTTATCGATTTTGTTTATATTCTCAAAGAAACGGGTTTTAGTTTTATTGATCTTTGCTATCGTTTCATTCATTTCTTTTTCATTTCTAATTCTGTTGATTTGAGTTTTCTCCCTTTTTTTCTTGATGAGGCTGGCTAATCGTTTATCGATTTTGTTTATATTCTCAAAGAAACGGGTTTTAGTTTTATTGATCTTTGCTATCTTTTCATTCATTTCTTTTTCATTTATTTCTGATCTGATCTTTGTAATTTCTTTCCTTCTGCTAACTTTAAGGTTTTTTTTTTGTTCTTCTTTTTCTAATTGCTTTAGGTGTAAGGTTAGGTTGTTTGAGATTTTTCTTGTTTCTTGAGGTAGGATTGTATTGCTATAAATTTCCCTCTTAGAACTGCTTTTGCTGCATCCAGTAGGTTTTGGGTCATCATGTTTTCATTGTCATTTGTTTCTAGGTATTTTTTGATTTCCTCTATGATTTCTTCAGTGATCTCTTGGTTATTTAGTAACATATTTTTTAGTCTCCATGTGTTTGTATTTTTTACAGTTTTCCTGTAATTCATATCTAGTCTCATAGTGTTGTGGTCAGAGAAGATACTTGATATGATTTCAATATTCTTAAATTTACAAAGACCTGATTTTTGACCCAAGATATGATCTATCCTGGAGAATGTTCCATGAGCCGTTGAGAAGACAGTGTATTCTGCTGTTTTTGGATGGAGTGTCCTATAAATATCAATTAATTCCATCTTGTTTTATATGTCATTTAAAGCTTGTATTTCCTTTTTTATTTTCATTTTGGATGCCCATTGGTGAAAGTGGGGTGTTAAAGTCCCCTACTATTGTTGTGTTACTGTCAATTTCCCCTTTTATGGCTGTTAGCCTTTGCCTTGTGTATTGAGGTGCTCCTATGTTGCATGCATAAATATTTACAATTGTTATATCTTCTTCTTGGATTGATCCCTTGATAATTATGTAGTGTCCTTCTTTGTCGCTTGTAATAGTCTTTATTTTATTTTATTTTTTTTGCGGTACGTGGGCCTCTCACTGTTGTGGCCTCTCCTGTTGCGGAGCACAGGCTCTGGACACGCAGGCTCAGCGGCCATGGCTCACGGGACTAGCTGCTCCGCGGCATGTGGGATCTTCCCGGACCGGGGCACGAACCTGTGTCCCCTGCATCAGCAGGCAGACTCTCAACCACTGTGCCACCAGGGAAGCCCTGTAATAGTCTTTATTTTAAAGTCTATTTTGTTTGATATGAAAATTGCTACTCCAGCTTTCTTTTGATTTCCATTTGCATGGAATATCTTTTTCCATCTCCTCACTTTCAGTCTGTATGTGTCCCTAGGTCCTAAGTGGGTCTCATGTAGACAGCATATATACGTGTCTTGTTTTTGTATCCATTCAGCCAGTCTGTGTCTTTTGGTTGGAGCATTTAATCCATTTACATTTAAGGTAATTAATGATATATATGTTCCTATTACCATTGTCTTAATTGTTTTGGGCTTGTTTTTGTTGGTCTTTTCCTTCTCTTGTGTTTCTTGCCTAGAGACGTTCCTTTAGCATATGTTGTAAAGCTGGTTTGGTAGTGCTGAATTTTCTTAACTTTTGCTTGCCTGTAAAGGTTTTAATTTCTTCATCAAATCTGAATGAGATTCTTGCTGGGTAAGTAATCTTGGTTGTAGGTTTTTCCCTTTCATCACTTTAAATATGTCCTGCCACTCTCTCCTGGCTTGCAGAGTTTCTGCTGAAAGATCAGCTGTTAACCTTATGGGGATTCCCTTGTATGGTATTTGTTGCTTTTCCCTTGCTGCTTTTAATATTTTTTCTTTGTATTTAATTTTTGATAGTTTGATTAATATGTGTCTTGGCATGTTTCTTCTTGGATTTATCTTGTATGGGACTCTCTGCACTCCCTGTACTTGATTTAATGTTTCCTTTCCCATGTTATGGAAATTTTCAACTATAATCTCTTCAAATATTTTCTCAGTTCCTTTCTTTTTCTCTTCTTCTTCTGGGACCCCTATAATTCGAATGTTGGTGCATTTAGTGTTGTCCCAGAGGTCTCTGAGACTGTCCTCATTTCTTTTCATTCTTTTTTCTTTATTCTGCTCTGCAGTAGTTATTCCCATTATTTTATCTTCCAGGTCACTTATCCATTCTTCTGCCTCAGTTTTTCTGCTATTGATCCCTTCTAGAGAATTTTAAATTTCATTTATTGTGTTGTTCATCACTGTTTGTTTGCTCTTTAGTTCTTCTAGGTCCTTGTTAAACATTTCATGTATTTTCTCCATTCTATTTCCAAGATTTTGGATCATCTTTACTATCATTACTCTGAATTCTTTCAGGTAGACTGCCTGTTTCCTCTTCATTTGTTTGGTTTTTGTGGGTTTTTACTTGCTCCTTCATCTGCTTCGTATTGCTCTGTCTTCCCATTTTGCTTAACTTACTGTGTTTGAGGTCTCCTTTTTGCAGCCTGCAGGTTCATAGTTCCTGTTGTTTTTGGTGTCTGCCCCCAGTGGGTGAGGTTTGTTCAGTGGGTTGTGTAGGCTTCCTGGTGGAGGGTATTGGTGCCTGTGTTCTGGAGGGTGGTGCTGAATCTTGTCTTTCTGTTGGGCAGGGCTGTGTCCAGGGGTGTGTTTTGGGGTGTCTGTGAACTTAGTATGATTTTAGGCAGCCTCTCTGCTAATGGGTGGGTTGTGTTCCTGTCTTGCTAGTTGTTTGGCATGGGCATCCAGCACTAGAGCTTGCTGGCCATTGGGTGGAGCTGGGTCTTAGTGTTGAGATGGAGATCTCTGGGAGAGCTCTTGCCGATTGATATTACATGTGGCCAGGAGGTCTCTGGTACTCCGGTGTCCTGAACTAGGATCTCCAACTTCAGAGGCTTAGGCCTGACACCAGGCTGGAGCACCAAGCCCCTTCTGGGAAGTCTGAGCTCTTCTGCCAGCATTCTGTAGGTGTTCTGTAGAAGTTGTTCTACAGGTAGTTATATTTTTGATGTATCTATGTGGAGGAATGTGATCTCCATGTCTTACTGCTCTACCATCTTGAAGGTCCCATCTGGGGAAGAATGTTTATGCGTATTGTATCTGAGATTGTCATCTGTATTTGAGGCTCTTGCTTCATGAGTAGATTCTGATGCAAATGAGCAAGAGGCAGTTTTTTAGCAAAGGACACAGGCAGGTATATTAAACTTTAGAGTGGCTTCACTTCCTAATGAAAAGAACACTAGTCTCAGGAATCAGGAGACAAGTTCTAGCTCCAAATCTGCAATTGACATGTTGCAAGATTTAAGCAAGTCACTTAAATTTTCTGGTCTTAGTTTTCTGGACTGTAAAATAAAGGGGATGGATGAGATAATTCCAGAGGTACTAAGTCTAAAATTCAATGACAATTCTAATGGAAAACAGGTTCATTAAGTAACAGGATTGATGTGTTTCTTCTGGGAAATAATACACGGTCATATTAGAAATGAACAAATTTGCAAAGTAGATTGAAACAACCTATTGTAGCTTCAGAATCTTGATCAGAGTCTTACAGGACAAACATCTTCTAACTGGTTTTAAGTGAATTGAACTTTTTGAGGTAGGGTGAGAGGGTTGGCTCTAAGGCTGTGCCCCTTGGCACACCAGGCCCTTGTTTAATATAATTTCCTCTCAAGGGCCAATGTAAGCAATCAGGCACACACAATGAAAGCCATTGAGTCAAAGTTTCAATGCTTAAGCAACTGTGGCAGGGTACGTTTTGATGGTGGAATTTGTTAAAGCATCTAGATTGTTTACTTATGAACTTCATCAACTGAAACTTAATTATAAATAACTCTGGACACTTTTGACATTGAATGTCCTCTGTGAAGGCATCTTTTTGGAATTTAGTTACATCATTTGGTGATGATAATAGCATGAAACATTTTTTAACCTGATTTCTTCAGTATACAGACATTGAAAATTTATATTTTTTAAATGGAGTAAACCATGTGATTTAGTATTCCCAGGAATGATGGTGAATTCAAATATAGTTAATTTTTTCCCAAGGAGAAGTAAAGATTTATAAGCAAAACTTAGATTGAAAAAAACCTCTATTTCTACTATCTTAAATAGTGAGCAGAAGGAGAAACTCAGAGCAATCAGTGCAAGCAGGAGAGGTGTAGATTTACAGGGCTTTGGTGAGGCAGCTAGGTCAATTCTTGAAAAATTGTGAATAAAGGTGGTTTTTGATGCACTTCCCTATCTTTTTATTCATTTCCAAGCAATTTAATAAAACGTCTGTCAAGTGTAAAGAACCTCTGTGCTGGAACCTATTCTCAGTGCCTTTGTGTTTTTCAGCTGGATATAAATACATGTGATGAATTTTGATGGTAACACGACAAAGTAGAAAAGAACCCAGAAGTGAGAATGGTCCAAAGACAGGAGTCTTTAAAGTCTTAATCACCCAAGGGTGTGTATTTTTATAGACAGGATAGTTCCACAATAATATTGAGTATAAACCATGTTTTTTTCTAACTTTACAAAAATTCGCAAAGAGTTATCATTATCTCTACTATTAAAAAAACAGAACAGGGCTTCCCTGGTGGCGCAGTGGTTGAGAGTCCACCTGCCAATGCAGGGGACACGGGTTCGTGCCCTGGACCGGGAGGATACCACATGCCGCGGAGCAGCTGGGCCCATGAGCCATGGCCGCTGAGCCTGTGCGTCCGGAGCCTGTGCTCTGCAACGGGAGAGGCCACAGCAGTGAGAGGCCCACGTATCGCAAAAAAAAAAAAAAAAAAAAAAAAGAACAAAACCAACTGAGCCTTAGTGTTTAAATAACTTCTAGTGAGCAGTGAATATGAGATTCACACCCAGATCTACTAATGCCAAATCTCGTCCATCGCACCACAGATTGCCAGATGTAGCTGCTTAAATCAGAAGCCTCTTCATTAATCTGGACCATTAGAAAGGTCCAGTCTAAATATAAACACTGCAAAGAAGCTTTTTGACTCTAACACCCCTCCCCACTTTTCCCTACCCTACCCTCATCCCTGACGACTAAGGAGAGAGGAATTTATAGAACTGTAGTCTTTGCAGAACCAAGTTGGCTGATTCAGGAGACTACTACCCTAAAAATAGATTCTGGTAGAAGGAAAAAGTATGTACAATTCTGAAGAATGCCCTTGCAGTGTCTTGATTACTGATTAAAATATGATTTTGATAGGGCTGGTTACATAATTTTCAGGGTTCAGTGCAAAATGAAAACGAGGGGCCTCTTAATAATTCAAAAATCATTAAGAATTTCAAGACAGAGACAGCAGAGCATTAAACCAAACGTGGGGCCTCTGTAAGTGTGGAGCCTTTGTGATTGCACAAGGTTGCACGCCTCTGAAATTGGTCCTGGATCCTGAACTCAGAGAAGTAATGACCTCTCTCAGTTGTTTTTATTGATCTACATTGAAGATAGCTTGTTATAAAGATTGAAAGGTTATTCCCATTAATAAGGTTGTGGGGTGAAAAGCAAAGTTCCATTAAAATTTTAAAAGTTTTAGTCTGCATAAAATTTATAGGCACAGACAAGTTCTAGAGTGGTTAGGTCTACAATTTTGTCATTTTCTTGGTGGGAGAAGACAAGAGTGGCAGAAATGTATTTTAATAAATGCATTTAGAATTGGAGTCCATAATTAGCTCAGCTGTTCAGAAACTGCATGTTGACTTCATGAACAAAGGAGGTAATAGGAACATGACAATATGTTTTATTTATATTGGTAATCTACTATTTTTTTCATCTTCTCCCTTTGAGGGAGAGGATAAAAGGTAGGCTGCATGTAAATGACACAGCTGAGTATTTGAAAATGTCTGCTTACTTGTCCTTGGATTTTGTGGAGCTGTAGGTTAAAGTAAATAAATGAAAGAAACAGTCTTGCCTTTCGAGGAAATGACAACTTAGCTTATATTTCAGCAAACAGATTTAGAAAAATACTTAAAGTGTGTGGTTGGGCTTAAAGAAGATTGAGGATGATATAAGAATAACTTCCAAATATTTTAGGAATAATTTACATAAATCAGGAGGTCAATGGAAAAGTGCCATGTAAGATATACGATCTACAAAAGAAGGGCTTCATTGATAATTCTGAGAGATCATCTTTTAGTTTTTCTTAAAATTAATAGTCTAGGGCTCTCATCTTTGAGAGGTATGATGCTTTAAAGTAGAACAATCAAGCTGCTCATTAATATTTACAGAATTTTAATAAGCTTTCTAGAGAATTACCACATTCTTCATCTGAAATTAGTTTGTCTTTATGAATTAGCTACATTGGCTCCAAACATCCTCAAGACAAAGACCGTTTAACCTGGTAGTTTTTATATTTAAGTAATACAACACTATTTACAGATGATGTTAGCTGCACATAATTGGCCTGAGGTCCTCCAGTCCAGTAGTTGTAGACATTTTTAGATGAGCTTTTAATTAGAATGGTTTTTAAAATTATGGTAATAAACTATTTTTCCACTTTTATTGAGCTATATTGGTGTACAGTGCTGTGTAAATTAAGGTGTACAGCATAGCGATTTGATTTATATACATCATGAAATGACTATCACAGTAAGTTTAGTGAACATCCATCATCTTCTACAGACACCAAAGTAAAGAAATAGAAAAAATATTTTTTCCGTATGATGAGAACTCAGGATTTGCATATATTACATACAGCTGTGGTAATTATATTTATCACAATGAACATTACATCCCTAGTATACTTATTTATCTTATAACTGGAAGTTTGTACCTGTTGACCACCTTCATCCAGTTCCCCCTTCCCCACCCCCAACTTCTGGTTCCACAAATCTGATTTTTTCTATGAGTTTGTCTGTGTTTTTGAAGTATAATTGACCCACAACACTATGTTAGTTCCTGGTGCATGTCTTAGTGAACCAGTATTTCCATGCATTTCAAAATGATCACCACGTTAAGTCTAGTTACCATCTGTCACCATACAAAGA
The DNA here is from genome assembly GCF_937001465.1 of Orcinus orca. Classification (NCBI taxonomy): domain Eukaryota; kingdom Metazoa; phylum Chordata; class Mammalia; order Artiodactyla; family Delphinidae; genus Orcinus; species Orcinus orca. The sequence goes on from NC_064559.1 coordinate 124,980,602, forward strand.
TATTACATCGTTATTGACTGTATTCCCCACACTGTCCATTTCATGCCCATGACTCATTTATTTTCTAACTGGAAGTTTTTACCTCTTAATCTCCTTCACCTATTTCTTTCTTTCCCCCACCCTTCTCCCCTCTGGCAACTACCTGTTTGTTTTTTGTAACTGTGACTCTGTTTCTGTTTTGTTATGTTTGTTCGTTTTGTATTTTAGATCTTACATATTAGTGAAATCATATGGTATTTGTCTTTCTCAGTCTGACTTATTTCATTTAGCATAATACCCCCCTAGGTCCACATGTTGTTGCAAATGGCAAGATTTCATTCTTTTTGATGTCTGAATAATATTCCAGTATATATATATATATGCTGTATCTCTCTGACGTGGGGCTGGGGCCGGGGAGGTTCTGAGGCTGCTTCCTCCAGCTGGTGGGTGAGGCCAGGTCTGGGGATAGGGCTGGCCTGCTGGTGGGTGGGGCTTTGTCCCCATGTGACTGACTGCTTGACTTTGGGGGGATCCCAGGACAAGTGCTGACTGGCTGGTGGGTGGGGTGGCCACATCCCAGTGCTAATAAGTTAGAGGGAGGACCCCAAAGTGGCGCTTGCCAGCCCCAGAGTCCTTATGGTACAGTGAGCTCCCCCAAGTGGCTGTCATCATCATCTAGGTCCCCGGGTGAATCCCAGTTGCTTCCTGCTTCTCTGGGAGGCTCTTTGAAGATTAGCAAGTGGGTCTGAGCCAGACCCACTTCTGTCCTGGGTCTTGGAGTGTGTGAGATTTTGTGTGCACTCTTTAAGAGTGGAGTCTCTGTTTCCAACAGCCCTCTGGGTCTCCTGAAAGCAAGCCCAGCTGGCCTTCGAAGCCAGACATTCTTCCAGTGCAAGACTCCTGGGCTGAGGAGCCCAGTGTGGGGCTTGGACCCCTTCCTCCATGGGGAGGACTTCTGTGATTGTGATATTCCTTCCCTTTCTGTGTTGCCTACCTGGGATTGCAGGTCTTGATTATACCATGTCTCTGCCCCTCCTATCCGTCTCATTGTAGTTTCTTCTTTATAGCTTAGTTGTATAAGGTCTTTTCTGCTTATCTTCAGGTTGCTCTCATTGATAGTTGCTCTGTAAATAGTTGTAATTTTGGTGTGCGCATGGGAGGAAGCGAGCTCAGGGTTTTCCTACTCTACCATCTTGGCCACTTTCCCAATAATAAACTATTAATGCTACAATCTAATTTTATAAGCTGAACTGGTTTAAAAATTATTTTTATTCTGCAGTCTGTATTATACTATTTTAAAAGGTCCCTATAAGACGGTTTGGCAGTTTCTCATAAAGTGAAACAGATTTACAATATGACTCTGTATTCACACTCCTAGGTATTTCCCAACTGAATTGAAACCTCTATTCAAACACAAACCTATAAATAAATGTTTATAGAGGCTTTATTTATATTCACTAGAGATTGGATTTAACCAAGATGTCTTTCATCAGAAAAATGAATCTTCTTTTACTAAGTGAAAGAAGCCAGGTCACAAAGGCTTCATATTGTATCATTCCATTCATATGACCTTCTGGAAGAGTAAAACTACAGAGACAGAACAGATCACGGGTTGCCAGGCATTGGGCTAGTACTGGTTGACCACAAAGGGGATGCACAGGTAATAGAATTATTATTATTCTACCCTAAATAGAATTTAGGGTAATAGAATTATTCCGTATGGCACTGCGATGGTGGATACATAACTCTATGCATTTGCCACAATCTATAGAAGTGCATATCACATATAGTGAACCTTAATGTATGCAAACTGAAAAAGTCAGTGAAGATATTAGATATCCCAAGGTGGAATGCAGACTTTGGCCTGTGATTCTAACTATAGGATAAATGTACAACATAACTGCACTAAAGGGTGTGGGAGGAAAAAGAGCTAAGTTGAAAAACAATGTTTTGACTGAAAACTGTAAGGGTGAAGACCAAAAGAACTATATATGAGCACTGTATTCTAGTTGGTAAATTTGTTTCTCATGGAGGTATAAATTAATAATTATGAAACTGCTTTACATTTACAATGGTAATGCACAAATAAGTAAATGGATGGTGGATGGTGGGTACCATGTTTCTCACTGTTGCAGTGGAAGGTTACAGGCAAGCAAGAGGGGAAAGCTAGAATGAGCCCTGTTGTACTGGATTAGAGTTGAAGACATCAGTATGAACGCACATGTGGCTTGATATACACGCAGATGGATTAATACCAAAAAATTTTAGATGTGTGTTTGTTTAGGTTCATATACATATATCACCTAGGTTCATATAATGTATCTCCTAGCTCTGTCTCAGTGGACTCTGAGACAGAGTCCACTGAGAGTCTAGAAGCAATGACATCTCAGGAGAAACAAGCACTCTCAGTGCACAGATCTTGATTTCTAAATATCTTTTTGCTATAAAAGCAACTAGGGGTCCTTGGAAAAATGGTTGACTCTAGGGCTGGTTAGGGAAAATACAAGATGAGCCTGGAGCATCTTGTAGTGCTAAAGAGTAAGGAAATGTTCTCAAAATTAAAGGATGGAGCGTGTCAAAGGAACTAAACTGAAGGAATGCCCATAGTCCAAACAAGAATAATTTGAGTAGCAAAATAAATCATAATATAGGATTATAATATGAAATATAAAATGTACCTACATTTATAGTGATATACATAAATGATTGAATAAAAAAGTAAATAGGAGAGAAGAGATAAATCTTCCTAACAGAAGAATTCCAAATAATTTATGTAGTACTTCCCCGCTCCACTTTTTGAGTGTGGTTGGACTTACTGACTTACTTCCAAAGGGCAGAGTAGGGAATGGAAAGAATAGTAACTTCATTGTGGAGAAGTCTGGCAAACACTGTCTCAACTGCATGACCAAGGTTAACATCACCAGTGTTGTCACGTGCATATCATGTATCCTTGATATGATATAATGAGAAAGGTGCTTCACCTCTGCAGTTTTCTTTCCAAAAACCCATAACCTCCAACTAATCATGAGAAAAACATTGGACAAAACTAATTCTAAGGATGCTCTACAAAATACATAACCAGTACTCCTTACAACTCTCAAGGTCATGAAAAATAAGGAAAGACTGAGAAACTGTCACACTAAGGTGACATGCAGACTACATACAATGTGGTACCCTGTATCAGGTTCTGGAATAGAAAAAGAACACTAATGGGACAATTTATTGAAATCTGAAGAAAGTCTGGAGTTTATTTCATAGTAATGCACTGATTCTAGCTTCTTAGTTCTGAGAAATGTACCACGGTCAGGTGATATCATCAGGGCAAACTGAAATTGGATAAGGACATACTGGAATTCTCTGTACTATCTTTGCAATTTTTCTGTGAACCTAAAATTATTAAAAAATCAAAGGTTTACTTAAAAAATAACCTGATGTTAAAAATCTTAATTGATTAATTGGTTTTTAATTAATTTATTCAACAAGGAGCTACTGAAAGCTGTAATCTCTGGTAAGTGAAATAATCATGATGAACAAGTCAGACGTTGTCCCTGTCCTCCCCAAGCTTACAGTTTAGTGAAGGATAGAGACAATAGGCGAGTTCAAATATGGTTGTAAAAAAACCTTTTATTTATTTATTTATTTTGGCCACATGGTATGTGGGATCTTAGTTCCCCGACCAGGGGTTGAACATACACCCTCTGCATTGTAAGCGTGACGTCTCAACCACTGGATCACCAGGGAAGTCTATATTCAAATATAATTTGATAAGCACTTTGAGAAAGTGCCAGAGGTTTAAAAAATATTTTTAACTCCTATATTGAAGTTAATAAGTATGGCATGCTAACTGGATGCTGTAACATAGAAACCATATTAGTCCAAAAGTAATACTCCTATTGAATATTTTTCATATGGGATAATCCCTAAACTCTGAATGATTTGCCAGGTATTTAAAAAGATTTCTTATCAGATAAATTTGGGGATATTCTTTAGTATACTTTGTTCACCAAGGAATTATGCCCTTACCAAGTGGAGAGCTGTTTCCCTTTTTCATATACAAAATGAAGAGTTAGCCAATACAGTCTTAAAAATATCTTTCAATTTAAAAAGTCAGGGCTTCCCTGGTGGTGCAGTGGTTAAGAATCTGCCTGCCAATGCAGGAGACGTGGGTTCGAGCACTGGTCCGGGAAGATCCCACATGCTGGGGAGCAACTAAGCCCGTGCGCCACAACTACTGAGGCTGTGTGCCACAACTACTGAACAGTAGTAGCTCCGCAACAAGAGAAGCCACCGTGATAAGAAGCCCATGCACCGCAACGTAGAGTAGCCCCCGCTCACTGCAACTAGAGAAAGCCACGTGCAACAATGAAGACTCAACGCAGCCAATTAAACAAAACAAAACAAAAAAAGTCAGCGAGCTTTGTCAAATGTGTGGCATTTTCTTGGCTTTTAATTAGTTCAGTGAAGGTTTACTTATTGATCACATAAAAATAAACATCATTATATTTTCCTTTTCCATCATCAAGATTCCTATTTTGTCAGTTTATTTCAAGTAAAAACATGTATCCCAAAGAAGAAAGATATTCTCATAGTGAAAAAGAAAAAACAACAACAACAACTTATATTTCCTTAGGCAGGCAGTGCACCTCAAAAGAATGAGAAATCTTGTTCCCTTCATAATAAGGCTGGGCCTTGAAATGCAGCACTTAAATCACAGACTCTACTCTTGCCAAGCCTAGCCAGCCTACCTTAGCTCTCAAAACCCTCAGGAATGGATATTTTAAAAGGAAGCACTTTTTGTAGATTTGTGATTTCTCACTGCAAAGAAATCCACCTCAGTTTGAAGGATCCTGTGGGTTAAAAGTCAAGACTTATTTGGGAATGCTGGATGACAGACATTCTGTGTCTCTTTTGCTGAGATGTAATCTCACGAAGGACTTATAGTCAATGGCTGTACATGAAGGCAGCTTCTCTGAGGGGCCCAAACTTGTGTGTACTTCAAGTGGAAAGGTTGGAGGGGTGAATATGAAACATGCCCAATCATGAAATCTGCTCCTTTAGTTACAGACAGAGAAGTTTTAGAACCAGAGGCTGGAATCTAAAGCGGTAAAAAGATGTCACAAGGCAGGAGTTTCCAAGAATGCACTGGGGAAGGAAGGGGGTGGGGCAGTGGCCAGATTTCCTCTAAAGAAAAAGAGACAATAGAAAAGGAATTTCTAATGGGGTAGGGGAGACAAAAAACAAAAAAACCAAAACCCAAACCAAAACAAACAAAACCATTTTTAGTGGAAGCAAACCTGTCATTTAACACTCTTTTTAAAATTACCCTTTTGCTGAATAATTTTGTTAGTCATCTGTTTTACCTTCCTGTCACTAATTTCTCCCTCCTTGAGTTTATTCTGCAAACTACTTTCTGAATGATCTTCCTAAAACATCCTAGAGATGATATGACCTTCATGGTCAAAAACTATCAATAACTCATAGCTGTCCCAGGAAAAAATCCAAACACATCAATTTTCATTTTCAAGTCTTTAATTTGTAATTTTTTGGTTTTCAAGCCTTTAGATCATTAGCCAAATCACAAAACTTCTGTGTATTGTTTTCTTCATTTGTAAAATGACACTGACTTACAGGAACTTACAGAGTATCTCAGCAGCCTAGGGCAGATATATATCTAAATACTAATTTTAAAAAATGGTTCAGAAGTAGTATTTTGCTATATATCTATCTATCTAATCATCAATCTTCTAGTAGTAGTAGTAGTAGTTTGTACTTAGGGTGAATATAAATATGGGATATGAATTATTTGTTTCCAATGTTACATTGATTTACCTATACAATTGGTTTTCATTGTAGTTACTTTGAAACATGCTAATAAATAAATATAATATCCAAAAGAAAAAAATAATCACACTTTTACTATTTATTAGGACTTAGACCAATCCTAGCAATATTAAAAAATGAGAATTTTTTTTGGTGCTTGCTATATATTTTCAGGAGGTTTAGTAAATAATTGGTTTAATTTAATCTTTTAATCTTCAAAAATCTCTTGAGCAAACTCCTGATCGCATCTGCTTTCAGTAGGTTAATTATAAAACAATTAGGTTCTAATGAGGATTTTGCTTCCTTACCCTGTTTACCAGAACAATTTCAACATCCTTCTATTGATATGAAACGTGTGGAAACATCATTTTTTTTTTTTTCTTTTTAATCTTGATTCTGAGAGTCCTGTTAGAATAGTTAAGGAGATTTCTTAACAGTGAACAGGGGAAGTCTTTTTTTCTCTTTTGGTTTTGGTGGTACACAAATTATCTCGTTTCCTCTACTGAGCTGGGAACTCAGAAAAAGAAACTTGTTGGAAATATGAACATTCCTCTTCTTCCTGACTCTTAGGTTTCATTAGAAAACTTTTTACATTGCATAACTTCTACTGAGAGGAGAATGGAGGCAGGGTTAACCAAGAATGTTTGTTAATGTAGAAAAACAACATAGAATCACTAATCACTCATATAACAAACAACGTAAACACCACTGCTTACAGAAATGGTGTAATTCTGAAGTAAAGTTTTAAGTTCATCTCAGGTTGCCATTGAAAGAAGGGTATCAATATTTACCAGGCACCTACTGTATGTCAGGCACGACATAGATGTAAAGCATTTTCCCCCATATTTCATCTCATTTAATTTTTATTGCAGTCCTGTGGTTGCGTAGTTTTTCAATCCAAACTATTAGAGATAAGGAAATTGAGATGTAGGGAATTATAATAACATGTTCAAGGTCATACATCTACTAAATTGCAGGGTTTAGATTTGAAACCACATTTGTTTGATTCAAAACTGATACAGTTTCTACTATAGCACACTTCTTCATTGGGGTTTCTATACCCTTCAGAGTCCAGTTTCCTGGTTTAGGGGACTAGCCTGGTAATCTTGACCTGTTGTGCAAGAATGAATGGGCTAAATAATTGCTAATTGTAAAGTACTCTGATACTTGTAGAGAACACATATTATTAAAAACAAAAACAAAAACATCTTATAGTTACTTTCTCAGATTTTTTTGGTTCAAAAAAACCAAATAGCTACATGAAGCTATCTCTACTCCCTCTTTAATGGCATGAATTAATGGAAAACAAACAAGAATTTCCAAGAATTTCCTAACACAGTTAACTCATCCTTCCCTGCTGCTAACTTCTCTCAAACGTTTAGATTCATGGGGACACAAAAGGCCAGACTGCTGTCTCATTAAATCCTTCTTTAGATAAAAATATGTAAGATGCAAATGAGAAAAATGCCAAAGCTCTGTAAAGACTATCTCTGGATTTTATAACCCTGCTTTAGAAGAGTGCCTCCATAGGATATAAAGGGAAGAAAAAGAAGCATGCACAACTGTATATGTAATAGGGCTGCAATTTCAGAATATATAAAATAGAAAATATATCTACATAGAGGAAAGACCTGAAATAGATATGCCCAAATGTGGGCCATTGGTCACCTGTAGGTGAAGAGCTCATATGGGCATTTAACTTCATTTAAAAAATATTTTTCTGCATTTTCTAGTTCTTAAAAAAGAACTATATATTTCTTCCCTAATCAGAAGAATGCAATGAATTTACATCCATATTTTTAAAAAGACACGTTCTTTTGAAAGCAGCTCTGATGGAGTGTGAGGGTGAGAATACTCTCAAATGGAAACAATTTTGTTTGTAAGGGAATGCAGCTTTAAAATGGAAGCAAGGCATTTGTCTCTCTGATGCCATGGCAACCAGAGGAAAACTGCAAACTCCAACAATGGTATGAAAATGTGCCTCAAGAGTGGGTAAGAAGGAGGCAACCTTGGACCTCTTTTTTTTTTTCCACTTCCCTTAGCACAGAAGCCTGCATTGTGTTTTTCTAGCTGACTCTATTGCTTTCCAGCTAGGCTGCTGCGATAGGAAAGAACAAACAATAATACTAACCTTTTCCTTGTGAAATTTTGGACCTCTCCAAAGAACTGTGTGCTTTCTCTGTGGAGAAAAGCTCAGTTTCTTTTGAACTAGTTTCTCTTCTTCCCCTCCCCTTGACATCTTCAGGTTCAGTCATTTTTATGATGAAGTTTCTCATATTTCCCTCTCAGAATTCGCCTTGGTTTGCCGTCCTCTTTGAAGCTGCAGGATTGGATTGATCTTTTCTCTGTGTTCACTGTTTTCTTCATCCCCAAGAGTTTCTTCTATGAATTCTCTCTTTTTCAGACCGCAGTCCTCAATATGTTTCTCTTGGTCTCCAAGGACTTGGCAGTCTGATACTACCTCTTCTTTAGAAAATTTTAAAAAATTTAAATCTAGTTTTATTCTTCAGGTAAATCAAATTCCTCCAAGCCACTAAAGATTGCTAAGGGTCCTCATTTTGGCAGTACTAATTCAAATATTGTGTTGTTTGAGATTTCCAAGGGAATTCTTCCCCATTAGAGAGGAAGTAGTGATGTTGCAAAGCTTTCTCTTGTGGTCTGTGTCATAGTACCTACTAACATGACAGCAAGATCAATACAGTAAGGATTGTTGACCTCTGTGCTGGATTTTGCTTAAGATTCTAGTGTTTGGATTTAGAACTTGGTCAACTTGGAAGGCCCAGGAACCTGAGCAAGTAGCCCTCTTGTTTTATCCCTCATATCAATGCTTTTCAACCAATACAAAGAAAAGGTATTGGGAAGAGAGTCTTTAGGGCGACCAGAAAAGTAACTTTAAAGAATTGCTGGTCCTCAGAGTGGCAGCCAGAGATGCAGATGTGGGAGTGGAGGATCCTGCATGGCAAAACTGGTCCATGCCCCAGCGTGGCCCTCTGGCGTTAGAAACCGCAGGAGATTAGTGCAGCTGCCTGACCTCCAATGGGCCTGGGCAGCTAAACTGGCAGCGATGGTGTCATTCCTAGGAACATGGTCCAGCAAGAAGAATGAAGATTTTATAGCCATGAGAAAGCTAACTATGGAGGATGGAGGGTTCATGGTATTCATCTTTTGAATTTGATGACAGTACTAGTGGGCTTTCCCAGGTCAGATAAATTTAGATTAACTCAAGGTTTTATCAGAATGGTACCAGACTTGATATACAGTAAAGGGAACAATTTAACAAGCCATGTTCTTTTTCTTGTTGATAAGAGAGAAACAATAGAGCATGAAGCTACGTGAAAGAATACAAGAAGTGAGTGTTCAGAAGCTGAAATAGTTTCATTTGATAAAATGATCTGGGGATGGGCATGTCTTTCTATAGTATATGTATGTACTTAACACAGTGCTGGTACTTCCTAGGTTCTCAATAAATGTTAATAAGATATAATAATAAATTATGCATGACCCTGTTTTGTTTCTGTTTTTTCTTTTCTTTTATTAGGCTTGGGTCCTAATTTCTATATTGCTTTTTGCTGCCAGGTTATTCTGTCTGCTTAGTTGGTTCTTGATATTCTAGGTACTCAGTAGAATTTGTTGAGTGGATAAATGAAGGAAGGAAGGATTGCAGTGGTTCTCTGTATTTACTTCTGAGTCAATGTTAATATTCTCCATTCCAGAGGAGCGCAAAAAGATTCACATTTATTAGCATCAAAATTTCCATTATAAACGTAGTGGTGTTACACAATTTAAAGTCAAAATAACCAGTATGGCTTTCTGTAACATCTCCTTCTCCTTTTCCTTTTTTCCCTTCATAGATTTTCTTGTACAGTCCGTAAAAACTGGGATGGTTCTACTTCTTAAGGTGGCAGTTTTGAAAGTCATTTTATTTTAGTATTTAACTCCTGTCGAAGATAAAGCCAGGCACTAGTTAAAGCGGTAAAGACAGATTTTAATCAATGACATACGATTGCAATAGGGAAAAAGAGTCCAGAAATGAACTCAACTTCGATTTATAAAGAGGTAACTGGGCATTTTAAAGGGAGAATGAGGGAATAGGTAGACGGATGGGCGGGGACTCAGTAGAGTCAGGGAAGTGAACAATTACAAAAATCGGGAAGGAAGGGTTGGTCCAAGTGAATCCCATCTGGGTTTGCTAATTGGCACTTATCTGATCAGGCTCTGTGATGGTGTCAAATTGACTGGGCCACAGGATGCCCAGTCTCTGATTAAATATTATTTCTGGAAGTGTCTGTGAGGGTGTTTCCAGAGAAGATTAACATTTGAATTGGTGAACTGAGTAAAGAAGATGGCCTTCCCCAATGTGGATGGGCATCATCCAATCTACTGATGTTCTGAATAGAACAAAAAGGCAGAGGAAGGTTGAATTCACTCTCTGCCTGATGGGTTGAGCTGGGACATCGATCTTCTCCTGTCCTCTATACTTCTGGTTCTTAGGCTTTAGACTCAGATGGGAATCTACAGCATTGGTCCTCCAGCTCCCAGGCTCTCAGGCCTTCAGATTACCCCATGGGCTTTCTTGCATACCCAGCTTGCAGATGGCAGATAGTAGGACTTCTCAGCCTCCATGACCATGTCAGTCTTATGCCTTATAATAAATTATAATAATAAGTGTAAAATATTAAGCGCATAGCGCATAGACAAGGTTCAATAAATGTTGGTTACTGTAACTGACATTGTGTGTTGGCTAGCTCAACATCTCTTCCAATCTCCTTCTAGTATGCCTCTCCATAATGCTAGAAGAACTGCATTGCCTAGACTCCCTTGCAGCTTAGGAGCCATATATGATTTAGAGTCTTTCTGTCAGATGCAGCTGTTTGAGTCTTGACTTTGAACTGAAGGCACAGGGCATCCATTTCATGGCACAGTGTAGTGGATTTGTACTCTGTTAACTTTACTAAAATTGAACTGCATTTCTCAGAATTCCCTTCCCTGCATGATTCTGGGTTAGCATGGCTATGTGATCTTGCATGAAGTTTGGAAGGTGGAAATGAAGCTGTAGCACTGTTGCAGTTTGTGTATGTTGTGGTTATCTGCTGGTTCATCTTGTTGGTGTGGGACAGTAGCTGAGCCCAAAGCAACTCTAGATCCCCTCCATCAGCTCCTCCGACTCCTGGGCCAGCTCTGTATGTGAAAGGGTGCCAGCTTCTCCTGCAAGACACCCCACTATTGAAGATGGAGGCTTAGAAGTGGTAAGAGACGAATGTGGGTTTTGGGTTTTTTCGTGGGCTCCATCTCATTCTTAGGTTCTATGTTATCCTTGTTTTCTTCTACCTTATCCTTGTTTTCTTCTACTTCACATCCATCTTTCCTTCCTAATTGCTTGCTCTGCTTGTCCTGCTGGTCAGTCTCCAACACCAGGTATAGGAGCAATAATCATATAAAAGTCATTGAAACATCCACACAATTGTGTAAGGTAAAATCCCCACAAGAACGCCCATATTCTGCATCATTCTTAGTGGCTCTGTTTCTCTGACTGAGACACAGAGGCAGTGTAGTCCTGTGGTTAGCATCTTCTTGCATTAGTAGCTTCCTGCGGAGGAAAAATGATTCTGAGGGTCTAGGTGCTTCCTAAAAGTCTAGAATCTATTGACTTCCAATAATTTTATAAGGTCCTGATACCTCCTAGTAAATCTCTTTGTTCTTTTACCATCCAGAGTGCTTTCTGCTGTCTGTTTCAGAACTTTACTGTTGAAGGTATTATTATTATTACCAGTTTAGCTAGACCATAAGCTCTTCACGGAGCTTATGGTCTAGCAAAAGAGAAGATATTACAAATGTGATGTGTTCCTTTTCCTTCCACTGAAAAGATTTCCTTTGATTTTTATTGATTCTTTTCCCAGTTCCCAGGAGGGAAGTCATCTTTTCCCCTTGTTGCATCAAAAAGAAGCAGAGGACATCTTGCTAAAATTTTCATGTAGGTTTGGTGTGAAAGCCAGTATCTCATTGCACGCTAGCTCCAAGATTTTGGGAAGTGTTGATTCAGAGTGGCAGCTGCTTGGACACTGGGTTGGGAGAAAGTGCTGGAAAATATTTTCTTGCTAAACATGATAGCGAAAGAAAGTATCTGGTTTGGAACCTTTCAGAAGATAAGAAAGAAAAAACAAAGCAACAAATAGAAAATGCTATCAAAAGGGCTGGTACCCCTTATATCTAAGCAGGTGTAACTTTCATATCATTTAAAGTCAAAACCAAACTCTACCTTATATTTGTGGTCAAATTTTGCCCTTCAAGCGTAGCTGAATGTTATTATTATGGGACTGTTATGCTGAAGATTATAAATTGAAACACTCAGGCTAAATTATAAGCCACTGTTTTGAATTTAAGGTATTGCTGTTTGAAAATTCTAAAAGCTATAATAATATTTTACATTTTATATTTTTTCATCCAGCAGGATTTTAGGATTTTACCCCATTTCGTAAATAACAGTGTGGTCAGATCTCTTTTTAGAGCTTCTTTCAGTCATGGAAGTCATTTCTTCTAGTGTACTCATTTCCCAGGAATATTAAACACTGCTGAGAATGTAATATAAAGAAAACACACATCTTTCCCTTCAGAATCCCAGGGCGCTGGAGCTCTGATTTTAGTCTCTGTATCTTCCTGATGCACCTGTGAAATTCCCTGAATACCTTACCCTGGTAGGCATTAATACCTAATACAGACTCTTTATTCCTGAATCTAAGCTGCTAATTTCCCAGTATGGAAATAATAAAGTGCTCCAGAAGCTGATGTCACCAGCTCAGGAAAGGCTGGTGCTGGCTCCCAGGATAAGGCGTCTGTCTGTAAGAGGAGGAACAGTCTTTAGCTGGTTTGGGAGCTCTCAGCACACTGTTTCAGAATGAGAGATTTAAATCCAACAGGGTTTGAGTATTTATTATGTATCAGGCCTGTGCTACACACTTGAACATTATGTCATCTAATCTTCACAGCAATCTTGGGAGACCAGCATTATGATGCATCATTATTGCTATTTTACAGAGAAGGAAATTGACACTGATGTTTGAAACATGAGCATTCTTTTTCTTTTTTTTTTTAAATTTTATTTATTTATTTGGCTGTGCTGGGTCTCAGCTGCAGCACATGGGATCTTCGTTGTGGCATGCGGGATCTCCTATTTGCAGCATGCAGGATCTTTAGTTGTGGCATGCAAACTCTTAGTTGTGACATGTGGGATCTAGTTCCCTGACCAGGGACCGAACCCAGGCCCCCTCCATTGTGAGCTCAGTGTCTTAGCCACTGCACCACCAGGGAAGTCCCAATGAGCATTCTTTTAATATTTTTGTGATATATCTTTTCCAGTCCTTTATTTCCAAATTTCTGTGTACTTTTATTTTAATGCGTTTCTTGTAAACTGTATATTTTTTCTTGATAATCTCTGTTATTTAATAGGTGGTTTACTCTTTTTTACATTTATTATGATTATTGGTACATTTGGATTTGTTTGTACTATCTCAGTTGTGTTTTCTGGTTATCATCCTTTCCCTTTGCCCCTCCCTCTCTCCCTCCCTCCTTCTTTCTCTTTCTCCATTTTCTTTCTTTCTTTCTTTCTTTCTTCTTGTGACAGAATTTTATACATACTCTCTCTTTTTGTTCCTCTCCTGGTTTAGAAGCTAAAATTATATAAATATATACACACATATATACATGCAATGCACATGTGTTTTATAGAGTATATGTGATTATATATAATTTTACATGTACATTACACATGTAAACACATTTGTCTCTCTATACACACAGCGATCCTTGTTTATATAGAGTCTATGGGTATTCTTATTATGTCTGAAATTACTTTTATTTTGCTTCTAGACTTGAAAGATAGTTTGGCTGAGTATAGAATTTTAAGTTAGGCATTATCTTCCCTAAGGTTTTAGAGGGTATCACTACGTTATTTTCTGGCATCTATTGCTACTGATGAGAAATCTACTGACAATGAAAACATTAAGAAACATGTTTATTGTCATTACTTTTTAGGTATCCTCTCCTTTCCCCTGGTAGTTCTTAAAAGATTTCTGTTTACGTATTGATATTCTTCTGATTTACTCTGATGATGTGTTTCGGTGCAGATTTATCTTTGTTTATTCTGCTTTTACCTAGAGTGCTTTTTTTTTTTTTCCAGTACGTGGGCCTCTCACTGTTGTGGCCTCTCCCGTTGCGGAGCACAGGCTCCGGACGCGCAGGCTCAGCGGCCATGGCTCACGGGCCCAGCCGCTCCAGGGCACGTGGGATCTTCCCGGACCGGGGCACGAACCCATGTCCCCTGCATCGGCAGGCGGACCCTCAACCACTGCGCCACCAGGGAAGCCCTAGAGTGCTCTTTTAATGAGCACTCATAGTCTTCTTAATATTTTAAGCCATTTTATCTACTCTGTCTTTGAGTATTGCATCAACATCATTCCTTCTAATACCCTTCCTGAAACTGTTAGTTTGTCCTTTGTATTTTAACTACTCTTTCATATTAAAAAAGTCTTTTCATCATGCTATTCTGAATTTTGGTGAATTTTCCAGTATTATATGCTAATTTAATAATTTTCTGTGCTGCCTAGACTTTATCATGTTTGAGTTTTTAAATATCAATGGTGATATTTGTCATTTCTAAGATTTTAATACATTCATTTCACACTCCCTTGTTTTATTTCTCTGAACTTATTTCAAAATTTCTCTCTTTATTTTAATGGATGATATTGCCTCCATTACCTTTTCAAAAACTTTAGACATTTTCATGATGTTTCTTTCATCTAGCAACCTCAGCACTACTGGCATTGGGCCAGATCATTCTTTATTCGGGAGGACTGTCCTGTGCACTGTAAGATGGTTAGAAGTATCCCTTGCTTCTATCTGCTACATACCTAGTAACATGCCTACCCCCATCAGTTAAGATGACCAAATGATTCACTTTGTTATAAAGCAGAAACTAACACACCATTGTAAAGCAATTATACTGCAATAAAGGTGTTAAAAAAAACAAACAAACTTAAAAAACCAAAAAAACAAAAATGTTACAGGCTATTGCCAAATCTCTCCAACTGAGATAAAATCATCCCCAACTGAGAACCAGTTCACTGATCTAGAGTGAATTTATGCTCTGTTGATTTTTTAAAGTAACTTTTTTTAGTGTTGATTTTCTTCATGTATTTTGGATGTGTTGATTTATTCTCTCACCCTTTCTGCTGTACTTTTGCAGGCGCTGTCACTGACCCAGAACTAGTTCTTATATTGGTGGCTCAAGTTCCTGTCTCATGCTGATCTTAAGGATATCACAGATTCAGGCACTGAGTGGCTAGGCTCAGGTCCTGGTTAATGTCTATGTATATTTCCACCTCTGGCATCCAGCTTCCTGCAAGCCAGTTGCTTCAGAGAGCTCCGTGTAGCAGCTTTCCTCAACTTATTCTCAGAACGTGCTTTCATACAGTGAAACTCAGAACGTGCTTTCATACAGTGAAACTTGCTCCTTTCGCATGTCTCCATTGTGTACAGGAACTAAACTCCTGGCTGCCACTGCACATATACCCAGCGTCTGGAAGGCTCTCCATTTCACGTTGCTTTCTGGTTCTGCTTCACGGAGATGCTTATCTTGATTGTAAGCAGAGTTCTGTGTTTTTGATGTCCTCACTCCATATATTATCTATCAATGCTGTGGTTGGAACACGAGCTTAGGGAGGATGAAGAGGGCTCAAAGTGTGAACTTAGATGAATGGTACACTATATTTAAAATTCATGGTTGCTGAAAAGAATTTAGGTTGATTTTTGGTGGCTCTAGTCCAGGATTTCCCCACCTAAGACTTATTAACATTTTGGGCCAGATAATTATTTGTTAGTGGGAGGGGGGATATTGTGTGCATTGTAAAGTATTTAGCAGCACCCTTGGCCTCTATCAACTAGATGCCAGTGGCAGCAGCCCCCCTCCTTCCAGTTGTGATGACCCAAAATATCTTCAGATCTAGTCAAATATACCCTGGGGTCAAGTCACACCCAGCTGAGAACTACTGTTCTTGTCTGTGAATTTCTCTCCTTCTCCTGTCTGTATCTCATCCTTGGTCGTGTAAAATCAGTACTTGATGCTTTACATACATGAAGAAAACTTAAGCAGATTTTTCATTTAACTTATCATTTGAGTATGTATTGTTATAGCACTGGATTTCCAATGCATTCAGTTAGCAAGGGTTTCAAGATGATATTGTCTGATTTTGATGTTAGTTGCTTCAGATCACATGTGACTTGGAAGGATGTTCTTGAGGGCAGTGGAAGCACATTAACAGTAGAAGGCTTGAATACTTGTGATTTGTCCGTGATGTTTTCTTGTTCTAATTCCTCTGACAGGACTGACTCTAAGATACAATATTACTTTCATAAATAGTTTCATTTAATAAATGCCACCTGCACCCAGCCCATTGTTGATAGGATGATGCTGTCAAGCTATGGCTTTGGGGAAAAGACATGGAGGCTGAGGTTGTTGTGTAAAATGCTCTTCACTTCTCCCAACAGCTCTGACTGGGCTAGAAAAACATCTTGATTAATGCATTAGGGTTTCACTAATCTAGCCCCTTCCTGGGTGCTCTACTCATTCTTTCAGGAAATCTAAGACCGAGGCTTGGTTTGTTTTTTTGTTGTTGTTCTTAATTAGGTACTTTATTTATTTATTTTTAACATCTTTATTGTAGTATAATTGCTTGACAATGGTGTGTTAGTTTCTGCTTTATAACAAAGTGAATCAGCTATACATATACATATATCCCCATATCTCCTCCCTCTTGCGTCTCCCTCTCACCCTCCATGTCCCATCCCTCTAGGTGGTCACAAAGCACCGAGCTGATCTCCCTGTGCTATGTGGCTGCTTCCCACTAGCTATCTATTTGACATTTGGTTTTGACCTGACGTTTTGCAGTGAAGAAAAGCAGTTCTATTCCTGTAGGTGAAGGACTAAGACACAAACTTCTCTGGTCCTGGACTGAGGTCTGAGTGAGTGGTAGACACTTGCTGTGTTCCCATAAAGAGGGATAGTTGTACAGAGTGCTCAGTGGGTGTCTGGAAGGTGGCAGCTTAGCTGATGCCTGCTGGCAGGGATCAAAGAGGTACAGCCTGAGGAAGTGGAACCAGATTTGGAAAGTAGGAAAACCAAGGGAAGCGTGTCCTCTCCCAAGGGAACAGAAGCCCTTGTTTCTGTTTTCTTTGTATTATAGAGGAAGCTTTTTCTAACAGACACTCACTGTTGCCCTTGTTTTGTTAGGCAGGTCATTCCCTTAAGGTCTGGAGTGTGCTGTTCTACTTGGGTATTAGAAGACCACGTGAACTAAGCTGTGGCTTTTGCGACCTTCAGGACTCACTGCTGATGAGTGACAGTGTTGTTGTAGATTAGTCCGTTGTCAAGAAACACTCCCTCTCTTCATGATTCTATACATTTCCTAGTTTTATAGGGTCTCAAGTCCTAGAATGCAGGCATTATTAACAGAAACAACAACAACAACAACAAAAAAACCAAAAGAGAACTACCTCTCTCTACCTGTGGCTGTCATGGAGCTAGAGGTGCAGAACCTGACGGCCTTATCCAGAGGGCTGTTTATTAGGCTTAATGTCACCTCCACTTCTTGGCTTGGGCTCTTTCTGTGTTCCAGTGTTCACATTATCTAAACAGGAAGGATGTGGACTTGCTGCTATCACTGACCTAGATACTCCCATGAATTTAACATATGAACTCTATTAGTCAGGGTCCAGGCAGAGAAACAGAGCCACTGTGAGTGTTATCAAATCAGGGGTTTATTGTAGAAATTAGAATTTTAAAAAACTGTAAGAGGAGCTGAGGGAGTGAACTTCCAAAAGAGGGAGTGGGAGAATAAGACAAGTGACGACTTCCTCTCAAGGCACTTACCACAGGTGGAGAAGTTGGCGTTGTAGGGAAAAAATCTGAGAATCTATGTATGTCCAGCCATTGAAGCAGGACTGAGAACCTGTGTAATGTCTATGGAAAGCTGCTGATCTGTACAGCTGCTGCCTCTGTGGTCCACAACCAAACACCTGGTTGTGGGCACGAGGCAGAGGAAGAAGAGCTGGATGCCTGGTGGAGGAGAGCAAAGGCAAGCTGGGACCTGCGGGGTAACTCTGTCCCTCACTACATCTCACCTCAATGGCTTTCACAGAGTAATGACCACTGCTTCACTTCCGCCTACCAAATCCCACGCAAGTTTCTCTTTTGGCCAACTCTATTCTGGAACCATACGAGAGAGGATTCTGAGGACCTTGGTTTCCAGCTTAATGATGTTGATAATAGGAAGATCCAGCACAATAACACTATTCTACAGCGTGTGGAAAGGTGTGTTAGTACAGTCTACTGCCAAGAAATGCCCAACGTCATTAGAGTTCAGCGGAGACCACAGAAACTTCTAGTCACCATACACATTGTATCATCTAGTAGTCCATTCAGATTTACCTGTAGGTGGTATGGTAGATTGTATTTTATAAAGATGGTCATACTAATAGGTTTATTCAATTCCATGTGCCCTTTTTATAGTGTGACTTACACCACCTATAGATGGGTCTCCTAAGAGGTGGATCTTAGGTCCCCATTCTGTGAATCTAGGTTCTGATCAAGTATGACAGAAGTGATGTTTGTGACTTCTGAGGCCAGGTCATAAAAAAGATACAGCTTCTGCCTTTCCTTTTTCTCGCTCCTCTGTTTTTCTGTCAGGACACTTGCTGATGGAACCTAGCCACCAGTTGTGAGGAAGACAAGGCCACATGGAAAAGCCACAGGATGGTGTTCTATCCCCTGGCCTTTGAGTCTCCCAACTTTTGAGGGAGAGGCTCAGACACCATGAACAGAAACAAGCCATTTCCCTACTGTGCCCTGTGTGTTACTTATCCACAGAAACCCTGAGAGATAATAATTATTATTGTTTAAAGTCACAAAGTTTTGGGGGTAAATTTTTATGTAGCAACAGATAAATAAAACAGGTGGACCCTGGAAATCTCCTCTTCCATCTGTTCCCCCCATTCTCCACCTTCCTTTTATATCCCTCTGCCAACATTCCTGGCTCCATCCTGCTCCCATCAAGATATATTTGAGACCAGTGGGTTACATGTTTGGTTCAGTCCTAGGAAACCTAAGATATAGCCTTGTAGGCATTAGATTGCAACTCCTGCAAGCCAACAATAAATCTTACTAAATACTGATCACCTTTCATAGCATAACTTTAATGTTATTAGGTTAGGCAACTAACCTCTAGGGAGGAGGATAAAGAAGGACAAGAAGGGAAAAAATGAAAAAGAATCCTTTCTGTTACCACTTGTGTGGCAGAACAGGGACTAGTGTATAGTGGGCACTTAATAAGTATATATTGAATAAATGAACAAATTACTATACTATGACTTGGACATTAAGAGAAGACTCACATGGATTCATGGTGGGCATTATTGAAGTTTATGTAAAAGATGGCTTAGGTAGTGGATGGTGCCTGGGTTCTGCCCCATAGTAGAGCTGTTGAGAGATCTTTGGGCCTAGACACAAGTAGGCGGGCCTGAAGTATTCGCATCTGTTCTGAGGCAGGCCAAAAATCTGTAAGGTCGTGGTAGAGACTTAAGTACAGTAATTCCCCCACTTATCTGCAGCTTTGCTTTCCACAGTTTCAATTACCTATGGTCAACCATGGACTGAAAATATTAAGTGAAAAATTCCAGAAATAAACAGTCGCATGCCATTCTGAGTTGCATGATGAAACCTCATGCTGTCTCACTCCTTTATTCCCCAGGAAGTGAATCATCCCTTTGTCCGGTGTATCCACACTGTATAAGTTACCCGCCTGTTAGTCACTCAGTAGCTGTCTTGGTTATCAGATTCACTGTCGCAGTATCACAGTGCTTGTGTTCAAGTAACACCTACTTTACTTAAATATGGCCCCAAACTACAAGAGTAGGGATGCTGGCAATTTGGATATGCCAAAGAGAAGCCAGAAGGTGCTTCCTTTAAGTGAAAAGGGGAAAGTTCTTGACTTAACAAGGAAAGAAAGAAAATCTGACTTTGAGGTTGCTGAGATCTACAATAAGGACGAATCTTCTATCTATGAAATTGTGAAGATGGAAAAAGAAATTTAGTTTTGCTATTGCAGCTCAGACTGCAAAAGTTATGGCTGCAGAATGTGATAAATGCTTAGTTAAGATGGAACAGGCATTATATATGTACAGTAAGATATTTTGAGAGAGAAAGAGAGAGAGAGAGAGAGAGAGAGGGAGACACCACATTTACATAACTTTTATCACAGTATATTATTATAATTGTTCTATTTTATTATTAGCTACTGTTGTTAATCTCTTAGTGTACTTAATTTATAAATTAAACTTTGTCATAGGTATGTATGTACAGGAAAAAACAGTATATTTAGGGTTTGGTACTACCTGAGGTTTGGGGCATCCCCTCGGGGTCTTGGAGCTTATCCCTGGGGGTCAGGGGAGACGACTGTAAGTGTTGTCCATACACCAGGCAAGGGATTTTTTTTGAGTTCCAATTACGTAAGGCTAGGTTGAAAATTCTGGGACTACTTTGGACTGTAAGGAGGAGCACTATAACCTTGTAGGCCCCACAGCATCTAGATTCTTCACCAACAGGGCACTGCAGTCTGTTTATTATGAAAACACATGGCCAAGTAGTCTGGTGCTCTCCTTAGGCAGACTGCTCTCATGGGTTTATCATAGTTTAGTTTATCACTCTAAACTAATATCACTCAGGGATGGAGGTTTTAGGAACCTTGAGCAACGTGGGCTCTGACTGGGAATTTTGTGACCACCTAGTGTGCAAGCATTGTCCTTTCCTGGGCGATAATAGTACAGCATGAGGTCTGGGTGAAGCTGGTCAAGGTCTTGGTTCTGGAGTCCAGTAGAACTGTGTTTGAATCTTAGCGCTGCTGCTTACTCTGATGCTGAGCAAACTACTTAGCCACCTTAAAATTTAGTTTCATTGTCTTTTAAATGAGGTTAACAATAGTATCTGAGTTTATTGTGTAGATTAAATGCCATTACACATTATGTCATATATGACAATATCCTGCACATTACATTATTATGTCATATATGACAATAGCCTGTGCATATGTCATATATGACAATATCCTGTGCATTACACGTTATGTCATATATGACAATATCCTGTGCATACACTTTACACATAGTAAGCCCTCATGGTAACTCTTCCTATTATTAAAATATATTCTTTGGCAATAGTCACTCCCTATTCAATTATCCCTTGAAAACATCAAAAGCCTTTCATCATGATGCACTTGGTTTTCCTACTTCCTGATTTTCTCTACAAAGCAAAATACTATCAATTCATCTTTTGAGATCAACTTCCTTCATGATGTATTCCCCAACACTTTCATCTCACTCATATCTCTTCTTCTTGAAATTCCCATATTACTAAGGCCAAAACATACTATTTAATTTATCACTACTTGTTTTTCTCATATGGTTCTGGGTGTGGTCTTGTCTCTTTAATAGAATTTGAAGTAGCTTGAAGACAGGGATCATGCCTTATACCACAATTGTACTAACTTGAGTGTCCTAGATGATGCTGGGCAAAGAGCTGGTGCTCAATAAACAATGGGTGATTTTACTTTCTATTTGGAAGGTGATTAAAATAATATTCCTTCTTTGGCATGGATCAAGAGGACAGCTCATGAGATGTCATTGATAGCTCTGGGCTGGGTCTAGAGAGATGATCCCTGAGCTTCATGAAGAACAAAGGGATTCTGGCTACATATCACATGTGCACAGGATATGTGAGGAGACCAGTGAGCATTCAGTAAAGGAGTATGGTTTACACAAACCAAATGATCACATACCCTCTGCTCTGCCCCTGCCTATGGCTGATTGAGAGCCAGTGGTATGTGGCTGGAGAGGTGGGGAAGGCTCAGATGTCTGGCTTTATGGTCCACGCCATTAACAGGGCTCTCTCTTTTCTAACCGTTCCCAGATTTCCCAGCAGGCCAAGGGCAGGGCCTGGTCTAGAATAGAAGGTTGATAACAACAGATCACCATGCTTAAGTAGGACTGAGAGAATGGAAAAACTGATCCACAGGAGATCCACCCTGCCAATTCAGCGGCAGTTGGAGGAAGTGCTTTCAAAACATAGTAGTAGAGCCTGGCAGACCAGCACAAGGAGACATGCCAACGCTTGCAAGCTCCCTACCTGAAACAGGATGGATTCCACATGACTAAATCATACCTTTTCAAAAGGTATGATACCTCCCAACTGTCTTGTGTAGCTCTGCCAATATTTCAGTATGGTCTGGACTGGCACTGTTTAGGCAAAACCCAAAGTGAGAAAAACAGTTCAGGTGCAGAGGGAGTGGTGGACTGGCTGATAGCTTACACTTCAAAAAATAATCATAGATATCCTATTTGATGCTAATTTTCCTATCCTCAAATGGTGAATTTCATGAATGCAACTAGACTATAGAAGATAAGCACTTAAGTTTCACAGACTTAGTACTTGCTTACATCATTGAACAGGTGTGTAGAATGGGGTAACATTTCTAGTGCCTTCTTGTTCTTTCATAGGTCACATGCTCAGTAATAGATCTCTAAATGACCACAGCTCTCACAGTGTTATCTTACGGAAGGGGCTGGCCTGATTTTTCTTGATTGGGAAAAAATAAACCTGTTTAACCAGATGACTTCACCCTTATTGCAGTGACTGGGAAAAAATTAAAAAAAAGACTAGCATATGCAAGAATGATGCCCGTTCCCCTGGAGAAACTGGTGGAGAGGGTGGTATTGTTGGAGGGACAGGTTATGACCTGCTTGGAAGAGATGAAATAAAATTGTGATTAACACTCACAGAGCAATTTTTAACCTTAGGCTTAAATTAGCTGGTTCAAAAGAAAACAAATTCATTGATGTGAAACACTGTGATTATTGGCTTCAGATGAGAGAGAAAACGGAGCTATTTTGATTTGGAAATAGCAAACACATTGAGTTTATTCTGCCTGATTCATGGAAATCTATTTTTTATAGTACTTCATTAACCATTTTATGAAAAAAAATGGAAAGGGCCTTCTACTTTATTCTGTAGAAAAAGAAACATGCCTCTTCTCACCTCATTTCTGCCAAATATGGAGAGACTCCAGACTCACAGTTATCTCTGAGTGAGGAGGAAACCTTTATAGATAAACATGAATAAAAACAGTGGGACAGATTCCTTTTCTTTACCGTTGGCTTCAGGTTTCCCTGTCTTTCTAACGTCAGGTCTATGATCAGAGGATACCTGAAAAGCCTTTGTAAGGAAACGCTACACTCTGACTTGTCACATGTGTAGAGCAAGTGAAGAAACAGTGGCCTGGGAGAAAATTCAGTCCTTTTCTGTGAGCTGGAGACTTTGATAAACTCTCAAGACTGCTAGAAATGTTACATTTTACTTCACTCACTTCTTAATTGAGCTGAGACCCTTAGCACATTTCCTGCCAGTGGGGTGGCAGGAAAGTTGATACTTTAGGGGGACTTGTGTGGTTTTAAAGTGATTTTTCAGAACTTCAGAAATGTGTATGAATGTCCTGAAATATCACTGCATGAATATTTGTGTCAGTAGTACTTTCTGAATTCAAATGGCTATAATTGGTAAGAAACTTGGGAGTAGAGAGTAAATTGAATTAGGATGCAGAATTAATAATCCTGAGGTACTGGTGAATGACACAGGAAAGACATGGAGTTATGAAGAAAAGTACTTATTCTACTCAGTTTGGGGAAAACCAGAACAAGACAAAAAGTCTGGCTATTTAATATCAATTTAAATTCCAAATAGATTATAATTTAAATGTAAAAAGAAAAAGCATAATGATAGTGGAAAAAATATAGGCAAGATTTTCATAATCTAGGGATAGGGAAGGACATTCCCTAAAAGTGACATCTAAAGCCAAATCCAAAGGAAAATTCATAGATTGGTTACGTGAAAATAGCTCCATGATAGAAAGCACTATAAGCAAAGTTATTTATTTATTTATTTTGGTTGTGCCAGGTCTTAGTTGCAGCACGCAGGATCTTTAGTTGCGGCATGCAGACTTCTTAGTTGCAGCATGCATGCGGGATATAGTTCCCCAACCAGCGATCGAACCCGGGCCCCCTGCACTGGGTGCACGGAGTCTTACCCACTGGACCACCAGGGAAGTCACACTATAAGCAAAGTTGAAAGACAAAAATACATGGCTTTATTATATGAGGTTTATAAAATCAGTATAATAAAAGAGGTTTATGAAATCCATAAGGAAATTGTGGGTACCCCAGGAGAAAAACAAAAGAAAATTACAAATGGCCAATAAACATATGAAATAAAACTTAAACTCACCAATGATGAAAGAAATGCAAATTAAAAGAATGCTTAGGGGCTTCCCTGGTGGCGCAGTGGTTGAGAGTCTGCCTGCTGATTCAGCGGACGCGGGTTCGTGCCCCGGTCTGGGAAGATTCCACATGCCGCGGAGTGGCTGGGCCCGTGAGCCATGGCCGTTGAGCCTGCGCGTCCGGAGCCTGTGCTCCGCAACAGGAGAGGCCACAACAGTGACAGGCCCGCGTACCACAAAAAAAAAAAAAAAAAAAAGAATGCTTACCATCTTATCAATAGAAAATATTTAAAAAAATTGGTAATAACCAGTGTTAGGCAAGACTGTGAGGAAACGGGCCCTCTCATGCACCGTGGGAGGGAATATATAATGGTACAAATTGTATGAAGAGTAATCTTGCAACCATTGTCTCAACATGTAAAAATGTGCATTCTTTGACTCTGTATTTCTACTTTCAGGGATTAAAGAAATAATCACATACAAGCAAAGACGTGTATGTAAAATGCTCATTGCTGCTTTATTTAACATAACAACAAATGGAAACCACCTAAATATCTGTAATTGAGAATTAGTTTTAAAAAGTTAAAGCAAAGCCATACAATGGACTACTTTTGCAAATAATACTATACACATACATTGATTGATATGGAGGAATATCCATGTTACACTTGGTGAAAAAAGATCACAAAACAACACTTATGGTATAATATAATAATTTGACTGGGAATGCTCAGGTTATGCATATAAGTTTGCATAGGTTTTTTTCCTCAACATTTTATTATAAAAATTTTAAACATACAGAAAAGGTGAAAGCACAGTAAATATTCTTATATTTTCCACCTAGATTCAATAATTGCTAACATTTTGCCACGTTTCTTTCTCTGGGCACATGTGCATGAGCACGTGCACATACACACACTTGATTTCACTGAACTGCCTGATTCATGAATCTTCTCTCATGATTAACCAGATTCTGCTCGAAGAAGTAGTGAAGACCTCTGTCTCATAAAAGGCAATCTATTTTATTTTTGATTGTGTTTTCTAAGGAACTTTTCCCCTAATTTGCATTAAAATCTGCATTTTTTGGTGGGAGGTTATTGAACTATAGTTTGGCTGTCATTTTTTCCTCAGGTAGGAGGGTGCTAACACCCTCCTCATTTAGGATAAATTGGGAGTATATCAACTGTAGCTTTTATGTTACCAAAGTAGCAATATTAATAAGTACTTGGCAGATTTGCTTAAAAGTCTGAGTAAGGTTTTAGAAAGAGAGATCTCTATTAGCCTATCTTGCTTGATGTAAACTGGAGGAGGGGAGGGGAACAGCACCGCCCCAAACAGACGTCTTCACCTGCGCACAGCTTTCCCTCCTACAGTTATGTTGAGCCACATGCTCATGAGGCAGATGCTAGAAAAGAAGATGCTGACGGCATTCTGGTGCCCTTCCAAGCTCCTCTACCAGTTCATCCCTTTGTCCTGATCTCCCCATCTCCACCACCCACCCTGCCTCGCTGGGCAGGGCAAGGATCTTTTCTTGCCACTTTTCTGTGCTTAGCCGAGCATCTCAGTGTGGATTATTGTAATCAACGCTCTTTGGTAATCTAACCTTCTTAGAGTGTGTGGTGTGTGTTTGTGTGCACGTGTGTGTGAGAAAGCTGGGGTAAGAAATGGCTTTCTGAAAGTTGGGAGACGGGATTCCCTGCCCTCCTACCTCCTACAAAGTTCTCGGATTTGGCCTTGTTCACCTCCTTTTCCTTTTAGTTTCTTAGTCACCTTTTCCACTTTCTGCTTCCCTTCCCATGGCACACTTACTCCTCTTCTCACTGGGATTTTCTCTTGATATTTCTCCTCTGTTAAAGCTGTCACTGGTCTCAATTTGCCTGAGTTTGATAGTTCAATTGTGAAACTGATTTCCTCTTCAGAGTTGTCTGTTGGGTTCTCTCACAACATTCTTCCCAGTTCTGGCTTATCTCAAAATTTCCAGTGGGACGGAAGTTTCCTAAATGGTGCTTGGACTCAAGGTTAATGAATATTAGAGATCTGGGCAGGGGTTTGGGCACCAAGTTGAATGCCAGATTTCCTGTTCATTATTAGGAGTCCACCATGTTTGTTTGAGGATTGGCCGCTAGAGATTACACTTCGCGGTAATGTAAAGGTCAAGTTCCCCAGACCAGATATAGTCCGAGTTTATAATGGTTAGAGATAGGAAAATGCTTTCAGCTTTTATTCGAAGTTTATTACAGTCTTACACTGTTAAAGGCTGATACCTTTTAAAAAACTGGAAAATTCTCCCTATCAGTTAATTTGTCATGGTTTTCTTGTACTGATTTGGTATATATCCCTCTATGCTGCCTTCCAAAGAAAGTCAGAATTCATGGTAAGGTACAGAATGCTTGTCAGTTTCACCATTTACTTGCTTTATGGATTTTTCAAGGTTAGAATTAAGTACATGCTGAATGTCAGTTGAATTTCTATATCATAATATAAAAATGAAAAAATATAAAAGGCATTGGATCATTGAAAAGGAAATGGAATAATAAAATTAGAGAATGTTTGTTAGCTCTGCCAAAGCAGCAAATGAACCAATGCCTGAAAGTTTCAAAGCTTTAGAAAGATTTATACTGCAATGTTATCTGGCAACTATAGAGGGGTTAATATGTGCTAAAACATTTCGATTGAAATAACATCCTAGAATTATTAAGGAATGATATGTATAATACACTGAACAGTTTAAAATAATTTAGACATTATAGCATTTGTACTATGTTTATAAAAAATGGTTAAACATTTTCTAAAGGACAGGACTTTGAAAAAATTGGAGCTTGTGTATTTTTTGTTTTTTTTTACATCTTTATTGGAGTATAATTGCTTAACAATGATGTGTTAGTTTCTCCTTTATAACAAAGTGAATCAGTTATACATATACATATGTTCCCCTATCTCTTCCCTCTTGCATCTCCCTACCTCCCACCCTCCCTATCCCACCCCTCTAGGTGGTCACAAAGCACCGAGCTGATGTCCCTGTGCTATGCAGCTGCTTCCTACTAGCTATCTATTTTACGTTTGGTAGTGTATATATGTCCATGCCACTCTCTCACTTTGTCACAGCTTACCATTCCCCCTCGCCATATCCTCAAGTCCATTCTCGAGTAGATCTGTGTCTTTATTCCTGTCTTGCCCCTAGGTTCTTCATGACATTTTTTTTCTTAGATTCCATATATGTGTTAGCATACGGTATTTGTCTTTCTCTTTCTGACTTACTTCACTCTGTATGACAGACTCTAGGTCCATCCACCTCACTACAAATAACTCAATTTCATTTTTTTTTATGGCTGAGTAATATTCCATTGTATATATGTGCCACATCTTCTTTATCCATTCATCCGATGATGGACACTTAGGTTGTTTCCATCTCCTGGCTATTGTAAATAGAGCTGCAATGAGCATTTTGGTACATGACTTTTTTTTTTTTTATTTTTTAACATCTTTATTGGGGTATAATTGCTTTACAGTGGTGTGTTAGTTTCTGCTTTATAACAAAGTGAATCAGTTATACATATACATATGTTCCCATATCTCTTCCCTCTTGCATCTCCCTACCTCCCACCCTCCCTATCCCACCCCTCTAGGTGGTCACAAAGCACTGAGCTAATAATATCCCTGTGCTATGCGGCTGCTTCCCATTAGCTATCTACCTTACGTTTGGTAGTGTATATATGTCCATGCCTCTCTCTCGCTTTGTCACAGCTCACCCTTCCCCCTCCCCATATCCTCAAGTCCGTTCTCCAGTAGGTCTGTGTCTTTATTCCTGTCTTACCCCTAGGTTCTTCATGACATTTTTTTTTTCTTAAATACCATATATATGTGTTAGGATATGGTATTTGTCTTTCTCTTTCTGACTTACTTCACTCTGTATGACAGACTCTAGGTCTATCCACCCCATTACAAATAGCTCAATTTCGTTTCTTTTTATGGCTGAGTAATATTCCATTGTATATACGTGCCACATCTTCTTTATCCATTCATCTGATGATGGGCACTTAGGTTGTTTCCATCTCCGGGCTATTGTAAATAGAGCTGCAATGAACATTTTGGTACATGACTGTTTGAATTATGGTTTTCTCAGGGTATATGCCCAGTAGTGGGATTGATGGGTCATATGGTAGTTCTATTTGTAGTTTTTTTTTTTTTTTTTTTTTGCGGTACGCAGACCTCTCACTGTTGTGGCCTCTCCCGTTGCGGAACACAGGCTCCGGACCCGCAGGCTCAGCAGCCATGGCTCATGGGCCCAGCCGCTCCGCGGCATGTGGGATCTTCCCGGACCGGGGCACGAACCCGTGTCCCCTGCATCGGCAGGCGGATTCTAAACCACTGCACCACCAGCGAAGCCCTATTTGTAGTTTTTTAAGGAACCTCCATACTGTTCTCCATAGTGGCTGTACCAAGTCACATTCCCACCAGCAGTGCAAGAGTGTTCCCTTTTCTCCACACCCTTTCCAGCATTTATTGTTTCTAGATATTTTGATGACGGCCATTCTGACCAGTGTGAGATGATATCTCATTGTAGTTTTGATTTGCAATTCTCTAATGATTCATGATGTTGAGCCTTCTTTCATGTGTTTGTTGGCAGTCTGTATACCTTCTTTGGAGAAATGTCTATTTAGGTCTTCTGCCCATTTTTGGATTGTGTTGTTTGTTTTTTTTGTTATTGAGCTGCATGAGCTGCTTGTAAATTTTGGAGATTAATCCTTTGTCAGTTGCTTCATTTGCAAATATTTTCTCCCATTCTGAGGGTTGTCTTTTGGTCTTGTCTATCGTTTCCTTTGCTGTGCAAAAGCTTTGAAGTTTCATTAGGTCCCATTTGTTTATTTTTATTTCCATTTCTCTAGGAGGTGGGTCAAAAAGGATCTTGTTGTGATTTATGTCATAGAATGTTCTGCCTATGTTTTCCTCTAAGAGTTTGATACTTTCTGGCCTTACATTTAGGTCTTTAAAATCCATTTTGAACTTATTTTTGTGTTTTGTGTTACGGAGTGTTCTAATCTCATACTTTTACATGTACCTGTCCAGTTTTCCCAGCATCACTTATTGAAGAGGCTGTTCTTTCTCCACTGTACATTCCTGCCTCCTTTATCAAAGATAAGGTAACCGTATGTGCGTGGGTTTATCTCTGGGCTTTCTATCCTGTTCTATTCATCTATATTTCTGTTTTTGTGCCAGTACCATAGTGTCTTGATTACTGTAGCTTTGTAGTATAGTCTGAAGTCAGGAAGCCTGATTCCTCCAGCTCCGTTTTTCGTTCTCAAGATTGCTTTGGCTATTCGGGGTCTTTTGTGTTTCCATACAAATTGTGAAATTTTTTGTTCTAGTTCTGTGAAAAATGCCAGTGGTAGTTTGATAGGGATTGCATTGAATCTGTAGATTGCTTTGGGTAGTAGAGTCATTTTCACAATGTTGATTCTTCCAATCCAAGAACATGGTATATCTCGCCATCTATGTGTATCATCTTTAATTTCTTTCATCAGTGTCTTATAATTTTTTGCATACAGGTCTTTTGTCTCCTTAGGTAGGTTTATTCCTAGATATTTTATTCTTTTTGTTGCAGTGGTAAATGGGAGTGTTTCCCTGATTTCTCTTTCAGATTTTTCATCATGAGTGTATAGGAATGGCAGAGATTTCTGTGCATTAATTTTGTATCCTGCTACTTTACCAAATTCATTGATTAGCTCTAGTAGTTTTCCGGTAGCATCTTTAGGATTCTCTATGTTTAGTATCATGTCATCTACAAACAGTGACAGCTTTACTTCTTCTTTTCCAATTTGGATTCCATTTATTTCCTTTTCTTCTCTGATTGGTGTGGCTAAAACTGCCAAAACTATGTTGAATAAGAGTGGTGAGACTGGGCAACCTTGTCTTGTTCCTGATCTTAGTGGAAATGGTTTCAGTTTTTCACCATTGAGGATGATGTTGGCTGTGGGTTTGTCATATATGGCCTTTATTATGTTGAGGAAAGTTCCCTCTATGCCTGCTTTCAGGAGGGTTTTTATCATAAATGGGTGTTGAATTTTGTCAAAAGCTTTCTCTGTATCTCCTGAGATGATTATATGGTTTTTCTCCTTCAGTTAGTTATTATGGTGTATCACACTGACTGATTTGTGTATATTGAAGAGTCCTTGCATTCCTGTAATAAACCCCACTTGATCATGGTGTATGATCCTTTTAATGTGCTGTTGGATTCTGTTTGCTAGTATTTTGTTGAGGATTTTTGCATCTATGTTCATCAGTGATATTAGCCTGTCGTTTTCTTTCTTTGTGACATCCTTGTCTGGTTTTGGTATCCGGGTGATGGTGGCCTCGTAGAATGAGTTTGAGAGTGGAGAAATATTTTCTATTTCTTCATGATCTAGTCTTGGCAGGTTGTGCATTTCTAAGAATTTGACCATTTCTTTCAGGTTGTCCATTTTATTGGCATAGAATTGCTTGTAGTAATCTCTCATGATCTTTTGTATTTCTGCAGTGTCACTTGTTACTTCTCCTTTTTTATTTCTAATTCTATTGATTTGAGTCTTCCCCCTTTTTTTCTTGATGAGTCTGGCTAATGCTTTATCAATTTTGTTTATCTTCTCAAAGAACCAGCTTTTAGTTTTATTGATCTTTTCTATCATTTCCTTCATTTCTTTTTCATTTATTTGTGATGTGATCTTTATGATTTGTTTCCTTCTGCTAACTGTGGGTTTTTTTTTGTTCTTCTTTCTCTAATTGCTTTAGGTGCAAGGTTAGGTTGTTTATTCAAGATGTTTCCTGTTTCTTAAGGTAGGATTGTATTGCTATAAACTTCCCTCTTAGAACTGCTTCTGCTGCATCCCATAGATTTTGGGTCGTTGTGTCTCCATTGTCATTTGTTTCTAGGTATTTTTTTATTTCCTCTTTGATTTCTTCAGTGATCACTTCGTTATTAAGTAGTGTATTGTTTAGCCTCCATGTGTTTGTATTTTTTATAGATCTTTTCCTGTAATTGATATCTAGTCTCATAGCATTGTAGTCAGAAAAGATACTTGATACAATTTCAATTTTCTTAAATTTACCAAGGCTTGATTTGTCACCGAAGATATGATCTATCCTGGAGAATGCTCTGTGAGCACTTGAGAAAAATGTGTATTCTGTTGGTTTTGGATGGAATGTCCTATAAATATCAATTAAGTCCATCTTGTTTAATGTATCATTTAAAGCTTGTGTTTCCTTATTTATTTTCATTTTGGATGATCTGTCCATTGGTGAAAGTGGGGTGTTAAAGTCCCCTACTATGAATGTGTTACTGTTGATTTCCCCTTTTATGGCTGTTAATATTTGCCTTATGTATTGAGGTGCTCCTATGTTGGGTGCATAAATATTTACAATTGTTATATCTTTTTGGATCGATCCCTTGATCATTATGTAGTGTCCTTCTTTGTCTCTTCTAATAGTCTTTAAAGTCTATTTTGTCTGATATGAGAATTGCTACTCCAGTTTTCTTTTGGTTTCCATTTGCATGAACTATCTTTTTTCATCCCCTCATTTTCAGTCTGTATGTGTCTCTAGGTCTGAAGTGGGTCTTTTGTAGACAGCATATATATGGGTCTTATTTTTGTATCCATTCAGCCAGTCTGTGTCTTTTGGTGAGGGCATTTAATCCATTTACATTTAAGGTAATTATTGATATGTATGTTCCTATTCCCATTTTGTTAATTGTTTGGCGTTTGTTATTATAGGTCTTTTCCTTCTATTGTGTTTCTTGCCTAGAGAAGATCCTTTAGCATTTGGGTTAGACTGGCTTGGTGGTGCTGAACTCTCTCAGCTTTTGCCTGTCTGTAAAGGTTTTAATTTCTCCATCAAATCTGAATGAGATCCTTGCTGGGTAGAGTAATCTTGGTTTTAGGTTTTTCTCCTTCATATCTTTAAATATGTCCTGCCAGTCCCTTCTGGCTTGCTGAGTTTCTGCTGAAAGATCAGCTGTTAACCTTATGGGGATTCCCTTGTGTGTTATTTGTTGTTTTTCCCTTGCTGCTTTTAATATGTTTTCTTTGTATTTAATTTTTGACAGTTTGATAAATATGTGTCTTGACGTGTTTCTCCTTGGATTTATCCTGTAGTGGACTCTCTGTGCTTCCTGGACTTGATTAAGTATTTCCTTTCCCATATTAGGGAAGTTTTCAAGTATAATGTCTTCAAATATTTTCTCAGTCCCTTTCTTTTTCTCTTCTTCTTCTGGAACCCCTATAATTCGAATGTTGGTGCATTTGATGTTGTCCCAGAGGTCTCTGAGACTGTCCTCAGTTCTTTTCATTCTTTTTTCTTTATTCTGCTCTGCAGTAGTTATTTCCACTATTTTATCTTCCAGGTCACCTATCCGTTCTTCTGCCTCAGTTATTCTGCTATTGATCCCATCTAGAGTATTTTAAATTTCATTTATTGTGTTGTTCATCGTTGTTTGTTTCATCTTTAGTTCTTCTAGGTCCTTGTTAAATGTTTCTTGCATTTTGTCTATTCTATTTCCAAGATTTTGGATCATGTTTAGTATCATTATTCTGAATTCTTTTTCAGGTAGACTGCCTATTTCCTCTTCATTTGTTAGGTCTGGTGGGTTTTTATCTTGCTCCTTTATCTGCTCTGTGTTTTTCTGTCTTCTCATTTTGCTTATGTTACTGTGTTTGGGGTCTCCTTTTCACAGGCTGCAGGTTCGTAGTTCCCATTGTTTTTGGTGTCTGTTCCCAGTGGCTAAAGTTGGTTCAGTGGGTTGTGTAGGCTTCCTGGTGGAGGGGACTAGTGCGTTGTTCTGGTGGATGAGGCTGGATCTTGTCTTTCTGGTGGGCAGGTCCATGTCTGGTGGTGTGTTTTGGTGTGTCTGTGGACTTATTATGATTTTAGGCAGCCTCTCTGCTAATGGGTGGGGTTGTGTTCCTGTCTTGCTAGTTGTTTTGCATAGGGTGTCCAGCACTGTAGCTTGCTGGTCATTGAGTGAAGCTGGGTGCTGGTGTTGAGATGGAGATCTCTGGTAGATTTTTGCCATTTGATATTACTTGGAGCTGGGAGGTCTCTTGTGGACCAGTGTCCTGAAGTTGGATCTCCCACCTCAGAGGCACAGCACTGACTCCTGGCTGCAGTACTAACAGCCTTTCATCCACATGGCTCCAAATAAAAGGGAGAAAAAGTAAAAAGAAAGAAAGAAAAAAAGAAAGAAAGAAAGGAAGGAAGGATGAAAGAAAGGAAGAAAGAAAGAGAGAGAAAGAAAGAGGATAAAAGAAAATTAAGTAATATAAAATAAAATAAAATAATTAAAATAAAAAATAATTATTAGGGAAAAAAAATTTTTTTAAGTAAAAAAAAAACACAAAAAAACCCCAGACGGATAGAACCCTAGGACAAATGGTGAAAGCAAAGCTATACAGACAAAGTGTCACACAGAAGCATACACATACACACTCACAAAAAGAGGAAAAGGGGAAAAAATAATAAATCTTGCTCTTAAAGTCCACCTCCTCAATTTGGGATGATTAGTTGTCTATTCATGTATTCCACAGATGCAGGGTACATGAAGTTGATTGTGGAGATTTAATCCGCTGCTTCTGAGGCTGCTGGGAGAGATTTCCTTTTCTCTTTTGTTCGAACAGCTCCCAGGGTTCAGTTTTGGATTTGTCCCCGCCTCTGCAGATAGGTCGCCTGTGGGCGTCTGTTCTTTGCTCAGACAGGACAGGGTTAAAGGAGCAGCTGACTCGGGGGCTCTGGCTCACTCAGGCCGGGGGGGAGGGAGGGGCACGGAGTGCCGGGCGAGCCTGCGGGCCGCAGAGTCCGGCGTGACGTTGCACCAGCCTGAGGCGTGCCGTGTGTTCTCCTGGGGAAGTTGTCCCTGGATCCCGGGACCCTGGCAGTGGCGGGCTGCACAGGCTCCCAGGTGGGGAGGTGTGGAGAGTGACCTGTGCTCGCATATAGGCTTCTTGGTGGCGGCAGCAACAGCCTTAGCGTCTTATTCCCGTCTCTGCGGTCCGTGCTTTTAGCCGCGGCTCACGCCCGTCTCTGGAGCTCCTTTAAGCAGCGCTCTTAATCCCCTCTCCTCCCGCACCAGGAAACAAAGAGGGAAGAAAAAGTCTCTTGCCTCTTCGGCAGGTCCAGACTTTTCCCCGGGCTCCCTCCCGGCTAGCCGTGGTGCACTAACCCCCTTCAGGCTGTGTTCACGCCTCAAAGCCCAGTCCTCTCCCTGCGCTCCGACTGAAGCCTGAGCCTCAGCTCCCAGCCCCGGCCCACCCCGGCGGTTAAGCAGACAAGCCTGTCATACTGGTGAGTGCCGGTCGGCAGCGATCCTCTGTGCGGGAATCTCTCTGCTTTGCCTTCCGCACCGCTGTTGCTGCGCTCTCCTCCGCGGCCCCAAAGCTCCCCCCCTCCGCCACCCCCAGTTTCCGCCAGCGAAGGGGCTTCTAGTGTGTGGAAACCTTTCCTCCTTCACAGCTCTCTCCCACTGGTGCAGGTCCCGTCCCTATTCTTTTGTCTCAGTTTTTTCTTTTTTCTTTTGCCCTACCCAGGTACGTGGGGAGTTTCTTGCCTTTTGGGAGGTCTGAGGTCTTCTGCCAGCGTTCAGCAGGTGTTCTGTAGGAGTTGTTCCACGTGTAGATGTATTTCTGGTGTATCTGTGGGGAGGAAGGTGATCTCTGCGTCTTAGTCTTCCGCCATCTTCCCCCTCTCTCCTGGAGCCTGTTTTTACTGAGAATGGGTGTGCTGATATACCACAAATCTGCTCTGAATGTAAGGAAAAGAGAGAAAATATTTAAAAGTAGAATTTAAATCATTTTATTTGCTTATAGAGCTCAATCCTATAAATGAGGATCAACCCAAAGCAGGTGGCATGCCATCAAGACCTTGGCCACTTTGCCCTTTATATGCAGGATGCTCATGTCGGCTATTGTAACCAGGTAATAATGTTGCAAATTTCTTTAGGATTTCGAAATCATCTAGTTTCATTTACACATAGCTGCTGTGTTTTCTTTTGGTGGTGTTGACTCAACGATTTATATTCTTGTATACACATTTCATTCTTTTCACAGATATTTAACTAAGCTGACCTCACTTGTTAAGTATTTCTTTGTAGAATTCTTCAGTTAAGCTGCCCACACAAATCAAAATTCAGGAGAGTTTTTTAAGGGAAAGTTAAATACTTGGAGTTCTAGGCATGTTCTATACAAATATTTGACTCTGTGTAACCTTCACCTGGTATGTCTGATTGGTATTTACCAATTTATATTAACATTAGTTGTCTTATTTCACTGCAGCTTATCAAACTGTTATAGATTTTACAGCTCACTATTTTTCCAATCAATGGTGCTAAAATCATCTTATATCAAGAAATTTCTCAACTAACTGAAGAATGTTTTAATTAACCCTATAAACAAGAAGCAAGAGTTTTTGAGATTGCAGATTTAAATCTTTCAACTTAATTTCATCTCAGTAATAACTGTAATTTGGCTAAATGTTCCCAAGTAATCCCATCCAAATGAGTAGTCTATAGGAAAGACAGAGTACATTTACAGCCTAGGACTTTGTAAGAAAGTATGCACTAATTCTAGAACTGTGCACCTCTGAGATACAAAAAATACACAAATGAGACAAAATAATGGCGACATCTATTTGGAAACAAAGACAAGGCAGAAATATTCCTGTATCATGGTGAACACCAGAACGTTCATTAAAAGGTGTGTTGGGAAATGAAATGCTAAACTTAAAGGCAGGGCCCTGCCTGGTGTGGAGAGAACCATCTGTGGAACTCTCTTTCTGATTCATGGAAGGCTTTTGGTATAGGGAAAAAGAAATAAGATCTGGAGTTTGACAGACCTGGGCTTAAACCCAGTCTCTGTGCAGTAAGAGCTGTATGACCTTAAGCATATTACTTTGCCTCTTGGTGCCTCGATTTCTCCATCTGTGATATGAAGGCAGTACTACTTATCCTCAAAGAAAGTTGTGAGGCTTTCCCGTCTGTGTAAAGAACCCAGTATAATGCTCTATAACTGTCAATACCCCCATTTCTCCCTTCCCCACATTGAGCAAATGCTCAGTGTAACAGCTGCATGACCAACCACTGTCTATACACTTTGAGAAGAAGCCTTCCCACAGTAGGATAGAGAGCAGCCTTAGCTGGCTTTAAACATAAAATAAATCTAGAGGAAATATTTTCACAAATCTGGACAGATAGAAAGCAAAAACAGTCAGGTGGGAAATGACTTATTTCAAAAAGAAAGCTTGGATGGAAATGAAAGAAACTTGAGGTAACCCCCTGAAAAACAGTGGGTTTTAATTAGTGGCAGAACTTAAATGTCAGGTTGTTTTTGGATCTGAAAATTCCCACAATAAACCTGTGTGAAGCTTCTCTCTTTGGTGGCAGCTGGCCATGTCTGAGTGTACATATCTGAGTTTTTTAGAGATGGGAAAGGATACAGTCTGGGCTACTTAGGACCCTGGGCTTGAGGCTGTCTGGTAGGTTGGTAGTGCGCATCAAGAGCCATCCTGTGTGTGAGCAAGAAAGGCCTGGATTTTTTTTTTTGTTTTGGGGATGGGGGGAGGCTGCCTCTGCGATCCTGTTTAGAGTATGATTTGATAGAAATCTCTAAAAATATCTCCTCACCTGTTGTCTCCTTGTTGGAAGTTTTGCTCTAAGGCGTTTGTTTCTTTAGGTTAAGGTGTTACCATTTTCAGATGTTCTCTTTTTTTTTTTTTTTTTTTTTTTGCGGTACGCGGGCCTCTCACCGTTGTGGCCTCTCCCGCTGCGGAGCACA
Organism: Orcinus orca; assembly: GCF_937001465.1. NCBI lineage: Eukaryota > Metazoa > Chordata > Mammalia > Artiodactyla > Delphinidae > Orcinus > Orcinus orca. The sequence goes on from NC_064559.1 coordinate 125,017,560, forward strand.
GGCTCCAGACGCGCAGGCGGAGTGGCATATGGGATCCTCCCAAACCGGGGCACGAACCCGTGACCTCTGCATCGGCAGGCGGACTCTCAACCACTGCGCCACCAGGGAAGCCCCAGATGTTCTCTTTTAAAGAGAAAGAATCTATAAGAGGGTCTAATACAACGCATTTTTGTCCTACTCCTTCACTTAGTTTTAATTCCCCTAGTGGGGAATCACTTGAACCTGGGCTTTGCGCCTTCCAGGGCTCAGGCACTGTGGCTAATGTCTGATGTGATACTGGGGCAGTTCACAGAACTGTTTGTACGGGCTGAACAGGTCTAGGTGGAAACTTCATTCTAAAAGCAAAAAGAGCAGACACTATGCTTGGCTGAGCCATAAAGCATTAGACATTGAAGAGGAAAAATGATTCTGAACATAAAAGTGTATTGCTTGGCTTTTGACAGGGAAAGAGAATAAGTAAAAATAGAAAAATTTATTTCACTGAAATAAATAAACAGCGAAGTTTGAGGAGCACCTCTGAAGATTCCTAACCTTAGAGATCAACCCAAGTAGGAGAGAAGCATTGTTTTACAAGCCTCCATAGATCATTTCAGAAGCCCCAGTTACCTGTGTATCAGCAGCCTTGGGTGGGTGGGAGTTTGGGAACATGGAGTTTGCCTGGGGCTGGAAGTTCTATGTTAAGAGGTGGGGGGATCTGTGGAATTAGCTGAGGTTGCAATTAGAAAATGTGTTTATATGATCAGATATGATGTAGAATATAAGGAAAGAGAAAACAAAGGCATAGATTTTAAAATTCAATTATATTTCTATTACCTGAGTAGTGGAGAGATGAAGATTTAGTAAAATAAGGAGTCAGTGTGAAACAGTGATTAAAGGTAAAAACCAGCTGGGGAAAGAGCACTCTAATTCTTTGTAGACCAATTTTGGTCAGAGACTAATTGTTAATTTACAAAAAGAACTAGCTCATTAAAGGTGTGGAAAAAAATCTGTTGGAAAAATCTATTTAGAAACATTTGCCAAGATCTTGTCAGAAAGTTTTACTACACAGAAAATTAAGTAAATAAAAGTATTTGGTAGATTCATATACCTCAAAAGTGGTATTTTTGCTCTCAGAATTCTTTGATTCAATTATATAATGAATATAAATTTATTCCTCTTTAGGTAGATGTCTTTAATTTTTGAAATGAAGTCAGGTTTATACAAAGTTAGGCTCAGTGTTCTGTAAAGCTTATATTCTCATCACTGGCCCTGTCTATTTGGTGGCAGTAATTTGAAGGATGAGGTAAAATTCCTGGCTGGGATTTGTGAAGTCAAACCAGGAATTACCTCAAAATATTCAAGTGCTCAAGTGATGTTACAGGGATATATGCTGAGGAAAAACTGTGAGTTGTTAGTCGTCAAGGTATTAGTATCATTTAAAATAGCTGAGACTAGGACCCTAGGAATTGGAATTTTTGATGGGAAGGTTGCTAAAAGAGGTGGAAAGGACACAGTGGGAATGTGGAACCAGATGTATGTGCTTGAGAGCTTTGACAGCATGGGCTACGGTGTCTGGAGGACTGCTCCTGGATGGGGTGGGGGGCAGAGAATGAGGGAGAGAAGGGGTCAGAACCGCGCGGCCTTCTTTCACACTCAGCTTAGATACACTTCTTAAGAGACACACCCTCAGGGTTTCCTAGGAGATTCATGTGGCAACTTTTTATGACATCTTAAAACTAAACACCCTCCTTCTTAGAAACTGAAGCACTTTACCAAATATTGCACATGGCACTCAGTTATCATGCTTCCGTTCCAAAGAAACCAGTGCAGGTTTCAGGAGTTTGGAAAACTGGTGGCTTTAGCACTTTTCCCTCTCTTCCTCCATCCAATCTAACAAACGTTAATAAGCATTACCGTGTGCCAGGCACTGTGCTGGCCCCCGGGTGTAAAAAGATAAGAAATGAATGCTTGAAGAAAGGTTTAGACGTTGGATGGGGTATGGATAGATGGATGGGTGGGGTTTGGGTGGAGGTAGATGATGGCATGGAAGCTTTACTAAAGAGAAAATATTTGTCAGATAAGGAAGAGAGAAAATACATTTTAGATAGAGCCATGGCTTCTTCAGGAAATAGAAATTTGGTGGGATTTGACTCTAGAATGTGGTAAAGGATCTAGTGAGAAAGATAGTAAATATAATTATAGCTATTATTTATTGAGCACTTTGTTGGTACATGAAACTAGGTTAAAATCAGATTGTAAGGCCTTAAATGTTATGCTAAGAGATTTACTTTATTCTTAGAACAAGTAGAGAATGATTCCCTGTAGTAAAATTGTGAAGAAATCCACAATTCTTTAGTAACCTAATTATGGCTATAATTATTGAGTATTGATTTTGTGTCAGGTATTGGGCTAAGTATCTTAAACATGATCTCATTTATTATGTCAGAGTTTATTATATTAGTATAAGAAGACACGATAAGGGCCTTGATTAGATTTATAGTAATAGTGAAATGGCAACAGTTTAAACAGTTGTGGGGAAAATATTTTAAGACCGTGATCATTCATTCATTCACTGTCTTATTCATTCATTCAAAAAATGTTTATTAAAGCACTTACTCGTTCCCAGGCTCTGGACCAAGTACCAAAAGCCAAGTGTATGTGGTGAGAGCTTACTATGTGCCAGGAACAGGTGAGGAAATACAGACACAGAGAAATCAAATAATTTGGCAAGTCCAGTCAGCTACCACATTAGGATCTGACCCACATGGTCTGGTTCCAGAGTTGTCATCCTTTCATACTCTATACTATATCTCACAGGTAGATAAGACCTCTCAAACATGTCAATTTCTAGTTGGAGAGGACATGGAACAAATAACTAAAATGCCCCGAGTGTATAATTTCAGTGCACAAAGTGCCATGTGTTATTTCCGGTTTGGGGCTATTATGAACAAAACTGCTACAAACATTCATGCACAGGTTTAATGTGAATGTGAGTCTTCAATTTCTCTGAGTTAAATGCCTAAGAGTGCAATTTCTCTATGATCATATGATAGTTGCATTTAGTTTTTGAAGAAACTGGTAAAGTGTTTCCTAGAGTGGTTGTACTATTTTACATTTCCAGTAGCAAAGTGTGAGTGATCCAGTTTCTCTGTATCCTGACTGGAATCTGGGATTATCACAATTTTTTATTTTAGTTATTCTCACAGGTGTGTAGATATATGTCACTGTGGTTCTAATTTGCATTTCTCTAATGGCTAATAATGTCAAACATCTTTTTGTGTGCTCATTTGCCATCTGTATATCCTCTTTGGTGAAGTGTTTCTTCATGTCTTTTGCTTATTTATTAACTAGATTTTTTTTTCTGTTTTGTTTTGAGAATTATTTATATATTCTAGTTATTAGATACTGGCTCTTTGTTGGTTATGCAGTTTGCAAATATTTTCTCCTAGTCTGTAGCTTGTCATTAACAAGGTATTTAGCATAACAAAAGTTTTAGTTTTAATAAAGTCCAGTTTATCAATTTTTTTTTTGGTATCAGTTCTAAGAACTCTGCCTAGTCTTAGGTTCTGAAGATTTTCTCATATATACTCTTATAAAAGTTTTATAGTTTTATGTTTTCCACTTAAGTCCAATTTTTACAATTTTTTGCATTAATTTTTGTACTAGGTAAGGTTTAGGTCAAGTTTCTTTCTTCTCCTCTCCTCCTCCCCCTCTCCTCTTTCCCTCTCCTTCTTCTCCTATCTTTATTTATTTATTTGCCTATGGCTGTCCAATTGCTTCAGCATGAGTTGTTGAAAAGACACTCTTTCCTCCATTGAATTGTTTTTGTGCCCTTGTCAACAATCATTTGGGCATATTTGTGGGTATCTATTTTTGGGTTTTCTATTCTGTTCCATTGATCTATGTGCTTATCCCTCCAACAATATCACACAGTCTTGATTACTATACAGTAGCTGTATTATAAGTCTTGAATTCAGGTATGAGTCTTCCCACTTTATTTTTTAAAAATTGTTTTAACTATTGCAGTTTCTTTGCCTTTCCATATAAATTTGAGAACAGTCTTGTCTATATCTACAAGTAATTTTGAGGAAGTTTGATAAGAATCCTCTTAAACCTTGCATATCAGTTTGGGGAGAACTGGACACTATTTTATGTTGTCTTTCAATCTATGAATACAGTATGTCTTTCAATTTATTAGATCTTCTTTGATTTCTTTCATAACTGTTTTGTAATTTTCAGCATGAAAGTCCTGTACTTGTGTTTGTTAAATTCACATCTGAGTATTTCATTTTTAATTTCAGTGTCTATGTGTTCATATAGAAATATAATTGATTTTTCTGTGTTTATTTTATGTCTGTGACTGGCTGAACTCATTTATTAGTACTAGGAGGTACTAGAAGTTCTTTTGGAGATTCTTTAAAATTTTATACATAGACAATCATGTCATCTGAGAATATGAGCAGTTTTATTTTTTTCCTTTCCAACGTCTATGCCTTTTTTTCATTCCTTAGTGTATTAGCTAGAAATTCCAGAACTATGTTGAATAGTAGTGAGAGTGACATTATTGTTTTGTTCCTGATCTAGGTGGTGGTTGTAGTGGTGATGGTGGGGGTCTGTACATTAGTCTTTCATCATTAACTGTAGGTTTTTTTTAAAACAGATGTCCTTTATCAAATTGAGGAGGTTCCCCTCTATTCCTAGTTTTCTGAGAGTTTTATCATGAAAAGACACTGATTTTTCTAAATGCCTTTTCTGCGTCAATTGATAAGATCAAATGATTTTTCTTCTTTAGCCTATTAACATGGTGGGTTAGATGGACTGATTTTTAAGTATCAAATGAGCCTTGCATTCCTAGAATAAACCTCAGTTGGTCACAGCATATAATTCTTTCTATATATTATTGAATTCTACTGAATAATATATTGTTAAGGATTTATGTCTATGTTAATAAGGAATATTGGTCTATAGTTTTCTTTTTTTTGTAATGTCTTTGTCAGGCAATATTATCTTCACCAAATACTAGTTTCCTCCTTTTCTGTTTTTTGAAAGAGATTGTACAGAATTGGTGTTAATTGTTTTTTTAAGTTTGTTAAAATTCTCCATTGAAACCACCTGGACCATGAGATTTCTTTGGGGAGTTTTCAAATTGTGAATTCAACTTCTTTATTAGTTAGAGGGATATTGAAATTATCTAATTCAGATTAGTTCAGTTGTGCTAGGTTCAGGAATTGGTCCACTTCATCTACTTTGTCAAATTTATGTATGTAGACTTATTCATAGTATTTCTTCATTTTCCTTTTGGTGTCTGCAGGGTCTGTAGTGATGTCGTATGTTTCATTACTGGTATTTGTAATTTATATCTTTTCTCTTTTTACTTTAGTTTTGCTAGAGATTTGTCAATTTTATTGATCTCTGAAAAAAATAGCTCTTTGTTTCATTGATTTTCTCTATTGTTTTCCTGTTCTTAATTTCAATGATTTCTGTTCTTATCTTTATTATTTCTTTCCTTCTACTTTCTTTCAGTTCAGTTTGCTCTTATTCAAGGTTCTTGAAGTGGGAGATTAGATTATTGATGTGAAACATTTTTTTCTTTTCTAATGTATACATTTCATGCTATAAAGTTCTCCCTCAGCACTGCTTTAGTTGTATCCCACAAATTTTGATATATTTTCATTTTCATTCAGTTTAGCATATTTCTTTATTTCCCTTTAGACTTCTTCTTTCATCTGTGGATTATTGTGTTGTTTAGATTCCAAGTTTTGATATTTTCCTGTTATGTTTCTCTTACTGATTTCTAATTTGATGTGGTTGGAGAATACACTCTGTATGATATCAGTTCTCTTAAGTTTGTTGAAATTTCATTGGACACTTCTCACACCAAATGTGTGATTTTTTTTTTTTCCCCTCACATCAACCACTTTCTCAACTTTCCAGACACCTACTAGGTGTCCTATAATTTATTTCAATCTGACAATAACTGGTTGGAGTTAGTGTCAGACTCCACAGGCTAAGGGCTCGGTCCCACAAGACTGTCCTCCCTTCAGAAACCAGTTGCAAGTAATGGGTCCCCAGGGGAGCCACACCTATGTCCAACTTAGCTACAAAGTTGGGGTTTCCCAAAACCTTCCCTCAGATTTGAAAATTTGCTGATATGGCTTGCAAAACTCAGGGAAACATTTACTTATGTTTAACAGTTTATTATATACAGATGAAGAGGCACAAAAGGCAAGGCCCAGAAAGATCCTGAGCATAGGAGCTTCTGCCCCCTTGAAGTTGGGGTGTACCACCGTCCCAGCACATGGATGTGTTCACCAACCTGGAAGCTCTATGAACCCTGTAGTTTCGGGATTTTTACAGAGGCTTTATCGTGTGGGCATGATCAATTATCAACTCAATCTCCAGACCCTCTCCCCTCTTTGAAAAATGGGGGGTGGGGCTGAAATTTCCAAGCTTCTACTCATGGCTTGATCTTCTTGGTTACCAGCCCCCACCCTGAAACTATCCAGGAGCCCACTAAGAGTTGCCTCATTAGAACAAAAGAAATGAAGGGGAAATCAAGACATTCTCAGTTAAAGGAAAACTAAGGATTTATCATTAACAGACCTACTCTAAAAGAATGGTTATCATTCTTCTATCACCTAGGAAATTCCAAAGGATTTTAGGAGCTCTGTGTCAGGAACTGGAGTAAAAACCCAAGTATCAGGAAAAAAGATGCTCCTAGCATTTGTATCACTCAGGGAATTACAAGGGTTTTAGGAGCTCTGTGTCAGGAACCAGAAACAAAAGTTCCTGGTCAAATATATATTTCCTCTTATGTCACACTTGCCTATATGGTTTTGTTTGTTTGTTTGTTTTTGGCCGCGCTGTGTGGCATGCAGGATCTTAGCTCCCCGACCAGGGATGGAACCTGCGCCCCCTGCAGTGGAAGTGTGGAATCTTAACCACTGGACTGCCAGGGAAGTCCCCTGTATGGTTTTATTTAAAGTTAATATGCTGATAATGAGGGTGATAGACAGGAGGTAAGAAGGAAAAAAAGGACAATGGTTTGGGTTAACTACCATAGAATATATAAAAAAGGGACTAAGTAAAAGAAAGTTGAAGGCCCACTTATGGTTGAGAATTGTAACACTTTGGTTGCAAAAATCTATAGAGTGTCTTCCATTTCATGTTCCTTCACACTCACCCCAGCCCATACCCAATTTCTTACTTTCGGAGAGGTAAGAAAAGAATTCAACGTTCACATAACTAGTGAAGAGTGAAAGTTGATTCAAATCTAGATCTGTCTGTCTGTCTCCAAAGTCGATGTTAAAGTCTATGCTAGGTTAAGGAACTGTGAGGCCGAGTATTGGATCATGGCAGAATTTAGGAGGAAAAAGAAGATATGAATGAAGATGTGAGCATTAGGGGAGATGAAGAGAGGAGATCAGAGGATATTGCAATTTTCTGATTTTGATGTATCAAGTGCTTATTATCTTTATAATGATAATAATACCCACACTATAGGATTTCTATAAAAATAATGTGGCATAATATCTGTAAAGCATTTAGGGTAGTGTGCAAATACTCATACATGTTCAGATATAATACAATTTAATGTCTTTGACCATGATTGCTATAACTTTTCTGCTTAACAGAAGGAAGCCAAATGGAACTCTTTAAAAGTGGTACTAGAAAAACTAGTGGATATATAGTGGAACTCAATTTGCATTCACATTTATATGCACGAAATCTCTGGAGGAACAAATAGGAAATTTATTATGATTGTTCTTTGTTGCAAGGTGGGGTACAGTGGTGGTGTGGTTGCAGAAATGGACAGATGGATTGGAGGGGGCTTTTTACTAGTATCATTTTATAACAGTCTGATCCCTGTGAATGTATTACTTATCCAAGTTTTTTAAAAAAGGAAAAAAAATAAGTAGAATTGGCATGATTAAGAATTTATCTGTTCCCTTCCCTGGCAGTGTTGGGTTGAGTGTGCATGCCCATTAACCAAGGAAGGTGTTAAAAGTTATCCCTTCCACGGGTGAGAGCTAGAATTTGATGTCCTCCAATGTCCCTGTGTTGTGATTACCTGAATGTGAGTGGGTTCTATATTCTTCAGCCTGTATTCAAGAAATGTACATTAAGTACATGCTGTGGTGAACCTGTTAATTTAGTCAAATCCAGCAAACACTGCTTCTAATTGCATGCTTTGTCTACTTTTTATTTTGACTAGATTACCTTGTCAACGAAAAAGGCTTTGCATTAAAGGAGAAATTGTACAACACCTAATATAATTCAACTAACCTTGAAAACATTGTCCTGCCAGTGTCCAAGTGCCAGATATGGCCCCTTGATTGATGGGAGCAGGGTGACCTAATGACCCACACTGACATCATCCAAAGGCCATGGCTATCTGTCAGTTCTCCATTCATAAAGGATACAGATTGCCTGATGTCCTTGTTCATCTAATAGTTTCATGCTTATGGGTGGAAAGAATCTGAATGGTGCTACTTACCTTTCTTAGCTTGACTTTTGTTCTGACTTGCGAACCCTGTTTTGGACTCTAGTTCTAGTGCTGTGGACTCTTGTCTGCTCGTCCTGACGTGAACTATGCTCTCTGGCTAGGTTTGCTATTTGCTTTTTCTCTGTTCAGAATTCTACTTTCTTTCCCCTTTGATCTGACAGGACTTCAAGAAATATTTCAGCTTCCCAAAGAGAATAATTTTCTAAATCACTGTTATCATGGAGTTGCCTGTATAATTATTTCAGCATTAAATTTCATTCTCTGTACAACAATGGCTTTATCACATGATATAAAAGACCCCTTGTTATTGTCATCAGGTCAACCCAGTACTGTTGTGGAATCCTGTGACCTTTTACAATATGTTGGAATTGTAAAGAAATTTTATTTGTGTATTGTTTTTTTGAGCATAATTCATCAAGTTTGATAAAATAAAGCACAATTATCCAGAAGCACTGTGTATCAAAACAATTTTTCTTCCTCTCAGTTAATCTGGGAATGAATATCACTAAGACAATATTGGAAAAGCTTTACCAATATTGACCTCATCTGACTAGTGAGTGGGTAGTAAACAACTCACATTTTAGAGGTAACTGAATCCTTTCAGGTAACTTTGACACTAAGCAGTATCCTGGAGACATGTATTGTTAAATGAGTTAAGCAATTTTTGATCATATTTCCCTCAATTTCAAAAGCACGTGCTGCTAGGTACCAGTCCAGTCATTTTATGTGATATCAAATAGAATCCAAGTAAACCTTAGGTTAACTGACTTCCACAGGAGACATCTTTCTGTAAAGCCTGGGAATTGCAAAGAGTTTTCATCAACTTTTGAGAAAGAATCTTTGTGATATTTGAGCATATTTTACAAGTAAAAATTTCCCTAGGGACTGACTTTATTTCTAATTGATTACTCAGTGCCACATCACTGGGCAAAAATTCCCCAGAGTTCAGCTACCTCTTGGTCACATTTAGTTTGATAAGAATATTTAACTAAGGAGCATACCAAATATTTGCTCTGTCTTGTTCCTTGAAACTTGTTATTTTTGAAAGCTTACGTAAAGCAATTGTAGGATACTTTTTCCTTTGGATTTTTGTAGGCTAATAAGGATCTTATTAACAAGTTCTAAAGCAAAAAATATAAAATATATTAAAACCAGTTTTATCACTAAAAAGTAAGACATTAATATAGTTATAGAAGTCATACACTTCTCTACTTATTTCTTTTAGTTAATAGTTTACTAAGGAAAGTAACTTTCATAGTTTGCTTTTGAATTTGGGCAAATTGCAGTTAGGCTAGTTATAACATTCTTGGGCTATGACTGAGAATTCTATCATTTTCTTTTCTTTTAGCATAGATTATTGCAGAAGATTCTGCTAAACCTAGCTGATTTTAACTGCTTTGAAAGAGACTTGCTCAGCGACTTTCTGCCCCATTCATTTTCTGTTCTTTTTCAGGGACTTCAGTTACAAGTAGTTAGACTTTCTCACTGTATCTCCTATATCTTTTACTCTCTCTTCTGTATTTTCTGTATTTCATCTCTCCATGCTTCATGTTGATGATTTTATTCCAATATTGCTTCTTGTTCACTAATTTTGTCATCAGCTGTATATAATATAGTTTTAGACTCATGAAATGAATTTTTAATATCACTTATTATACTTTTCATGTCCTGAATTTTTGTTTGGTTTTATTTTATAGATTCTGTTTCTTTGTCAAAATTCTTAATGTTGTATTTTGTCTTTTTAAACGTATTAATAAGACTTAAAGTCTGTATATAACACCTTCATCATTTGGATCTCCTGCAGCTCTAAATCTATTTTCTCTTATTACTTTTGGTTTTTAATTACATTTTCTGGTTACTTTTGATTGTGCTAAAAAGTAGATGATGAAAAACTGTTAATTTGAAGCATATGATAGTGTTACCCCAGAGCTTATTAATTGTATGTTTTCTTTTGGCAAGAGCCTAGGAACACTAGCAATCCCAGATCATCTCATTCTAATTATAGAAATTATATGATATGAAGCTGTGCTTCAGTCTCTGCAAAGGTTGAACTATTTTTGGTTTATCCTTACCCCTAGGGCTCAGACCTTTGGAGTCATAACACAAAATATAGGATATTTAACCAGAGAAAGTTCATTCCTTTAGCCTGTGAGGCTTTTAAATTGTCTGCTCAGCATGTCAGTTTTTTTCCTAAAAGAGGCAGAAGTTTCCAGAAAAAAAGTGGCCCTGAATGCAGGCCTTACTTCTCTGGGTTTCTTTCTTTTCATGATGAGTTTGTATTTATAGAAAATATTTGATAAACTAAAAATAAAATCTTGTCTTTCTGAGCCTTGGTCATACCATTTCCCCATCCCACCTCCTCAGGAGCTTACTTTTCAGAAACTTAGTGATGAAACTTCAAAAATCCATTCTGGATCTGGGTCCTTTGACCACATAATTACATTGCTTTGATAGATGTGTAGGAGCTAAATAATCTTTACAAGCCCTCTATCTTAATCTTATTGACATTTATCAGAATAAAGATTTAAAGGAAGAGTCTGCCTTGGGATTTAGGAGCATTTCAAAAAATTTGTGAGAGAAGAAAAAGTTGTGTTTTATCGAATTTTATGTATTCAGTCTTCACAATTAGTGGAATTAATAGTTTGATAGTAAGTTTACCTTGTTTTGGGTAAATTAATGTAGGTCACAGGAGTGGACACATTTGCCTTGAAAAGAGTTAGGAAATAACTGTTCAAAGCTTTCCTCCAGAGTATTTTTCACAAAGGGTTTACTTGTAATTTTGAAGAATGACAAGAGTTGTATGGCTTTTTGTAGGCCACAAATATAAAATTGTCCCATGCCAAAAAGTAATTAGGGCCTGAAATGTACTTTGTAGTGAAGCCCAAATTATGACTTAGCTACAACTTGCATGAAATCCATTGGCTGATCTAGCATTATCCATTTCATAGCATCACTGAGACCAACACAATAGAAGAATATGATAGTATAATATTGAGGCTTAATTCTGATTCTTTTTTTTTTTTTTGCCACTCAGTGGTTCGCTAAACAAAAATAATATAAGTAAGCCTCATTTTATGTATTTGGAAAAGTACTTGGGAATATATTTAAAAATATATTAAATACATTTAAAATGTGCTTTGAAAAATATTTACAAGACTGTTAATCTTTTGTAAATTAAAGAAATATTTGAGAAACATCACTCATGATTACTATACTTGTAAATTCAAATTTTTTTCTATTTCTTAAACTTCAAAAAATTTGGTCATATGTGTTTAATGCTGTGAGTGTCAACGGGAAGTAGCTGTTAGGTAAAAGGAAGGTGAGGTAGTAGCTAATAGGGGAAGGAGGCAAGATCATATCTGGAAGCAGAGCTCTCTTCATTGCAGGCCTTTGAATAAAAGGAAGAACACAGCTCACAATGCAGCTAACGAAGGTGACCAATCTTTAAGGTATGGAGTAGAAAGAGAGCCAACAATGCTATTAAAAACTTTTCCTTTGAATACTAATGAGAGTGAGATTACGAACTGTGTCTATCTGGTGAGTCAGGTTTATCAGTCACTATTCTTGTAGGTGTAAGCAAAACAAGCTTACTTATAACATGCAATTAACGTCTCCCTTCTAGTACCACAGTCACTGCTGATGGACCTCAGAGTAGGAGTGTTTATCTTTACAGAGCTCAAAGCACTTCATGGGCACTTTCTGTTTCTTTAGATCCTTTATTCTCCCAGATAAACCCACGTGCATCCGTACCTACCCAGTCCACAGTGGGAATTCAACCAGAGTTGTTGACTAACAGATTCACTGTGTGAAGCAGCCCAGCCCTGCCTAATCCTGGATTTGCAGCTACAAGAGATGCGTTGGAGGGTTCTGCTGAGATCTTCCTAATCATTTCTCCGTAGCCTCTCTGAATTTTCTCACGCCATCTGCCAAGGTCTATGTTAAACTATACACTTGGAAAGGCTCAAGTCAGCTCTACTTCTTTTCAAGATCAGTTACCATGTGATACACTTCCCCACCCTCATCTGTTCCCTTCTCGCTCTCACTATTTTCCCTAGAAGGTGATGAGAATGTTTATTTCCTAGGAGGAAATCTGAAAGCCCAGAGAGTATTTGCTGCATCTCCTAGTCATCTGTAACTATAAGAGAAGAATCAGGTTTCCTCTGTCCTCCTCATGTGTCCTAACTGTTGGATAACTCTTCTTCCTTATAGATGACCAACTTTCAATAAGAATAAGAAAATAATTTCTTTGAAGAGGCTGAGAAAGCATGAGATACTGAAATAAACAAGGAGTTTGAGTTCAGAAATCTAATAGTTGAGTTATAACCCAGCACTTACTAGTTAGTTGGCCTTGTGCTTTAGCTTCCTAATCTACAAACTAGGAATAAGCCTAGCTCATGAGAGGAGGAACATTACAAGAGTGATGAACAGTGGAAGTGCTCCGTAGGCACAAAGACTTATAATATTGTTAATTATTATTTGGATGTTTGATTTTGTAGATGCATGATTTCATAAAAATCCAGAAAATTTAGAATTTTCTGGTAATATTGGATGCCTGAAATGTTGACCAGTTTTTACCATTTGATTTTGGAGCAAGGAAAGGCAGAAGGAAAATGGAAAAAAAAATCTGCTTCACCTTTCTGTGTCTTCCAGGTGATTGCAGTTGGCACTATCAAAAGTTTAGCCTCTAGAAAGATACTAGTTTAACTAACAGCTCAGATTGGTCTTGCTGCATTTTATTCTTGCATGGATCTGAGGAAGTTAAAAGCAGTGATAACATTAAAGTTCAGAAGAATTATTGCTATAATGTCCAGGCCAAATTTCTGATAGAGTCTTGCAAAAATGTATAAAGGGATCATTCTCACAGGGCCTGTCTCAATACATTGTTCTTTATTTGGCATGCAGAACTTTGTAAATATTTAACCTTCTTTAGAGTTTGGAATGTGCAAGTGTGATTTATTGTTTCTAATGATTGAAAAGAGGCCTGGTATCTGCAAATAAAGGTATGAATTGAAAGAGAATTCATGATACAATATGTTTCTTTGTAAGTAGTAAGCAGAACAACATTTGAAAAAAGGGAGTGATTCCCAAGAAGGCTTGTCCCTCAGCAATGCTCAAGAAGTGGTGTTTCAAGTAATAACAGCTTTTATTCACTCAGCGCTTACTGTGTGAAAGGCTCTGTTTGGACTAAGTGCTTTACGTGTGCTTTATGCAGAGTGCTATTGCTGTCTGCAATAATACGCTGACTAATAAAGGGTCCAAATTGGATTGTGTTGAGAATGTCACTTATCTATCTTCGTACGTTACAATATCAATTCTTTTCAGTTTCTTTAAATGATAAATCCAAAGATTCTTGAGAAAGAAAAAGAGAAGGATGGACAGCCACACATACAGTAGGGAGAGAGAGAAAGAAGGAAAGAGGGAGAGAAGGAAAGAGAGAGAGAGTCAGAGAAAGAGAGAGAAGACAGGAAGAGATTGAGATAGATTCGTTGTGAGATTCAGGCCTTTGTGGAAAAGCATGACTCATGACATATAATGAAAACACAACTTTATTATTGTCTCCTTCAGCCTTATTTCAGATATTCGGTGAGAATAATTATCTCCTGCTGCTGAATCAGAACTTGGGTAGGTTCCATAACTTTTTAGCTCACATATAGGTTTTAGTGTATCCTACCACGTCTCTTAAGAAACAAGCCTAGTCACAGTGAATGAATCAGAGTTGCCAAGTCTAAGACGTTAATACAAACTGAACTTGATTCAGCATCAGATGTTTTCCCTTTTTCCAACTCAGGCCTTCTTCTTGTTGGTAGACATGGTGGGATTGGCATGGTTGGCGTCTGTCTTTCTATGCTTTGTGCTTTCCTCCTCCATAGCAATCTTTTCGTCCCTGTTTTTGAGCTTGTTCCTGTCCCTGTTGAGGTTTGAAAGGTCAGGAGTAAGGGAATAGAAAAGGTTATAAATTGGCCCTTCTGGGTTGGGTACACTTCTAAGGTGATTGTCTCCCAGGTGAGCATTTTGTGGTCTTTCTCTCATCCCTGAAGACCTTTCACTTTCAGCGTTTTTGACCTGTCAGATCCATCTCTGTAGTGCACCGTCATTTTGACTCCCTTCCACAGTCCCCAGGAATCAAGGTCTTCTACCTTCTTGTTCCTGGGATTCCTTTGCTATTCCAGGTGGCTTTACCTCACAGGACCTACTTTGATGCCAGGCCAGCTCTTTCTACCAAGGGACTTGCATCTCACCCACCATAAACATTTATGCAACCTTTGTCCCATCAAATATTTGGGAGAGTAGGTCAATCACAACAGGATCAACCCATTGAGGAGCCTGACACAGGTCAGTCTGACTAGCTCACACCTGAGTCAAGCTTCAGTTTTCTGTGCCCATTAGATGCAAGGGAATACCTAGTTCTTCAAATGCTGCCATGAAAGTCTATTCACTTAGCTGGAGAGACATGAGAAAATACCAGAACACTCTTCTGTCCTGAATAAGTGGGAGGAAGAAATGTCTTCTTAAATCTTTTTCCATTTTTATTCTCTCTCTCCCTTTCCTCTTTTTATATTTTTAAAGTGAGTAAAGTGGATTCATGACTTAGGACACTACTTCTCTTACCTCTTTGGTGGGGACAGATTCTGAGTACGGCAACCTGTCCCACACTCCGTTTGTCATCTGAACTAGATACTGGTACCTTAGTAGAAATCAAGGCAAGAGAAATCTCCCTCTAACAACCTTCTTTGCTTTCAAATAAGCATGATAAGGAAATACGCAAATTAAGTAATTCTAATGATTTTATTAATTGTAATCTCAGAGCCTAGAACAGTTCTGGATACATAGAAAGAACCCAGCAAATGTTTGCTTAGAGAAGGAAGGGAAGAAGAAAGGCAGACAAGTCACCTTTTATATTCTGGTGCATGCATCCATTTTCCAATGCCCTGCTTCTCTTCCTTTAGCTTCTGTCAACTTTGACCTTGATTTTGTTCTTAGTCCCAATGCTCATGTTTGCTTACATGTGTAACTGTCCTCTGAGTTACTAAGTATCTGACCTTGGTTATCTCTCTGACTTCACATTTGCTACAAAACCTAGTTTTGGGATAGGCTTACGCTCTCTTGACAATGAACCCTGACCTACTTTATTTTTATTAATTTATCAAACAATTACTGAGAACCTGCCATAAGTCATGCATTAAGTGGGCACTGAGAATACAAAGCTTAAAATGATAGTTTTCGTGTGTTAACACAAAAAAGACTGATATAAGTGACAGACACTGAGTGTTTTATGGGGATTATCTCACTTAATACTAATACTAACGCTTCAAGTAGATATCATTATTATCATTTCCATTTCACATATCAGAAAATAAAACACAAGAAGGCCAAATAAATTGCCTGGGCTCCCATAGGAGCAAGCTGGAGCTGACAGTCTAATTCTTAACCAATATGCTATGCAACTTCACCTACTTGGTTCTGCCTGATGTATTGAACAACTTCTGTCTGTTCTGGCATAGAGCTAGTGAGTTTGGCTATGGGGCTGGAACTGGAGCTGGTGATGGTTAATGAAGCACCTAAAGAAAATTATGGAGATGCAATATTGTGTGGTGATACAAAGTATTGGTGAAAATCATGGCTTCAATATTTACTAGCCGTGTATCCTCTCTATGCCCCAATTTTCTAACCTGTAAAATAAGGATAATAATATCCACTCATAGGGTTATAGGAAAGATGAAACACAATTTAACAAAGGATATGACACTCAGAAGGTATTAAATAATGTATAACTATTATTTAAAAAATAAATATACCCTTTAAGTTCTAATATATTGAAAATATTCAAGTAGCTTGATCTTCCTTCTGAAAAAGTCCAAGGCTTTGCTCTTAGCAGGCCATCTAGGAATGAGAAACTTTTATTAGTTCTATTTCGGAAAAGAGAAAAATGATACAAGAAGCTGCCAAAGACTTAAAATTGTCTAAGAATTTGGTCTCTAGAAGCAAGATTTTTTGCTTTTCTCTGTTCGTTCTCTGCTTGCTGTGGTGCATAGCTCAATGGAAAGCCAGTTTTCAGCATTTGTGTTTCTTCTCTCAGAACAGTTTTGTTACCCTTAATTCCATGGGACTGTAAGACCTGTGAAATCCGTGTACATTCTATTTAATTTATGACTTTAAAATGGCAGGGCTGCTGCATAGTGAGGTCTCCCCCATGTGGGGACCTCAGGTCTGCTGATGAAAGATAAGGTCTTCCACAAAGATCTGCAAGACGTGTGATGTGAGAAGTGGGCTCATGTGGGTGGATCTTAAGCGCCTAAAATTCAGTGAGGTAGTGAATGACGTGGTCCTATTTTAACTAAGAATAAAAACCTGTTTTAGGAACTGAGGGTCTGTTTGGAAATGTGCTCAACTGTCTGCAAACCTCTCAAGTTTAGCATTTAATTTTTGGGTAAGAATTGGCTAAGTAGAAGATTACATCATCAAAATGAATAAAATGCTGCTCTGTGACATTGGAGGACACATAAAATATGCCATAGCATTCTCACAAAGGGAAATAAAACACAATTGTATTTGTTTGGGTTTACGTTAACTCCAAAACCAAAATCCATGGATTTGAATTTAAAACTACTTTCTCTAAATTAAAATCTTTTGTGGGGCACAGGTTTTAACTTTAGAAAGAGAAAAGTTATCTTCCAAGATATAGGACAAACTTACTTTCTTAGTTCCCTGCTATTCTCCTTAGCCAGTTTATTTTGAAAAGTCCATAGTGGGTGAATCCTCAGACAAGGAAACCTTCTTTAGCCTCATGTCACAGCTCCCTGCTCTAGTTTCCCAGAAAGCCCATTGGCTGTCAGGATATTCCTGCTGAAGCAGTGGAGAGTTGTCACTGCAGTCTGCTCTTTTGTAGTTGAATAAGGAAAACTTCTGTGTGGGGAGAACTTTCCTTCCATTCCTCCATTCACTAACATAAGAAGTTAGTGCAGGAAAGAGAGACAGAGGAAGAGAGAGAGACAGGAAGCCTCAGGGATGGAATGAAATGAGAGATGTAACGAACAAGCCACTTAACTATTTCTCTATGGCTCAGACCTGAAAGCACATGCACATTTGTTCTCAAGCAAATGAAAGTAATTTTTCACACTTGCTTATAGAAAAGATCTAGACTCATCCAGCAGACTAGACTGCAGTTTTCAGGAAGGTAGAAACTGTCCATTTTGACTATTGTGTTAGTAGCACCTAGCTTAGGACTTGGCTTATGATAGGTGAACAATGATATTTGTTAAATGCATGAATATAATGGTCAAATTTCTCTCTTTTAATTTATTTTTGATATGAGAAGTTAAGGTATTTTGAACTTGAATACAATTATTATTCTCTTAGCACTAGGGCAGACTACACATTTCACAGTCGTTGAGGCTTGTAGATCACTTTAGCAAGAACATTCTTTAGAAAAAGTGTATAAACAATAACAATCCTTATTATAACCAATTATTTTGAAAAACATTTTAACTGATTTAAGTAGAGATAATGTCTTCCTAGTTTGTGTGTGTGAAAGAATGAAGGCCTGAGTAGATCTGAATATTCCTTGGGAGGAGCCTTAGCAGCTGGGGCTGATCAGGTAAGGCCATTTAAAGCAGAATCCTGAAGTCTATTACATGAGTCTGTTCAGGCTTCCACAACAAAATATCATAGGCGGGGTGACTTAAACCACAGAAATTAATTTTGTCCCAGTTCTGGAGGCTGGAAGTCTACGATCAGGGTGCCAGCTTGGCTGGATTCTAGTGAGAGATCTCTTCCTAGCTTATAGACAGTGCCTTCTTGCCGTGTTTCCATGTGGCAGAGAAAGAGAGAGAGAGCAAGCTCTCTGATGTCTCTTCTTATAAGGGTACTAATCTCATCATGAGGGCCCTACCTTCTGACCTCATCTAAACCTAATGACCTCCCAAGGGCCCCATATCCATGTACTATCACATTGTGGGTTAAGGCTTTAACATATGCATTTTGGGGGACACGGTTCACTTCATAGCAGTCATATTGAGTTGGTTGGATTTATTCTGAAGTGTCTGCAGGTTCTTAAGCTGCTGTGCAGCAGAATAAGATCACAGTGTATGTTTCAGGAAGATAATCTATAGTAAGAATGATTGAAGAGTGATTATAACTAGTGATGTGGAAAGGTGTAAACTATGGAGGGAGGAGCTGACTACAGATGAGATGTCATGGATTTGGAGTAAGGCACTGACAGTGGGCTCCTAGAGAAAAGCAAAAATCAAAGATTCATGAAAAATGAAGAATCAACAAATTTGGGAAACTACTTATTGATAGACATGGGGAGATGAAGGAGTTAAAGTTCCTCTGTAATTTTGAGACTGTGCCATGAGAGTGGTGCTATTGATCAGGGTACTTTCCAAGGAGGAACCCCACTTTTGATTTGCAGAGGATGAACGGTTGAAGGAATAACCCATTTTCCCATGCCAGTTATGTCGCACGTGTGTGTGTGCATCTGTGTTTATGTTCATCTAAATGACAATGTGAGCTCTTTGGCAGCTGAAGTCTATATTTCCTATGAGGTGCTAGCAGGAATAAATAGAGCCATAAATTAATAAACTCCATACAACAAATATTTATTGAGTGCTCTCTGTACAAAGTCTTGTGCTAAGAACTGTGGGAGAGCCAATAATGAATAGTCTTTGCCACTTAACAGCTTACAAGCTAGTGAGGGGATCATGAACTTAAATAACTTTAAAATAGACTGAGATACTTTATTCTAGTAAAGAAAATGTCTTCTATTAAAGGTAAATATTGTGGGGGGAAGGAGGCTGACTTAGTATCTGGGAAAATTCTATTTGGGGGAAGTAGGGCATGATCTGTTCCTTGAAAAATGGTTGGACTCAACAGAAATGGAGAGATTATTCCAGAGAGAAGGCATAACATGCATGAACAAAAATCCAGAGATGAGAAAATGAAAAAGGGCATGGTGGAGGAAGAAGAGCAGAACATTATGGCTTAAGTGTAAGATGGATAGAGGTGGTAGGAGAGGAAAGGCATCGGTCCTAAAGATCAAGTATTTTCAATGGGGCAATATTACTCCTAAGGTGGTAAAAAAATTCTTACATTTTAAAAAATTAATTAATTAATTTTTTCTGTGTTGGGTCTTCGTTTCCGTGCAAGGGCTTTCTCTAGTTGCGGCGAGTGGGGGCCACTCTTCATCGCGGTGCGCGGGCCTCTCACTGTCGCGGCCTCTCTTGTTGCGGAGCACAAGCTCCGGATGTGCAGTCTCAGTAGTTGTGGCTCACGGGCCTAGTTGCTCCACGGCACGTGGGATCTTCCCAGACCAGGGCTCGAACCCGTGTCCCCTGCATTGGCAGGCAGATTCTCAACCACTGAGCCACCAGGGAAGCCCTGTTCTTACATTTTTATGTGTAAATCACAGATATACATACAATAAATAATCAGACACACAGTAATCGGTGGCAGTAAAATAGTGTGTGGGTGATTAGCAAAAAATATCTGAAAAGATTTCTTAAGGGGATTACAATGAAAAAAAGGTTAAGAAACACTGCTATAGATGGATTCTGGCAAAATGGTGAATTTTATGGAGCCCTCTGAAGAAAGTAACTTGCCTTACTTAAGTCCTGGTTCTGGTCCATATCATGGAGATAGGGTACTGCGTTGAGGTGGGTCTAGGTAATTTCAGTAAAAATACTCCACATACTCAAATTGTTAATGTAATTTTGGAAACTGTATGTGAGGTAAATTATACAAAAGTTGTTTCTTTTCCTGACTCATGGAAAGAATGACTTCCACAGTAATTTTTTCCTTCCCCTTTTTTTTGGCGGCTTGGCATTATAGGGCACATGGATTGCAGGATGCTTTCAGAGCCCATTACAGTCATTAAATAATGAGCACTCTCTTCTCCAATCTCACAAATTCCATTAAGACTGACATCATCACTTTTTAAACCCAAAGACATAGACCTGCTTTTTAAAAAATTGCAGAACAGTTTGACTGTAGAGCTAGGATTGAAGTCTATTAGTTTTAGTCTAGGAGATGCTCTCTGTTTATTTTAATCATTTTATTAGCAAGTATTTACGAAAACACAAATGGTGTAATTACTGTAAGTGCCAGGCCCCATGGGGCAAAAGATTTAGAAGATTGAAGATACATTTACTGCTCTAATAGTTGGAGAAACAGTAAATAAACTCATGAGAATTTGTGTCAGAATGAATTCATGTAGTAATCTGATAACCGAGCTGTGGCAAACAAAACAAAACAAAAATCCTTTAGTCATTTTTATAATGTGAGTCCTCTCTGGGACAGTAAGACTATATTCCAGACTTTACAAAACTAATTAGGAGTCACAGAGCAATAAGCAGGAAGCATGATAAAGACAATTTACATTTACCTTGAAAAATAAGAATCCATTGAAACTCAGTAGAAAAAAATAGAATCAATACGGTTGCAATAGGAATATGCCATAGATTATATTCCTATTGATCAATATCTGTATCCTCACCCTACTGAAGACTGGTTTGGACATGTGACTTCCATTAGCCAATGAAGGTGAGTGGAAGTGATGTGCATTACACCCAGGCAGAAGCTTTGAGAGTGGGTTCATTCTTTGCCACAATGTATTTCTCTGCTGTGATGCCAGTGATATTCTAGATGGAGGCTATTCTTTCAGGCTAAGTTCCAGAATGAGAAGAGGTGGAGACCTGCAGTCAATCTTCCTTGACATGAGCCATGAGTGAGATGGACTTCTGCTCTTGCAAGCTAATGCAATTTTGTATGTTACTATAGCATAGCCCTGCCTAATCTGACTGCTGCTAAAAGCTAGGATGGCAAGACCTCAATGAGTAAATGCAATTCTGATGAGGCTGATGAATGAGAACTGTGGACAATCATTCAGAGAAAACCAGCTGGCTGGAACTCAATAGGAGAGGCAATGATTATAATCTAATTGTCCTTCAGTAGATAAGACAGTGTACGCACTGCTGGTTATATTTTATGTATATATTTGTGCATTTATCTATTTCAGTTAGAAGAGAGAGGCATAAATTAATTATTTGAAGGGGAAAATAAGTAATGAAAAATTATTACCTATTACTTTATTATTTTTCAACTATGCAATGCAATTTATATCAATTTGCTTCCCTCAGAAAGTGGGTAGTTTTCATGGAAGGAAAAGCCTAACACAATTTGTTTGCCTGTGACCTCAAGATAGGGTTTTTCTCTCGTTCACTCATAATATCTTCCATCTTATAACTTACTATTTGCATTTCTGCACATGCATTAGATTGCTTTTTGTCTTTTACCTTTTTTCTTTTGAGTGTGACTGCTATCACTACATTGGCACTTCTTTGATGCTATTGATTTATGAAAGAGGAAGAACCCAGCCAAGTGAAATGATGATGGCTAATAGCTAACATTTTTAAAGCATTCATGGTTGTCAGTCACTCTTGTTAAGAGTTTCCCATGGATTATCTCATTTAAATCCTCACAACAACTCTATGAGGTAAGTACATTATTAGCCCATTTAACAACATAGGAAACTGAGGTACAAAGAGGTTAAAGTCATATAGTCTCACAATGAGTGGAAGAACCTGGATTTAAGAACCTACAAAGTGGGAATTAGGAGCCATGAAGTCATCCCTGGGTCTGCCACTAATGAGTGATATAATTTGGGCCATTTCATATCTCTGGGCCACAGTTTTTCATGTTTCCACTAAGAAGTGTTGACTAGGGAAGTCTCCTGGCTGTGAAACTCCATAAGTCTATGGACCAGTAATGACTTCATTTTAATCATCTAATGTATTATGAGAAAGAGCTGTGACATACTAGAAAGGCCCCGAGTTTTGGTGTGACTAACCTATGTGATATCTGGCAAGTCTCTTTACTGAACCTGTTTCTTCATGTGTAAATTGTCAGTGGCATCTATTTCAGAAATCTGTTGTCATGTCTAAATAAGATAATATATATTGGGGTCCTTTGTTTATTTTAAGGAACAGTATAAAAAATTATCACTGTTGTAAAAGTGATTCTTTCATTGAGCCATGTATTCATCCACTCATCCACTCATCCATTAGATATTTATCAAGTGCCATTTGCATAGACGAAAAGTAGGGTTTCCTTCTGATAGGATGTGGTGTAAGTGGGATACAGATGCACAAATGAACAGTTACCATACAATGTGATGAGTGCTTGAGGGAAGCAGGTTGGAACACTATGAGTTTCTATGAACCGCTTAAGGTGGCCTGAAGCCGTCAGGGAGGCTTTACAGAGAAGACAGCATTTAAAATGAGACCGAAATATGTGAATCATTTAAGTGTATGTTGATGTGGTGAGGGTAGGTGGAGGATGCTCCAGGGGAGGAAACAGAATATACAAAGACATGGACCCATGAGAGGGTAAAGCATATTTGAAGATCTGCAAGTAGGCCATTAAGCCTGGAATACAAACTTGAAGGTGGTGAGGGCAGGAGAGGGCAAACAGGCAGGTGGAGCTATATCATCAAGCGTCTTGTACACCATGTTAGGGAGATTAGATTTTGTCTCATAAGAGGTGGGAATCTACGGAAGGATTTTAAGGGGAGGGACGTGACTGAACTCACACACTAAAAATATCAGTCTAGCAGTGCTGTGGAGGGTGGAGTGAAGGGAACAGGATGAGAGGCAAAAGCGGAACAGCAGTGGAGCAGCCTCTCCTAGTCACTCTGTGAGGCCTCTAGCAGTGACTTGGCCATGAACAGTCCTGGAATTGCAGCCATGAGAAACCCCGAGTCTGAGTGGGGTACCAAAGTGAAAAGAGAAAGGGACAGTAGGGACAAGAGTCCATCAATTATGCTGGCAAGGCTCGCTCAGGGAGAGCTCAAATTGTGTAGTTGTTGGGAGTTCACCCATACGAGCTCTGCACCATCCACTGCTCTGCTCTAAGCTGGAACTGGGGGGAAGCACTGATGATAGTAGGAATATTGCAGGTGGTGTATAAACCTGATCTTACTTCGATCATTACATTGTCTGGTTTCCCTTTTAAATCAATCTCCAGTGGAACTAACATCAAACTAAAAAAACTGTCATGTATGTGTTTTTCCTTTGTTCTATTTTTGTTTTCTGATAGAAGCTTTGGAAGTTGGGAAAGCCAAAAGCTTAGATAATCCAAGAATTCTTAAATTAATTCTTAATTCCCCCCTTCCATTGCCATAATAAATAAGAACAGGTATTGAAGGGAATAATATTTATACATCTTCCCGTATGTATAAATACATATGTATACATCTTTCCACATATGTTAATTATAATTAATACTTATTCTCAAGATTTACATTAATAAATACAGAATATAATTGAATATCACAAGGGTGCCAACTCTGGGACCAGGCTGTTTGCTGTCAAATCCTGGTTCATCTTCTTAGTGGTTGTGTGTGACCTTGGGCAAGTTAACTTCTATGTACCTCAGTTTCTTCAACTCTAAAATGAAGAAAATTATAGTTCCTAAACAGTTCAAAGTGGTTTGAAGGTTTCCATGAATATAAAGGGCTTAGAAGAGAGTTTGGACCATAGTAAGAGCCTAATCAATGCTAATTATTATTAATTTTATTAGCCATGATTAATATTCATGCTGCTGAAGATGCGAGTTTGCTTACTCAGGGGTATTTCTAAAGACAGAAGTGTAGAATTTAAATGTATGGTAAGCAAGAAGCTTGCCCTTACTCAGTACAGAGTCAAATAAAGTCAGAGAACAGTGAAACAAGAGAACATTAGAACTGGGATATAAACTGAACTCCTTTTAGAGTCACATTTTAAATTATAGCTTCTGTATCTCAGACATTTGCAAACCAATCTTCTCTAACAGAACTGATTTTGGTATTGTTCTAGTTCCTGTTCCTACCCTCTCCGTGGTGTCAATAGCCCTGAGCCTGACCCCCTCTGACTTACAGATGTACCAGTACAGACCTTCTTTTTTCCAAGTGCCAGAATTTCTGGGTGCTCACCATTGGCTACATGCCACAGCACAGGAGGTATCTGAGTGGCCTATTAATAGAGCTGTGTCTGGGTTAGTGCCAATCCTAGATTGCTAAGTCTTTGAATATCAGGGACTTGTTCTTATTAAAAGAATGAATTGTTGGTATAGATGCCAGAGATATTCCCCCTACTTAGTTCACAAAGTATAAAAAAGGAAAGCAATGGAAGAAACTGGCTGGTAAATTTGATTTAAAAAACTTAGAAACTCACAATGTAAAAATCATAAGCAATATTAAAATGTAGATGACAAATTTGGAAAATTTTATGAGTTATGACAACTGAGAAATTAATTTCTCAAAGTATAAATAGTGCTTAAATACCAATAAAGAAAATATTGAAAATGGAACAAGAAGAGAGAATTCATGGCAGAAATAATTAAAATCAATAAACATGACAAATTTTCCAATTTCACTAGTAATCATGAAACAGTAAAGAGATGCTCTTTTTCGTTGCCTATGATATTGGTAATAATTAAAATAGGTAATCATGACAAGGCTACCATAAAATTGGTTTTCTTTTACATTAGCTGAACCTTACTACAACATTGTGGGCAAGTACAATACTTTAGGAACAGAATCTGACAATATGTTAGCAAAGACTTAGAAAAGTCCATACCCTTTGATCCAATGATTTCAGCTCTAGAAATCTCATCTATGGAATTAGTGATTCATAAAAAGATTTTTGTGCAGAATATTTACCAAAATCTTTTTTGTAATATAGTAAATAAACCCAGTTAACATCAACAACAAAAAATGACAAAAGCAAACCAAAACCAAACAAAAAACTGGAAACAAGTATTCCTAATGAGTTAAAAATAGGGAAGAGCAAAGAAATGAATCATGAGGACCTAACTCTGTATTGAAGAACCTTACACATGACTTTTAAATTTGGCTATGAATAACTAGCTTGTATCAGGCTTCCCCTTCCACCAAAATGTATATACATATGGAAAAATATGTAAAACAATTATGTGCAGGAAATGGGCAGCGACCAATGCAAGGCTGAGATCTCTGAGCTAAGGGAAGCACATAAGCTACATCCTGCATTCACCCTGATTTCTCCCTGGGTGCAATTTCCAAGCCATTGTATGGGGAATAGCCCAAGAAGAAAATAGAAATTTTGCTGTCAGAGGAAACAGAGACTGGTGTTTGGAGTTACCATAATGATTGGGATTTGAGGGATAAGGTATTAGATGGGAGAGAGTTTCAGCGAAGGAGCTCCAAAAATCTACATAAGAACTTACATTGGGTTTTTGGCTGACTCAGAAAGCTGTGCATTCATAGAATGTAATTTCAAGAGATGTAACAGAGAAAAATGCAGGGAGGCTAAAATATAATCAGGAAATTTCAGAGGTTTCACGGTTTCAGGGGGCATTAAAATTTGGGTCTAGCTGGTGAATACCTTAGTTTTTGTTGTCATTGTTGTTGAAATATCACATCCTAGAAGTTAGAAAGCTACAAGTATGCTAGAAGTGAGGGCTAGAATCTAGGAGAAAGGACAAAAGTGAGATAGACCCACCTTAACAAAGACTAAAATCAAGCTATGGCAGGATCAGGGAGATCCTCCACTAATTTAATTGCCTACCAGATAAAAACTTAACACTCTTTAGAAGAAGATAACGTGCTCAAGAACATCTATGATGTATCATTTATAATGCCCAGCATATAATAAAAAAGTATTAGACATGCAAGTAAGCAGAAAAAGAGACTAATAAAAGATAAAACAGAAAATAAATAAGGACCTAGAGATGATATAAATATTGACTATAATGTTAGGAGTTCAAAATAATCATAATATGTTAAAATAAAGGAAAAGATGATCAAAATGAATAAAAAGATGGATTATTTTAACAGAAAGTTGGAACCTATTAAAAGAATCTATAGAGATGGGTCTGCAAAGTAGAATATTTGAAATTAAGGTCTTTATGTCTGACATATGACTAATTAGAATCTCTTGGTAATTGTATTTATCTGTCACATAGGATAAAATCTGTGATATGAACATAGAAACCAATAGGTGTAGGCTGATGAATAGCAAAGAAATGTAAGAGCCTGAAGTTGCATATACAAAAGAGGAAATTCTTTTTGTGAAACTGTACTGCACTTTGACTAAACAGATGAGGCAACTACAGAACATGACATTCAAATGACCAGAAATACATATTTAATCTATATATTAATTTGCTAGGACTGCTGTGACAAAGTAACACGTACTAGGTGGATTAAGCAACAGAAATCACAAAGCATTCTCCCTGTATGTGTGTCTGTGTCCAACATTTTTGCCCAATTAATTGGAATTAAAGTACTGTTGCTTTCAACCCAAAGACCTAATAATTAAAATAATTGGAACAATATATAAGTCTTTGGCACTTCAGCATATTTGGAAATGATCAGAACGGAGCAAAACTTGTAGTCCCAGATGGACAAACCACATGTTTCCTTGGTGGTCAAAAGAAAGAACAGCAAGGAGTCTGGCATGGCTGGAGGAAAAGATGGTAGAATTAAGAGGAAGACTGATTTGGGGGAACAACTATGTAAAAGAGGGCTGATTTCAAAGTCTAGTTATTGGACAGGATCCTAAACTAAAGAAATTCTAAAATTTATCTCCATATTTAGATTCTCTAATTTGATCACATGATATAATTGCACATTGGTCTCTATTATAGCTTGATGTTAATCTATGCTTACACTTGTAGTCCTTGGCTGCCCTCCAAATCATCTCTATTTCCTTTCAAAATCCTATGTTTATGAAGTAACAACATAGCTGGAAGATGACGTTCACATTTGCATATTGGCCCTAAAACTATAACCGGGCCTCTACATCTCCTGCATCAGAAAATGTATCAAAATGCAACTAAAAATAGTATTCTTGAAAAACCTTGGATTTTCTTTAAACCCTTTGTGTAGTGAAGAATTAAACCTTACCTAAGAGAGGTCTGCCCTTTACCTTCAGCTTCTGGGAGGTAATCTCTAAACCCTTGCAATGCCGGGCCTGATAGGAGTTTCTTTGTGTGACTGGGGGCTTTGGGCCATGCCAAACAGTCTAACAATGTTATCTATGGTAGAAGCTTTGAGTCATATGGTATCAGCTTGACCTCCAGAGTGTCTGGAAATGGAGGGCAGCCCTGTGGGCGATCAACCATAGAGCTCAAATAAAAACTCTGGACACCACGACTTGGCTGAGTTTCCCTGGTTGTCAATATTCCATATATATCATCATATACTGTTGCTGGGAAAATCATGTCCATGACTTCATCTAGAGAGAACAACTTGAAGCTCTTTGTTTGAATCTTTCATAGATTCTGCCCTATGTGCCTCTGCTCTTAGCTGATTTTCACTGTATCTTTTAACCTAACCTAGTCTGTATCCTAAAGCATAATCATGAGTATAAGAGCTTCTAGTGAGTTCTGTGAGTCTTTCTAGTGAATTACTGAACCAAGGTGTGGTCTTGGGGACTCCTGGACTTGCAGTTGGTGTCAGAAGTGAGAGTGGTCTGGTGGACTGCCCCGTAACTCCACACTCTTTCAAAAAGTAAATGATTTATAAACTGTTTCTGTAATTACTAATAGTGACAAGTTACCTGTGAAGAACTGCTAAACAACTGGTGTGAGAATAATGCTGATGGTTGTTCATTATAAGGAAGAGTATTTGGGGTTTAAAATACCTGGCAGTATTCCTCTAAGTACTGAGGTGTTCATTCATCCAGCAAATATTTGCTGAGCACCTTACTACGTGCCTTAAAGATACAGTCCTTTAAATTGGGATAATTCCTAGATTTGAAAGAAAAATGAAAATAACAACTAACAGAGAAATCTGATTCAATTCAAACAAGAATTAGTTTGCTAACAGCGATAGATATATCAACGCCATCAGGTCTATCTTGTTGTAACAGTTAAAATTGTGATATTTGGAGCCAGGTAGACCTTGGCTGACTGCCTAACATGACATTTTGTATACGTACTGTGATATTCATTGCAATCTTTAGCTCGTTCTCACTTTCCTCATCTATAAAATGGGGAGAATATCTACGTCATAGATTTGTTGTGAGGATTAAGTGGGATGGTGTATTAAAAGGCCAGTTACATAATGAATACATGTTATCTATGGTTATCATTATTAAAAATGTGCTCTGGTATATCTTTTAATGAATCATTTTTTTCTAAACTTAGTGGGAGGGGATGTTGCTTCCCAGCATACCTACGTCAATTTTAGTGGCCACTTAGTTCCTTGATCCCAGAAGCTATTACAGCATCAAGAGGACAGAAGTGCAGGCCCAGTTTTGAACTGTATATTGTAGCAGAAAAGAGCAAAAGAACAGATTTGGGATTTATTTAGTAGCAGTGACTTCAATTACGGCTTCTTTTGCGGCCTTTTGTTTTGTCAGTAAAATACCAAAGAGATTTGGCTGTTGTATATAGAGTGATACAAAGCCCCAGAGAAGGTGAAATTGCATTTTGTAATCTCATGGCTTTTAGGCAGGAGAAGGATTATGAAGCAGCTGGTGAGTGTAAAATATTCATTAGTTTAGTCTGTAGCAACATTCAAATGTTTAGACGGTTTCTCATCTGGGGTAGCTCAAGCTCTGCCCCTAGACATTTTAATTGTACAGAATATATTGAACGGGCAGAACTACATGAATCTTCGGTAAACTGCTTATTTTTGAGATTTTCTTCCTCCTCGTGAAAATACATATTAGACATTACCCAAATTTATGGGATAAAGGGAAGAGACAACATAACATGAAAAGCTAGCTTACATTTTATAAAATTAAAATGCTTTTCCCTGAGTACATTAAAAAAAAAGCCGTGTTATCCAACATTACCATCTGCACATCCCTGTCTTCAAGCAGTTTAGCTGTTGTAGATCACTGCACTAGTCTCTTCCAGGTAATTATACCTCCATCTGACATGACACCTTGGGCTCTTCCCTCTTAATTCTCAAAATTAATGAATCTGTTTGCTAGCAGAATAGATCACAATACACTCATTTTAAGTAAATTGCTCAAAGTCACAAGGCTAGACAATGGCAAAACTACGAGATTTAGCGCTAGTTCCTCTTCAGTGGACCCGTGGTCTCCATACTATAGTTTGCAGTAGAATCATGCAAGAAGCTTATAGAAAATGCTTGTGCTTGGGTGTGAACACACACAGGTGCTGATCCACACTGTCTGGTGCAGGGACCAGAAATCTGCATTTTTAGCAACTACGCTGGTAATTCTGAAATAGGTGATTATAGGACAACACCGTATGGATTACACGTGAAGGCTCCTGGAAGCAAAAGCTATAGGTTATTTCTCCATCCTTTAAACATCATGTGCTATTTAGTTAGGATTAATGCCATTCCCTATGGCATAGAAGAAAATAGAGCTGGTTTCCCTAAAAGAGAAATGATGTTTTATTTTTCTCTGTCTTCCTGATGCCACTGCTAGATGTCCATATATATCACTTTTGAAAGCTTTAGGTTGAAGCTAAGCTTTACCCTTGGGAACCCGAGGAGTGGTTTCTATTTGTGATGTTCATACTGTATTTAGCGCAACATGAATATAATAGAAGCAAATCAAAGCTTCACCCATGAAACTCCCTCTTTCTGGACAATCTGCTGATACCCTCTATAGCCACTGATTCAATGCCATGGCCCTACCCGATTCCTGATTTATGTCTGGTCTCACGGACTCCTGCAAACTTCGGCAAGCAGTTACCAGGAAACAAACAACATGTTTCTTTCTGAAGACCCATTGCTTCTTCCCAGAAATATCTAAGCAAGCCATCTCATGAGAATAAAATATTTCTCTGGGGTCATTCTGGTCATCAGTCTCCAGAAGACAGCAGTTTCTGCAGCAATTTGACACTCCTACTTTATGCTGAAGTTGGAAGCTACCACCTTTCTTTATATTAAATAAAATTCAGCTTTTGGCATGAGTTTATGCTGCCTTTTTTTAACCTCAGGTTTTTCTGGTCCTAGTGGGAATTATTGATACTTTCCTTTCCATAGTGCAAGTGCTAGAATAAAATCCCACATTCTGTAGGGCTCCCAGGAACCATCACTGTGTCACAGAAACAACAAAACACGTTAATGAAGCAGGTTTTATTTCTATCAGTAAACAGTCTGCATACACAGAAGTTTCCTGTAACGAACAAAGATGATACATTAGGAAATTTCTTAGCAATATTCAATTGTATGATTGTATTTAATATTCTCATCAGGATAATGAAGGGGGTGAGAATAGATTAGGGGTCAGCAAACTTTTCCTGTGAAATATTTTAGATTTTGCAGGACATGCAGTCTCTTTCACAGTTACTCAGTGCTACTGTTGAACCACAAAAGCAGCCATAGATAATACATCAATTAATTAACAGGTTTTGTTCCAGTAACTGGTTATTTGCAAGAACAGGTCGTACCTGTATTTGTCCTGCGGGGTATAGCTTGCTGACTCCTGGACTCAGTGGTCTTTTCTGGCTCCCAAAGTTGCAAGAAACTTAAAATCCAACTGTCCCTTTCTGATTAAGATCTCTAGTGCTGATTCATTTTTAATTTTGTCCGTCAAAGACTATTGAAATTAGAACTACTACTACTAATAATATTTATTGAAAAACTCAGGTACTATGAATTTGATAAATGTTTTTCAAACATTATTTAATTGAATCTCCTCAAACCTAAAAGAATAGTACTATTATTATGATCGCATTTACGGATGTGGAAAACTGAGGATCAGAGAAGTAAGTAGGAAATTATTGTATGTGTTCATAGTAAATGATACAGTAGGGAATCAGAAAGTGTCTGATGACTCTCAGGCCCCAATGGTTGGGTCCAGAAGCCAGATTACAAGAGGAGTAATAAAAGGAAAGTAAAGGAAGACTTGTCATCTTAGAAAATTGGCAATTTACTGGAGAAAAATGGGATGGTTACTTCCAACTCTTCCATTTTCTCTACATAGAGCACTTGAAAACCAAACAAAAACAAACAAAAACAACTGAGATATAAATATCCTTTCATAAGTTGATCCTCTGTTGCTTGGCAAGGTTACCATGACTTAAACACAAGGAATTACTCCTGTATAGGAGCAAGCACTTCACTGTGTGGCAGAAATTCATTAGTCTTGAACCTGGTTCAGTGAGTGACAGAATGGGCACCAAGGTTTTCTTTTTGGTGGTTGAGAGTGTTGCTTCAGCATCACTGAGCTCCTTGTTCTTTTACTGTCAGAGCAAGATGAAATTAAGAGGCCAGTTTGTTGGGAAGTCAGTTTCTGTGTCGTGCAGATCTAAGAGAAATGTTGGAGCAACTGCTGTTCCCGAAAACATACAAAGTCTGGAGAAACAAGCAGAATTTTGTTGATTTTGCTTTTCTCATAAAGTAGGAGAAATGGATCAAGTCTGGCAGGGTTCAAAACACTCTTTCTGTCACTAAAGAGAAATATCTCCAAGGGCCAGAAAAATAAGAAGACAGTGTGTTTATGTCAATCCCTAAATTAGAAAATATCACTGGCTGACGTTCCAAACTATATATTTCTGTCTCCAGCCATCTAAGTGAGAGCTGGGGACCTGGTGCTAACTTTGAAGAGAGTTGGAATGCTAGCCTCTTTTGCAGAAATGTATAAATTGAACAATTGCTTTAAAAACAGACTGTCTATAATGATTCATTTTGCAGAACTTTGAAAAACTCATTTAGGAATAAATACCATATGATTTCACTCATATATGGAATCTAAAAAAAAAAAAAAGAACAAACAAAGCAAAACAAAACTCACGGATACAGAGAACAGATCGGTGGTTACCAGAGGAGAAGGGATTTGGGGGTGATGGTCGAAACGGGTGAAGACGGTCAATTGTATGGGATGTGATGGTACCTAGACCTTTAGTGGTGATCACTTTGTCGTGTATACAGATGCCAAATTATAATGGTGGACACCTGAAACTTATATAATGTTATGTACGAATTTTACTTCAATAGAAATAAACTCAGTATTTTAGAAGCATTATCATGCAGGATACCTTAAGATTAAATACATAAATATCTTGGGTAATCCAATATGGAAACTTGAGTGGAGGTCAAAAATCTTCAAAGACATCTGTAGATGTTTAAAAATAGTACTTTAAAAATAGAGGAAAGTATGAACTATCTGCGTTAACTTTAGTGGTATCACGTATAATGAGCATCCACCAATAATCAGTCTCAAACCTTAAAGCCATTATACAAGGATCAGTTTCCAGTAAAAGCAAACATTTTTTTCAGAATGGCTAATAAATTGCAAACTGAT
The DNA here is from genome assembly GCF_937001465.1 of Orcinus orca. Taxonomy (NCBI): domain Eukaryota; kingdom Metazoa; phylum Chordata; class Mammalia; order Artiodactyla; family Delphinidae; genus Orcinus; species Orcinus orca. Next base: position 125,050,293 of record NC_064559.1, read on the forward strand.
ATAACTCCATGTATTAAAACTTTATTTTCCATTTTGATAATGGTGATTTGTGACCTGCTCAAAGAATTGTTACTAGAAGCAAAGAGGTGGGGCAAAAGATCTGAATAATTTGTTCACCAAGCTGTATAACTAAGGCTTGGCGAAAATAATGTAATGTAAGTTAGTGAACACATGGGAGATGATGGGCAGTTTCTAGTATTTTAAGAGATGATGTGTTTCATCTGCCCTTTACTATAATTTTTCTTGTACTTATTTCTCTATTAATTGATCTTTAAAAAGGAATTAAAAAGCTTTTTTACTATGTTGTATTAGGTCAAAATTAGTTCATTATGGAAGAATTTTGAATTCAAAAGATCTTTACCTAATTCTACTGTTAACTCTAAGCACCAATAGTTAACTTCTCTTAGAGATGCAGACCAAGTTATTTATCATATGGACTCAAATGTTGTCTGGGTAGATTCTCCTGATTTTCTCCATAGGTCTTTCTTAGACTGATGATTGAAGACCTTCTGTTTTCGGAAACATTGGCTTAGGAGGCAGTGCCTGACACAGAGCCCACCACACACATAATAGGCATCTAGAAAATGATTTTGTGTTTGTATTCTTTTAAATAGACATTTAATTTTGGCTTTAACTTCTTTTTTTAAAGTTAAATCTGACATAATTTTGTAGAAAACCAAGATTCCTATGCTACTTATTAGTTGCACAAAAGTATTCACCTTTTTTTAATTAAAAATTTTTTTTTATTGAAATATAGTTGATTTACAAGGTTGTGTTAGTTTCAGGTGTACAGTGTAGTGATTCATATATATATATATATATTTTTTTTTTTCTTTTTTCACATGCTCTTCCATTATGGGTTATTACAAGATATTGAGTACAGTTCCCTGTACTATACAGTAGGTCCTGGTTAGTTATCTATTTTATAAATAGTAGTGTGTATATTTTAATCCCAAACTCCTAATTTATCCCTCCCCCAGCCTTTCCCCTTTGGTAACCATAAGTTTGTTTTCTGTGTCTGTGAGTCTATTTCTGTTTTGTAAATTAGTTCATTTGTATCCTTTTTTTAGATTCCACATATAAGTGATATCATAAGGTATTTGTGTTTCTCTGTCTGGTTTACTTCACTTAGTATGATAATCTCTAGGCCCATCCATGTTGCTGCAAATGGCATTATTTCATTCTTCTTATGGCTGAGTTCTATCCCATTGTATACATATGCACCACATCTTCTTTATCCATTATCTGTCAGTGGACGCTTAGGTTGCTTCCATATCTTGGCTATTGTAAATAGTGCTGCTATGAACACTGGGGTACATGTACCTTTTTGGATTATGTTTTTCTCTGGATATATGCCCAGGAGTGGAATTGCAGAATTATTTTGTAGCTCTATTTTTATTTTTGTTAAGAAACTTCCATACTCTTCTCCATAGTGGCTGTACCAATTTACACGTCCACCAACAGTGTAGGAGGGTTCCTTTTTCTCCACACTCTCTCATTCACTTTGTAGATTTTTTGATGCTGGCCTTTCTGACTTGTGTGAGGTGATATCTCATTGTGGTTTTGATTTGCATTTCTCTAATAATTAGCGATGTTGAGCATCAATTCATGTGCCTGTTAGCCATCTGTATATCTTCTTTAGAGAAGTGTCTTTTTAGATCTTCTGCCCATTTTTTGATTGGGTTGTTTGTTCTTTTGATATTGAGCTGTATAAGCTGTTTGCATATTTTGGAGATTAATCCCTTGTCAGTTGCATCATTTGCAAATATTTTCTCCCATTCTGTAGGTTGTCTTTTGTTTTGTTTATGGTTTCCTTTGCTGTGCAAAAAGTGTTAAGTTTCATTAGGTCCCATTTGTTTATTTTTATTTCCATTTCTCTAGGAATTGGATCAAAAAAGATATTGCTGTGATTTATGTCAAGGAGTGTTCTGCCTATGTTTTCCTCTAGTTTTTTAGTATCCAGTCTTACATTTAGGTAATTAATCCATTTTGAGTTTATTTTTGTGTGTGGTATTAGAGAATGTCCTGATTTCATTCTTTTACATGTAGCTGTCCAGTTTTCCCAGTACCATTTATTGAAGGGACTATCTTTTCTCCATTGTATATTCTTGCCTCCTTTGTTGTAGAGTAATTGACTATATGTGCATGGGTTTATTTTGGGCCTTTCTATCTTGTTCCATTGATCTATATTTCTGTTTTTGTGCCAGTACCATACTGTTTTGACTACTGTAGCTTTGTAGTATAGTCTGAAACCAGGGAGCCTGATTTCTCCAGTTCCGTTTTTCTTTCTTAAGATTGCTTTGACTATTCAGGGTCTTTTGTGTTTCCATACAAATTAAAAATTTTTTTGTTCTAGTTCTGTGAAAAATGCAATTGGTAATTTGGTAGGAATTGCATTGAATCTGTAGATTGCCTTGGGTAGTATAGTCATTTTGACAATATTGTTTCTTCCAGTCCAAGAACACAGTATACCTTTCCATTTGTTTGTGTCATTTTCAGTTTCTTTCATCAGCACTACATAATGACCAAGGGATCAATCCAAGAAGATAACAATTGTAAATATATATGCACCCAATATATGAGCACCTCAATATATAAGGCAAATGTTTTCAGACAAAAGAGGAGAAATTGACAGTAACACAATAATAGTGGGAGAATTTAAGACCCCACTTACATCAATGGGCAGATCATCCAGAGAGAAAATAAGGAAACACAGACCCTAAATGATGTATTAGACAAGATGAACTTAATTGATATTTATATAGCATTCCATCTGAAAGCAGCAGAATACACATTCTTTTCAAGTGCACATGGAACATTCTCCAGGGTAGATCACATGCTGGGCTGCAAAGCAAGCCTCAGTAAATTTAAGAAAATTGAAATCATATCAAGTATCTTTTCTGACCACAATGCTATGTGATTAGAAATCAACTACAAGAAAAAAAACTGCAAAAAAACACAAACACCTGGAGACTAAACAATACGCTTCTCAACAGCCAATGGATCACTGAAGAAGTCAAAGAGGAAATCAAAAAATAACTAGAGACAAATCAAAATGAAAACACTATGATCCAAAACCCGTGGGATGCAGTGAAACTGTTCTAAGAGGAAAGTTTAAGCCATAGAAGTTTACCTCAGGAAACAAGAAAAGTCTCAAACAGCCTAAACATTACACCTAAAGCAGCTAGAGAAAGAAGAACAAACAAAACCCAAAGTTAGCAGAAGGAAAGAAATCATGAAGATCAGAGAAGAATAAATGATATAGAGACTAAAAAACACTAGAAAAGGTCAACAAAACTAAAAGCTAGTACTTTGAAAGGATAAACACAATTGATAAACCTTAGCCAGACTCATCAAGAAAAAAATGGAGAGCACTCAAATCAGTAAAATTAGAAATGAAAAAGAAGTTACAATGGACAAACAGAAATACATAGGACCATGAGAGACTACTACAAGAAACTACATGCCAACAAAATGGACAACCTAGAAGAAACTGACAACTTCTTAGAAAGGTACAATCTCCCAAGCCTGAACCAGTAAGAGATAGAAAATATGAACAGACCAATTACAAGTACTGAAATCGAATCTGTGATTTAAAAACTCTCAGCAAACAAAAGTCCAAGACCTGATGGCTTCACAGGGGAATTCTATCAAACATTTAGTGAAGAGTTAACACCTATCTTTCTGAAACTATTCCCAAAGATTGCAGAGGAAGAAACACTTCCAAACTTATTCTACGAGGCCACCATCTCCCTGATAACCAAAACCAGACAAAGATACCACAAAAAAAGCAAATTACAGGCCAGTATCACTGATGGACATAGACGTAGAAATCCTCAACAAAATATTAGCAGACTGAATCCAGCAATCATTAAAAGGATCATAGATGATAATCAAGTGGATTTATCCCAGGGATGCAAGGATTTTTCAAGATCTGCAAATCAGTGTGATATCTCACCTGCTTTTCCTGGTGACATTGGAATTGACCAAGTGAGCTAATCACCTAGTAGTTTATTCAGGGGCTTATTATTTTTATGGTTTCATGTGAAGAAATGAAGTCAAACAAACTTTAAAACTCAGCCAGGCCTATGTATACCGTTAGAATAAGAAAGTAGTTCTGTTATTTTATTTCAATTCTTAGGGTAAAATTTACTTTCTGAGGATCTGTTTATTATTCTTTTTAGTGTTAGTCATGAGGATCTATTTATTATCCTTTTCAGTGTTAGTCATGAAAAATTAAAATGTAAGTATAATAGACATAATTACTACCTACTAGCAATTTCTCTTATATTGAGACAGTTTCATTTGTACTAAATGTGTGAAATTGACAATTATATGCATGAATATTTAATTAATTAAAAAATTGATTACTGAGGCTTTCCTATTTGTTTTGAAAAACAGAAGTTCATTCTAAGTATTTAAATACATTGAAACTTGATCTTCTGTTGCTAGGATATTCCAGACATAATAATACTGTTACTTCCTTGAAAAATCTTGTTTTTGCTATGGAAGCAATCAAACACACATTTACCAGAAGAAAAAAAAATATTTAGAATCAGTTTGTATTGAAATAAATTTTCTTGTAATACTAACTAATATTAAATTGTAAGTCACTAAGTCCAAGTACGTTTTCTACTGCAAAGTTTAAACTACAGATTTTAAATTATGCTGAGAATTGTTATAGAAGGAAGCAGAACTTTATTTCTAGAAAAATCAGACATTGTACTTGTTTTTGGTGAGGCAGCAGAGTAAACATTCTAAAAATTAATATTTAATTTCTCAATAAAAATTAATTTCTCATAATTACTATTTAAGAATTTCTGTATCTTATTTTGTTCATGTATTAAAATTGTTTGTCCTTTACTTTGTTATAGAGATAACAGATAAAAGGGCAATTTTAAACATGATTAATGTAATAGCAATATTCACTTGAAGTAGACAATTTATGTTAGCATCACTAAGAAGCACCTACCTCTGAACATAATTAGTTTTTGAACTGTTAGAATGTTGTTATAGTTTTAGGAATTGTTGTGGGCTGAATTGTGTCTCTCCCCACTCTACCCCTTCCAAATTCATATGTGAAGTCCTAACCCCTAGTACCTCAGAATGTGAGTATATTTAGAGATAAGGTCTTTAAAAAGATAATTAAATTAAAATGAGGTCTTCAGGGTGAGCCCTAATCCAATGTGACTGGTGTTCTTATAAGAGGAGGAGATTAGGGCACAAACATACAGAGAAAAGACCAAATGAAGACACAGGGAGAAGACTGCCACCTACAAGCCAAGGGGATAGGCCTCAGAAGAAACCAGCCCTGCTGGCACCTTGATCTTGGACTTGTAGCTTCCAGAACTGTGAGAAAATACATTTCTGTTTTATAAACCATTCAGTCTGTGGTACTTTGTTATGGTAGCCTTAGCAAACCAATACAGTAGAGCCATAGCTATGGAAATTCCAAGACAAGTCTTCACTCTTCTGGGAGGTTTTATGAATTCCAGCCCTGATATCTGTAAACAACTTTTATGAGCTTCTCTGTTTCCTCTGACTTCTTGTTAGGTAAATAGAGAGGGGGTGTTACAATGGATGATGAGAGTTTGATGTGTCCCAAAACATCTGAACACCAAATCTATTTGCTCTATAGGTCCATTTTTTTGTGTAAGAAGTAAGTCAGACTGTGTGTTCACACGTGCGTGTATGTGAAGGTGTGTGTGTGTGTGTATTGAAGAGGTGTTAGGTGTTATAGCGTACTGGTTAAGAGTACAGACTCTGGAACCAGATGGAGTCTAACTCTCTGCCCCACATTTACTAACTGTGATCTTGGGCAAGTTATTTACCCTCTCCTATCTTCACATCCCTTATCTGTTAAACAGTTCGGTAATAGTCCCTACTTCATAGGGGCATTGTGTGGATTAATTAGAATGGTGCCTGACACATGGTAAGTGTTGGGTGAGTGTTAAATACTATTATATGCCTTTTTGCCTTTGACTGACAAGTGGCTTCAAGTGGAACAAAAGTCCCAGTGATTGGTGGGAAATGAAACACAGCAAGTTAATTATCTATTTTGTTAAAAAAGAGAATACATTCCTTTTCAGACTTCATTCATTCATTAATACATTTAAGTAAATCTTGATTTGTTATAATTGATAATGTGTTACATTTCTTATATTTTCTTGCTTTCTGTAACACTATGGTGTATTTTGTTAAGCAGCCTTCTTAACTTTAGTGTAGTCCAATTGAACAACTTTAATTTTATTTCTTTTGGGGAAACGTTTTCATATTTGGGAAATCTTTCATTTAACCAAAACCAGAAATACTATATTATTTTAGGTGCCGAAGTTTTGCTTTCAAATTTAAATCCTTAATCTGTCTGTAAATATATTTTTGTATATTATGTGAGGTAGAAATTCATCTTCTTTCTTTTTTGTCCTATGTGGATAATTATTTTCCTTTTTCCACTGATTGCCAATGCCACCTTGGCTGTATATCAAATATCACTTAATCCTCACAGAGAGTAAACTGAACATCTTCTATGCAAGGTAATTTGCAATATTAATCAAACTTACAAATAAATAATTTCAGTATCAGAAATTAGTCCTGTATGCTTGCAGATGTGAAAGGTCATGTGAATAAAGTTATAAAAATCCTTGATTTAAATCCTGGTTCCTTTAGCCACCAGCTTGCATGATTTGGGGCAGCTTATTTTACCTCTGAGCTCATAAACTTTAGTTTCCTCAACTGTAAAATAAGGTTAATGATCTCTACTTCATAGGGTTATTGTGAGGATTAACAAAATGAAGCAATGGGTTTGAAGAACCTTACATGGTGCCTGGAAAGTAGAAGGCACCGAACATCATTTGCCTCCTCTTCCATCCTCAATATTCCCAAAATCTCAATAGGATACTAAGGTTACATGCTCAAAGAAGGGCTCGAAGTGTGAGAATTGGGAAAGCACTCAGAAATCAACCAGCTGAACTGCTCGTGGACAGGTCTGTGAGGCCAGATCAGAGAGGACTGCAAACTCCCTATCTCTCCATCTTCCACATTGACTAGCTCTCCTTTTATCATACACTCTTTTGTTTCTCTCCCTTCCCTCCCACATGAGGGAGAATCAAATTCAATACAATCAGTAGTTTGTAGAAGGTAGAGATAGGCAGAAGAAACAGGATAATGGTAAGGACTTGGCAAACGTTTTATTGTTTTTCTCATTCTATGAAATGTGAACCTGTTTGATCTTTCATAGGATTACAGCTATCAACCTTTTAGAGGTCCATGACTTACGTGCTAAATCTCTGCTGGTTTCTTCCCTGCCCTCTGAACCTTTTTTTCATAGCCTTATTGATTTTCTGGTATTTGCCTACCTTCCCTTGTTAATTCAGGGCTCCCATAGTCAACCAAGGGAAAAATGCATCAAACTCACTTTGTTCTCTGAATCCAGAACTGACAGAGCCCCTCAGCAGCATTTGGCGCAGTGGCTGATTTGCTGTCAATTTCTTTTCCAGTACAATTTATTAGCCAATTAATTTATGACCCTAACACATTGTAGACAAGTAGAGTCTATTGATAAGTTTAGGGATTTTTCAGTTAAATAAATCCAGTCCACACACATTTCAGTTCTTTTTCAAGGGAATGAAAAACTCTTATAAGGCTGAAAATGACTTGAGAAGAAAAGCTTGAAAATTTTTCAAGAGACCAGATGGTGGCAGCAGAGAATGTGAAAGAAAAAACTCTTATGAAAAATAATGGTTTAAAAACATGATATGAATATGTTGCAAATAGTTGCAAAACTACTAATTATGGGGACTTTCCTGGTGGTGCAGTGGTTAAGACTCTGTGCTTCCAATTCAGGGGATCAGGGTTTGATCCCCTGTCAGGGAACTAGGTCCCACATGCATGCCACAAACAAGAATTTGCATGCCACAAATAAGGAGCCTGCCTGCCACAACTAAGACCCGGCACAACCAAATAAAAAAAAACAACTTTTTTTTCAAAAAGTTGGATTTTAATTGGATGGCAATTAAAATAAGGAAACTGGTTAAGGACATATACATCAGTGCTAGTCACCTGAATTTGACTCAGTGGCAGTGTGAACTCAGGCAAGACACTTAATTTCTTTAAGTGTTGTTTCCTCAGTTTGTAAAGTGGGAATAATAATAGCTACATGGTCGTTTGGAGATTAAGAAAGATAATGTAGGTAAAAGGTTTAACCCATGCCTAGAAAATTGTAAGTACTTAGAGAGAGAGAGAGAGAGGGCTCGGGGTAGGGGAGGGAATGACCCATATCAAATATGAGCATGATCTCTCACAAGAAATTTCTATAACTTATTCTAAACCACTGGGGTACCACGGGGAAGATGGGAGCAGGTAACTCCCAGGTGCAGGCAGAAAGGAGATGCATTATCTGTAGAGAGTTTAAAAACAGTAATAATACCAACTAAAATCACTCTGCACCAGCAATTCTAAATCATGCTATTGATAAAGTACTCTTCTTCTTGGAAACTCCTCTGTTCCTAACAAAATTGAGGTTTCCTTTATCAATTAGGCATTTTACCCTCTGGCTTCTAACCTGTCTGTCTTCCATACTTATCTCTCACTGATCCTTTTCTCCAGTCCAATTGGATTAACCGTTTAATGGAGATACTCTGCACATTCCTGCCTCTGCATTTTTGATCATACAGTTTCCACCATCTGAAATGCCTTGTTCTCTCCCTTTCCTTTATCTAGATCTTACTTTTCCTTCATGGCCTCAGGATAAGGGGTATGTTTTCTGGGAAGCCTTCCCCATCTGCTGGATTCCTAAAGATCTCTCCCTTCTTGTGTATGTAGCTATTTCTATCTCGGCATTTAGCACCTGCTGTCGTGTATTGAAATATATTGCCCCTCCCTTCCAGTGTAAAGGAGGAACTCATTCATGGAACTGTTTTTTTTCCATAATCTAGGCCAGCTTTAGGTTTTGATGTCATCTGTACACTTGGTGCTCACAACTGTGATTAGAGTTCCTGGTATCCTATTTCACAGAATAAACATAAATGGTGGATATCTCTTATTTTGAACTTCCTTTGAGACATGTATATGTTACCTTAAATAGTGTATATAATGTAATATCTATCAACATTGGACATTTAAGAAAGAAGAAATATGACTATATTTTGGGTTTGGGGGCAAGTGATTGGGGTCTATGTCTTAGAACCAAGATTAGTGTGGAAGGCCCCAGGTATGAGCTCTGAACCCAGATTCCATAGATGTTATTTTTCAGTCATTTTTTTGTGGTATCTGGAACCCTTTCATCTCTGCTTTGCTGGTGCAAAATATGATGCAAGTGTTAGCATGTGACGTCCACCCCCATTATTGATTGCATGAAAAATACTGGGTCTTTGAACTCAATGCTTAACCTTGCATGTATATTCTAACCAGCTTCTGCAAACAGTATACTGTCAATGCTTACTTTGGTATTCCAATAGAGAAATACATTTTTAGGAGGACACATCAGCTAACAGACTACTTAAAATGAATTGAGAAGACCATTAGAGAAAATGTAGAATGTCAGAGTAAAATATATTTCTTCACATCCCAAGTTAGCTGTACACAGTGAGGTTCTTTGTGAAAAACTCAGCCAGATCCTGGGATCAGAGACTCAGTCTCCAGAAGTACAGGGATCTCAGAGGTTCTGGGGCTCTAAGAGGTGCTCTCGATAGAAGGAAGCATTTCTGGGCTGAGGCGGCTCCTGCTTAGGAGGAATTTTGGAAATGTGCTTTGGTTTCATTCCTCTCAGACTCTAGTGAGGTTGGACCTTAGCCTTCAGTCTCTCTTTGTTTGTGGGAGTAAGGTGAGGAGAACTCTGTCTCGTCTCATCATTGATTAGAATTTCTATCTTTGTTGTTTCAGGAGCCTAGTTCTGGGAGCGAACCAAAGTTCGTCATTACCAAAGGTACATAGGCAGTGTGGTAAGGGAGAAAATAACAAATGTCTTTAGCTATTTGAAAGACTGCTGGATGAAAATGAACTGAGACTTACTCTCTGTAAAACCAAGGAATAAAACCAGGAACAATGGTAATAGACTTCAGTTTAAAATAAATAGCAGAACTTTCTAACAGTCAGTTGTCCATATATAGAATGGACTGTAGTGTTGATACTGAGTTTTCCATGATGAGAGACAGTCACGTAAGTGGGACTTCTACAAGGTGTTCAAATATTAGGGAATGATCTGAATAAATGAATTCTAACTCTCCTTTTTATCCATAGTCTGTAGTTTTGTGATTTTGCCTTTTTTTTTCCAGATCTGTTGATTAGCCAGTCAGAATTTTTCGAACATGTCAAATTCAAATGAATCAACGTACAAAAAGCAAATTATCTTTCCTCTCTCTCTTACCTATTCTCATTATTATTGTAGATTCTGGTCTTGTCTTCTAACTTCTACCAGCTAGGGAAATAGAAGGAATAATCTCCAAGTAGAAAATTATATGGTGTTAAAATAGTAGGTATATAAAAAAATCACATGAAATTTTGGAAGACCATGCACAGAATTTCACTTTTTTAAAGCTTGGAAAGAGATGCAGTCTTGTAATGAAGTCTTAGGTGTCATGCGAAATGAGAAATCAGGAATTTGACTCTCCTGCTGTGCTTTCCCATCAACGGGAAGCTTTATTCATATAGTGAACAATTCTTTTCCCCAGCCTGGGTGGTCCCAAAGGATAGATTAAATGAAGAATTTGTGGGAGGCACAAGTGCTCTTTCTATTCTGCTTTCCATTCAAGAGGCAAAAAGAAAATTGCAAGCTTCTTTGGGTGTCTGACTCACATGTTATATGCAGGTGCCATATTGATAATTTCCTGTATGACAAGAAAAAAATAGATCCCCCCTCCTTTTTTCGAGTGGGGTTGAGTGTAGGCATTGCAGTGAAGTAGTCTGAAGATCCTTAGAGGGAGGGTAGTATAAAGCCTTTTGTGTGAGAGTCAAGCCACCAGGTGGAAGGAAGAATGACTTGTGATTTTATCAGTCTGTGTCCAGTCAGGAGAGAGAAACCACACAGTAATTAGTTATTTGAACAGGGAAAGTTAAATATAAAGAATTGTCGACTATTAACAGGGGATTCGAGTAAGGAGAGATTAGATAGTATAAAGTAAAGCTCTAAAAACGATAAGAATAGCATATATAAGGAGCAGCCACTACCTGTAGGGCTGAGGTGCACTTTGTTGAAGACACAGTTATGGGTCAGTATATGGCTGAGAACTCACTGGGGTACTGCACAGGTGGAACTTGCTGGAAATCTGAATCTAGGATTCCAGGGAAAGCTGTTCATGAGGAGGTGTCTCACTGGAGGTACTTCATGACACAACCACCCAAGGGAGGTGCCGGGGAAGCTGCTGGCTGTTGAATCCTGCTGACTGCACTTGGTTTCATTTATTACTTTTGTTGTTGTCCTCAATTCCTTTGATTTCTGCTCTTTTTATTATTTCCTTCCTTATGCTTGGTTTGTGATTATTTGAACTCTCCTTTTTCTAGTTTTCTTAGATTGGAAACTTGGATCAATGATTTGAAATTTTCCTTCTTTTCTAATATGAGTGTTTAGTGCTATGAATTTCCCTTAAGCACTACTTTCCAGTCATCCCAAAATTTGATAGGCTGTGTTTTCATTTTCGTTCAATTTAAAATCTTCTTTAATTTCCTTTGTGATTCTGTTTTTAAAAACAAATTCACCTTTTCTCTTTATGTTTCACTTCGGCTGATTTCTGTTGACCTCTTTTAGAGTTCACTTCTTCTTTCCTTAGTTGTGTTAAATCTACCAGTGAACCTGTTGACAGAATCCTCATCTGCTACTGTATTTTTTACTTATAGCATTTCCTTTTAATTTTTTCTTATAGTTTCTGTATCTCTGCTGAAATTACCATGTGTTCATGCACGCAGTCCAACTTTCCCATGTTTGTATTTTAAGCATAGTTGTTTTTAATTCCCTGTCTAAGACATCTCAGTCATATCTGAGTTTGGTTTTGTTGATTACTTTGTCTCTTGACAGTATTTTTTTTTTTAATTGCTTCTTCATGTACCTTTTAGGTTTTACATGCATTGTATTAATCTTGTGTAGGAATGTAGAGACTGAGGTAAGTGGAATCTGGGAATAAAAGCCTGGAAATTGTTATACCTCTTACTTTGCTAAGCCTTTTGCATGGGGATTGAGTTCATCTCGTCAGAAACTGAACTGGGTTTGTGTTTTGTTGTTATTAGAGTTACCGTCTGTGCATCTTCCTTAGTGCCTTTGCATATTCCTGTTACAGGGTCTTCCTACCAGCCTCATCTTCCAGTAGCATAGCTGCTCATTCTACTGGATCCAATAATACTTATAGATTATGTTTAATTGTATTAGGTCTGTGCCTGTGGTAGTCACCTCTCTTAGTATATACTTGTATTTTACGCTTCCAACTGATGGAAGTAAAACCGGGTTCTTGTGATCTATGCCTGAAATGCAGAAGCAGAAATTTGGCTATATACCCTCACATCCATGCCCCCCTCCCCACCCCTTGCCTCTTTCACCACTCAAGTGGGAGTGAAATAGAGTCAAATGTGGACAATTATTCTATTTCCTTTCATGTTCTCAAGTTCACACAAAGTTGCCAGAATTAACACTGTTCCACCCACAGTGCTCACTACCATAAGAGGAACATCTTTACTTTTGAATAAAAACAATAAAAGAAGAAAAGACAAAAAAATATTGGCTTTGGAAGTTATAGAAAAATCTTGATTTGGCGTCCCTTTTTATTTATGTGGTTCAAAAAGCATTATATGACAAGTAGTTTTTCTTTGTGGAAACTTATCATCAGTTTCCTTCTTGGATCATATTTCCTATCTTTTGTCTCTTTTATCAAAGATATTTCTCTTAGTAAGAGTTATTAAATTCTTTCTTCTTCTTATAGTAGCCTGATAGTATTCTCTAATATACTGTGAATAAATTTCTTTCAAGACAATTATCACTACAGCTAACGATCTATCCTCTTGCTCAACCAATATTCATGGTTTCACTTTTGTTTGGGCGCTTGAACTCCGTTAGTAAGGGACAAAGTTATGTTTTGCATGCAGGGTACAAGGATATTCATAAAGCATTTGTTCTTTTTTTTTAAATAATAGATTTATTTAATTAATTAATTTATTTATCGGCTGCCTTGGGTCTTCGTTGCTCCGCACCGGCTTTCTCTAGTTGTGACGAGAGGGGGCTACTCTTCCTTGCGGTGCACAGGCTTCTCATTGCAATGTCTTCTCTTGTTGCAGAGCACAGGCTCTAGGAGCACAGGCTCAGTAGTTATGGCGCACAGGCTTAGTTGCTCTGCAGCATGTGGGATTTTCCCGGACCAGGGCTCGAACCCGTGTCCCCTGCATTGGCAGGTGGATTCTTAATCACTGCGCCACTAGGGAAGCTTGAGCATTTGTTCTTATTTGGAGATGGGTGGTCATGAACGGGCCTTAAGACAGCACAGATGCCTTTCTAGTCATTGCTTTAATAAATAAACATCTTAGATAAAACCAGAGAGAAAGAGATTCTTTCAGACAATTATCCCACATATGAATCTGTGTAGTCATCATTTCTCTTTCTAAAAAGTTTCTCAGTCATTATTCCTGGGACTGCTGTCCCCTATTTTTACTTCACACCATTCAAAGCTATTAATTTCTGGGCCTGCCTATATTATCCCATGTAACATGGTCAAGAGAGAAGCATCAACTAATAGTGACTTGAACAGTATATTTCTCTCTTGCATTTGAGAAATTTGGAAGAGACAGCATAGGACTGAATGGCATTCTGTAGGGTTAGGGAAAAATCTGGGCTTCTATCTCCTTGCTACCTTTCTTATGCATAGTTAGCATTCTCAAGTTTACTGGATGGTCCAGTAGGGCTACAGTCCAGTCAGAAAGTAGAAACGGATAAATCAAGGCAAGCACCCTCTCTTCAAGAACGCTTCCTAGAAGATGCCTCTTATCACTTTCACACAGACCAGCTCTCAGTCACATGGCCACACCTAGCTGCACGAAGAGAGGGAAAATGTCTACATTTTGAACTGCTGTGTGCTTAGCTAAATTTGGGGGATTCTGGCACTAAAATTAAAGGAAGAATGATTTTGGCAAACAGCCCATTGGTGTCTGCCACATACCATACCGACATGTACATTCTTAAGAAACACATCACAGAAGTCAGTCAAATTCAGAACTGAGAATTCCATTTATTCTACTAAGATAATTCATAAATTCAGTTGCATACCATTCATATGCTAGAGCAGCCTGCACACCACAGCAATTTTGAATGTTTCTATTCTCACACCTTAATATATAACTCAATATAATTAAAATTAATTCATAGTCATTTTTGATATAAGCCAAGAATCATTTCCTCATAAAAGTTAACATGAAAAATATAGAAGTTACTGATTAATATGTCTCAGTAAATTCTATAGCACTTTCAGTACATGTGTTCATATTGTTAGAGGTATTAACCTTTTATCCTCTGCTTATTGTCCCAGTTTTATGTTCTGTGGTGTTTATATCTACTCTAGACTCTACACTAAGTTTAAAAAAAATCGAATAATCTGTAATGATCAAAGGAAACAATAATAATTTCTTTACATTCAAGTTAAAATATTAAAGGAAATATTTAATTGAGGACTTTATCCAATTAGAATTATGTTAACACTACTCTGCATCCCTAAACTGAACTGATTCCACAACTTTGTCTTCTTGTTAAGAAAGTGTAGGCCAATTTTAAACATAGCTATTCAAGATGAATCAGATAAAAATTAACTCCTAATTATCAAGGGAAATTTTAATTTCTATATAAATTCAAAGCAACACCTTTCACCAATATTCATGCAGTTAATTCTTTAGATTACGAAAAACTTTGTCCTGACCCCATTCACTCTCAAATTACTGCCCCATTCCTCCACTTCCCTTTGGAGAAAAGTCCTCTGAAATATCATTCTATATTTTGTGTCTCTCCTCCCAGTCTCTCTTGAATCCACTGCAATAGGTTTTTGCCTCCGTCATTCCACCCAACCTCTGCCAATGATTTCTAGGTTTCTAAATCCAATGGTCACTTTTCAGTACTCAGCTTATTAATGTATCTTCAGCACTGGTACCATTGATTACTCCTTTTTTCTCTCGACCTCTAGGACACTGCACACTTCTGGTTTTTCTCTCATCTCAGTGACCCTTCATTTTCCGTTTCTTTTGCTGGTTCTGCCTCATCTTACCAAACTTAGCGTAGTAGTGCTCTAGAACTTACACTTGAACTTTCTTTTCTCTCTGTGCTCAAGGTCTTAACAACTCTGATGGACTTAAAAACAATCTGTACACTGATGACTAAACAGTTTGTAGCTATAACCTGGATACTTCCCCTGAATCCAGACGCGTATCTAACCGCCTATTTGACGTTTCAACTTAAAGATCTGATAATCATTTTAAATGTGATATGTCCAAAGCCGAGCACTTGACTTTTGCCCCAGGACTTCTTCCACAGGCTACTTGTGACATCTCCATCATACCACTCGCTCCAGCCCAAAGCCTTGGAGTCATTCTTGAAGCTGTTTTCTCTGACATGCTGTATGTAATCATTTAGCATTGCCTCTTAGCCTTGCCTTCAGAGAATATCCAGAATCTGACCATTTCTCATTGTCACCACTGCTGTCATTATAAACCAGGCAACAAACAGCTATTGCTTGAGGATTATTGCAGTAGCTTCCTAACTGTTCTCTCTTCTGTTCTCTTGCCCACTGTGAGTTTCTTCTTAGCAGTCGTGTCATTTCTACGCTCAAAACTTGCCGCTAGCTTCCCATTTTCCCTCTACCTGACAGCTGAAGTCTCTGAGATTCCTCTGTGCTGCTCTCCCAGACTCTTTCTGCCCCCCCCCGCCCCCCTAATGGAGCTCTGGATTTAGCACTCTAGACAGGGCAAGAGAGAGATGGCCTCCTTTGGTAGCTTCCCACACAGCTGGGGAAGTTGGGTGCTTACTCACATGCCCTCCTTTTCCTTTACAGGATAAATCACAGGCTGAGGAATATCTTTCTTGGCTCCAAGCTGTACCACCTTGGGAGATGGTGTCACAGCTGGAGTCACACTGCTCCTTTGAGGTGGGGACCAAACAATGCGGGCCATCTTACGCTACCATGATGGTGATGTGACTTCTAACTGCGATTTTATATTTTAGCACCTCCACTTCTGTGGCTTTCTTCTTGTCTCCAGAAGTTTCCTTTAAAACCAACTGGGGAGGAAGAGTTCTCATACCTCTGAGTAAGAAAAGGCTAAAACACTAAAACTTCAATCAAGGAAAAAAAAAATGATTAGCCCCACCCAAGTGAGTTAAAAATAAACAAAACATGGATTCACTAGAATTTATTGGTAAGAGACTTGTGCTCTGAAATGTCTGCTTACTGAATTACAAGCAAAAAAACAACTGAATGAATTATCTATACAGAAAAGTTGTTTCACTTAACGTAGTTTTGAGTGAGTGACCCTAATTGCCTCTTAGAACGTGGGGAGGGCCCTTTGGCCAGATGGTGGCTCTCGGTTGTAATTGGGTAAACTTTCAATGAAAGAATTATGTAGTTAAGGAAGACTCCATGGTGAGAAAAGTTTGAGCTCCAAGAGGGACTTTTTCCTATAAAGGAAGTAGTGTGGGAAAGCATTCTGGGTAGAAGTAAATGGCATGTGTGAAAGTTGAAGGTGAGGCCACAAAGGACATGTATAGAAAGTGGAAATTACTTTTATATGACCCCAATAGTGTGGGTGAGTGGAAAGTATGTAATGCAAAAGGACAGTAATTGTCTGAAGTTTTGTGACTCAACCAGCAGTTTTATTTTGATCCCATGAGATCTTCTGAGAAGGAAAGTATATAGTGATATTGTGAGAGTGAGGAAGGATTGGGTGAGTCTTTAGTCTTAGCTCCCCTACTAACTGGCTGAGTTCTTGGGTCATTCAGTTTCCTCATCCATAAAATATAGGGTTAATTCCAGAAGTCCCTTTCAGCTTAAAAATAATTTATAAATCGGCAATAAGTAGAGGAAGAATTGCTCTAAAACTTGAGATGTAAGAAATATCACAGAGCCTTTTTTTAGGTGAAATTAAATCTGGTTTATTTATTCAACAAATAATCATTTAACGGCCATTATATGCCAGACGTGTTCAATTATGGGGATATTGTTGGAAAAGCAGGCAGACAAGGTCTTGCCCTACTGGAGTTTTTTTTTCTATTTTTCACTGTCCAAGGATGAAGTCTAATATCACTCATTTTTCACAAGTCCTTCCCTATGTCTTGGGTTAGTCCAAACCTGTGATTTACACAATCCAGGAAAAATAAGAGCAATCCCTGGCTCTCCGTTTCTGGACATCACCACGGGCATTGATTTTTGTCTGATCGTAAGATATTTTTGAAAGTGTCTGGCTCTGCAGGTAGCATCCTTTCTCAAGAACCAAGTGCTGTTCTAGGAACTTTTGCCAAGGCTCTATTTGTCTCCATTTCCACAGGAATTCGTGTAGCTGTCGATGTCCTAGATCCTGTCCTTTTCATGATGCCATGAATAAATAGGCCAGTGAATGCCACTCCACAAAACCCACTTTTATCCAGCTCCTCAGTCTTTGGGAATCAAGCTACCACGAGGCTTTGAACTACTACCCTGCTCAATTCTCAAGGCTACAGCTTCTACCATGTCCTGTTTCGGCAAGGCAGTCCTTGTCTTCGTAAGGCCTGAGGCTGCAAACCAGTGCTCTAAGGATTGAATTTGATTCACAGATGGGATTCTTCTCCAATTGCTAGTCTCCACTACTCCCTACTGTTTCCCAACAATACAACTGAGCATCTGTGTCATCATTCTTTCACTGTTGCTTTTCCTACATTTGTGGTTCACCTCCCAACTCCAAAAATCAGATTGTCCAAGTTTAAATCCAAGCTCCACCACTTACTAGCTGTACGGCTTGGTCAAGTTGTTTAGCCTTTCTGTATTTCAGTTTCCCCACCTTTACATTGCGAATACATAAGAGACACCTACCTCATAAAGGTGTTGTAAGGATTAACTGAATTAGTGTATGTGTGACACTTAGAACCATATCTAGCACATAGTAAGTGCTTTGTAGGTGTTTTTATTTTATATTATTATTGCTTTATTTCTTTATTATTTCTTTATTATTACTGACTTGACTTGTATAAATATTTGATGAGATCCATGGACCAGATCTTTCCACATAGAGGTCTTAGTGGGAGTTTTCTCCAAAGTAGTTCTACTTTCAATCATGTCTTACCAACGTTTTTTGTCTTTAACAACAAAAAAATGTTTAACTAGCTCCTTAGCAGCGAGCAGCAAGGTCTAATGGACTTCTTTTTAGGGGGGCAGAGGTGTGTGAAGAATCATCTTTCATTCCTTTGATATGAGATTAGTAATTTTTAAAAAATCACCCTATCACATTTTACCAGGCCAAAGAAAATGTACCCGGTTTCTAACTCTGAAGTCTGTACAGATTTCCTCACTCTGCCCCTTACTTATGCCCCACCAAGAAGGTGTTTCTACTACATTAAGAAACTGGCTAAATTCCACCCCCGCATCTGTTTCCTAAGACTAACTTGTGGTTTTTCATTCCATATCACTTATAACTCAAGGTAATTTGACTTGCTTCTTCAAGTCTCAGGCTTCACTTGTTAGCTGGCTTGTCAATCATCCATTGTCTGTGGTGAGTCAAAAATATTTTTCACTTGGTGAATGAAATATGGATATTTCATTTTATTGAACCATTTCAGGTTTCTAGAGTTGAATTGTTGATGTCTTGAGATTCTTTGCACCTGCTTAATTTTGATACATGACCTTTCCATTGCTTTGAAAGTCAAACTTCTAATGGGGAAGATTTTATTTTAATGTACATATTGGCATGTTTCATAGGTTCATAAGCTCTTTCTTTTATGTGCAGAGAATGAAAATAAATGATCCTTTGACCGCCTGTCAGCCAGAGTTTCATTTCCTATATCTAACCATGTCCCTTAGGTAGAAATGGCAGCCAGGGGCAGTTGGGTTTTTATTTATTGCTATGACATTTTGTACACATTTGAAAGGAACCATGGTTGTGGATCTAGAAATAGGGTACATGCAGAGACCAGGAAATTTCAGAAACTGACTGAATGATCCTGTGATGAAATGGGCATATCCTAATCTAACTTCCTGTTGCCTCAACTTTTGAGTACATAAATCCCTGCCACTATCCAGGGGAGGGAGGAAGAGCCTTTCTATCAGACGGTACCTTTTACATTCGCACTCTTCTCCATACACTGGTCCTGCAGCTCACTTTAGGAATGTGGAGACGTGGCGGGGAGGGGAGGTGGTGAAGAATTGGAGAATTCAGGGAAAGGGGACCATTTTTTAATGTGCTTCAGAATGAAGACTCCAGTGAGATATGTCAGAGAACACATTTGTTGTTCGTGGTGGTTGTAGTTGCTTAGTAGCCAGTCCTAGAGACTAAGAAGTTCAAAAGAAAAGAAAAAAAATGTATTAACTATGTTCTAAGAGTTGTTTTCACTGCTTTACAGATCTTATCTCTTTCACCCTATAATAATCCTATGAGATAAGAACTAATTTTTGCCCATTTTAAAGGTGAGAACATTTGGGATCAGACAGGCAAAGTAACTTGTTCAAGGTACCTGTTTAGTAAGAGCAGAACCAGACTTAAACCCATTCTGTTTGTTTCAGATCACACAGAGAGAGAAGTGATAACCTAGTTGTTCTCAGGACTTTCCTATAGTATGGAAAGTTTTTACTGATTATTTATGGTAGACTTACAGACCATATAAAATTGCTAAGCTATTTTTAGGAGTATTTTTTTATTGTTGTTGCCATGGCTTTATTTATTTATTATTTTCTTTTCCACTATGTTCTATTACAGGATATTGAATATAGGTCCCTGTGCCATACAGTAGGCCCTTGTTGTTTACCCCCATTCTATATATAATAGTTTGTATCTGCTAATACCAAACTCCCAATCCATCCCTCTCCCACCACCATTTCCCTTGACAACCACAAGTCTGTTCTCTATGTCTGTGGGTCTGTTTCTGTTTTGTAAATAAGTTCATTTGTGTCATATTTTAGATTCCACATATAAGTGATATATGGTATTTGTCTTTCTCTTTCTGACTTACTTCAGTTAGTATGATAATCTCTAGGTCCATCCATGTTGCTGCAAATGGTAGTATTTCATTCTTTTTTATGGCTGAGTAGTATTACATTGTATATGTACATACCACATCTTCTTTATCCTTTCATCTGTCAGTGGGCATTTAGGTTGCTTCCATGTCCTGGCTATTGTAAACAGTGCTGCAGTGAATATTGGGGTGCATGTATCTTTTCGAATTAGAGTTTTCTCTGGATATATGCCCAGGAGTGGGATTGCTGGATCATGTGTACCACGGCTTTAAATGCAGATTTTAAAAGTTCTTCCTATTAGTGGTTAAAAATTATGGTAATAGTGATGAACACATTGCTAGTTAGGCTCTGGTGAATTGTCTCCTTCAAGTAGTAGGGATTTTCTTTAAGTATGCATGGAGAAATGAGGAGGCATAGAAAACTGTTTTCCAAATTTCACAATGAAATCAGGTCTATGGAAAATTGGAACATTTTTCAAGATTCAACAATAGGACCGGGCTTCCCTGGTGGTGCAGTGGTTGAGAGTCTGCTTGCAGATGCAGGGGACACGGGTTCATGCCCCGGTCCGGGAAGATCCCACATGCCGCGGAGCGGCTGGGCCCGTGGGCCATGGCTGCTGAGCCTGTGCATCCAGAGCCTGTTCTCCACAACAGGAGAGGCCACAACAGTGAGAGGCCCATTTACTGCAAACAACAACAACAACAACAAACAAAACAAACAAACAAACAAAAACCACAATAGGTCCAAGACCAAATAGCAATTCCTGTGACCTGGCTATTTTATCATCCACTCAGGAGTAGGCGTCTGTGAATTCTTTCTCTGGGCATTCTAGTTCAACCAGCTGTGACCCATACAGAGAGGTCACATGACAAAACAGCTTTAATAGAAGACATTCTCTACAGTTGTTTTCCTCACAGGAGGGCGCTGAGGACATGATAGGTACATAGATACCTCCTCAACACAGCTCAAATTTGCAATTGAAATTTATAGCTATATTTACTGTAATTGCTATAAAATATAGAAATGACAAATACAATTTTGCACTAAAATCATTATAGTTTAGATTGTCAAGAAATAATACACTTTTATCTTCTGGTTGAAAATAGAGATTGAGGTTGTTCAAAGGCTTAGAGATTTTTCCACTTAGATTATTTCTAAGTGTACCTACCAGTTCATAAGAATCAGGTGAACTTTCACCTCTACCTTTAGCATCAACTATTTTATTTAATGTATAGATCTTGCCTGCAATGGACTGAATGTTTATGTCCCCTCAAAATTCATATGTTGATTAAAAGGATCACACACCATGATCAAGTGGGGTTTATCCCAGGAATGCAAGGATTCTTCAATATATGCAAATCAATCAATGTGAAACACTGTATTAACAAATTGAAGGATAAAAACAATATGATCATCTCAATAGATGCAGAAAAGCTTTTGACAAAGTTCAACACCCATTGATGATAAAAACCGTCCAGAAAGTAGGCATAGAGGGAACGTACCTCAACATAATAAAGGCCATATATGGCAAACCCACAGCCAACATTGTTCTCAATGGTGAAAAACTGAAACCACTTCCACTAAGATCAGGAACAAGACAAGGTCGCCCACTCTCACCACTATTATTCAACATAGTTTTGGAAGTTTTAGCCACAGCAATCAGAGAAGAAAAAGAAGTAAAAGGAATCCAAATCGGAAAAGAAGAAGTAAAACTGTCACTGTTTGCGGATGACATGGTACTATACATAGAGAATCCTAAAAATGCTACCAGAAAACTACTAGAGCTAATCAATGAATTGGTAAAGTAGCAGGATACAAAATTAATGCAGAGAAATCTCTTGCATTCCTATACACTCATGATGAAAAATCTGAAAGAGAAATTAGGGAAACACTCCTATTTACCACTGCAACAAAAAGAATAAAATACCTAGGAATAAACCCTGCCTAAGGAGATAAAAGACCTGTATGCAGAAAACTATAAGACACTGATGAAAGAAATGAAAGATGATACAAATAGATGGAGAGATATACCATGTTCTTGGATTGGAAGAATCAACATTGTGAAAATGACTATACTACCCAAAGCAATCTACAGATTCAATGCAATCCGTATCAAACTACCAATGGCATTTTTCACAGAACCAGAACAAAAAATTTCATAATTTGTATGGAAAAACAGAAGACCCCAAATAGCCAAAGCCATCTTGAGAACGAAAAACAGAGCTGGCGGATTCAGGCTCCCGGACTTCAGACTACAGTGCAAAGCTACAGTAATCAAGACAGTATGGTACTGGCACAAAAATAGAAATATAGATGAATGTAACAGGATAGAAAGCCCAGAGATAAACGCACGCACATATGGTCACCTTATCTTTGATAAAGGAGGCAAGAATACACAATGGAGAAAAGATAGTCTCTTCAATAACTGGTGCTGGGAAAACTGGACAGCTACATGAAAACAAGTGAAATTAGAACACTCCCTAACACCATACACAAAAATAAACTCAAAATGGATTAAAGACCTAAATGTAAGGCCAGACACTGTCAAACTCTTAGAGGAAAACATAGGCAGAACACTCTATGACATAAATGACAGCAAAATCCTTTTTGACCCACCTCCTAGAGAAATGGAAATAAAAACAAAAATAAACAAATGGGACCTAATGAAACTTAAATGCTTTTGCACAGCAAAGGAAACCATAAACAAGACGAAAAGAGAACCCTCAGAATGGGAGAAAATATTTGCAAATGAAACAACTGACAAAGGATTGATCTCCAAAACATACAAGCAGCTCACGCAGCTCAATATCAAAAAACAAACAACCCAATCCAGAAATGGGCAGAAGACCTAAATAGACATTTCTCCAAAGAAGATATACAGGTGTCCAACAAACACATGAAAGGATGCTCAACATCACTAATCATTAGAGAAATGCAAATCAAAACTACAATGATGTATCATCTCACACCGGTCAGAATGGCCATCATCAAAAAATCTACAAACAGTAAATGCTGAAGAGGGTGTGGAGAAAAGGGAACCCTGTTGCTCTGCTGGTGGGAATGTAAATTGATACAGCCACTATGGAGAACAGTATAGAGGTTCCTTAGAAAACTAGAAATAGAACTACCATACAATCCAGCAATCCCACTACTGGACATATACCCTGAGAGAACCATAATTTAAAAAGACACATGAGGGCTTCCCTGGTGGCGCAGTGGTTGAGAGTCCACCTGCCGATGCAGGGGATATGGGTTCCTGCCCCAGTCCCGGAAGATCCCAAGTGCCGCGGAGCGGCTAGGCCCATGAGCCATGGCCTCTGAGCCTGCGCGTCTGGAGCCTGTGCTCCACAAAGGGAGAGGCCACAACAGTGAGAGACCCGTGTACCACAAAAAGAAAAAGAAAAAAAAAGGCACATGCACCCCAATGTTCATTACAGCACTACTTACAATAGCCAGGACATGGAAGCAACCTAAGTGTCCATAAACAGATGAATGGATAAAGAAGATGTGGCACATATATACAATGGAATATTACTTAGCTATTAAAAGAAATGAAATTGAGTTATTTATAGTGAGGTGGATGGACCTAGAGTCTGTCACACAGAGTGAAGTAAGTCAGAAAGAGAAAAACAATTACCGTATGCTAACACATATATGGAATCTAAAAAAAAAAAAAAAAGAAAAAAGAAAATGGTTCTGAAAAACCTAGGGTCATGACAGGAATAAAGATGCAGATGTAGATAATAGACTTGAGGATACAGGTAGCGTGAAGGGTAAGCTGGGACGAAGTGAGAGAGTGGCATTGACATATATACACTACCAAATGTAAAATAGATAGCTAGTGGGAAGCAGCCGCATAGCACAGGGAGATCAGCTCGGTGCTTTTTGTCCACCTAGAGGGGTGGGATGGGGAAGTTAGGAGGGAGATGCAAGAGGGAGGGGATATGGGAATATATGTATATGTATAGCTGATTCACTTTGTTATACAGCAGAAACTAACACACCATTGTAAAGCAATTATACTCCAATAAAGATGTTAAAAAAATTAAAATGACAAATCACGCTTAAAAAAAATAAATTCATATATTGAGATCCTAATCCCCCAAAATGCGGACTTTAGGATGTGATTATGAGAGCAGAGACCAAATGAATGGGATTAATGTGCTTATTCCCGGAGATCCCAGAGAGATCCCTCACCCCTCCTCCATGAGAGGTTATAGTTAGCAGGTGCTAGGAACAAGAAATGAACCAGAACCTGAGTTCACGCCAGACACCGACTCTACTGATGCCTTGACTTTAGACTTCCCAACCTCCAGAACTGTGAGAAATAAATTTCTGTTGTTTATAAGCCACCCAGTTTATGGTATTTTGTTATAGCAGCCCAAACAGACTAAGACATTGCTGTAGAGCTCCTCTGTCTTGCAAGATGATGTACTTACAGTAATAAGAATAGTGGGCTCAGAATTATTTTGTGTTACTAACTTCTTGATTTTATGTAAGTTTAATTAAATTTTCTAAGCCTCAGATTTCTTATGGTATTCAAAATGGGGTTAATAATTTTACTTTGTTGTAAAGCAATTATTAGTAAATCTTTGTGAAAAAAGCTTGCAAAATGTATTTGAATCATTCATCAAACAGTGTCTTGAGAAGGGGTTAATTGAGTTACATTGGAATGAGTTTAATTTAATTTACAGTGATTGGAGCATAATTTTTTTTAAGCATCAGATTTTGAGATCCTTAGCCATCAGAGACTCCTGAAACCTACATGTTAATTAGATTTAGCTAGGCATGAGAGAGAACGGAATTATCAAAAGAAGCAGTGACATAAACAATCCCTTTTGTCTCACCTGACCTGTAAAAGTTCTCTTGAGAATGAAAGTGTGACCTTCAGCTGATTCCTTGAGTTGCCCAGTGTCAGCTGGGCATTGTGCACAGGAAGACTTGCCATTAGTGACAAAGACATTAGCGCTTGTGGAGTCAAAGCAAGCCACAGGCAAACAGAAGCACACGTTTTCTTTTCCTTTTCAGCATCTCCCTCTCTGAATGAGAAAAATATGCCTGCCTGCTGTTTTCTTTTAGAATAAAAAAATTTTTTTTTAAAGACCAAAGAGTTTTCTACACATGATGGTGGAAATTGGAATGGCGCACAATCTCCTGGGGGCAGCACCACCTCTCACGGTGATGGTTACTTGGGGTAAAGTCTGTTAAGGACCCAGGATGTGCTTTAGCTTGGGTGTCTGGGGGGGGGGGGCGGCGCTGCAGTACTCCCTCGGGAATAAATCAACAACCTGCTGGTAACATATTTGAAAATATGCATTTCACAATGCACCAGCAGAAATATAAAACCAGACCTCATAATAGGAGCATAGAAATTGGGGTTTTTTCACTCTCTCAATGATTTTATTCAGAGAAGGATTATCTTTTCTTTGTTTCAAACTGCAGTGATTCGGTAAATGTGCAGGCTCCCTGAAGGAGGGGGTTGAAACAGAGAGAGAGTTGGGAGGGAGAGGCACATTGAGCTGGCATGTGGTGTTTTTGAACAGATTTAAAGGTATTTTAATCATAGGCTTTTAACTCTATTTTAGAACATGTGGCTTCCTAGCATGTCTCCTGCCTTCTGCTCCAGCTGCTGAGAAATAGGCAAACTAACACAGTGTATTTAAGGACCCTGCATTTTTGATCCCAGGTGCTGAGAATGAGCAAGTTCGCAACACCGTGTACCTAGGAGAGTGCCCCTGTGATTAGACAGCTCCATCTCTGGAAAGGGGAGGAAAGCCCTCCGTCTTCACGTTAACTGAGCTTCAGAAGCCCGTGACAAGTAGCTACCGGCACAGGTTCAGCTTGTTGATTTGCCACTGACTTTTTTCTCCTGAAATATGCCTTTCTATTCATGCCATTCTGGTTTGTAGTCTACCCAGTAATTTTTGCAAAAGCAAAGTATCAGACGTGCCTGCTTAAGTGTCTCTATTGACATTTTGCAGAACAGAACAGATTGGACCTATTTTCTTTCTGCAATCAGTTTAAAGTGTTTGAACCTTCCTAACAGCTGTGAGACAATATTTATTCTTAATCAGCAACTGATTTCATGAGTCTGACGCCACATAATGTATGTGACTGTGTATTAAACCATGCAGAGCTGCCTGCGATAAAGCAGCGTTTCAACAGGCGGAGATCAAGTGTGCTCTGAGAAGGAGCTTTGGGATCATGGAATGGGTCAGACTCTATTCTAGGAATATAACAGAATGGTTCAGGAGGAGGCCAGGAATTTCCGTTTCCAGGAAGGCCAGTCAAACTCACAGGCAGAAGGAATATTTGTAGAGTCTTACCTTGTGATAGTGGTGGTCAGGTGGTGAGGCTCAGAATCAGTGCAACAGAAGAGTTGTGGGAGGATGATTAGGAATTAGCCGTTTGTGTGTGAATATCATAGGATATTAAATAAACTTCACCAACTTCTGCTTGTTTTCGTATTATTATTAAGGAGCCACAGAGAAGGGTTTGGGTAATGCACCTTTCGAGTGTGTGTATAGAATCACCTTGGGAGCTTATTAAAAATTCAGAATCCTGTTTGCATCCTGTAGACTTTCTGATTCAGAAGGTCTAGGGCAGAGCTAAGGAATTTGCATTTGAAGTAATCACCACAGTTAATTCTGATGCATATAATTTAAGCAGCAACATTTAGGATTTCTCAAGGAGAATAATCTAATATTCTTACTGCGATTAAAACTCATCACTAATCCACAAATATTCAAGAATACAAAACAGGGAGCATAACAACAGTAATATATCATTGGGTAATTTGATTGTAAGTGATGGGAAGGTAATTAAAATTATTTTGGCCTTAATATGTGTCAGATGATTCAAACAAAATAAATCTTATTTAATCTTTAATATTGCTCAGTAAGTCAGTTAACACTACATCATTTTGCAGGTGATAAAATAGGCTCAGAGCTGTTGAGTAACTTGTCCAAAATGACATATATAGAAGTTATCAGGGCCCTTTAGGTTTTTTACTCTCCATCTTATGCTTATGGAAGTTTATCTACCATGAGTTCCATCCCAATGTCTACAACAACAAATCTCAAATCTGTGTCTGCAGCCTGGATCTCTCTTGGGTGTTCTCCAGCCATCTATCCAATGGCCTGTTTGACATCCTTGCCTATATGTTTTCCAACCGCTTCAGGTTCTATGTATTCACAATTGTACTTGCTGTCTTCATCCCCATATCTTTTTCTCCTTTACTATCCTGGAGCTCAGCCAGTAGGCCCTACCTATTGGTCCAAGCCAAAAATCGTGGAGTTCTTTTGATTGAAACTTGCTAGGTGTATCAGTTAGTGTTTGCTGCATAACACAAATTTCCCCATAACCTAGTGGCTTAAAATAGAAATCATTTTACTTAACTTACAATTATATGGGTCAGCCGGACAGTGCTTTGCGTCTGGACAAGTTTGGCTAATCTTTGCTAGGCTTTCTCTTGTGTGTCCGTGATCTGCTAGTGAGTTCGCTGGTGGCCTAGTGATCTACCATGGCCCCACTCACATATCTAGTGGTGGGCAGGCTGTCAGCTGATAGCCGGATGACTTTTGGCTAGGATGCCGACGTTCTTTTCCCTGTGGTTTCTCATTCTTTAGCAGGCTAGTTTGGGCTTATCGACATGGTGGTCTCAGGATTCCAAGTGCAGTAAGAGAGAACAAGCCCTGACATACAAGTACTTTTCAAGCCTTGGTTTGCATTATATTTGTTAATGCCATGCCGAGCCACTAATTCATTGTGACAAGGCACTACCAAGGATTGTGGATAGAGGGAGAGGAATATTCTATATCCATTTTTGCAACCTATTATACTGGGACTTTATAATAGCCTGCTTAATGGCTTCCTTACCACCATCCTTGGTCCCTCCAATCCCCCCGCCCTTTTAAAAATAAATTTATTTATTTATGGCTGTGTTGGGTCTTTGTTGCTGTGCGCGGGCTTTCTCTAGTTGTGGTGAGCGGGGGCTACTCTATGTTGTGTGGGCTTCTCACTGCGGAGGCTTTTCTTGTTGTGGAACACAGCCTCTACGTGCACGGGCTTCAGTAGTCGTGTCATGCGGGCTTCAGTAGTTGTGGCTCACGGGCTCTAGAATGCAGGCTCAGTAGTTGTGGCACACAGGCTTAGTTGCTCCGTGGCATGTGGGATATTCCCAGACCAGGGCTCGAACCCGTGTCCCCTGCATTGGCATGTGGATTCTTAACCACTGCACCACCAGGGAAGTCCCTAATCCCCTTTTTATACAGCAGTCAGTGGTTGGTCTATCAGGCCACTACCCTGCTTAAAACTTCAATGCATACCATGTTTCTGAATATGTTAAAGTCTTAGCAACTTAACGTGACTTAAAAGGTACTTAAAGGGATTTGTATTCTGTCTACCTCTTCAGGCTTTAACTCTCTCCCTATTATATTTTTAATTTTCTTCTGCTTACTCAAATAGCCAGATTTAGTCTCCCATTGGCAAAGGGAAAATGCTGCAGTATGCTCGCATTAGTCTCCTTGTCTTTCCCAACCTGAAGTGCTCTTCCTCATTTCCCTCTCTTCCTTTCCCTCTTTTGCCAAACTAACAAATATTTATCCATTAATCCAAGCTTAAATGTCCCTTCTTCAGGCCTCCCTTGACTTCTTTGGGTATTAACACTTATGCTTTATTGCAATTATGTGTTCAAAGTCTGGCTTCTCTCTAAGAATGTAAGCTTTGTGAGGTCAGGGACCATGTCTATTTCACCTAGTACTGAATCTCTAACATGTAACACAGTGCCTGGTACATAACAGGTGCTCAGTAAGCACTGGTTGAAAGAACAAACACCCCTGACTTGCCTATTTCAGAACTCTTCTTACTATGGCACAATGCAACTTAATTTGCTGATCTTTTTCTTATATATTTAATTTATTTTGTGTTCACAGACTAAAAGTGATATTAGTAATATATAGAGAGGGTAAAATATATATTAATATCTATTTATATATAATAATATATGTAAAACAATATTATATATATTGCAGTAGACCTGAACAACATGAGTTTGAACTGTACGGGTCCACTTATATGTAGATGTTTTTCAATAGTAAATACTACAGCACTGCATGACTCGTGGCTTGTTGAATCCATGGATGCGGAACTGCGGATATGAAGAAACTGCACCTGTATGGAAGGCTGACTCTAAGTTATGAATATTTCGGACCCCACAAAGGGTCAGTGCCCCTAACTTCTATGTTGTTCAAGGATCATCTGTATATATTTAATACATTTAGTAATTAAGTTGAATAAATCTAGTAAATTCACATTGCTTCTTATTCAGAGGTCAAGCGCAAATGACATTTTATTTTTCAATGTATTTTTCTGGCATCCCAACTTTAGAGAGAAAAATAAATGAGTGATTTAAGGTGAAAAGGATTGGACCCCTCCAAAGGGAGCTTAGACAATTTCAATGTCTGAGAGCAGTCTTACCCATATTGGCTAAGCTATGGTCTGTTGCTGCCTGGGCATTTTCCTGGTGAGCTGGCATCATGAAGATTGACCAAGGTCTTCTCTCTGGAGGCCAGTCAACTCTGGAGGCCATTCTAAAAGTAATGGAAAACCTACTCGGGAAATAAAGTTCCAAGGCCTGTGTTCCTTGGCATGTCATTTCAGAAGTATAGCCTGTGGCCCAAACATTTTGCGTCAGGTGAAGCTGCCACAGTGAAGCTCATAGTAGATCTGATAACTCCGTTACTATAAAGAAAAAAACCAGAAAACCATTTTCAAAAGTCTTTTCTGGATGCTAGAAAAAAATTGTCAAATCAAATAGTTGTTATTAAATCAAAATTTTCTTTATGGCCATGGAAAATTGTCATGGATAATTTATATAAATCTATTTAGTTGGAAACCTACAGAGTGGTTTGCAGCCTCTCTCCATATGCTTTACTTTCCAGGATTTCTCAGCTTTCCCATCAGTGAAATGGAGACATTTATAATCTTATATTATATAAGATGGCTATAGAGCTAAGATAATGTAATATTTTTGAAATAACTTTGTATAAGATAAAATGTTATTCGTTCATCAAATATTTCTTGAATACATATGTTTCAGACCTTGTGGTAGGCCCAAGGGAGGGATATAAAACTGAGTAAGTGTCCTTGTTCTGACTGAGCTCACAGTTGAGGGAGGTGACAGATGAGGGCAAAATCATAATACGAAATGAACAAAACCCCAGTATCACAGATGGGGTAGCAATTAATTCTGTAGGGGGTTCGCAGAAGAGAAGATATTTGTCGTGGACTTGGAAGGATAGGTAAGATTTCACCAGAGGGAGAAGACAAGAAGGGCATTCTAGTCAGAAATCTACTTATAATCTGTAACAGAATATAACTGTTTTTAAAACAATGCTAAGTGGCCAGAAGATACCCAGAAGGTATATAAAAGAAATTTAATTGTAAGTTTTATTTATTTTTGCATTAAGAGAAGATAAGCTAAAGTCATAAAACGAAGCAGCATCAAGGACAACTGAAACAGAACGATAAGAAATGAAAGTTCAGTAGGGGAAACAGTAATCCGTGACTTTGTATATGCCCTAAAAATACATGAAGTCCTTGAGACCACCCCCAGAAACTTCATGAATCAGAAGAGGATGCTCCTGTCTTACTTAATGACCAGGCAAGTGAATATGTGGACCTAGAGATTAAAAAACAAATCAAAAATGACTAACAATATTTGATCAAGGATACATTCAAATGCCTTTTACAAAACAACTTCAACAACAATTCATGAACTAAGCAGAAAATGGGAGAATAGCTGAGTTCTAATTAAAATTATTATCAACACTTTGTGTCATAGGTGTAAAGGTCCATTACTCCTTTGTACCCTCTTAGCCCTTCTGCCAGGGGACTTCTGAGATGGATGAGTATTCTGATTTAGTTTTAAAGATAGAAATCTGTGCAAGACAAATTCAAGAAAAAACAGCAAAGTATTTTAAAGGTAAAGAATTCAAGGGCTTCCCTGGTGGCGCAGTGGTTGAGAGTCCGCCTGTCGATGCAGGGGAGACGGGTTCGTGCCCCGGTCCGGGAAGATCCCACATGCCGCGGAGCGGCTGGGCCCATGAGCCATGGCCGCTGAGCCTGCGCGTCCGGAGCCTGTGCTCCGCAACGGGAGAGGCCACAGCAGTGAGACGCCCGCATAACGCAAAAAAAAAAACAACAAAAAAAAACCCCTCAGAATCTTAGGGGAAACACACACATACGCACAGACTCATTTCTCACTTTCAGACATATTAAGTTAAATATCAGACATACTGTTTAAATTATCTAGGTGGATACCACTGAAAGTGAGAGGGGGTTCTATTTATAATTATCATCAGGACAATAGGTGCAAACTTAGACTGTCTTGGACAGGCTGGATGTATGGTGAGCTTAGTCATAGGAACCACACAAACTTTGTTAAACTGGGTAAAGCAAATGCTTTTCAGTCCCATGTAAGGAGCTCCTGGGGCTTCTGGTCTTGAAACACCAGAACTTTTGGCTTAGGCAGAATTTATTATCTAGGTGAGGATGGAGTGGGATAAGGACCAGTGTATAATATGTGGTTAAGAGCACTGACCACTTTCAAATCCTGGCTAATCAACTGTGGGACCTTGGGCAAGTTGCTTAATCTCTCTGTGCCTCAATTTCCTTAACAGTAAATTGGGAATAATAATTGTTATTGTGAGAAGTAAATGAAGTAATATTTGCAAAGGGCTTGAAGAGTGTCTGGCTCATAGGATTATATAAACGTTTGTTGTTTTTATAATTACCCCTATTTTATAGATTGCCAAATAATGGAAAAACAAAAGGAGCAAATACACGAAAGTTCAGGGTTAACCTAATAGTTAGGTTCACTTTAGGATAGTCAAAACGTGATTTAGGATAGAGAGAGGTGGAAACTTGGGTCTCCTTCAGAAAGAAATATTTCCAAGTTTTCTCTGGAAATGAGTGGAGGGGAGAAAGAGGTTCGACCAAGACCTTATTTTACTGGTTTAAAGTCTCTGAGGTGTCCAATGCTGGGTCAGATCTGTACTAGACCTGTTCCTCATATAATTGTATTGTCAAGGCAAATAAGGTTTGAGAAAACCCTGGAGACAGCCAGAACAACCACAGTGAGGTCCATGTTTATATGCTTACATTTTGTCTTGCCCACTAAGCTGAATCCTCTTCATTATTGTAAATAAAAATAATTGCAGCTCTCATTGCTGAGCATTTACTAGATGCCAGGCCCTGCCTTACATGCTCCACATGTACTGACTCATGTAATACCTACAATAAATATTTGAGGTAAGTATTGTTATTATCATCATTTTGCAGATGAAGATACTGAGGAATAAAGGAATTAATAATTTATTTATTTTTACATTTAATCAATGCTAGATACACATCAGGCATCTAATAAGTGTTTATTGACTTAATTTCATTATAAGTTTATTAATATTTTCTAGCGGAACCCATTCACCATGATTTTATTCAGTGGGAAGAAATTTGACAGTCTATTTAGAGGAAAAGCATTTACAACTGCCTTGTTACCCTTTCATACATTTGTCCTTGATATTTTGATTTCTGCAAGACTGAGAATTTGTCGTTATGAACATTTCAAATAACCTTTTAAGTATCACCATAGATATATAGATGTGTTAAATGAGATTTTAAATTCGGGAAATCAGCCTGACAAATGAATATGGACGATTTTTAATAAGTCATTTATATTTGGCTTTGGAAAGCATTATTGTGGATATCTTTTTCCTCCGAGGATTTGATTTCCTAATTATGTTTACCTCGGGACAATACTGTAACTGCTTGCATTTTCTGAGCAAACGCCAGCTGATAAGGGGAGGAGGCATTACTGAGGGGGCAGTTCTGTAAATGTCAGTAGGCCAGTCTGGGGTTAATGATGTGCTCTGAGTCTCCCATACAGTGGAAAATCCATACAGAACAATCCTCCAGCGGTTCCTATGCCTG
The DNA here is from genome assembly GCF_937001465.1 of Orcinus orca. Classification (NCBI taxonomy): domain Eukaryota; kingdom Metazoa; phylum Chordata; class Mammalia; order Artiodactyla; family Delphinidae; genus Orcinus; species Orcinus orca. Next base: position 125,083,427 of record NC_064559.1, read on the forward strand.
TGATAAAATGCATGAGTACGAGGATGCCAAGCAGAGAAAGAGGCACCAGGAAAGACATCAGCAGCAGAGAACACAGGGGAGACAGCACAGAGTAGCCATGAGAAGCAATTGATCAGGGAAACAAATAGAGGGTGGTAGTAAATTTTTATTCTCCTCTATGGGCTACTTTGCAATGGTACTTTGTACCCTATGTGATTGGCTACAAAAGCAGACATCACATTTTAATGTTTTGGTCAGTTACAGAAAACAATAACAGGGGAGAAATAGTATTCCCAAGGATATGATCATATCAATTTTGGTTGCTGCATTTAAAATTTAAAGGGCCAGGCTCATGAAATGAATTATGGTTAGATTAAGTGCTTTCCTAAATGCCAAACTGATGCACTGGCTTATCCCTGTTTCACTCTCATCACACCTCAGATTGATAAATGAAACGTGGGTACCGCCATAATATCATCAGTCTTGCTTCGTTAATAAAAGCTATTAGCCTCAATGATCCATCCATTCAATAAACACTCATTGAGTAGTAAGCATGGGCAGGTAAAAGTCTAGCGGGAGAGAGAAAAACTAAAAAACACTAAAACTGAATTACAATTATGTTAAATGCCACGAAGAAAAATTACATTGTTTCTCAGAACATTGTCTAGAAGGACCTATTCTAGACAGGTGTGTATGTTGGCAGAGGAAGGAAGGTTAAGAGAAAGTGTCCCTTCGTGAGTTACACGCGAGGAGACTTGAAGAATAAATAGAAATTGGCCAGGTGAAATTAGTGATGGAGTCAGGGCATGTAAGACTGATCTTACTCTATTCTTTATATAACTTCCATGTTAGGTACAAAAGAAACTTAGCCAGTTGACTATTTCTGGTGTGGCTGATTGGAGGGAAGGTAATGGAAATTGGAAACAACACAAAATAACAGTAGGGTACTAGATTGACATGTCTCTGTTCTAAAACACTTCTCTCCGCCCTGGAAAGCAGAGATGCGTGGTACAATTATAGAAGTGTCGGTGAATAGGTTGCCTCCTTTTAGGCTTTGAAGGTGTCAGAGGAGGGAAGAAAGAGTCCGTGGACTCGGTGGAACAGCAGCTGGGGGCTGTTAGGTCGCTTGTCCTCAGGGAAGCACATCACTGCGGGCTAACGCGGAGCTCTCCCTGGACAGACAGGCGAGGGCGTAATATGCCTTCTAAGGTTGGCAGATATAAAAAAACTCAGTTGGCAGATATAAAAAAATCCACCTCCAAAAACATTCTAAGGGGAATTCAGTGCAGTTCTAGAGCAAGGATTTCAAATCTAGACAACCTATTTATCACAATCATGTTGCTGATAATTTCTGGTATTTATTTTTATTGCAATATGAGGAAGAGGAGACTTCACTTTTTCTATGTCTAATGATGATTCTGTACATCACCTCAGAATAAATCTGACATTAAAAGTAAAAATGGGTTAAAATTCTATGTTTAAAAAAAACAAAACAAAACTGTGCAGGAGGCAGTCCTCAGTCTGGGAGATTTGAGAGGAAGGCTCTCATGATGTTCACAGTCCCCGCTATCACGTGGTATAAATTCTCAGGGAGGGAGTCCTTTGTCAGTAGCAGCATGTATAATCCCATTTTCTGCAGAGCAGATTTTATGTTCAAGTTTTTAATTCACATTAAGATTTAAAGAATTGCTCTTTAATTATGAAAATGTCGAAACATTTTTCTATAGTATCCTTTCAGAAAACAGATTCCTTGAGGAATGATTTAATCCAATGGTTAGAGAAATGATAGGAAAGCATAGGCTTCTTACCCACTCAGCTGGGGACGTGTGCATTTAGGTGTGAACCCCAGCTAGGAATATGCATTAGATTATTCTATTTTCATGAAATCAGGTGGGCTAAATGAGCAAATCCCACAAGTGTAGTTCTTCTGTAAGGGTCAGGGCTATATTGAGAGTTCATTCTCAAGTACAGATTTTTCCATCTGCAATCGAAGTTACCAAAGGTAATGGTTCCTCAGTCGCTATTATGCTTTATCAGTGTGAAGATTATGCTTTAATGCTAAATTGACTTCCCGTGGCCAATAACCTCACTTCACCAGGGAGTCCAGACTATTTGAGTTTTCTGCTATATGCCAGCTTGATCCTGAGGAGATATGGAAAGCTTCACAGTAAAGGTAATAATAATAGTTAATAGTTATTAAGCATTGTCTATGTGCTGGGCAATATTCTAAATGCTTTTGATGTTTTATCTCATTGACTTCTTCAAAAAACCCATGAAATAGATATTATTCTTATTTTCATTTTACAGATCAGAGAAAGGGAAATTATGAAAACTGGCTAGTCAAACATCTCAATTGTGATTAGGCTGGCAATCTGACTTCTCTACAAATTGTTACATCAGAAGTGAAGCATATTTTATTGATTCTTTTATTTTCAAAACATATTCAATTAAAAATTTATCTTAGTTCTTCCCTAGTCAAGTGTTTTAGTTTGCTTAGTGACACAAAATTTAGTGACCGTAGAAGCTAAACATTAGTAGAAACTAAACATTATTGGTCAATACTTGTGGACCAGTCCTAGGATATTAGTTTTGCTATCTTGCTTTGGTATTATCAGTTTGTAAGCAAATGGTAGCTTTTTTTTCCCTTTTCTCATCCCTCAAAGTGAGAAAATCATGAAGAGGTCTTTAAGAAATTTCCTTACAGGCATAGAGTATGCAGCATGCCTCAAATGTATTTAATCATGAACCCCTCTGTCTTTTGGGGAAGCATTTTGTGCAGTAAATGTTTCACAAGACACCCTTTGATAAATGCGTATTTTACCACCTTTTCATTTCTCAAATGACTCAAATCTGCATTTCTCTCTTCAAGACTTCCATAATTTCAAATCCAAAGGCCTCTTCTCATATCACATCTCATGACTTCCTAGTAAGTGACTTTATAGGCAATTTCTGACCCTGTTGGAAAATTCTCCTTTCTGGGTTTCCAGTTCACCATTTCCTTCCAGCTTTTTCTCTTCTTCTCGGTCGTCTCTTCTCAGTTTTCTTTATTAACTTGTCTTTATATAATTTTTCAATGTTAGTGCTCCCTAAGGTCTCATCCTTAACTGTCTTCTCTTCTGTCTCAGTGCAATATTTCCAGTTGCTTCATTTAGACTTTTACACTCACCCTTACTTTACACATCTTCCCTTTCTTTATAAAAATTGAAGTATAATTGATCTACAACACTATGTTAGTTCCAGGTGCACAACATAGTGATTCAATATCCCTATATATTACAACACGATCACCACAATAAGTGTAGTTACCATATGTCACCACACAAAATTATTACAATATAATTGACTATATTCCCCATGCTTTACACGTCATCCCTGTGACTCATTTATTTTTTAACTAAAAGCGTGTACATCTTAATCTCCCTGACCTATTTCTCCACTCCCCATGCCCCCCCCCCCGGCCACCTATTTGTTCTCTGTATCGATGACTCTGTTTCTGTTCTGTTTGTTCATTTGTTTGGTTTTTTAGATTCCACATGTAAGTGCTATCATATGATATTTGTCTTTCTCTGTGTGACTTATTTCACTTTGCATAGTATCCTGTAGATCCATCCATGTTACCAGAGATGGCAAGTTTTCATTCTTTTTTATGGCTGAGTAGTATTCCATTGTATATATATATGTGCGTGTGTATGTATATGTGTGTGTGTGTATATATATATCACAACTTCTTTGTCCATTTATCTGTTGATGGACGCTTAGGTTGTTTCCATATCTTGGCTCTTGTAAATAGTGCTGCAGTGAACATCTAGGTGCAATATCGTTTCAAAATAGTGTTTTTGTATTCTTTGGGAAAATCCCAGAAGTGAGATTGCTGGATTATATTGTAGCTTTATTTTTAATTTTTGAGGAACCTCTATACTGTTGTCCATAGTGATTGTACCAATTGACATTCCCACCAACAGGGCATGAGGGTTCCCTTTTGTCCACATGTTTGCCAACATTTGTTATTTATTGTCTTTTTGATAATAGCCATTCTGACAGATGTGAAGTGATATCTTATTGTGGTTTTGATTTGCATTTCCCTGATGATTTGTGATGTTGAACATCCTTTCATGATCTGTTGGCAATCTGTATTTCTTCTTTAGAAAACTGTTTGTTCAGGTCTTCTGCCCATTTTTCAATTTGTTTGTTTGTTTTTTTTGATATTGAGTTGTATTAGTTCTTTGTATATTTTGAATATTAACCCCTTAGCGGATATATCATCTGCAAATATCTTCTCCCATTTGTAGGCTGCCTTTTTGTTTTGTTGATAGTTTCCTTCGTTTTGCAAAAGCTTTTTAGTTTGATGTTGTCCCATTTGTTATTTTTGATTTTGTTCCCCTTGCCTGAGGAGCTATATTGAACAAACTATTGCTAAGATCAATGGCAAATAGCATACTATGTTTTCTTCTAAGAGTTTTATGGTTTCAGGTCTTATATTTAGGTATTTGATCTATGAGTATATTTTTGTATATGGTGTGAGAAAGTCCTCCATTTGATTCTTTTGCATGTAGCTGTCCAGTTTTCCCAACACTCAAATTTGAACCTTCACCTTCCCAGTACGAGGGCTTTCTATGACTTGTATGGCAGAAGAGAGAGGTTAGAAACTGCCTCATACTGGACTGGCACAGGTCTTTGCTGTTCATATTTCATTGACCATAACTAATCATAGGGTTTTGTCTAATGAGAGTGGAACTGGGAATATTAGTCTTCCATGTACCCAGGAAAGAAAGAGGAACGTCCATAAGCAGTTTAGCACCAGAATTATATCGCAATCATCTTTATATCTCTAGTACTTGGCAGAGAGCTTGGCAATAAACATCAAATAAATGTTTCATAAACTGAATCTAATCTAGCTAAAACTTGAGTCATTTTACAGATGGGAAAGCAGAGTCCCCCAAAGGAAAGTAACTTTCCCCAAATTACTCAAGTAGATATTAACAGAAGTAGAACAAAAGTATAAGTCTATTGCTCTTTTTACTACACTTGCTGTTCATGGAGGAATTTGTTCTGGAAGAATTATATGATTTTGTGAAGTTGAGCATTGTCTCCATTAAGATTGTGAGTTTGTTTGTTTTATTGCTTGCTTTAAATTTTTGCTTACACAGTTACCAGAGATATGGCATGAACTATATCATGAAACTGATTCAAATACAATCGAAAAAAAACTAAGTACAGATTCTCAGCTGGTTTCCAGGAAACACCAATAACTATTTCTGGCTCCTAAATAGCCCATATATGTTTGACTGGAATTTCTCCTTTGTTACATGATTTTTAATTGCATAGCAAATACGTTTATTAGCAGAAAAAAAGAAGGTTGAAAAGAGAACCACAGTATCATAGACTGTTACCTATTCTTACTTCTTTAGTTCTTTACTGCATTTTATGAAATAATAATTCTATGTATTTGCCTAGCAATTTGGGACCTATTTTCCCATTTTATCCTTACTAATTTTTAAATCAGTAGGTAGGGATTCTCTCAGTGCTATTTTATCTAAGAAAATATTAAGATTCTATGGCTACTCTAATATCTTTTTGGGGCAATCTTACTTATTTCAAAGCTTGGTGGTCTTGTTTACTTTATACAATACTCAGGGTTCTCCTCAAAACTCCATGGAGATTCTCCCTTAAGCTCTACTTCTACTAGTGAAATTCCACTTAAATATACATAAATTATTCTTAAATGCAATGGTTCTAAAAAAATTCATAATCTTCCTGCCTGCTCCCAAAACTCCTCAAACAAATAAACAAACAGTGGCAGAGACCGCTGGCTGTAATGTGTGGCTGACTTTTAGTCAATGGCATAGGAATTCAAGTTATGGATATCCCTTCTGAGTCTGGTCCATACCATCTTCCTGGCCCACAACAAATAAACCAGCAAATAAAGAAACAACAACAACAACAGCAACAACAGATTAACAAAAAAATTTCTTTCTAAGTTTTTCCTTGACTGGAGATGACTATGCCAAACTTGGAAGCCATATTGTTGAAAACGGCAGAGATTTTGTCAACCTGAGTTCTTAAATGACTATAGGGAAAGACCCCTATCACCCTTTTGGACTGAGATTTAGAAACCTCAATTTGCTCATCTATGAAATGGGAATAATAGCTACTTTATTTCAAGAACTAAATGAGATAATGTAAACAAAACATTTATTTTCATGTATGTCCATAGAAGACACGTGATAAATTTTAGTTTCTTTCCTTTCTTCCATCCTCCCTTAGATGCGAGAAAACAATCCTTTTTCTTGCTTTCTAAGCCACTGATTCCACTACCATTTTTTCCATTCTCTACCTGGCAGAGAAAACAGTAGTTATGAGACTGAAACTTTGTTAACTTCCTATTGCCAAATCTACACATAAACGTGGATCCAAATCCCATTTCTCTCCTTTCCTCCTGCTCTAGTCATACTCTTGCTATTGAGTATTAGCCAGTATTTACTGATTAGTGTGTGCCAGGCAATATGTGAAGCTCTGCATGGATTATATCATTAGACCTCATGAAGTAGGCACGATTTCGTATCTCCATGTTGCAGGCAGAAGAATTAAGAGCAGAAAAATTTAAGCAATTTGTTCAAAAAGCAAGCATGGTAGAACCTCCATATATCTTTAAACTCTCTCACTCTATGTTCACTTTCTGTCTGTGTTTAAACATGCTTATATCCCCACAGTCTTGAGAAAAGCCATTCCCTGAAACTACTGTTCCCTCCTTCATTACCTTCATTTGCTGTCTTTATTTCCTCACTCTCACCCTTCAAGAAACCTGGCTTACATCCTCACCACTCAAATAGTTTGCCCGTATTTTCTGGTAACACGTCCAATGGAGACTGCCTTCTTCTTATATCACTCAACCTTTCTGAAATATTTAGTTCTGTTGACTACTCTCTCTTTCCTGAAACATGCTCTCTTTTCCTTAGCAAACTTTTCACTCCACACTACTCTTGTAGCCACTCTTTCTCAGCCTAACTTTGGGGGTTCATTTTCCTCTATTTCTTACATGTTGGTATTCCTCAGGGTTCTTACCCCAAATTATTATTTTTTTTTTACTCTAAATATTCTGCTGTTAATATCAATCACTCCTGTGGTTTCAATTACAAAATATATGCCACGTATTCCTACCTTATCTAGTCTACCCGTTGTTTTTGATTTCTATAGCCATTTAATCAAGTTCTATTTAGCATTCCCAATTTAGGTGCTGCACAGGCAGCTCAAACTTAACATTTCTAAAACTGAATGTATAACCTCTCTTCCTCTCTAAATATCTTTCCTTCTAGCAGTTCTCCCTCTAAATTTCCCTGTTTTGGCAATTTGCCCATTTGTCCAAGTTGGAAGTGGCCCCTCATCTTTGGATCTGCTCCTTCAGTCATCCCCTATACCCAATCAAGTTCTAAGTCTTGCTAATTAACAAGAAATTCCATTTCCTAAATATAATTCAACTTGATAGGCTTTTGTTCATTCATCATTACCTACCATTTGCCATTAACCATGCCTCCTGAGCATTGAATGCTGAAGGTACATTATTTGCCATTCTCATAAAAATATTTGTCAGAAGGTTTGCAACTATTTGAGGATTCACCTCTCCTTCTAGATTGTGAGAGTTTTTAAAAAAGGAAGCTTGTCTTTGTTACAGTGAATTGGACACTCCCTAATTTGAAAATATATTTGCTAATAGTCCAGTTCACTGAAAGGCCATTTGCCAAATGACTGGGTTCATCAGAGTTACCACATTCATCAATTTATTCCAAATGGTTTTCGTAGTTAAAGCAGTTTGGCTGTTTAAGTTTGATTCCCAGTGATGAAATATGATTTTCTGCATATTAACTTTTTAATGTTGATATATCATCTGAGAACCTGACCAAAAAATAAAAAACTATAAATGCTAAAGGTTAGAAAAACAGCATCAGTATTAATAAAAACAAAATTCTCAAAGGAGAAGCTGTTTTCCAACCTACCCCCTTTTCGCCCTGTTTTATATTTAATGAGACCATTTGTCTACCTCTGAAATATTTTCAGCTATCTTTGAATGTCATTTTCTATTTTAGTAAACTTTAAGAATTCTCCTATTTCTTTTGCCATTTCCTCAAACGGCATACCAGCTTTCCTTTTATATCTCTAGCATTTAAAGTTTAAGATTAAATTAAACTTTAATTAAGAGTAAACTTTAAATTTAAACTCAGAGGCACTAAAATAAATCAGAATTTTAAATTAAATTAAATTTTAATTAAATGAAATATTTAAGTTAACTTTAGAATTAAATTTAAATTTATCTAAAAGAATCAGAATTAGTTTAAAAATCACATTTCCATAAAACTAAAAATGTAACTTCTATTAAGGAAAAATTAGGGTATCGTGACTTGGTTGGTAGCAATTTGAAAAATGATTCTTGAAAACGCAAAAAACAATGAAAATAAATGACCACAATGGACCAAATAAAAAGATGGTAAAGAAAGGTAAAAAATAAATTGAGTAAAAATACTATGAAAGCTAACAGATGAATGCTAAAAGGTTGGCTCAATATAAAATGGCATTTTATAAAGGAGTAAAAATCAGTGTAAGTTGAGAATTCCCATATGAAAACTAAGATTTTGCTTATTACATATGAACTACTTCATATTCAGTCATCAAATCAAATACTGTTTTTAAAACCTATAAGATTATCTTTTGTCAAGTCAAAATATTTATTGGGTTGGTTGTCAGTGAACCAGCCATTTGGTGAACTGATTTTTAGTGACTTTGTCTACTGTTTGCCACCAGCAAATTTGCCTGTACTCTGCACCTTTCTCCAATTTCTACAACTTTCTTGTGTTCATTGAAGCCTCTCTTCCTCATGACATTCTTCTTAAGGGATGTCTGCTAACCCTTTTACAACCAAGCTACTTTAAGCTTCTCTGGTCAGAGGTTTGTTGTTTGTTTTCCTCTTTTCAGGTTCACCTTCTTTTCCCTGGCCAAGGCTTAGTTCTATACTTTTTTTCTCTGTTCTATCCCTAGGCAATTTCATCTTGCCATGGCTTCAGTCACTATCTTTCTTTGAGGAAATAATTTACCAGTCCATGGCTCTAGACGTGACCCAGATCTCCATGGGCATACCCCACGTGCACTTGGATGTCTCAGAAACGCTTTAGACTCAATGTTTCCAAGACCAGAGGTATATTCCTCTCTTCTTCCCCACCACTCCAACGCTCTGATCTTCCTTGAAGTTTCATATTTTAGGACATGGCACCAAATTTCCCTCCAGTGGCATAAGCCAGAAACTAAGGAGTTATTCATGCCACCCTCTCCTTGTCAGTCTCCAAATTCAACGCATCATTGATTCTTCCATATATTTGTCAAATATATTTTCATCATTCCTTTCCATTGCCACTATTTTAGTCTAAGCTTCCATCACCTCTTGTTGAAAGCACTATCACAGTCTGTTACCTACCTTATGGGGTTGTGTGAACTAAATTTTTACACCTAAAAGCTTAGAACAAAGTTTGACACCTAGTAAGCACCCACTAAATGTATGACAACTTAACAAAGGTAGTATGTTATTTTGTCTCCCTCATCTTCTCTTTTCTTAAGCTTTATTTTAAAATATTCAATATATTTCTAAAATAAAAATCAGATTTTATCGCTATCCTCTTTAAAACGTTTTAATAGCTCCACATTACTCCTAAAGACCTAAATTCATAACATGGCTCACATGATCATGCAAGTTTTAGCCCCTGAATATCTTTCCATGTCCCTTGGAGACCTTGCTCCTTCTTTGGGCTCCAGGCATTGACCTTTTAAGACCCTGGGATTTTTTTGTGTACTTTTCTGTGCATGCCTCTTTCTACCTACCCCAGTACCCTTTGCTATGAAGCTCCTCTTCCTCTCTTTTTTTTTTTTTTTAGTAGACTTTATTTTTTAGATCAGTTTTAGGTTTATAAAGCTTAGTGGAAGAGTGTGGAAAAGTGTAAAATTGAGCAGAAAGTACAGAGAGTTGTCATATACTCTTTAACCTCTCCACAGGCACAGCCTTCCCGACCTTCCTTCTCTGCAGACTCCCCACCACTAGATGCATTTCATTGGCTCTCATACAACCATATCCTCTTCTTCAAACACCACTTTGAGACTGTAATTTTTTCTTGTGATTATTTGTTGCTGTCTCTTTTCTTTGCAAGGCATAAACCCCATGAGGGCAAAGACTATGTTTATGATTGCTTATCATGTACTTCCCAAGATCTGATCCAGAGCCTGGCAATGTAGTAAGAAGGTCTTCAATAAACATTCATCATTGTGATTGAGTGTCATATATCATTTAATCCTATATAGTCTCTGGGTAAAACATAGTGCTGCATAATTACCATTTCAGAACTTTGAAAACCTAAACTAAAAATGAACTGTAATTTTGCTATTTGTTTCTGTCTCAGACTAATTTAGAGTCTGCATTTATAACTGTTCTTGTACCGTAGCTCTTAAAAATTAAGCACAGATGTTACATTAAGTATACACACACTGATGGAAATAAAATTATTCTGTCATGTATTAAGTATAAGAATTCCTTTCTGCTTTCACGTTTTTCTTGTCTGTTTTCAAACCTCAAGTGTTCGTTTCCCTCCTCTAAAAATGTGCTTATCTTACCTGAGAGGTACATATTACCACAAGGGGGCAGGGATAGACAAATATTCAGTTCTTTTGACTCAGAGTTCTGTATCATGAGGTTATTTGTGTTTGTTATTTGAGTATATTTGGGCCATTATTTTCTTTTTTGCATGAGTTTCTTTTTTTCATTTGCCATTTAGTTTAAAATATATAAGTACTATTACCCTTTTCATACAATATACATCTTAAAAGATGAACAGACCTCTACTACACAAATTATAGGCATGAAACAACTCATCTCTTCACTACATTGAGTAACTTTACAGAGTTATAAGGATGATATGCCAGACATTGCAGTGAATTAGTCATTGGTAATTTTATAGTTAGTTTCTCTTCTTCTGTTTTATCATTGGCCTACACATACACATACACACATATATGTTGGTGGAGGGAAAAGGAGATTTCATGCTTTTTTTTTTTTGAATAAACATTTTAGGGAGTACTTAAGTATTTATGGCATAGAAATGAGAAATTGAACATTTTAGGGGGAATAGGATATCACAGTATAGTTTGCTTTATTGTTCTATCTTTTGTGCACTAAACACATATTCATCCTCTTGTTCACTTTAATGGAGAAAAACACATCCTGAGATATATGACAGAATTTCTTGACAGAATTCTCCTAAACAGTTTGGTGATCTAAGTACATGACTAATTTCATTTAATTGGTAATTTCAAAATTTAGTTCTCTGTAAATGAAGAACCCATCAAATTTAGAGTTGAATTTTAAGACTGTCAAGTTTAATGTTAATGATAACAAGATGATTTGTATGTGAACAAATTGGTTGGAGAAAGTTTAGAAGAGAAGGAGGTTTTTTTAGAGAAGCTAATAGCAGAAAGAATAAGACTTTGATTCAGATTGGGAGCCACCAAAGAACACATGGGCCGTTTGAAGACAAGTCATCTAAACTTGATGCTTTTCCAGGCTTCTGTGTCTGCCCTTGCTTGCCTTGCTCTGGGATAATACTTCGTCCTACCACCCCTCTCATTTTCCCCCAGGCCGTGCAAGTAACTGGGCATACCTGTCATACTCTAATCCCTTGAACTCATGGAAGACATTGCTAATAGATCACAACACTCCCCGATCCCACTAAATCTGGCTTTAATACCTTTCTCAGTACAGCTTCTCAGAATAGCTCAGATACCAATACCAATTAATTACAGTTGGTTTATGAGGTGAAACATACTTTCCATCTTGGTGACTTAGCCCAAATTTGTAGCTGGTTAACTCGGACCAGGATTGGGTGGCTTTGGAGAATATAATTTTGACTTGACTATGAAAATGTTTGCTGAACAGAATGTTCCTTCTTCCATACACATGGCAACAGAAGAATAAACCATTTAGCCTGAGGGTGAGAAAATAAAAGCAACTAAAAATTCTTATAATTGTATTAATCTAAGTCAGTCTGAATTAGAATATTCATCCATAAGCACCATACAAAAGGGACAGGTTTATTTTGTTCTTCACTGTATCTCCAGCATCTAGCCAAGGTCTGACATATACCAAGGACTCAATAATACATGATGAGTGAATGAGTGAATGGTGTTTTATGCCACATGATTTTCCCCATTTAATGAGGTAGTTTTTCACTCTAAGCTGGTGAGTAATCTGAAGAAAGGGTTCCTGGAGAAGTAAAAGAGAGAGTTTTCTTGAAGGGTAACCCGTGGCCTTTTGGAAGCTAGCAACAGGAAGATACCAGCAGTAAAAGCTGGGAAACCTGTTGAATGCCTTATTTATTCTGTTTCACTTCAAATCATCAAAGAATCATATGGAAGACTTTGGAACAAATGAAGATTTCTCATGAGTCGATATGGATACTATTAAATTGGACATGAAATATTAGATATTGATACTTCTCTGAGACCCTATCTCTCAAAATATTTAGTTCAACTCAATTTTTTGAGGGGAAATATTTCAACATCTTTCAAGGACCTTTAATGTGATTTCTATTTCTAAAGGTCAGTTAAGTCCCAGGTTAATTCCTTTTAAGCACTGCTGTCCTAACCTAAGAATAGAAGGCTCAAAACTGAGAATCTTGTTATTCATCTGACCAAAATAAGCATAAACAATTTTTAAGTTTAATAAAGTGTCATAGAAGCAAATGGCCTCTGGGCCATTTGTCTTTTTTTTTTTTTTTTGTGGTACACAGGCCTCTCACTGTTGTGGCCTCTCCCGTTGTGGAGCACAGGCTCCGGACACGCAGGCTCAGCGGCCATGGCTCATAGGCCCAGCCACTCCGCGGCATGTGGGATCTTCCCGGACCGGGGCACGAACCCGTGTCCCCTGTACCGGCAGGCAGACTCTCAACCACTGCGCCACCAGGGGAGCCCCATCTGTCATATTTTGACATGTTAAGGAAAAAGGTTATGAAATGCTTCAGAGCTAAGTAACTAAATATATTAGTTCCTTAGATATTGTCTATGTCAGTGCTGTCTAATAGAACTTTTTGCTATAATGGCAATGTTCTCTATTTGTGTTGTTCAATACAGTAGCCACTAGCTATATGTGGCCATTGGGCACTTGAAATGTGGCTACTGCAACTGAGGAACTAAATACTTAATTTTCTTTACAATAAGTAAATAAAATTTATATTTAAGTAGCCATATTTAAATATACGGTACTATATTTGGATAGTGGAGGCCTAGAAGAATAAATGCCTAATTAGACTGCTGAAATTTTTGAAATGAGATATTGAAATTTTCGACCAACAAGATCACAGACCCACCAGAGGAAAACTTCAAAATTGTAGTATGGGAATTTTAAAAAGCAACAAGTTAAGCATCTCCCAAGTGCTACACTCTGCTAGGCAATTGCATATTTACCATCTCAGGGAAAGCTTATAACAACCCTACAAGTACAGGTTTTATTTTCATTTTACAGGCAAGAAGTCAGATGCGAAAACTTCTTCGTGGAAATAGGATTAGAACTTAATACCCATCTGGTTTCAAAAGCCATGCTTTTCTAAAATTTGAGTGAGCAGAAGAAAACTACCAAGGTGCAATTGTGAATGCGTGTCTATGAGGTGAGGTCAGGGCTGGATTGAGTGTCACATCCAAATATTGGTCTAGAACTTTTTTAAAATTAATTTTTATTGGAGTATAGTTGCTTTACAACGTTGTGTTAGTTTCTGCTGTACAGCAAAATGAATCAGTTGTATGAATACACACATCCACTCTTCTTTAGATTTCCTTCCCATTTAGGTCACCACAGAGCATTGAGTAGAATTCCCTGTGCTATACAGTAGGTCCTCATTAGTTATCTATTTATACATAGTAGTGTATATATGTCAGTCCCAATCTCCCAGTTCATTCTAGCCCCCATCTTCTCCCCTTGGTAACCATAAGTTTGTTTTCTCCATCTGTGACACTATTTCTGCTTTGCAAATAAGTTCATCTGTACCATTTGGTCTAGAACTTCTTAAATTCCTTGTCACTAAGGCTGGAGCTGGTTTCTAATGATGTAACAGGGTTGAAGCTAAAGGTGGGTCAGGTGGTCTGGGCTGGGTCGAAGAAGGATGGTGAGGCCAGGGCAGAGGCGGGCACCAATGGAGAGCACTTCTGGGTGAACATCAGTCTCATAGAATACTGGCCCTCGGGTACATGGGCGACAAACTAGACTTGCTATTTCCATAAGAGTTGCTGACTTATGACAGCATCCTTGGCTGTAATTTTATGGTTGGATACGTTGATGTTACTTTTCTCTTTAATAATGCTCTGTGACCTGATTTCATCCTCATTCATCATATAGCTTATGCAATGCAACGGCATTCATCTGGTAAGTGTGAGTCAGGGCACTTCCCTGTTATAATTGTGTAGAGAAACAATTTCTGTAACACCAGAAACTGTGCTTCCTTATGGTGAGGAGGACGGAGTCACGCCTCTACTTGCTGACTGTATCTTTAGATCTAGTGCCTCCGGGTATATGTATTTTCATGAGAACCTAAATCACCTTGTGGAAAATGTATCCTGTATTCTTAGAATAAAAGGATAACAGCATTTTCCTGGCTGGTCTTTAGAGTGGGTGCCACAAAAGCTGGATTGGGCACTAGTTTGAATATTAAATAAAGGAATTTATTTAAAGAAGGCTGAATACCTTTGTTGAAGAACTGGCTTTCCCAATGATTGAAATGAATTAGATATGAATGATGACCAGAGTATCTATATCAAGCTAGCCCTATATCTTGCTGAGATTCTTTTAAAACTAGAAATCCAGTATTAGAATTCTTTGATAAAGATTCAAATTCTGAGACAGGGTAATATGACCTAACCTGTTTCGAGTGGGGCTATGAATGGTCGGGGATATCTTTGAGGTCCAAATATGAATCTGATGCAAGAGAGGAGACTGATAAGAGTATCAGTCCATGGAGATAGTGGCTAAGAGGCAGCATGTGAGCCAAAAACAGGATATGAAAAGGAAACTGGATTTCTGAAAGTGCAGATGAAATGGTGCATCAATTTTCAGGTCCAGAGGAGAAGGGGAGCTGCAGAAGAAACACCGAAACAGAAACAAGATTGTCACAAGGTGGTGAGGGAGCAAATTACCTGAATTGGATCCCACTTACATTTGAGCAAATGTGCTTCCTGGAGCTGGGGGATTTGTTCTTAAAAGAACCAGTCCTGTAGGACAGGCGTCTTGCCAAAGTTCAGGTTGGCTTCACTGCTGCAGGAACAGACACATTTTGCAAATTCCAAATATTCATAGCTAGGGAAGAGCTCAATTCCCAGGAAATGATTGTTCTTTATTTGATATTCTTAAGCATCAAACATATATTAGATGATATGTAGCTTTAGAAAGTTGAATGGAATTTCTGCAAACATAGCCCAATTGCTGAATTTCTTCTGGAAAAATAAGAAGAAATCCAGCTGAAGAACTGTGTCAGAAGCAATTTCTCTCCCTCCCTCTCTCTTTCTCTCTGTGTATGTGTGACCTTTATAAATGAGGATGATAAATCTCCTTTCCCAAAACTTATCTCAGCTTTGGGAAAGGGAAGTGAAAATGTTTTGCCCACTTGAGGGTGAGGTTATCTAAGTACCATAGTACAAAATTTGTTAGAGTCTACTTAATTTAAACTCTGACTATACCCAAAGCACTCTGTTCTGCTTCACGTGTGCTAAAAGGCCTCCTGCAGTTCATTCTACCTCTCAGTCATTCACACTCCCCGCCCACTTTGTAGGGGAAGACAGGCTGCTGTCAGCCTACGGAAAACACACCCTGGGTTTCATGTATTATAGGGAACTCTCTTATAACACATATTCATTTTTCTCTTCTTTTACCAAGTACACAGTTGGCCATGGAGCTGGAGCTGCATGTGGCGCTGTGATAAGTAATACAGAGACTAGAAGTGTTACCCTCCTTACTGCCCATAAAAGTCAGCTCACATTTTTCTTGCCATATACATGCAGGTAGGTCTGTTAACATGCTCAGATACATGCAAAACACATATTAGGATTGAGTTAATAGTTCAAATCCATTCATTCTTTCAATAACTATGTATGTTGAGCACATTCTATGAGCAAGAACTGACCTCATGAATTGTCTCCAAACCTTATTTTGTGTGTTCTTTCCTCCTGTATTTTATTCTCTTTCTTCTTATTTTAAGCAGATAACTTTTGTTTCTTGCCTCAAAGGTTTGTTTTGCAAAGCAGAAAGTAGAAACTCTTTGGAAGCAGCCCTCTTTTTGCTTTTCTAAAAGACTGTGCTCACAAAGAATGGAGAAGTAGAGAGAGACAAATACCTTCCCCACTGAGAAAGGACAGAGATTTCTCAGACGATGGTGGGAGCAGAGGCTTCTGGGTCTGCCAGCAGAACGGTCCTGCCCCTTTTCCTTGGCAGTACCCTTGGCAATGGCAAGACTCGAAGGGTACCCAGAGAGGCTGGCCCCAGGCCACAGAGTTCTCACCACTCCCAGTAAAGATCCCCAGGGCCTCATGTGTAGCACAGAACAGATGGAGGCCATGTGACACAATGTGAGAAGAAAAAAATGGGCTTTTCTGCAGTAGTCAGTGTATAGCAAAGGCTGGATAGGCCTCTGAAGTGCCTTGGGACAGAGTAAGACACCCCACTTAGATTTTTATATAATACTAAGGAAAGAAGGACAAACCCCAGCATTAATTATTGGGATTAAAATTCTCTCAGATTACTGGAATTTGGATTTTAAGTCAGTTAAGCAGGGTGGGATTTGCACAGCTGGATCTGTTGATTAATCTTCCTACCTGTTATCACTCTCGCAGAGAACATAAATTTTAAACAAGTGATTATTGTAAATATAATGGAGGGATTCAGGGTAGTTTGGACACAGAACTGGGGGCCTAGTTGGGAGTGTGTTTGCGGGTAAGGTGGAGAGGAGGAAATTATTCCTTGAAAGATTTTTTTAGCTGTTATCTGCAGGATAAATATGAGTTAGCTTGGTTAAGGGGACATAGGAAGGAGGGTTGGAGAGTGTTCCAGGCAGTGAACAATATGTGGAAATGTCCTGAGGCAGAAAAGAGCTTGTATCAGCCAGTGTGACTAAGACATGAAAATAAGAGAGAGAATGGCTGGGACAGAGGACGAAGTGGAGCCAGGCCTCAGGTTGTGTGAGGTCTACTAGACCATATTAAACAATAATCGTGAGCGACATGGAAAGCCACTGAAGGATTCTAAGTAGGTGAAGGACATCAAAGATATGAGATTTTCTAAGATTAACTTTGGCTGCACCTTGGAAAATAAACAAACTGAAAAAGAGGATATGGAGTAACAGTTAATAGGTCTTATGATTATGGTAGGTTGGACTAGGTTGTAGCAAGAAAGATGGAGAGAAGTTGATAAAAACAGATTTTTAGGAGATTGAATCAATAGACCCTGATGAGGTGGCGGGGGGGTAAAGAGAGAGAAAGTTGCCTGTGTTTCTGGTTTGAGCAACAAGACAGAGGAGGTAAAATTATGGATTTAAGAAATACCAGTTGAAGAAAACATTTCAGGTTTTTTGAGCACAATGTGTTTGATCTGCTTTGGCGAATTCTATATGCACAACATATAGAATTCTATATGCAATTTTATATGCACAACAACTATATTATTGAACTTAATAATAATTCATTAGTAGACTAAAGGTGAGTGTAATGAGTACTGTAATAGTGCTAAATTAAAAGTAGATGATTTTATTTCATTAGCTACGTTAAAAAGAAATTAAAATGGGGATGAGCTGTTACTGACAAAATTAACAACCATGACCAAGAAACTTTCCAAAGATAGACTGTGGCACAAATAAAATTTCTTCAGATTTCCAGATGACAGCAAGAAGGTGATAAAAGAAAGGTTATGAACTGGCTAACACAACACCCTGAAACAGAAGGACTGAGAAGATATTAAGTTCTCCCTTAATTTCAAATATATTGGGCTTGCAAATTATTAGTATAAACAGTGGACATTCCATCAAGTAACTACGAGGACAGACTGTCTGTATACTTTCACAGTATATACACAGTATATATACATTGACTCCCCTGGGTGAATCACCTCCAGGAACCATGAACCGAATGGATAAATATGTGGTTTTCGGTCAGAAAGGTCTTTACACCATTGAATTGTAATGATGGTGATTGGTTGCTAAGCTTGTCACTTCTCTGCCCTCTACCTGCTAAGAACTTTCATTACAAAACTATCCATTTGGCTTCTGGCACAAGTTCATCATAAAGCTTGCCACAGATTGAAGAATCCAGGTAGTTTCTAGCCAGTCTTTTCTTTCCTGCATACAGGGGCTCACAGTAGAGACCGTGTGTGTTCACAGAATCATAGATTTTCCTCAAAGGAAAGAGAAAATGAAAGTAGAATAGATGCTTCAGGTAGCAAAATAGGTGGATAACCAATAAGACATTGATCTTAATGACATTGATCTTACCCTACTTTGTAGTATATAGTTAAATGGCAAGTTTTCTTCTTCTGAGATAAGAATAAACTACAAATAGCAGACAAGAAAGTGCTAAAGGGTTTCAAGGTGCCTAACACAGCCAAGCAGCATTTGGGCAGAATTTGATTACAAGGCAGGTTGCAACAGTTGGGGAGCATTTGGCTGGGGGACATTTTGAAAAGGAAAGAGGAAAAGACTATGGAGAAGGAAGCCTGTTGTTCTCAGCAATACAGTCTTCCTTGTAGCCTTGTGCCTGGAAATTTTTCCTTCCCATATAACACTCATGGAGCAAGAGGCCATCTACTCAATGGGTGGTTGTGAGGATGAAATGAGATGACACATCAGGGATGCTTGGCTCGTTGCATATGCTTCATAAATGTTGGCTATCATCATTATTAGTCAGGCTGGTTAACAAGGCCAGACATGAGATGTGACCTATGAGGTCATTTAAACTGTGGCAGTGGGGGGGAGAGTACTCATATGTATGATGCTTAGGCACTTTGCTAGGCACCTGATGTAGGTCCTTTCCCTTTATTCTCACATCAAATATATGCAGAGTATTAACATCTCCATATTACAGAAGGAGAAATTCTGACTCAGAGAAGTTAAAACAATTTGTCCAAGGACACACAGTTTGTCAATGGTGGAGCCAGATATAAAAGTCTATCTGATTACGGGCTTCTTCCAAGGATCTGTTTTTTACAGTATGTTTCAAAGAGGTCTGGGTTAGAGCAAAGGGAGCTAGCAAGGGGAAGGTATGAAATTTGGAAACTAAGTAGAGAGGAACATAAAAATGTCAGCACAGTGCTCCCAGACCATGTGCATGCCTCCACGGCTCGTTCCATACTGTAATTTGTGGATTTATTTGGATGGCCTCATTGACTAGACTGCGTGCATCTCCTGAGAAGGGAGATGACTTTCTCTCCATCCTCAGCGCCATGTTCAAAGTCTAGAACATAGTAGGTGCTCGTATATTTGTTGAATGAATTGATTCATTAAACCAAGCCCGGAATTTCATGTTACAGCACACAAATGTATGGAAACAGGTAGCAATACACAAGCAAAATCAATGGCATCTGTAAGCAGAGATCTTTTTACAGCAAAGTAATGTGTCCTGTAATAATATGTTTGTCTCAACCTGTTAAACAGAGTGTTGTTATGCACATTAACTTGAGGGCAGACCCCTTCATTCTCATCACTGTATCCCTCAAATTCTCAGACCAACACATTTCATGTAGTAGACAGTCAATAAATTTTCGTCAAATTCTAAAAGAAGTTAACGGTTTAAAATCATACATGATTTTCATATTTTTGGGCAGGAGTTAATATTTCCATGTCATTGAAATTTGATGCGTTAACAACTTTGAATCTTAATACATGAAATGTATATGCAATTTGTAGATTTTAAGATTTAAGATTTAAATTTAAGATTTTAAGATTTTTAAGATTTAAAGTCACATCTAAATCATATCAAGCATCTGGATGAAAAGTGAAAAATGGAAGAACAAATCCTAAACCAAATGTTTGGATATTGGAGGAATATTTGTGCTATGTAGAAACAGCCTAAAATGTAATATTTTCATTTTTAAATGCCAAGCCCAAACCTACTATCAACATTATAACTACCTTTATAAATGGGCAAAACTAGCATCCAGCATTCACCTGATAACCTCAATTAGTTTAGATTTTGAGAGTACAAATTGAAACAAGAAAGGAAATGTTTGAGGTGCTGGGAAGTGGTATCGACATTTCTGCGACTCTGGTGTTTTAATTGTGCTGGTAAAAAAATACTAACAGGTCAAAAATTGAAAGCTCGATGAGATGAAAACAACGAGGAGTAGGAAGGGGGAGACAGGGGTGGAGGAGGCTGAGAGTTTAATACCGACTTCCATCTAATTTAGGATTTGGATTAAAAAACAGAGAAGCTCCAACCTGCTCAAATCATGCTGCCATCTGTGACTCTGATGTGGCATTTGGAAGAGTAAAAGCACATGATGGAAGATTTCCAAGACAAAGAACAATCCTGGAATCTCGGCATAGGATTTTCCTTGTGTGGCTAAAAGGCTGAGCTACATTGGAAATATTTAGGTTCGTTTTCTGCTTCAACTGAGATGCAAAGCATCTTTTAAAAAACATAGATGTTGCATTCTCTGTAAATAGGAACCTTTGTGGTTCAGACACCATTTTCCAGACTTGTCCAGGAGTTGCCTCATTAAGAAATATGTGTTGGGGCTTCCCTGGTGGCACAGTGGTTGAGAGTCCGCCTGCCGATGCAGGGGACATGGGTTCGTGCCCCGGTCTGGGAAGATCCCACATGCCGCGGAGTGGCTGGGCCTGTGAGCCATGGCCGCTGAGCCTGCGTGTCCGGAGCCTGTGCTCCGCAACGGGAGAGGCCGCAGCAGTGAGAGGCCCATGTAGCGCAAAAAAAAAAAAAAAAAAGAAATATGTGTTGGTAGTTATTGATTATGTAACAAAAGGGAGAACAAGGGAAATTAAAAATCTTATTTAAGTAGCATAATACTTAATGAGTTCTGAGATGTTCTCTTTAGCCCCAGTTCCCATGGAAATTATTTAATGCCAAAAGGGAGTTCAAAGTACCAAGGGAGACTGCATGTTTTCGAATCACCTAAGCAGAGAAACAAAGCAAGAAGGGTCTGCATCTTTGAATAAAACATTTTGGGTTACATGCACATCTGCATTTGCTCTTCTTAGAAAGGCATCCAGGAAGCTGGCTGGGGAGAGAAGACAACATATTCTTTCAATTTAAAATTTTCATCTTATTTTGTATCCTTTACATACATGTTTCTAAAACGAGTTGATAAGGAAAGAAATACCGTTTTTTCAGAAATCAAAGGGAAATTATGCGATACAAAAATACCCTAACATAATACCATTTTCAGTGAACTCCCTGGATTATAAAGGGGCTTCCCTTCTATTCAGTGTAAAGGAATATTTTTATCTTTTGGAACAGCATCCTCGTCCAGCAGGCATGGTTTTGTGTGTGACAGACAGTACAACTGCCCCTTTCTCACAAACAGCTTTCCACTTTTCCCGTGTTGCCTGCATTCAGTGTCACTGCAACCAATCTTGCCCACGTTCAATTACCATCTTGCTGAGCCTTGTGGTGAGAAAAATTAACATGAACTTCAGAGCTTGAAGGGCTGCCTTTATCCCTCGTTAGTTATGAGGTTGATGGCAAGTTACTGAACATCTACATACCTCAGGTTTCTCACTTAAAGAACAAGGACAGAATCAGCTAACAGTTGTAAAAATTATATAAGATGCTCAGTCTTGCCAACTCCTGTCACCCTTCCCCATCAGTTAGCTAAACATATCATCCTTTACCAAAAAATAACAAGGGAGTAATATAATCGCCTCTTCTGAGTTGGTACCTAAATTGAATTGACTCCTATTTCCCCCCTTGTCTCTTTTTCTTAGTAACAGCACTCTGCTACTGTTATATCTTACTATTCCAGTTACTGTTATTTCCCTTGAGGAAATGACCCCCTACTTACTGTTATCAGGTGCCAGGGATCCAGGCCTAAGAACATCACATACATAGTTCCTTTGGCTACAGTGTTGGGTTCAAATGACCTGATTTGGTCTTTCAGCCAAAGCTGCAGGCAGGCAGGATGATGACAGCCCAAAAGCATCTCTCCTCTCTGAGGAGCCTGACCATGAAGTCCATGGAGGAAAGGAGAGCCAACGTCTGGTCTCAATGACTTTATTTGAGCTCTTTAACCACACGTGCCCAAAGCTAAACCCAGTGTGCCCTGGATTTTTCATCAAATGAGTCAAGAAACTATGTTTTGCTTTATTTTTGAAACTGACACTTTCAACTGAAAGAGTTTTAATTAACACCTCCAAGGGTGGAGATCAACTGTAGGGGTGGGAAGCAAAGTCTAAATTTGGGTAAGATTTATTTTTCATTTTTTACTTGCAAACCTTTTTCTTTAGATGGTCCATATATTGCAAGAAGCCCCGAGTGGTTGTACATCATGAAGAAAGAAACAATACAGAGAACATCATCTGAAGCATGTAAAAATAATTATGCATCTCCACTAGAAGAGAGCACTGTAGTTGTCTAAGTGTGGCACTTACAGAGAGAAATGCATGTTTTGGAACCCAGGAAAACATCTTCCTTAAGGGATAGACAAAAGAAAGTCAGGGTGGGCTTCCCTGGTGGCGCAGTGGTTGAGAGTCCGCCTGCTGATACAGGGGACACGGGTTCGTGCCCCGTTCCTGGAAGATCCCACATGCCGCGGAGCGGCTGGGCCCGTGAGCCGTGGCCACTGAGCCTGCGCGTCCGGAGCCTGTGCTCCGCAACGGGAGAGGCCACAACGGTGAGAGGCCCGCGTACCGCAAAAAAAAAAAAAAAAAAGAAAGTCAGGGTAAAAGTTGTCTGCAAAGGGGAAATAGTTAACAGAAATGATCATTAGAGTAAAAAAACCATGTTGACTTTATAATTCCAACGTGGACTTGAACGGTACTGGCTGTCCATACTGGAGGCATCCCTCTCTGCTGGGAAGGCAGCAGTAAGAAGACACATCTCTGTGCCAAGTGGACAACAAATTAATGGAATTTGTTATCCCAGGGGTTTTATAAGCTAAATTAGTAATGTGGAGAGGCTTAGATAAATGTATTGTTGTGAGATAAATAGTCACTTTTTGAAGGATAGAGGGCAACTTGGGAAACACTGCCTAATATTTAATGTCCACAGAGTGCCCAGGGGGAGTGGAAAGACCCTCATGACTCATGGAATTATGAGTCTGGTTTAACCTCTTTGAAACTGGGTGATCTTGAGCTCACTTGTCAACGTGGGGTCATAATACTGCTACCTGACATCATTGTAGGAAGCTCAAAACAGATCATTATTTTAGTGCCCTTGAAACACACTGGGTTAAGTTGCAAACAAAGTTCTAATACAAGCCAAAGGCTGCACTTATCATGACTGTCAGTAACCTCCTTGGACTGAACCTCACGATCATCTCATTTCTCAGTCTTTATCTTGTTTGATGGATCAGCAGTTGTTGGCAAGTTATTCTCTCCTTCACTTCATTTCATCACCAGCATACACCCACAGTCTCTTTATTTTTCCTTCTTATCTCTTCAATCCCTAAATGTTGGAAGTGCCCCAGGGCTGAGTCCCCTTTTTTCTTCAATCTACTCTTTCTTCCCATGGACAGTTCCATCCAGACCAATGGGTAATACTCTATACACTAGTGACAACCCAATTTCTATCTCCAGGTAGGATTTCCCCTGAAACTGGGGATCCCTGTATCCAGCTTCACTTCAGTGTCTAACAGGTGCCTTAAATTTACCATGTCCAAAGTAGGGCTTCTGATATTTCCCTCCAGTCATGTCCTCCTGAAACGTCCTCATCGAAGTAAGTCCTCTTCAATCTTCTAGCTGCTCAGTCCAAGGTCTCGGTGTCATCCTCGACATATCACTTCCTCTCCTCTCTCTTGTCCAGTCCGTCCTGTCAACTCTTCAAACTGCATCCAGTATTTGACCACTTAGCAACACTCTCACTCTCTCCCCCTAGTGCAAACCACCATCACTCACCTGGATTATGAATAGCTACCTAATTGTCACTGGGCTTCTGCCACTGTCCTTTAGTATTCACAACACTCAGCCAAAGTGATCTGACAGACGTCAGGTCTTGCCCCTCCTCTTCTCAGAATCCTCCAGTGGCTCCCATCTCAGAGGAGAAGCAGGTGTCCTCGAAATTTCATGAATCTGACCCACGGTCTAAAAAATCATCTGTGTTGGGCTTCCCTGGTGGCGCAGTGGTTGAGAGTCCGCCTGCTGATGCGGGGGACACGGGTTCGTGCCCCGGTCCGGGAAGATCCCACATGCCGCGGAGCGGCTGGGCCCGTGAGCCATGGCTGCTGAGCCTGCGCGTCCGGAGCCTGTGCTCTGCAACGGGAGAGGCCACAGCAGTGAGAGGCCTGCGTACCGCAAAAGAAAAAAAAAAAAAAATCATCTGTGTCTACTTGCCATGTTGTTCACTCCACTCCAGCCACACTGGCACCCTTGTTATTCCCTCTACTATCACAGGCATATTCCTGCCTCGGGACCTCTGCGTTTTCTGTTTCTGTTGCCTGCAGTGCTTGTCCCTCAGGGGTCCACATGGTGAGCTCCTTCACTCACATTAGGTTTTTACTCGAAAGTGTGCCTGTGAGGCCTTCTCTGGCCTCAATAAGATTTCATGTCTCCACCCAATACTTCTTATCCCCTTTCACTTATTGATGTTTTTATTTTATTTGTCTTAGGATACTGATTTTTATTTCCAAAGAATTCCAGTCTCCATCAGGATAGTGGAGAAATAAGGTCCTTGGCAGCAGGTTTTTCAAACGGTGGATTCACCAGTGTGAAGCCATGAGCTTCTGCCAATGACTGAGCTCTGCACGGAATAACTCTGTCACCGCCTGGGGGAATCTTCAGACCCAAGAACCAAGTCCATGAGACTTAGAGGGCCTTGTCTGTTGTCTTCACATCTCCAAAGGGCTGTCAGGGAAAGAAGAACACATTAAGTATAGCCACAGTAGGGACAAACTAAGACCAGTGCGGGGAGCTACAGGAAGTATAGAGGCCGACTTAGCATATGGAAGAGCTTATATACTGGCTCCCTTGATTGGAAGGCTGCGCCCCACCACAGCAAGGGAGCAGACCAGAAGATTATCTGGCAGTGCAGGAAGACGAGTTAGCACTTCACAAGCTGGTGGGTGACTACTGATTCCCAGACACTTGAGCCTTTTTTTTTTTTTTTTTGCGGTACACGGGCCTCTCACCGCTGTGGCCTCTCCCATTGCAGAGCACAGGCTCTAGACGCGCAGGCTCAGCGGCCATGGCTCACAGGCCCAGCCACTCCGTGGCATGTGGGATCTTCCCGGACCGGGGCACGAACCGTGTCCCCTGCATCGGCAGGCGGACTCTCAAACACTGCGCCACCAGGGAAGCTCCACTTGAGCCTTTTTGACATAGTCTGTCCAGTCCTTCTCCTGTAGATCGTGTCACTGAAGACTGTCCCTGATTCCATATCCTCAGCAGCAAACCTGGCTTCAGCTCACACACACACACTCACACACACACACACACACACACACACACACATACACACAATGTAATCTACTTAATAAGTATACAGATTATTTGTATGTATAGTATAGTATATATGTGTATATAAACATGCTTGTGAATTTTGATAACTTTATCAAAATTTACCTACAGTAAACCCTGCCAAGAGCAGAGAAGGAAGGAAGAATTGTCATCACTTAATATTGTATAATTTACCCCAGAGGGCATACCGTATTCATCAAGGAAGACAATATTCATTCAGCTGCTAATTAATTCAGTGATTAATAAAATTATTCACAAATATTTTTCAAGTGTTTGGAATGTGGTAGGCTCTAGACTATATGCATTCTCCTCCTGAATGGTCTTTACTTAACTATTCAGAGAAAAAAAATGAGGCAAAATGCTTCCCCTGATTCATACTGTCTGCCAACTTTCCAGGACTATGTCCATTGTGTGATACACACTCTGTGAGACAGGTGAATTTTGGGGGAAAAAAAGCCACAATGACTACTAATGATCATTTTTTTCTCGTGTAAGTTGGACAGAATAAAAACATTTTCTTTTTTTTTTTTTTTTTTTTTGTAAATTTAAGTCACTTAATCTCCGTCTTATAAACCATGAGAACCTGGTTAAGAACTATTCATCTTCTCTCCATATCAGGTCTTAGTATTTCATTTGTTATTTATTTATATACATCCTAGTCCATAATTTGAAACAGCTTAAGGAGACATATGAAATACATATAAGAATTTAGAATTAAAAGACAAAAATAGAATAAAAAAGCAGATTGAATAGGAGGTCAAGATTAGGAAAAGTTATTAAGAAATGCAGGACCTGCAGATGAACACAATTGTTATAATTGAACAATAACTTTGGCACTGAGTTGCCTAGTGGCCAAAGTGAAAAGATAACCTGTTATTACTTTGTATCTCTAGAATCCTCACCATTACTATTAACTAAAAATAAAAACATAAATAAGGAAAAGGGGATAAGAAGTATTGTGTGGAGGCATGAGATTTCAGATAGGCCAGAGAAGGCCTCACAGGGGCTACTTTTGAATAAAAGCCTAATGTTAGTGAAGGAGCTCACCATGTGGCTATCTGGAGCAAGAACATTCTAGGCAGTGGAAACAGAAAGTGCAAAGGTCTGGAGGCAGAAATACGCCTGTGATAGTAGAGGAATAACAAGGAGCCCAGCGTGGCTGGAGTGGAGTGAACGACCTGGCAGGCAGATGAAGGTGATTTTTTTAGAGGTAACTGAGTCAGACCATGAAATATCAAGTACATATAAGCTATTTATACTAAACTATTTAACTGTTTACCTTGAAGACACACGGTAACTTTAGTCTTTGATTTCTATCAATGTATGAACATTTAGGCAACACTTTTTACTGGCTATTAATTATAACAGGAATAAATATTTTAGTGATCAAATACATAGTCACTCATTATTTTATATTATACAGTCACATTTATTTTATATTTATACAGTTTTCATATTAGACAGGTCAAAATAAGTTTGTACAAACAGAAGCAGTTGGGACTTTTTTCTGTAAACAGTCTTCACCATTTGAACATGTCAAAAAACAAGAAAGAAAGAAAGAAAGAAAAAGAGAAAAAAGACACACGACAGAAAGTCCAAAGAAATAGTTTTTTTCCCTTAAATTACTCTGTCATAATAACATACACACTTTCTTTTTTTTGTGGCAGATTTTTTTCTTCTAACTGCCTTTGCTTGTTTTGATTTTTATAAGATATGATGATTTTCATTTGTCTCAAGTCTTTGTATAGGAGCCACATCCAAATGGGGAATAATATAGTAAAGCTGTCCGCATTTGTGTTTTTAAATAAGCCCTTTGTGTAGAAAAATATTTTGGAACCCATACTTTAAAATCATGATGCAAATAGGATGGTAAGAAAACAACCTACTCTAGTGTTAACTCAGAAAGTCTAAAAAACATTTTAATGGAAAATACAGACACTTTTTAGCCATTAAGCTAGTTTTTAGAGCTACTTCCAGAACTGTATGTCCCTGATACTTCACTGTTCTCAACAACTACTATTTTTTCTTTCTCTGAATACATATTTTCAAATCAAAGGGAACTCTGCTGTTAATGCCAGACCTGAATGGGAGAGAGAAGAGAAGGGGGAGAGGAGAGGCTTTGTGTAATCTAGTATTAAGCTTCTGTTGAAAATATCAGTTCTTAGTTTGTGGCTAGATTTTTTTCTTATAGTGTCTGTTGTGGATTGTAGTATGTCCTTCTAAAAGATAAGTTCAAATCCTAACCCTGGTACCTCTCAGTGTGGTCTTACTTGGAATTAGGGTCTTTGCAGATGTACTTACGTGGGAAGGAGGCGATGGTGTTAAGTCCTCATCTGAGTCCGAAAGCCCAGAACCAGGAGCGCCAACATTCCAGGGCAGGAGAAGAGGGATGTCTCATCTCAAGCAGAGAGAGCGAATTCACCCTTCCTCCACATTTTTGGTCTATTCAGGCCCTCAACAGGTGGGATGATGCCCACCCACATTAGGAAAGGCAATCTTTACTCAGCTTGTTGATTCAAATGCTAACCCCTTCTAGAGACCTCCTCACAGAAATAATTTTACCAGTTCTCTGGGCCCTTAGCCTAGTCAAGTTGACACATAAAATTAACCATCCATAAGGCATTGGTAGGGGAAGTATTCTGCTATTTTTCATTCAACCTCTGTCTTTTAGTGGGCCTGCATTCCTGGGCTATGACTTAATAAGTGTTTCTTAGCTTTTTTACCCCTTTGGGTAAGACAAGAAGGCCAGAAGGGGCTGGAGTAGGAGAAATGCCTTGCTCCAGGGCAAGTATATTTGTCAATAAGAAAATGATTATTCTTTGAATGCATACTAAATTCACACTAAAAGTGAATAAATTTCCTAATAAATACTGAAATATTTGAAGTTACTCAATTGTTGCTGACACCTGTTCTTCACCTTGCTCTCTGTGGTTCTTAACAAAGGGCAGAGAAGAGGGGAAATTTTGACATTACTCTGGGTTTGTTTTGCTTAGATGCCTATTCCCTTTTGAGAACCTTGGGTAGAATAAAAAGATCAACAGAATGAAATGCTTTGTGTAGGTCTTAATACTGTCTTAGATTATATCTGAGGGTAAGCTATATCAACTGATGTGCCCCAAACCACACATCTAATCTGTACTACCGGAAGGCTCCAATCCAAGTTCCTGAATCCCCACGAGGTGATCAACCATCCCAGTTTACATGGGATCAGGAGTTCTCCAGGGCCATGGGACCTTCAGTGCTCAAACCAAGAAGGCCTCAGGCAAAACAGAAAGTGTTTGTCACCATGGTGGAGAATTTCAAACCCTTATGTAAAACTAAGATGAAGAATTTTTCCCTTTGCACTTATTATCTGTGTGCTGATTGCTTAGAGCATGCCTGTGTATGTGATGTGACAGATTACAGGGAGATCAATTTGCTGGCCAACAGTTTATAAATTACTTCATTACTCATATCAGCATCATCTGAGATTTCTATCTGTCTGACTAAAGCAAACAATAAAACAGACAGAAGCTTCTCTTTTCATGGGAACTGCATAAGTGCTGAGCCTATCTGCCTACTGGCAACCTACGCTCGGGTGGGAGTTTGACGGCAGGTCTGAGTGAATCTTTCATCCCTTTACATGTTACCGTTAGAATCAGGAGTGGGAGGAAACAGGATGGGGCTAGAGGGAAAGCATCTTGGCACAGCCAGACTTGGGAACAGCTCATCTCGTCTCTACTGTCACCTCCACTGCAACCAGATTGCTCTTTCCTTAATGTAGTAACAGATCGTGGTCACTGACAT
Source organism: Orcinus orca (assembly GCF_937001465.1). Taxonomy (NCBI): domain Eukaryota; kingdom Metazoa; phylum Chordata; class Mammalia; order Artiodactyla; family Delphinidae; genus Orcinus; species Orcinus orca. The sequence continues at coordinate 125,112,868 of NC_064559.1, forward strand.
GTTCAAGCACCAAATGACCCCAGACCTGTGTACTGCAATTCTTACAATTGGGATTAGAGCCTCAATGCCAGTGCTCCAGTTACAGTGATTATAAACGTCTTGTCTCTTACTTCCCCTCAACCTAGGACTGAGGCACAATGTTTTTATTGGCAGAGCCCTGACGGTTACAGATAATTTGACTGCAGTCTTGTTGGACATGGGTCTATTGCTCTGCCACTAGATTGTATCTCACCTGATGCAATTCCAGCATTTGTTTGCAACTCCCCTCTCATTTTCCTGGTCAGAAGGACGTAGGTTTGTGTCAGACTAAACCTGGGCAGATGCCACAAGGCTGGGTACACAGCAGTGGGAAGCTTCAGCTCAGAAAACAGGAAGTGGTGTCCTGGTGGGCATCTGAAGGTCAGTGACTGGGACATCAACCCAAGGGGCTTAATGGAGGAGCAGACCCAATGTATAGAAGCAAAATGGGAGCCGGGGGCTCAGGAAGCAGTGGAATAAGGAAGGTGGGACTCTTTTTTTAAAAAATAAATTTATTTATTTATTTATTTTTGGCTGTGTTGGTTCTTCGTTGCTGTGTATGGACTTTCCCTAGTTGCGGTAAGCAGGGGCTACTCTTCCTTGCGGTGCATGAGCTCTAGGCGCGCAGGCTTCAGTAGTTGTGGCTCATGGGCTCTAGAGCGCAGGCTCAGTAGTTGTGGTGCACGGGCTTAGTTGCTATGCGGCATGTGGGATTTTCCCGGACCAGGGCTCGAACCCATGTGCCCTACGTTGGCAGGTGGATTCCTAACCACTGCACCACCAGGGAAGTCCAAGGAAGGCAGGACTCTTAATGGAGACACCTGGGAGGGGCTTTGGGAGGTTGGTGAGCAGACACACACTGTAGCGCTTACCCTGGGATGGCTCTGATTTGTGAGGCTTGTTAAATGTAAAGAGGATGAGATGCAATGAACACTGACTTGATCTAACAGGTAGATCTATTGCTATACCCTGCACATCCCTGACAAGTAGTCTTCCTGTAAGGAAACAGAAAAGTCTCCTTAACAATTATAAAATTATTGCAGGTACACTTTATCCAGCCAGTACTCTGACTCCTATCTCATCTAGATATAGTTCTGTTATTGGCCTGTATCTAGATTGATTTTGAGTCCTTAGGGAATATCTGTTTGGATGAGTTTTTTTTCTCTAAGGCTAGATCTTGACTAATTATTTAATGATGGTGCAACTAACAGAGAGAAATAGTCTAAGATGATAATTGCTATGTTAGAGAAAGAAAAATTGAGACTGCCTTAGGCCAGGAAAAGCAATATTTCAAGTTTTTACTTTTTGATGTTATGAATGAACAATTTTGGAAAATTTTGCTTGAGTATTTTCTATCCTTGGAATAGCAGTTTCTGTCTTGTTCAGAGGTAATGGCATTATGGCCATTAGGGTTTGGGGAGTGTTTGTTGATGGGAAAGTCTCTAGCCATAACCTCTGCTTGACTGCATATAGCACAGGGCTATGTCTCTGAGGTGTGTGTTTGTCAGGAGAGAGAGTTTGGCTGGAGGCTTTTCCCAACTGAGCAGACATTGCAAGAACCTCGATCTCTACCACTTTGGAGAAAATATTCTGTTTGTGCAGTCCCTGTTATTTTGAAAAAAAAGACTCTTGGAGTCTCTACTGCACTGAAGGGTGGGTCCTTGGTTTATTGTTCAGAACTTCACTGGAAATAAAAGCACAGCTTTTCAAGGCTTTCTCTTCCAGAAGCTCATTTCATCCAAATTAAAAGTAAAATTCAGAGATGCAGTTAATGTGTGTTAGCCCTTGTAAGACCAACACAAATCTTTAAGTCTTCTATGTGAAGAGCTTTAGGTCTTTATAACTGCCATGGATGGGGAATATGGCATATGTGATTGTGTGTGTTGAAATGCTTTGTATTTGATGACTTAGGAGTGATGACCACACCCAACCACTACTGGGAACAGTTTTGACGGCTCTGCCTCTTCTCCCCTCATTTTTATCTATTTTTGTAAACAAAATGGTTACTAAGAAAAAGAACACTTCGAAATAATTTAAACCTTTCGTCTTTAAATATATTATCTCAAAACTAAGAGTTAATAGAATGGATCTAACCAGTGAATTTGAAAGGGAGATGGCCTCCCCTACAAAGATTACACTAGTGGACACTTACATACATTTACTTTGTGCCTGGTACTTGTCTAAGCACTTTACATATATTTATTCATCTAATTTTTATAGCCATCATATGAAATAGGTACCCTTATTATTTTAATTTTACAGATGAGGGAATTGAGGCTTGGAGAAGTTAAGTAAGGTCTGAATTGCACACACAACGCTGGAGCTGAAGGCCAACCCAGAGGGACTTATTCTAGGGCCTATTTAGTTGGTGGTAGATATTCAGTCATGGTGGGCTCAGGCCTTGATACAGTTCTCTGGTTTACATAAATCAGCTGTGCATTTCCTTGTTGAAATCCACACCAATGGGAATCATTAAACAAAAGACATGAGGAAGGTTATATTCTCTGACTGGGTGTGTTGGGGCATTAATATCTCTGGTTTTCTTTGGTTCCCACCAATTTCTTAATCATTTGGACGTGCTTTTGCAGGCTGTTTTTGCAATTATTTCCTCAATGACTCTGATTACCTCTTCTCTCTGTTAATCGCCTTCTCCAATTCACATGAACTTACCAGAGTGCTGACAGTTGTAGCTGCAAGAACAGAATGCCCTGACTGCTCTTCTAAATTATAATTCTCCCAATACGGGGACTATCTGAATATTCTCTTTTTTCTGTCAACTGGAAAAAGCCCTGATATTTATTCTTCACTGACACAGAGTCTCTGCAACCTGAAATATATTTCTGGCCTTCTCAAGCCTTCCTAACTTTCTCCTTCCAGCTTGAAGACCTTTCTAATTTGTCCTTTCTGCCTGTCCTCTGGGATTACTCATTCCATCTCTTCCAGTCACCTGCACCTCTTCTCCATGTGGCTATCCTTCCTCATCTTCAGGTATCTCCTTCTTTCCACCATGCTCTGACCTTACTTTTCTATGCATTAAACTTAAGAATTAACCTTTCACTTTTGTCAAACTAATCCTTAACATTTTCATCCCATTCACTAAAAAGAGCTCATGAACATAAATGTTTATAACCCTCTCCTGGTCTTCTCCTTCTCTCCTACGTCTCAAAGTATGCAGCACATTGTTTTGGAGGCACTTCCAATTTAATAAAAAGAATAGCTAAATTTATCTGTGCCAGACATAACGGTACTTACAACACTCTGAGCGGTTATTATAATTCTCAGTTTACAGATGAGAAAGCTGAAGACGAGAGAGAAAAGGAACTTGTTCAGGGTCACATAGCTACTAAGTGGTAGAGCTGGGTTCTGAATATGGATAAAGTCTGTGTTTTCAACCCCTATATTCTACTGCCTTTTAAAAGACAACAGTATGTCTACCTAGCCTCTGTTATCCCACTGTAATACATATTATAGTTTCTGTGTCACTTAATAAATGGGCTGATCAGTATTGCCAAGTGTGGAATTTGCTGCTTCCAAAACATTTAGATGCCTTACATGCATTGAATTTCCTAGTGATAATTAATGTGTGATATAATAACTCATCTTTTATTTTGAAGAAGATGTCCTGACAGGCCTTAAATCAGTGAACCCCAAAGAACTTCATGGGTGTAGCAGGCTCCAATATCTTTGTATGGTTTATATCCCTCCCTTTGGGCCATGTTTCCTATTGAGGCATATAGAGTACTTTCCATGCATCATGTCTGATTGACATGATGTCATCAATATAGTGTATTAATGTGATATGCTGCAGAGTGTTCAGATGGTTCAAGTCCCTTCAGATTATACTGTGATAGAGGACAGTAGAGTTAACATAGCCCTGCAGCAAGACTGTTACTATTTACTTGTCCATATCAAGTGAATTCAAAGTACTTCTGATCTCCTTTACTGATGGATATTGAAATGAACACATTCACCAAATCAATGGGCACATATGACATACCTGGGGCTGTAGTAATAATGCTCTAGTAAATATATCAGATCTGGTACAGCAGCTGTAACTGGGGCTAACACTGGTTATGTTTGTGTTGGTCCACTGTCATCCACCAGGATCCATCTGGTTTTTGCACAAGCCAGACTAACGAACTAAATGGGGATAAGTGGGAATCACCACTCCTGCATCCTTTAAGTCTGACTGTGGCAATAATCCATTCTACCCAATAACAGATCAGATTTTTGAGGGAGTTTCACTACTTCAACTGGATGTCAACTTCTGATGTGAAACACTCCAAGAGGCTGTATTTTAGTGGAAAATTCTTAAATATTAACTTAACAATTTAAAGACTGAGCAAAAAATGTCAAATTTCTCCATTCATTAAACAAATCATTTTTGTATACCTATTAGAGCTTGGTGAAGTTTACGGATAATACTTAGAGGTGAGAAAGCAACAAAGTAACCTGAAAATATATATAAGAAGATATAAATAGAGATTAAGTAAATGAAAATAAGGTGAAGATACAGGGAAGAGCTTTAGAAGTCAGTAGAAGAACTATACAAAGTACATAGGAGTTGCTGGAGGGTCTTGATAAGGAAAGATAATACTGCTAAGGAGTATTTATTATAGTAATACTTAACATTAATGAGCACTTATTATGGGCTAGGCACTTTATTTACATTTTCTCAATTTATTCTTTCTATAATCTTAAGAGTTGAATGCTATTATGGTTCCCATTTTACAATCAAGAACACTGGAGTTTAGAAAAGTGAAGTAATTTGTCTCAATTCTGATCCAAAGCTGGTAAGTGGTGGAACTGAGATTTAAATGCTCTTAACCCCATGCCAAATACATACCTGTTGGTAGCGATGTGTCCTGGAGGCTGCAGTAATCTATGCCTGCAGTGATTGGAGTGGGAATGAATGCTCTTAAATTGGGGAGGAAGAAAGATGCAGAAATACACAGCAATAATGTCCTAGGAAAGCCTGAATGCCTTCACCTGAAGATAATTAATGAAGGGAACATCATTTTGGGGTTAAACTTGCTGCAGAAGATGGAGACATGAGGGGAATTTAGTTACTAGAATTTCCCTGTCTTACGAAGGCTTGTCAACATAACTAATACTCTGTGAACAGTAGAAATAGAAGACAGTTATGAGGATGACCTCTTAAGAAGCAGAGAAGGCTTCTTAGCCCCTCTTTTCTTCATTAGGTATGTTATAATACCCCTGTCTCCCCCATACTTCACATTTACCCTCTGCCAGGACTCTAACTTAATTCTTACTTGTTCAGCACTAACTTATCACATTCGTTTTGAAATGCGGATGACTGACGTGGTGTTTAAATGTAAACTCACCGGTTAAAATGCAATTTTCATGTAATATAGGCACATACCATACTACAGCTTTTCTTATTTTTCAGTGTAATTTTTAGAAGGCTATATTAAATAACAGTAATGGAAATTAAATACATTACCTGCAACCACCATAAAATAGATTGCTTAATATTTTATTCCTTTACAGTTCTTATTAATATGTATACATCATTTTTACATAATTGTAATCAAAGCAGAGATGTAATTTTGTTTTCTTTTTTCCCATTAATTATGAGTATTTTTCCATATAGCTATTTAGTTTTTTGAATTAACATTTTCCTGGCTGTATTTTACTGCATAGAGTCACTGTAGCAAAATGCATTTAATCATTTCTATACCACTGAACATTTAGGTTGTTTTAAGATTTTACTGACATAAATAAAGAGCAATAAGCAAAATAGAAATTGGAGTCTGGGTCACCTATGTTTGAGTCCTGACTTTGCTATTTATCTATACAAGGATGAACATACTCACAAATATCTGTTGTGTTAGAAACCAGACTTGGTGCTGGATATGCCGTGGAGCATAAGAAAGATATGGTCCATTCCCCACACAAAGATGCAGTAAATGGATCAGTACCGTCCAAAGTGATGATAACAGTAATATGCATCTCACATGATTGTCGTGAGGAGTAAAAGAAATCACAACTGCAAAGTGCTTCGCCAGTGCCTGGCATAAAATGTGTCCAATATTCTTCTTATCATTATGAATATTATTACTTTAGTGATCTTATCGCTATTATTGTTATTATTTAGGCTTAAAACTTGCTTCAAAGCTACTGGTTTTCAAAGATTATGCACTTATTGATTGCTCTTAGTAAGCATAATTTAATATTTCTTAAAGCTTCCTTAAGGTAGTATTAGTTTACAAGTTCAGTTCTTAAGTGACAGCTATAGGGGAGACCACTGTTCTCATGTATTGAGAACCCTCTGTGTATCATCAGGCACTGTGCCAGGCCCCAGAGGGGGAGCAGTGGAGCCTGACGTCTGACCACAGCCTAGTTGCTTCCTCAAGAAGACGATGATTTCTGTTGTTTTTGATATAAAGCCACGTGATCAGTTTTCAATGTTCATATTTCAAAAACTATGGGAACTCTGACACAAAGTGCAGGAAACCCCTAAAATCTGCTGTGCTAGAATATCACACTTCTAATAAAACAAATAAATTCACTTTCTGAAGTTTCCTTAGGTCTGCGTGACTGAATTTTTATGATCATCTTGATGATGATGGACCTCTTTAATCCCTCAGCATAGTTATAACATTGGCTTTATCTCCTAAATTATGAGTCACCGTTGCTACTAGTTAAAGCTCGCAAAGAATTCAGCCTACTATTGCAGCCAAGTTGATATTAAATAGAAAAATTTTGTTATAATACAAATTTTGCTCATCAGCTTTGCTGGAATCTCCTTATATGAGACTATGTACAAGAAATTAGTTACTAAGATCCTGTTTAATTCATGTTTGCTTATGAATTTAATAACTTTAAAAAATTACATCTGAACACATATCTTTGTTGTTGAGTAGAGATGCCTAACTATAAGCCATAGACTACACAGAAAGGGATCAGGTGTAGCTTCACCCATAGTGCCCTTTGAAAGAAATAATTTCTCTGTACCATTACTTTTTTATCTCTGTCACAGTTGTTTTTGCGCTCACTTAAAGTGTTACGATTTGATACGTTTTGATATCTGTCTACACTCATGAAACTGTGATAAAGTCAAGTGTTTAAAGGTATCCATCATTCCCAAATGTCTCTTCATACCCTTTTGTAATCCTTATTCCTCACGCTTCTCTGTCTCCACCCTCAACTTCAGACAACCACTGATCTGCTCTTTGTCACTACAGATTAATTTTCTGTTTCTGGAATTTTATATAAGTTGAATCATATGGTGTGCACTCTTATTTGCTTGGCATCTTTCACTTTGCCTAATTATTTGGAGATGCACCCATATCTGTGTGTATCAATAGTCTGTTCTTTGAATTGCTGAGGATTAGTCCATTGCATGGATATACTGAAATTTGCGTATCCATTTACCGGTTCATGAACATTTCAGCTGTTTCCAGTTTTTGGTTATTGCACATAAAGTTACTCTGAAAGTCATGTATAAGACCCTGTGCTTTCATTTTATCTTTCTTTCTTTTTGCGGTACGCGGGCCTCTCACTGTCGTGGCCTCTCCCGTTGCGGAGCACAGGCTCCGGACGTGCAGGCTCAGAGGCCATGGCTCACGGGCCCAGCTGCTCCGCGACATGTGGGATCCTCCCTGACCGGGGCACGAACCCGTGTCCCCTGCATCGGCAGGCGGACTCTCAACCACTGCGCCACCAGGGAAGCCCTGTAGATTTTTTTGATGATGGCCATTCTGACTTGTGTGAGGTGATACCTAATGGTAGTTTTGATTTGTATTTCTCTAATGAATAGTTATGTTGAGCATCCTTTCATGTGTTTGTTGGCAATCTGTATATCTTCTTTGAAGAAATGTCTGTTTAAATCTTCTGCCCATTTTTGAATTGGGTTGTTTGGTTTTTGATATTGAGCTGCATGAGCTGCTTGTAAATTTTGGAGATTAATCTTTTGTCACTTGCTTCATTTGCAAATATTTTCTCCCATTCTGAGGGTTGTCTTTTCATCTTGTTTATGTTTTCCTTTGCTGTGCAAAAGCTTTTAAGTTTCATTAGGTCCTGTTTGTCTATTCTTGTTTTCATTTCCATTTCTCTAGAAAACTACGAGCTAATCATGAATTTGGTAAAGTAGCAGGGTACAAAATTAATGCACAGAAATCTCTTGCATTCTTATACACTAATGATAAAAAAATCTGAAAGTGAAATTAATGAAACAGTCTCACCACTGCAAAAAAAAGAATAAAATACCTAGTAATAAACCTACCTAAGGAGACAAAAGACCTGTATGCAGAAAACTACACTGATGAAAGAAATTAAAGATGATACAAACAGATGGAGGGATATACCATGTTCTTGGAGTGGAAGAATCAATATTGTGAAAATGACTCTACTACCCAAAGCAATCTACAGATTCAATGCAATGCCTGTCAAACTACCACTGGCATTTTTCACAGAACTAGAACAAAAAATTTCACAATTTGTATGGAAACACAAAAGACCCTGAATAGCCAAAGCAATCTTGAGAACGAAAAATGGAGCTGGAGGAATCAGGCTCCCTGACTTCAGACTATACTACAAAGCTACAGTCATCAAGACAGTATGGTACTGGCACAAGAAATATAGATCAATGGAGCAGGGTAGAAAGCCCAGAGATAAACCCATACACATATGGTCACCTTCTCTTTGATAAAGGAGGCCAGAATATACAATGGAGAAAAGACAGTCTCTTCAATAAGTGGTGCTGTGAAAACAGGACAGCTACATGTAAATAATGAAATTAGAACACTCCCTAACACCATACACAAAAATAAACTCAAAATGGATTAAAGACCTAAATATAAAGCCAGACACTATCAAACTCTTAGAGGAAAACATAGGCAGAACACTCTATGACATAAATCACAGCAAGATCCTTTTTGACCCAGAGTGAGTATTTGAAAACTATCATTTTTGTAACTCCTCTTTTAAAAATCCTCTAATGACTTTCTATTTTACGCAGAACAAAAGCAAAATCTTTACTCTGCCCTCCCCCCCCCCGCCCCGTGGTCTTGCCTCTGGACTCATTGTCTACCACTATTTCCTTTGTGGCACTGGCCTCTTACTAGCCCTGGAACATACCAACGTCCTAGCCCAGGGCTTGTGCTTGTTTTCTCAATGTAGACAGAACTTTCTCTATTTTCCTTCCTAACTCCTTCAGGTCTCTGCTCAAACAATATTTTATTAGAATCTCTCCCCAAGTACCCTATACAAAAACAGTCCCTTCAGTCTCAATGCCCTCACTCTGTTTTAATTTTCTTCACTCAATTTTCATCCTTGATATAGTATATATTTATTTATTTGATTCTTATATCTTTTCTGTCATGAGGATGTGAGCTCCTTAAGGTCACAGACTTTGTCTATTTTCTCCCCTGATGAATTTCTGCTACTTAGAACAATCTTGCATATCTGATGCATAGAAAATGCTTAATAAATTCAAAACTAAATGAATGAATACTGCAACTTGCTTTTTTGCCCAAGAATATATGTTTGCAATTTATCCATGTTTACTTGTGTGTTGGTTAATTTATTTTAAATGTGTTGTAGTATTTTGTTGTATGAATACATGTCGATTTATCATTCTTGTTTGATATTTGGGTTTTTTCCAGTTTTTCACTGATAGAAACAATGCTTAAATATATATTCTGATGATTTCTCCTTGTGCATATGTGTTAGTTTCTCTGAGGTACATAACTGAGTGAACTTGCTGAATTGTAGGGCATGTTTAAATTCAGTTTTAGTAAGTGTGGTCAATTTTCTCTGCAAAGTGCTTGACTAATTTTCACTCCCAACAGTGCTAGGACATGGTTACTTTATATAAGTTTCCATTCTCTGAGCATTAGTATGGTTCTCTTTGCACTTTCTAGTCATGAGCACTCTAATGTGCAATCCTGAGTTTGTTTTCTGCAATGATTTTTTTCCTTGTTGCCATCTCTTTTTCTTCCATTTATTGTGATACAGTGAATAGACTTGACCTATAAAGGCTGGCAAAAAGATATGTAAATAATATTGCTACCTACATCTGCTGGGAAAAAAAAACCTGAAAGACTATTATGCTTTTTCTTTTTTTGGAGTCTGTAGTCTCCTTCAAAGAAAACAAAAAGTACATATCAGCAAACAATTAGGGATAACACTCTGAAGGGCAGCAGAAACATCTCAGCACCCTGGAAGTACTGGCAAAACATGTATCAATAACAGCTGAAAAGGGCTGTTGGTGGTGGCATGCTATGACTTGAGAGAATTTGAAGAGGGTGGAAGAGAAATGTCCAGACTAGGATGCCCAGAGCACACTTCCATAGAAGCCATGCTGTAAGAACACAACACATCGCTTGATTTAATTCACCCTATGATTTCTCAGAAAGGATTCTTTACACAAGGTAGATGTGTTGATAGAGATGGGAGCTTTAACTGATAGTAGCTTCATCAATATTATTATTTCCTGATGCACAGAGAAAAGTAAAAAGAATATCTATATAATGCACACTTTATACCTGGCCATGTGCTTATTTTTTTTTAAATATTCCTATTTGTAAGCATACCATGTCATTGCCTAATTCCAGGGGTCTCCATATATAGAAATCAATGTGAATTGTGCCCTTTGGAGGGAACAGTATGGTTGCTCTGTTTACCAGGAGCTGTTCTTTTTTATACATTATCTCATTTAATTCTCACAACAGTCCTTCCAATAAGTGTTTTGAGATAGTACTTAGTTCTTAAAACTTCTTGCCTGGCGTCATGCAGCTAAAAATTTATTTCATAATGATGTAAGGGGGGGCATGATATGAAATATAAATGAAACTTTTTACTGGAATTGGAAAACATTTTTTTTTCTTCATATCTCCATTACTGACAAAGGAGTTATCTCAGACATTGTTGACTAAAGAAGTCTGACTGAGTTCTCCTTCTAATGATCTCATTTGTTCCTGCTTTGCATATAGCTCTTTGGAGGGATTGGGTGTTCAGGCAACAGTGTGAGTTAGCATCTCTCACCAGTCCCTGCAGGATCATTGCTGCAGAAATGGGATGTTGTTGCTAAACTGGCACAGATGGGTTGATTGACGAGAGAGTGGAGAAATAAGGGGCAGCCATCATATTCTGTGACACTATTAGGACAGGAAATAGTTTTTGAAACTGGGAAATAATAGCATCCCTCTTTCAATGAACTTCAGAGATATTAGCAGAGGAATTATCCACTGGAACCCGTTAGAGTTCTATAAAACTTGTTGGCCAGCACATTTTGGTCTTAATATATGGTGTCTGATTTAGACAATACTAGTGTCTCAAATGGGAAACTTAGAATCCCTTATGAAATGTCCTACTTGCCAAATACACATTAATCTATTAATCTTATGAGACAGAAGCTTGGTGAAATAAAATTCAGGGATATGACTGCCCACCAAATACAACATGAGATATTGATATTGATATTGATACAACATCCTTGATATTTTGATAGTTAGGTTTATGTGAATGATCTATGTAAGGACATTTAGAGAGGATCTAACTATGATTTCCTTTTAAACTTATTGAAAGTCAAGATGAAAAGAATTGATTCCCTCAAATTTCTTTTCTTTGATGCTTCCACAAGGCATTCCCAAGGGATCCTCAACCTAGAGGAAGCATATCAAAGATAGCAATTAGAGTTTTAATCAAGCTGGTATGCCACATACGATTATTCAGTTTGCATTGGATATCTTGGCTTTTGAATTTTTTTCTACTTAAAGACCAAGGAGTTTTCTTTCATATATAATACCCTTCTTACTCAACCAGTAAGATACTTTGTTGATGGAATTTTATTAAAGTCATTGAATAAGTTATTGGACAAAGGGGGTCAATGACAGTTGAATAACACTGAAAGCTCATGCAAGGCAGTGATTTTGTCCTATTCGTCATACTTTCCCCCAGTGCTTAGAAGAGTGCTTGACGTATAATAGGAGTTCAGAAACTAGTTACTGAATAAATCTTCTAAATTTATGAGTCATTGTATTATATTCTTCTGTTCTCAAAACAAAGATATATCTTTTTTAAATTGGGAATCTTTCATTTGTATGTGTGGATGAAGCTTGTTTTGTAATCCATTAAAAGAAAAATCAAAAGACAAGAAAAATGATGACTCAAGTTTCTTTCCCCCCCCACCCCCAAGTTTCTTTTTGAGTATTCATTGACCCTGTTGAGAACATCTACAAAGAAACAATTCGCGGAAAGACTTTAGTGACGGTTACCATTTCTAGAATTACTGTGAGATGAAGGTGGCAAAGGAATTCTAAGTCTAAAGGCCAATAAATTTTACTTGCGCTCTTGTTTTTTATAAGCTTTAAATAAATAATATTTCCCTTTAGTTTTTTTTTCCTCTCCAAGCATTAAATAGACCACAAAGACAGTCAGGCCTATCATTTGGTCATCCTAATGTATTCAGCACTTTTGTATATGCTAAATATTATTGTAGATGTCAAAAAGAACATCTGCTTTTGAAAATTACCAACATTCCTAAGATTGCAGAGCTTTAAAGTGTGGTAGAATTCCCACTTAGCAGTGAGCCACCCACACAGTTTTTCAAACAAATGCCTCAAAAAAAAAAAAAAAAAACTAAACTCAAACAAAAAACCCAACACCTCCCAGAATATCATTGTTCATGGAAATAAATACTCTGGAAGAAAACAAACTGACATTACATATTTAATGTGGATTGCTATGCTTTGAGATTCTACAATATGAGCGTATAAAGTAAATCCTTGTCCAAATATTACTACCAGCTTGTATAGGAAAAATATTTCAACTGTCTCTCTTTCCCCAGCAAAAATTTCCATGTTAATCATGAAAGACTCCATAGTTCAGCAAAGTTCTCCTACCTTCTTGTGTATTTTGAAAGGATGGTATGACCATACTTGTACAAGCAGCTATGTATGTGAGACAATAAAAGGAAGATTTTCCTCTTTAGTCTCTGTGATGTATATTTTTCAGAATGCTAAATGCGTAAAGCTGAAAGGAAGTGAAACTTATGGGGAATATTATTTCCATATAAATGTCCTTCCTTTGAAGAGGGAGGACTTGAAAGAGGATAAAAAAGAGATTTTAAGGTTGATAAATTAATAAAAGAAATTAGTCATTAACCACCTTCAGTGAATAACTTATAGAAACCATATGAGAAATAAATCTAATGTTTTTGTAGGAATTGATCTTGATCCTACAATGAGGAATGTTTAGAAAGGATTTCTGAAATGACCCTTCAAATTTAGCCTACCGACTAACTTTTATTCGATGATTATTAACTCACTTTAGATTCTAAAGTGTTCAGGGCTTAAGGAAAAAAAAAAAAAACCCAAACTCATAAAAAGATGGATAAATCCCTGGTAGCACTTGGTTGTAACTTTTGTTCCATTTGACTCTGACCAAAAGATAACTCATCAGTTTCTAGTCCAACTGTGTTTCTGTTTTCTTTTTCCAAATTATGAGGTCTAGTGCATAGAATATTCTTTTTCTTTAAATTTAATTAATGGGTTTTTTATACAGCAGGTTCTTATTACTTATCTATTTTACACATATTATGTGTAAAATGTGTGTATATATGTCAATCCCAATCTCCCAATTCATCCCACCACTCCCCCCGACCAGCTTTCCACCTTGGTGTCCATACGTTGGTTCTCTACATCTGTGTCTTTATTTTGCCTTGCAAACTGGTTCATCTGTACCATTTTTCTAGATTCCACATATATGCGTTAATATATGATATTTGTTTTTCTCTTTCTGACTTACTTCACTCTGTATGACAAATCTAGGTCCATCCACCTCACTACAAATAACTCAATTTCGTTTCTTTTCATGGCTGAGTAATATTCCATTGTATATATGTGCCACATCTTCTTTATCCATTCATCTGTTGATGGACACTTAGGTTGCTTCCATGTCCTGGCTATTGTAAATAGAGCTGCAATGAATATTTTGGTACATGACTCTTTTTGAATTATGGTTTTCTCAGGGTATATGCCCAGTAGTGGGATTGGTGGGTCGTATGGTAGCTCTATTTTTAGTTTTTTAAGAAACCTCCATACTGTTCTCCATAGTGGCTGTATCAATTTACATTCCCACCAACAGTGCAAGAGTGTTCCCTTTTCTCCACACACTCTCCAGCATTTATTGTTTCTAGATTTTTTAATGATGGCCATTCTGACCAGTGAGAGATGATATCTCATTGTAGTTTTGATTTGCATTTCTCTAATGATTAATGATGTTGAACATTCTTTTATGTGTTTGTTGGCAATGTGTATATCTTCTTTGGACAAATGTCTATTTAGGTCTTCTGCCCATTTTTGGATTGGGTTGTTTGCTTTTTTGTTATTGAGTTGCATGAGCTGCTTGTAAATTTTGGAGATTAATCCTTTGTCAGTTGCTTCATTTGCAAATATTTTCTCCCATTCTGAGGGTTGTCTTTTGGTCTTGTTTATGGATTCCTTTGCTGTGCAAAAGCTTTGAAATTTCATTAGGTCCCATTTGTTTATTTTTGTTTTTATTTCCATTTCTCTAGGAGGTGGGTCAAAAAGGATCTTGCTGTGATTTATGTCGTAGAGTGTTCTGTCTATGTGTTCCTCTAAGAGTTTGATAGTGTCTGATCTTACATTTAGGTCGTTAATCCATTTTGAGTTTATTTTTGTGTATGGTGTTAGGGAGTGCTCTAATTTCATTCTTTTACAAGTATCTGTCCAGTTTTCCCAGCACCACTTATTGAAGAGGCTGTCTTTTCTCCACTGTATATTCTTGCCTCCTGTATCAAACATAAGGTGACCGTATGTGTGTGGTTTTATCTCTGGGCTTTCTATCCTGTTCCATTGATCTATATTTCTGTTTTTGTGCCAGTACCATACTGTCTTGATGACTGTAGCTTTGTAGTATAGTCTGAAGTCAGGGAGTCTGATTCCTCCAGCTCCGTTTTTTGTTCTCAATATTACTTTGGCTATTCGAGGTCTTTTGTGTTTCCATACAAATTGTGAAACTTTTTTTTCTAGTTCTGTGAAAAATGCCAGTGGTAGTTTGATAGGGATTGCATTGAATCTGTAGATTGCTTTGGGTAGTAGAGTCATTTTCACAATGTTGATTCTTCCAATCTAAGAACATGGTATATCTCTCCATCTATGTGTATCATCTTTAATTTCTTTCATCAGTGTCTTATAATTTTCTGCATACAGGTCTTTTGTCTCCTTAGTTAGGTTTATTCCTAGATATTTTTTTCTTTTTGTTGCAATGGTAAATGGGAGTGTTTTCTTAATTTCACTTTCAGAGTTTTCATCATTAGTATATAAGAATACCAGAGATTTCTGTGCATTGATTTTGTATCCTGCTACTTTACCAAATTCATTGATTAGCTCTAGTAGTTTTCTGGTAGAATCTTTAGGATTCTCTATGTATAGTATCATGTCATCTGCAAACAGTGACAGCTTTAATTCTTTTCCGATTTGGATTCCTTTTATTTCCTTTTCTTCTCTGATTGCTGTGGCTAAAACTTCCAAAACTATGTAGAATAAAAGTGGTGAGAGTGGGCAACCTTGTCTTGTTCCTGATTTTAGTGGAAATGGTTTCAGTTTTTCACCATTGAGGATGATGTTGGCTGTGGGTTTGTCATATATGGCCCTTATTATCTTGAGGAAAGTTCCATCTATGCCCACTTTCTGCAGGGGTTTTATCATAAATGGGTGTTGATTTTTGTCAAAAGCTTTCTCTGCATCTATTGAGGTGATCATATGGTTTTTCTACTTCAGTTTGTTTATATGGTGTATCACGTTGATTGATTTGCATATATTGAAGAATCCTTACATTCCTGGAATAAACTCCACTTGATCATAGTGTATGATCCTTTTAATGTGCTGTTGGATTCTGTTTGCTAGTATTTTGTTGAGGATTTTTGCATCTGTATTCATCAGTGATATTGGCCTGTAGTTTTCTTTCTTTGTGACATCTTTGTCTAGTTTTGCTATCAGGGTGATGGTGGCCTCGTAGAATGAGTTCGGTAGTATTCCTCCCTCTGCTATATTTTGGAAGAGTTTGAGAAGGATTGGTGTTAGCTGTTCTCTAAATGTTTGATAGAATTCGCCTGTGAAGCCGTCTGGTCCTGGGCTTTTGTTTGTTGGAAGATTTTTAATCACAGCTTCAATTTCAGTGCTTGTGATTGGTCTGTTCATATTTTCTGTTTCTTCCTGTTTGAGTCTCGGCAGGTTGTGCATTTCTAAGAATTTGTCCATTTCTTCCAGGTTCTCCATTTTATTGGCATAGATTTGCTTGTAGTAATCTCTCATGATCCTTTCTATTTCTGCAGTCTCAGTTGTTACTTCCACTTTTTCATTCCTAATTCTCTTGATTTGAGTCTTCTCCCTTTTTTTCTTGATGAGTCTGGCTAATGGTTTATCAATTTTGTTTATCTTCTCAAAGAACCAGCTTTAAGTTTTATTGATCTTTGCCATCATTTTCTTCATTTCTTTTACATTTATTTCTGTTCTTAACTTCGTGATTTCTTTCCTTCTGCTAACTTTGGGGTTTTGTTGTTCTTCTTTCTCTAATTGCTTTAGGTGTAAGGTTAGGTTGTTTACTTGAGATGTTTCTTGTTTCTTAAGGTTGGATTGTATTGCTATAAAGTTACCCTCTTAGAACTGCTTTTGCTGCATCCAGTAGGTTTTGGATTGTCGTGTTTTCATTGTCATTTGTTTCTAGGTATTTTCTGATTTCCTCTTTGATTACTTCAGTGATCTCTTGGTTTTTAAGTCGTGTATTGTTTAGCCTCCATGTGTTTGTATTTTTTACAGATTTTTTCCTTTAATTGATATCTAGTCTCATAGCGTTGTGGTCAGAAAAGATACTTGATACGATTTCAATTTTCTTAAATTTACCAAGGCTTGACTTGTGACCCAAGATATGATCTATCCTGGAGAATGTTCTATGAGCACTTGGAAGAAAGTGTTGTTTTTGAATGGAATTCTGTTGTTTTTGAATGGAATATCCTATAAAAATTAAGTCCATCTTGTTTAAGTATTATTTAAAGCTTCTGTTTCCTTATTTACTTTCATTTTGGATGATCTGTCCTTTGGTGAAAGTGGGGTGTTATAGTCCTCTACAATGATTGTGTAACTGTTGATTTCCCCTTTTATGGCTGTTAGTATTTGCCTTATGTATTGAGGTGCTCCTACGTTGGGTGCATAAATATTTACAATTGCTATATCTTCTTCTTGGATTGATCCCTTGATCATCAGTTAGTGTCTTTCTTTGTCTCTTGTAATAGTCTTTGTTTTAAAGTCTATTTTGTCTGATATGAGAATTGCTACTCCAGCTTTCTTTTGGTTTCCATTTGCATGGAATATCTTTTTCCATCCCCTCACTTTCAGTCTGTATGTGTCCCTAGCTCTGAAGTGGGTCTCTTGTAGACAGCATATATATGGGTCTTGTTTTTGTATCCATTCAGCCAGTCTGTGCCTTTTGGTTGGAGCATTTAGTTCATTTATCTTTAAGGTAATTATCACTATGTATATTCCTATTACTGTTTTCTTAATTGTTTTGAGTATGTTATTTTAGGTCTTTTCCTTCTCTTGTGTTTCCTGCCTAGAGAAGGCCCTTTATCATTTGTTGTAAAGCTGCTTTGGTTGTGCTGAATTCTCTTAGCTTTTGCTTGTCTGTAAAGGTTTTAATTTCTCTGTCGAATCTGAATGAGATCCTTGCTGGGTAGAGTAATCTTGGTTGTAGGTTTTTCCCTTTCATCACTTAAAATATGCCCTCCCACTCACTTCTGGCTTGCAGAGTTTCTGCTGAAAGATCAGCTGTTAACCTTATGGGTATTCCCCTATATGTTATTTGTTGTTTTACCCTTGCTGGTTTTAATATTTTTTCTTTGTATTTAATTTTTGATAGTTTGATTAGTATGTGTCTTGGTGTGTTTCTCCTTGGATTTATCCTGTATGGGACTCTCTGTGCTTCCTGGACTTGATTGACTATTTCCTTTCCCATACTAGGGAAGTTTTCAACTATAATCTCTTCAAATATTTTCTCAGTCCCTTTCTTTTTCTCTTCTTCTTCTGGGACCCCTATAATTCGAATGTTGGTGCGTTTAATATTGTCCCAGAGGGCTCCAAGACTGTCCTCAATTCTTTTCATTCTTTTTTCTTTATTCTGCTCTGCGGTAGTTGTTTCCACTATTTTATCTTCCAGTTCACTTGTCTGTTCTTCTGCCTCAGTTATTCTGCTACTATTTCTTTCTAGAGAATTTTTAATTTCACTTTTTGTGTTTTTCATGATTGTTTGTTTGCTCTTTTGTTCTTCTAGGTCCTTGTTAAACGTTTCTTGTATTTTCTTCATTCTATTTCCAAGATTTTGGATCATCTTTACTATCGTTATTCTGAATTCTTTTTCACGTAGACTGTGTATTTCCTCTTCATTTATTAGGTCTGGTGGGTTTTTGCCTTGCTCTGTCATTTGCTGTGTTTCTCTTTCTTCTCATTTTGCTTTACTTACTGTGCTTGGAGTCTCCTTTTCGCAGACTGCAGGTTTGTGGTACCTGTTGTTTTTGTTGTCTGTCCCCAGTGGCTAAGGTTGGTTCAGTGGGTTGTGTAGGCTTTGTGGTGGAGGGGACTAGTGCCTGTGTTGTGGTGGATGAGGCTGGATCTTGTCTCTCTAGTGGGCAGGTTCACGTCTGATGGTGTGTTTTGGGGTGTCTGTGTCCTTATCATGTTTTTAGGCAGCCTCTCTGTTAATGGATGGGGTTGTGTTCCTGTCTTGCTAGTTGTTTGGCATAGGGTGTTCAGCACTGTAGCTTGCTGATCATTGAGTGAAGCTGGGTCTTGGTGTTGAGATGGGTATCTCTGGGAGATTTTCACTGTTTGATATTATGTGGAGCTGGGAGGTCTCTTGTGGACCAGTGTCCTGAAGTTGGCTCTCCCACCTCAGAGGCACAGCCCTGATGCCTGGCTGGAGCACCAAGAGCCTGTCATCCACATGGCTCAGAATAAAAGGGAGAAAAAAAGAAAGAGAAAGAAAGAGAGAAAGAGAGAAAGAAAGAAAGAAAGGAAGGAAGGAAGGAAGGAAGGAAGGAAGGAAGGGAGGGAGGGAGGGAGGGAGGAAGGAAGAGCTAAAATAAAATAAAAGAAGATAAAATAGAAGGTTATTAAAATAAAAACCAAAAGATAATTATTAAAAAATTTTTTTAAAGTAATTAAAAAGAGAGAAAGAAGAAAACAACCAAACCAAAAAACAAATCAACCAATGATAACAAGCACTGAAAACTATACTAAAAAATGAAAAACAACAACGGACAGACAGAACCCTAAGACAAATGGTAAAAATAAAGCTATAGAGACAAAATCCACACACAGAAGCATATGCATGCACACTCATAAAAAGAGGAACAGGGAAAAAAATACATGTATCGTTGCTCCCAAAATCCACTTCCTCAGTTTGGGATGATTCGTTGTCTATTTGGGTATTCCACAGATGCAGGGTACATCAACTTGACTGTGGATATTTAATCCACTGCTCCTGAGGCTGCTGGGAGAGATTTCCCTTTCTCTTCTTTGTTTGCACAGCTCCTGGGGTTCAGCTTTGGGTTTGGCCCTGCCTCTGCCTGGAGGTTGCCTGAGGGTGTCTGTTCTTCGCTCAGACAGGATAGGGTTAAAGGAGCAGCTCATTCGGGGGCTCTGGCTCACTCAGGCCCGGGGGAGGGAGGGGTACAGAAGGAGGGGCGAGCCTGCGGTGGCAGAGGCCAGCATGACGTTGCAGCAGCATGAGGGGCGCTGTGTGTTCTACTGGGGAAGTTGTCCCTGAATCATGGGACGCTGACATTGGCGGACTGCAGAGGCTCCCGGGAGGTGAGGTGTGGACAGTGACCTGTGCTGCACACAGGCTTCTTGGTGGCTGCAGCAGCAGCCTTAGCATCTTATGCTCGTCTCTGAGGTCTGCGCTGATAGCCGCAGCTTGCGCAACCTCTGGAGCTCCTTTAAGCAGGGCTCTTAATCCCCTCTCCTTGCGCACCAGGAAACAAAGAGGCAAGAAAAAGTCTCTTGCCTCTTCAGCAGTTCCAGACCTTTTCCTGGACTCCCTCCCAGCTAGCCTTGGCACACTAGCCCCCTTCAGGCTGTGTTCACACAGCCAACCCCATTCTTCTCCCTGGGATATCACATTGATTGTTTTGCATATATTGAAGAACCCTTGCTTTCCTGGGATAAACCCCACTTAATCATGCTGTATGATCCTTTTAGTGTGTTGCTGGATTTTGTTTGCTAGTATTTTGCTGAGGATTTTTGCATCTATGTTCATCAGTGATATTGGTCTGTAATTTTCTTTTTTTGTAGTATCTCTGGTTTTGGTATCAGGGTGATGGTGGCCTTGTAGAATGAGTTTGGGAGTGTTCCTCCCTCTGCTATATTTTGGAAGAGTTTGAGAATGTTAGGTGTTAGCTCTTCTCTAAATGTTTGATAGAATTCACCTGTGAAGCCATCTGGTCCTGGGCTTTTTTGTTTATTGGAAGATATTTAATCACAGTTTAAATTTCAGTGCTTGTGATTGGTCTGTTTATATTTTCTGTTTCTTCCTGGTTCATTCTTGGAAGGTTGTGCTTTTCTAAGAATTTGTCCATTTCTTCCAGGTTGTCCATTTTATTGGCATATAATTGCTTGTAGTAATCTCTCATGATCCTTTGTATTTTTGTAGTGTCAGCTGTTACTTCTCCTTTTTCATATCTAATTCTGTTGATTTGAGTCTTCTCCCCTTTTTTCTTGATGAGTCTGGCTAATGGTTCATGAATTTTGTTTATCTTCTCAAAGAACCAGCTTTTAGTTTTATTGATCTTTGCTATTGTTTCCTTCATTTCATTTTCATTTATTTCTGATCTGATCTTTATGATTTCTTTCCTTCTTCTATCTTTGGGGTTTTGTTGTTCTTCTTTCTCTAATTGCTTTAGGTGTAAGGTTAGGTTGTTTATTTGAGATTTTTCTTGTTTCTTGAGGTAGGATTGTATTGCTATAAACTTCCCTCTTAGAACTGCTTTTGTTGCATCCCATAGGCTTTGGGTCATCGTGTTTTCATTGTCATTTGTTTCTAGGTATATTTTGATTTCCTCTTTGATTTCTTCAGTGATCCCTTGGTTATTTAGTAGCATATTGTTTAGCCTCCATGTGTTTGTAGTTTTTACAGTTTTTTTTTTTTCCTTTAGTTGATCTCTAGTCTCATAGTGTTGTGGTCAGAAAAGATACTTGATATGATTTCTATTTTCTTAAATTTACCAAAGCTTGGTTTTTGACCCATGATATGATCTATCCTGGAGTATGTTTCACGAGCACTTGAGAAGTGTATTCTGTTGTTTTTGGATGGACAGTCCTGTAAATATCAAATAAGCCCATGTTGTCTAATGTGTCATTTAAAGCTTGTGTTTCCTTATTTATTTTCATTTTTGATGATCTGTTCATTGGTGAATGTGAGGTTTTAACATCCCCTACTATTATTGTGTTACTGTCAATTTCGACTTTTATGTCTGTTAGCATTTGCCTTATGTATTGAGGTGCTCTTATTTTGGGTGCATAAATTTTTACAGTTGGTATATCTTCTTGTTTGACTGACCTCTTGATCATTACATAGTGTCCTTCTTTGTCTCTTGTCTTTATTTTAAAGTTTATTTTGTCTTATATGAGAATTCCTACTCCAGCTTTCTTTTGATTGCCGTTTGCATGGAATAACTTTTTCCATCCCCTCACCTTCAGTCTGTATGTGTACCTAGGTCTGAAGTGGGTCTCTTGTAGACAACATAAATATGGGTCTTTTTTTTAATCCATTCAGCCAGTCTACATCTTTGGGTTGGAGCATTTAATCCATTTACATTTAAGGTAATTACCAATATGTATGTTCCTATTACCATTTTCTTAATTGTTTTGGGTTTGTTTTTGTAGAACTTTTCCTTCCCTTGTGTTTCCCACCTAGAGAAGTTCCTTTAGCATTGTTGTAGAGCTGGTTTTGTGGTGATGAATTCTCTTAACTTTTGCTTGTTTGTAAAGGTTTTAATTTCTCCATCGAATCTGAATGAGATCCTTGCTGGGTAGAGTAATCTTGGTTGTAGGTTTTTCCCTTTCATCACTTAAAATATGCCCTCCCACTCCCTTCTGGCTTGCAGAGTGTCTGCTGAAAGATCAGCTGTTAACCTTATGGGGATTCCCTTATATGTTATTTGTTGCTTTTTGTCAGTTTGATTACTCTGTGTCTCAACATGTTTCTCCTTGGGTTTATCCTGCCTGGGACTCTCTGCACTTCCTTGACTTGGGTGGCTCTTTCCTTTCCCATGCTAGGGAATTTTTTGATTATAATCTCTTCAAATACTTTCTCTGGTCCTTTCTCTCTCTCTTCTCCTTCTGGGACCCCTATAATGCAATGTTGGTGCGTTTAATGTTGTCCCAGAGGTCTCTTAGTCTGTCTTCATTTCTTTTCATTCTTTCTTCTTTTTTTTTTTTTTTTTGTGGTACGTGGGCCTCTCACTGCTGTGGCCTCTCCTGTTGTGGAGCACAGGCTCCGGACGCGCAGGCTCAGCGGCCATGGCTCACGGGCCCAGCTGCTCCGTGGCATGTGGGATCCTCCCAGACTGGGGCATGAACCTGTGTCCCCTGCATTGGCATGCGGACTCTCAACCACTGCGCCACGAGGGAAGCCCCATTCTTTCTTCTTTATTCTGTTCCATGGCAGTGTATTCTGCCATTCTGTCTTACAGGTCACTTACTCATTCTTCTGCCTCAGTTATTCTGCAATTGATTCTTTCTAGTGTATTTTTCATTTCAGTTATTGTATTGCTCATCTCTGTTTGTTTGTTCTTTAATCCTTCTATGTGTTTGTTCTTTAATTCTTCTAGGCCTTTGTTAAACATTTCTTGCATCTTCTTGATCTTTGCCTCCATTCTTTTTCTGAGGTCCTGGATCATCTTCACTATCATTATTCTGAATTCTTTTTCTGGAAGGTTGCCTATCTCCACTTCATTTAGTTCTTTTTCTGTGGTTTTATCTTGTTCCTTCATCTGGTTCATAGTCCTCTGTCTTTTCATTTTGTCTATCTTTCTGTGAATGTGGTTTTTGTTCCACAGGCTGCAGGTTTGTAGTTCTTCTTGCTTCTGCTGTCTGCCCACTGGTGGATGGGGCTATCTAAGAGGCTTGTGCAAGCTTCCTGATGGGAGGGACTGGTGGTGGGTAGAGCTGGGTGTTGCCCTGGTGAGCAGAGCTCAGTATAACTTTAATCTGCTTGTCTGCTGATAGGTACAGCTGGGTTCCCTCCCTGTTGGTTGTTTGGACTGAGGCGGCCCAGCACTGGAGCCTATGCTGCTCTTTGGTGGGGCTAATGGTGGACTCCAGGAAGGCTCACACCAAGGAGTACTTCCCAGAACTTCTGCTCACAGTGTCCTCGTCCTCATGGTGAGCCACAGCCACCCCCCGCCTGTGCAGGAGACCCTCCCACACTAGCAGGTAGGTCTGGTTCAGTCTCCTATGGGGTCACTGCTCCTTCCCCTGGGTCCTGATGTGCACATTACGTTGTGTGTGCCCTCCAAGTGTGGAGTCTCTGTTTCCCCTAGTCCTGTCAAAGTCCTGCAATCAAATCCTGCTTGCCTTCAAAGTCTGATTCTCTGGGAATTCCTCCTCCCATTGCTGGACCCCCGGTTGGGGAAGTCTGATGTGGGGCTCAGAACCTTCACCAGTGGGTGGACTTCTGTGGTATAATTGTTCTACAGTTTGTGAGTCACCCACCCAGCGGTTATGGGATTTTATTTTATTGTGATTGCGCCCCTCCTATTGTCCCATTGCAGCTTCTCCTTTGTCTTTGGATGTTGGGTATCTTTTTTGGTGAGTTCCAGTGTCTTCCTGTCAATGACTGTTCAGCAGTTAGCTGTGATTCCAGTGTTTTCACAAGAAGGAGTGAGTGCACATCCTTCTACTCCACCATCTTGAACCCCATTCGCTGAATATTCTTGCATGTAAAAATATTTGGGGCTTCCAGACACAACTAGAAAGGATATTTGATTAAATTAAATAAGATCTTTCTCTCTCTCTGAATTGATTCAGTAGATATCTATTTTTATTTGTTTTCCTCCTTTTTTATTAGTCACCCTACCATCTCTTTTCTCTTCTTCTGGCAAAATCATTTCCATTTTTTGGGGGGATTCCTACCATGTGAATATCGTGAAGCTGTTGATCACCCTGCTCTACCACACAGGGAACAGGGTAACTTCAGACTATGGCACCCATCCCCCTCTAATAATAATTGTCCAAAGGGTTATGCAAATGATTGTCTGAGTCAAACCCAGTCCTTCTCTGGATCTCTTCTAAAGCAGGAAGAGGATAGCTTGCATTTTGCTGTGTTTACAGACAGATCTAAATCATCACTTCTTCCACTGAACACACACCTCATGGAGGACGATGTCCAAAGGAAATGAGGATGAGAACAACACACATAGATGTGTCGAGGTGACACTTGGAGGCAAACACTGATGACATTACTTGAAACCAGATGTTCCCAAGGCCAGCATCTACTTTACACTTATGCGAGTCAAAAATTTCCCCTTTTATATGTAATCATGTTTCAGATGAGTTTCTACACTTGCAGTGGGAAGAGTCCTAATGAATACATTGATCATTTAGCAACAATCATCTAGTGTCTATTCTACTATAACTTTCTACTGAGTTAAGTAATTTTGTATGTACAAGGAGAAGGCATGAAGTTACACTTTAAATGGTAAAATTTCTGATTTAGTGCCATTTTGAAATAAGGGGTTGTTCATAGAAGTTTTTAAACGGGGCTACTTTCTGTTACTGTTGACATATTTTGCTAAAATATGGAGAGTTTTATTGGTTGAAAGAGACAGAAACAAGGGGCTATGTCAAGAAATCTCTCAGAACCACTAGTCAGGCTTGTCATGGCTGTCAGCCAGATGTGCTCTTATGAGGAACTGAAAGACTGATTACCAATGTCCTGTTAGGAACAATGTCCAGATGTGGCAGGAAAGAACATTAGCTGTAACTTGGAGACCAAATCCAGGTTGAGGCTAAGAAAAGAGTTATTGGATCCTATTGTAACACGGAGCTATAAAGGGCCAGCTGCAGCAAAGTCTAGATGGCTTCAATTTCAAGGACTATGTTTCTGCCATATTGTCTGCCTTGATTCTCCTCTCCTCTTTATTCCTACTGCCACCTTGCCTTGACT
Source organism: Orcinus orca (assembly GCF_937001465.1). Lineage (NCBI taxonomy): Eukaryota > Metazoa > Chordata > Mammalia > Artiodactyla > Delphinidae > Orcinus > Orcinus orca. The sequence continues at coordinate 125,138,095 of NC_064559.1, forward strand.
TCAAATCCCTGATTTTTTTTCTGGCTCTTGACAACCTCTCTTGGAGACCATACATTTGTCTGCAACTGTGCTGCCTGGGATCTCTGCCCAGGACACAGTACAACAAAAATTGGGCGGTTCCTACATCTGTGTAAAAAAATAAATTTAGACTCCCTTTTGTGGAAAACTAGAGTAACAGTGAAGAACTATTTTGCATTAAAACAGACTGAAGTTAAAATTCTATCTCTGCTACTGACTAGCTCAGTAGTTGTCATCTGTAAAATGGAGACAACAGTAGTCTTTAGACATATCATAAGAATTAAATAAAATAATGCATGAAGTGACCCATATTGTGCCTGTATAGATAAATCAGCAATATTTTTATAACACAGTGGGACCCAAAGGGCTCCTCAACTGAGCTCCATTTCACAACCAAAGGAAATGAGCCTGTGCAGTTTCTCCTCCTAAGTCTAAGGTCCTGGGGCTCTTTATGTTGTTGATGGCCCTTTATCACCAGGTGCCTTCAACACATTCACACCTTTAACTACAGTCGGAAGGCAAAGATGCTGTATTACGTACAGTAAAAAGGTGAGACTTAACACCCATAGCATGCGCTGCACCATATGAGATACTGTGGTTGACACAGGTCCTGGACGATCTTTCCTTTCGTTAATGCAGAACTCCGATTAGCTGCTCTGAGCTGGTCTGTCCTCTTGCCACATAAAGATGCAATTCAACAGAGTAGGAATTGCTGAGAAAACTCATGTGAGTCATTCTCAGGAAGCCAGAATTATTTTAAGGGAGAGAATAATGTAACATTACAGAATATGGAGATTAGGAGCTTCACTTTGCGAATTTCTTGCTTTGTTCCACCAGGCATATTACTCTCTCTGTGCCTTGGCTCTCTTCCTTGTAAAATGAGAAAATAATGCTGTTTGTGAGGACAAAATGAATTAGTATGTGTGAAGCCCTTGACCTCTAGTGATGACTCAATGAATATTAACTGTTATGATTCTGTGGAGGCCAGCATGCTTATTATGATTATTTTAGAAGACCTGGCTCTCCACTTTCATTTCCTGTTTCCTGTAAATTTTAAAAACATTAGGAAGTACATTAACTATTTTCAGAGGTAATGAGCCACTTGAAAGTTCTCAGGGATGGCCAAGTAAGTTAATATTATATGGTATTTCACTTGGAGCAATTACATTTCAGGGCTCAAGGGCAGTGTGTTCCCATGTTTAATGAGGAAAGTTTTCAAAACTGCTTTCATGAACTATTGGAAATCTGAGGTTTAATTCTTTAAAGGGGAGAGTAGCTGTCATTAGCTAAGCAGGTTTGAAGGTATTTAAGGGAGCATTTTGGTGCAATCTTTGTGACATTTTGTTAAACAAGCGGCCAAAAAGTATTTAATTTAGCCTAATTATTACCACCAAATCTAACAACTTTTTGTTAGTTTGTTCATTTTTGGAATTTGTGAGCAAGAAGCAGCAGAGTTTGCTTTGTTGAGGTGTTCTGACCTATAATAATAATTACCCATTCCTGGAACTGGCCAGCCAGAAATGCTGTATTTGGAGAACAGAGTCACTTTTAAAAGAGAAGAAAACAGAACACAGTGTAACTCCATTTTAAGGTACCTCCGATAGGCAAATCTTAGGAGACACTGACTTCAAAAAGGCCACTCTGGGTTTAACTAGTTTAACACCAGCCATTCTTCTGAAGGACCTCACTGAAAGACCCTCATTCTACATTAAGCAAAAAGACCCAAAAGAAGCCTGCTGCAAACAACAAAATGAAAAATTAGCCTACAGAAAAAGAGATTTGCAAATGATATATCCAATAAGGTGTTAATATAAAATATGTACAAAGCAGTCATACAACTCAACATTAAAAAAATCAACAGTCTGACTAAAACATAGGGAGAGGAGCTGAATAGCCATATTTTCCATAGATGACATACAGATGGCTAACAGGCACATGAAAAGACGCTTAACATCACTAAATCATGAGAGAAATGCAGATCAAAACCACATGAGATACCACCTCACACGTGCCAGAAGGGCTATTATCAAAAAGACAACAAATAACAAGTGTTGGCAAAGATGTGGAGAAAAGGGAACCTTCATTCATTGTTGGTGGGAATGTTAATTTGTACAGCCACTATGGAAAATAGTATGGAGTTTCCTCAAAAAATTAAGAATAGAACTGCCATATGATCCAGCAATTTCACTTCTGGGTATTTACCTAAAGAAAACAAAACAAAGATTTCATAAGATATATGCACCCCAATACTTATTGCAACATTATGTATAATAACCAAAATATGTAAGCAACCTAAGTTTCCATTAATGGATGTATCAACAAAGAAGATGTGATATATCTATATATCTCTCTATATATTACTCTGCCATAAAAATGTTGTCTATGATTTTGTAAAATTCATTTACTAATTATACTATTTTTTTAAGATTCCTTTGGATTTTCAATGTACAGAATATCTGTAAATAATTATAGTTTTTCTTCTCTCTTTCCAATTTTTATTTGTTTATTTATTTATTTGTTTTTACTGCTTCAGTATTCTTGCTTGGACGTCTGGTACAATGTTTTATAGTAGTGATCAAAGTGGACAACCTTCATTTATTCTCTATCTCAGAAAGCATTCACATTTCACTGTAGCATTATGTTAAATTTTTTTAGATATTCTTTATCAAATTTTAAAAGTTCCTTTATATTCCTAGTTTGCTGAGAGAATTCAGCTTAAGTGGGCCTTGAGTTGTCAAATATATTTTCTTCATCTAAGAAGCATTAAGATGATCTTATTCTTTTCCTCTTTTATTCTGTTATTACAAACAAAGGCTGAATCAAATCCTTTGCTTTTCAAATGTTAATCCAATCTTGCATTCCTAGATTTAGTCTGCTTTGTCATGATGTTTTTAATACTTCATTATTCATGTTCAAAGAACATAGTTATGGTTTTTTGTTTCTGTACCTCTGCCCCCTCCCCCATTTTGCCACACCCACCCCACCCCTGCCTCTGCCCCAGCAGCCAGCAGTCTGTTCTCTGCATCTTTGAGGTTGGTCGCTTGCTTGCTGGCTGGTGTTTTGGATTCCACATATAGTGAGACCATGTCTTTCTCTGCCTTCCCTCACTTAGCATAATGCTCTCAGGATTCAGTCGTGTTGTTGCAAATGGTGAGATTTCTTTTCTTAATGGCTGAATGGTAAGTCACTGCATATACACACACGTCTTTTTTATCCATTCATCTATTGTTGGACATTTAAGGTTACTTCCATATCTTGGCTGTTGTAATAATTGCTGCAACGAATATGAGGGTTCATATATCTTTTCAAATGAGCGTTTTTGTTGTCTTCGGATAAATATCCAGAAGTGGAAGTGCAGGATACAGTAGTTCAATTTTTAGTTTTTTGAGGAACCTCATACCAGAGTTCTTCTTTAACCTGTCAATAATTTCAACTGGCTGCTTACCAGGTTTACTGCTTTGCTTGCTCCTCAGCTTTGGAGGACATCACTCTCCTGTCTTAATACTCTTGGAAGCTCTGAGCGCTGCGGACATATAGTGAAGGTGCTGCACTTCTTGGAGGTGCAGCGACACATAGGGAGGTGTTATGTAGTAGTTTTGGGGTCTTTCCAGAAGGTCTCTGCTGATTCAAAGAAACTTATATTGCCAAAATGACTTGGATCTTTTTTTTTTTTTGAGTATAATTGCTTTACAATGGTATGTTAGTTTCAGCTTCACAACAAAATGAATCAGTTATATATATACATATGTTCCCATATCTCTTCCCGCTTGCGTCTCCTTCCCTCCCACCCTCCCTATCCCACCCCTCCAGGCGGTCACAAAGCACCAAGCTGATCTCCCTGTGCTATGCGTCTGCTTCCCACTAGCTATCTATTTTACGTTTGGTAGTGTATATATGTCCATGCCTCTCTCTCGCTTTGTCATAGTTTACTTTTCCCCCTCCCCATATCCTCAAGTCCGTTCTCTAGTAAGTCTGTGTCTTTATTCCTGTTTCACCCCTAGGTTCTTCATGACATTTTTTTTTCTTAAATTCCATATATATGTGTTAGCATACGGTATTTGTCTCTCTCTTTCTGGCTTACTTCACTCTGTATGACAGACTCTGGGTCTATCCACCTCATCACAAATAGCTCAATTTCGTTTCTTTTTATGGTTGAGTAATATTCCATTGTATATATGTGCCACATCTTCTTTATCCATTCATCCAATGATGGACACTTAGGTTGCTTCCATGTCTTGACTATTATAAATAGTGCTGCTATGTACGTTGGGGTGCATGTATCTTTTCAGATTAGAGTTTTAAAATAACCCATGTGGCACCCTAACACCTGCTTATTGCTCTGTAATCTCAACCACCATGATGACTCTTCCATTTTGGAAAGTATAGATAGGAAAGGAAGAGAAAATGGGGAGGAAAGTGAGTATGAGAAGAAAAGCAAGATAAGAAGTGAAAGAGATGGGAAGAAAATGTGCCATTATTTTTTAAACACTGTTCTTCCTCTACTCTCTCTGCTTTCCTTCTGTATTAACCTTAGCCACTCTCTTAGTTTTAATACTGTATTTTCAGTTTTTTTCCAAAGCCATATCTTCTTACAACACATAACTCTTCTTTTCCCAAATATTTTTATATTAATTTCCTTTTATTTTACCTGAAGAATAATTATAACAATAGCCCTTAACTGATAATAACCAATACTTAACACAAAAATAATTTTGCATCTCAATTCTTTAGGTGTTTCTTCCCTTAAGCTAATGACTGTGCCTAAATAGTGTCAAAACACCAGAGCAATTTGTCACTTGATTAAATCTGATTAAGAAAAAAAAAACATGGAAAAACAGAAAAAGGGTTTAAGCTTTTCTTAAAAGAATACCAATATTTTCTTAGTCTGTAGATACCACATTATTATCCCTTCTAGAATAGATAGATAGCAATTACTTTGCCCCAAATTGCATCTTCTGTATTTTCCAAGAAATGCTTCTACTTTTGAGTCTCCCCACAGTCTGGAGGCCAGGAAGTTCAAGCAGATCCTACTTCTTTGGTATCAATTAGCTATGTAAGTGTTCATGCCTACCTGAAGGTGGGCCAATCAGAGCTCTTCTCTGAGGTTTTAAAACTTTGGATTGGAGAGACTAGATTCCAGGTTTCCTTTAATCTCAAGATTGAATCTCCAATTCTGAATAGGATGGAGATATACTCTAGCCTGGGGAAGAAGCTGTTTCATAGCAGATACAGAGAAAACCAGTAAACAGAAACGGAATCACCTAGAGGACTCCTTGTCCATCCTTCTGTTACCTGAGTCAATAAATCCTTCTTTACCTAAGTTTGGTTTCTGTCAGTCACAGCCAGAAGAGTTCTGACTAAGCATTCTCTTTTTCTTTTCCTGAGGGCTGAAAGTTATAGTGTAGAATTTATAGTTTGAACCATTATGGCTTAATCCAAAGATCTTTCATATTTCAAAAGTATGTCTAAATTTCACATCTATTACTTCAATAGAAGCAGCTTAGTATATTGGAAAGAACACAGGGAAGAAGTTTGAAGGTCCAGAAAGTTAATTTTCCTCTCTGAGCCTCTGATTTCTGACCTACATAATGGAGTGAATATTTGCATATCACACAATGTGTGGCAAGGACTAATTGGATTGATACAACTGAAAAAAAAAAAATCCTAGAAACCACTAGATCCTAAAAGGAAGACAAGACACAGAAGACAGTTTTTTTCAAAGAGAAAACAACTTTAGAGAATCCAGTAAATCCAATGTAGGATGGTGCTATGAACACGGCCAGTACTCACCTCAGTTGCACGCTGTGGGCTTCTCTGTGGGTTTACAAAGCCTTAGCTAAGCCCTTAGCGCTCTTAGCTCTTGTGAATAGGAACAGGTTGGAAATGAGAGAGGAGTTAATTTCCCTGGTGGCAACTCTCAAGCCATGAAGATTTGAGCAGGTGTATACATGCCCTATCTCCTTGTCCTTCCGTGAGATAAATCTGAGACAGGTTCTACATGGTTCCTCAGTGAGTCCCCAGTAGGATTTGAACCCTGGTTATCCTAAGTGGTAACCAGCTAAATAAGACACACTTTATTGCCTTTTTCCCCTTCCTATGTTACTCTCCCTGCTCCCTTACTTCTGCTTGGTCCAATCTTGTCTCAGATAAGCTACTTGCAATCCAGATGACATCATCTCAGATGCTACTTCCAGGGGACTCAGGGATAAGATAACATAGTAAATGTTTAATTGCCTGAATCAACCAAAAGGAGAAAAGACAATGATAATACTAATATTTGTTAATACTAACATTTGAGAACTCATTGGTCCCCCAGATATGACTATGAACCCCCAGGAAACAAAGGATTTTAGTTTGATAAACTCAATTATATTAAACTGGAATAATCAAAAATTTCTATTTGATTTTAGAATGAAGATTGATATATATAAATACACATGTAAACAAACCCATACACACATTATCACACAGTCAGTGGGAAGTATTTCCAGATCATTCTTGTTTGTGGTATTAGTTCTTTGATCCTAGAGGGTAGCAGCAAGGAAGAAGTCTGTTCACCTCAGATAAATTTATAAATTAGGTGAGTAGATGGACAGTTAAGAGATGGACTATCTTTTGTCTGTTTATAAACAAAATATTTCTAATTTTATTAAAATACCATTACTAGACATACTAGAATTAAACAAGGAAGGAGGTCTGTATCTTTCTTTCAAGAAGTCAGCTCCTGGGCTTCCCTGGTGGTGCAGTGGTTGAGAGTCCGCCTGCCGATGCAGGGGACGCAGGTTCGTGTCCCGGTCTGGGAAGATCCCACATGCCGCGGAGCGGCTGGGCCCGTGAGCCATGGCCACTGAGCCTGCGCGTCCAGAGCCTGTGCTCCGCAAGGGGAGAGGCCACAACAGTGAGAAGCCCGCGTACTGCAAAAAAAAGAGAAGTCAGCTCCTTTATTCCACTGAGCCCAAAACTATCCACTGTCTCCTCTTACTATACTGCTTTAAAATAAACTATCAAGTATTTCATGAAATAGAATCAATTCTGATGTCCATTTGGGATGAGTCTGCCATAATGTAACTCTGTGCTGTCAGAGAAAATAAAATATTTTCCAAAGGAAAACTACTTATGTGTAAAGCAAACATGATACCATAGTTTGTGTGGAAGGGTACTATTTTCTAATTACTAATGAAAATTTTTCCCCTTACATTCCTTTTCCTTTTTGACCTTTCCCCCCTCAAGCAGGTAGGCTGTTTCATGGGGAAATGTAGAACAACAAGGAGAAAAAAAGTGTCTTTCTTTTGCTCCTCAGAGGACTATGCTTATCAGTCTGCCTTTAAATAAAATGATGTTTCTAACTTTTATTAAATTATATAGAAGACAGTGAAATAGTACTAAACATATTTATACTTGAACTAAACATAAGAGGTTCAGATCTACTTTTAGAGAAGCCAGCTGTTTTTTTTCCATTAAGCCCTAAACTAAATGTATCGTATCCACTTCCTCTCCTCAGAGGAACAAAAGTTACTCATAATATTGTTGAAACGTGTAAGAGAAAATATGAGCAAGAACAACCCTCCCACCTCACACATCACCTAGGAAAGGTTCCCTGAGTGTGTGAGAGAGAAAAGAATCAGGCAAAGCGCTGAGTGCACTGTGAGTGGTGCAGGGTGAAATGTCCCTCATCTTGCTTCCAGGACTGAGCCCCAGTGGGAAGGAAAACAAAACCCACTTAGCCTTGGGGGGCCCAGGAGGGGAAAACACATGTGTCTCCTTTCCTAGTTAAACCTCTGAGAAAACCCAGAAAACTGAATTGACTGAGCAGCCTACCTTAGCAGACAGGACCTTAAAAGAGACTAGCTATGATTTCCACACTCTGTGGAAAGAAAAATTGACAATTTATGTGCACCTAACAGGAACACGGAAGAAATGGCAAGAGTTGCTGGCTCTGATGGGGTCTTGTTGACAGAAACCAGGAAAAGCTCAGGGATGTGCAGGGGCCAATAGCTGAGACTCAAGTGAGATGATGACCATCTCTGTGGATTCCAGTGTCCACAGCAAACAACAGGCCAGATGCCTGCTCTCTGCCCCCAGTACCTTGGCACTATGTATGCTCTCTGGAGCTTCTGTGCAACTTAGAGGGAAAATGGAGGGGCCACTGAATTGGCTGAGATTAAGTTTTCACCTCTCTGGAGAAGTTAGGACACAAAATAGAAATTATGTTAGATTATAGAAAATAAAGGATTTTTCAGTATTCTTGAATGTGATGCTGAATTCTGATTCAGTATTCTTGAATCAGTATTCATGAATATATTCAATATGATGTACACTCTAATCACAGTTGTATTTTTCATAGAAATTTTGTTTGGTTAAAGGATATATTTCTTCTTTCTTCTAGATTAAAAAAATAATAAAACAAGCTCCTTACAAAGAACATTAATGTGACTTTTTATTTTTTAAACTATTGTCAAACCAGAAAAAAATAAAAAGGCAGAAAACCCAATCATGTTGAAGGTTTAAAAGAAACTGAACACTGCTTACTTTTTTTTACTTTTGCCTCCCTTATCTGGGAACATGCTGTAATCATGACAGTTCTGTTTCTGTACACGTAGGCCTCATATTGTCTCCATATTACTAAAAGCTTTTGGTCTGATTCATTAATGTCACACTACAGAAAGATGGCTGTATTTTTGCTTGACTCTCATGTACCACTGGACAGGCTCCCAGTCAGAACCGGCAGGCTGGCTGGGTAGTTATTGTGCTCTGCAAAGAGAATTATTACAAGGAAATATTCATTCAACAGGAAGGGAAAAATGAAACTCACAGATTTCAGCACAACATGAATTGATTTACTTCAGACAGTGAAAATCTCCATGTTATGTAATGAAGAGTCTTCTCATTTAAATTCCTTTACACTTTAAAGAAGTGAATTTTCTTTCATTAAGAAAATTAGAATAGCCTATCTCTCACTCCTCTATAACTATAACAAATTATGATAATTGTGCTTAAGAAATGTCAGCCCTGATTTATCCCCATATGGTGCCCCTCTCCCACTTCCATTTCCACTCACACATTCAGTTTGTAAATTGCTTTCTCAGGTACTCTAATGTGAATCAGTTGCATTGAAGGCCACAATTGGCCTCTCTGTATCCTTGGTCTTTGCAATGTAACTTTGCAGATTCTTCCATCAAGAGGTAAGTCCATTTCTTTACTCCATGAGTCTGGGCTGGCCTTGTGACTTGCTTTGGCCAATAGAATGTGGCAGAAGTGGCACTGTACAACTTCTGAGCTTAGACCTCAGGGGTCATGCGTGCTTATGTTTTTGCTCTTGAAACCATACCACCACACCACTGACATGTGAATAAACCTGGATCACATTGAAGGTTAGGGCTTCAACATATGAGTTTTGGAGGAACACAGTTTAGTCTATAAAAGTGTCTCAAGAGGTAATACAGTTCAACCCCTAAGTAAGATGTGTCTACATCTAGATTTTCCTAACAAAGGGGATCAAAAAGCCTATTTAAAATATTACTGGAATTGATGATTCGACAACCATTGTGATAATAATTCATTTCTGTTAGAGTCAGTAGGTTCTTGCTTACGTATACTTATAAAGTTTCAATTTGTTAAAATTAACTCTTTTAATTCAATTCAACACTTGTACTCACCTCTGTACAGTTAGGAAATGAATGATTAGTGTGTTATCAAAATTTCATTTCTTGAAGGAAGAACGGTCATATCATTGCTTCCTCTCCTCACTGGGTTTATTGATGTTTATGATTGCCAGCACTTTATCTAAAACCACTGGTAATACCAGTTAGAGTCTCTAGCAGTTCTTTCTTCTAGGCACCATTTGAAATTTTCTTAAATTAAATAACTGATTATATAAAGCATGCTGTTTCCATGGTACCCACAGAATACAATTCAGAACTACATAAACCTCTTCTTCCACAGGAAGAAAATGCACATACAAAAAAATTTTCTTTAGGATAAGAACCAAAAGTATGTTAATTTTAGTTGAAGTAATTGATCTTTACATTTGTATAGAAGCTGATCTATAGTGTGTGTGTGTGTGTGTGTGTATATATATATATATATACACACACACACACAAATATACACACACATATATGCACAAAATATCAGTATGTATAGATATATATCCTACATATTATATTATATATACTATCTCTATACTCTATCTATATACATATATATGTATATAATATATGTACATATATCTGTATAGATATAGTATAGTCATCTTTGTATAATGGCTTTAGTCACTTTCTTAAGAGGACATTGTACTGATCTGTGCCAGTTTTATAACATTCTTGGGTTAATTTCATTGATTCACTTATTCTCTGAATTAACTAGTGAGATCCTATAATTTGTTAGGTTCTACTCTAAATTCCAGGCTTATGGTGGCAACCAAATGAAACAAAGACCCTGCTCCTGAATCTTACTATCTAGTGGGAAGAGGACAAAACAAAAATGAATGTAAAATACACTGTCTATATGTTCTGAAGGAAAATAACTCAAGATAAGTGGAGAGTGAAGGGGGACTATTTAATAGAAGGGTCGGGGCTAGTCTCTCTGAGGATATGTGATTTGAATAGAGACCTAACTGAACTAAGAGAACAAGTTATACATATTTTCTGGTGGAAGAAAGATGCAGGCAGAAGAAACAGCAAATGTCAAGGCCTGAAATAGTCACAACTTTGTTTTAAAACTTCTAGCTCAAGTAGTATTTCCTACTCCTTTATTGTTTTTTAAATCTTTAATTAGAGTTTTTTTATTTTTTATGTTATTTACTTATTTTTTTTAAGTGAAATTCAAAATGTAGCAAGGGAAAGTTTTGTATAAAAAGACTGAAGAATGTTCTCCTTGGAGATTTCTAAGTTTAGGGTGCTTAAGTATTGAAAGGATTTGTCTGGCTTTTTCAGGCCCATACCATTGTCCCGGAGCTGAATTAAGTGATCTACTGGTCATGCACTGTTCCTCTGTCTATCATTAATTCATTAAGTCTTTATTGGCACCTAAGATATTTCAGGCACTATGTTAGAAGCTGAGGGTACTCATTGACAAGTAAACCAGGGTCCCTTCCACCACAAAACTGTTTATTCCTACTTAAGGTCAGTTGTCATAGTGATAAGGACGTAGATTCTGGAGTCAGACTGCGAGGATTTATATTCTAGCTCTGCCATTTACTAAATTTAGACATCACACAGTTTATGTTTATTTACGCTTCGAATTTCTGTTTGAAAAATGGGGATTTATTCATTTCACAAGCATTTATTGAGATATTTCTAGGTATTATAGGTGCTTTGGGATACAAGCGTCAACAAAAAAGACAAAAATGAAATAGTATTTATTAATTGGAATGTTTAAGGATTGTGTAAGATAATATATATGGTGCCTGAGGCATAGTAACTACTAAATAAATGTTAGACATAAATTTCTTATATTGGTAAATATAAATATATAGAGTGACCTTGGTTCCCCAGTGGCATTGTTGAGTTGTCAAATCTGCCCTAGATTTCCTACTCAGATCCTCTTGTTATATATGCAAAACATACCTAAACTTGTTTAAGTCAATGTTACATTTGGGGGGAAGTAAGGGGTAGTTTCAATTATTCATACCTGAATGCATCTTATAACCAATATAAGGTTTCTGGATGCCACTACCTACTAGAAAGCTTGATGGATCATCATGGTGGTGACTTTGGTATTCTTAGGTATGTGGGCACTTGCCCACATTACAAACCCTGCTTTTCTGACAAAATAAAACCTGTGGCTCTGTTTCTACCCTCAAATTCAGTCTTGTCATCCCTTATAGACCTTTTCCTCCGACAATGACATGGACCCCATTTTACATTAACTTGAATCCTAGGTGTAAGCCTAATATGAGGGGTGACCAAACCTCTTCTCATGAGGGGTGGAAAAGCCTTTCCTCCTAAGGGATGCCCAGCATAGTGATGGATACTCAGTGGGCGCTCCAGGAACACACATAGCTGAGGCTGCCAATGTCATTCACACCAGAAACAGCTTTCTGCCACTCTTTAGTGGCATCTGTGTGTCATTTAAATTAGCATTGTGGCTTCCTCACACCTGTGTATTTCCCAGTTTCAAGACGTCTTGGTTATCAAACCAGAAAAATCAGTTGGTTTTTTGCATAAATAAGTAAAACGGTTTTCATCTTCCAGTAGTTAAAAGAGAAACAATCTAGATGATATTTTTTATCCATACCTTTATTTTAGCTGTTTTAAAAAATGGATATTTTATGTCTAGCTACATGAAAAAATTCTTTTGGTTGATTTTCTTCAAAGGTTTCCTCTCCCCATGCTTTTCTCTTTCTTTCATTTCTAAAATGTAACTTGAGAAGTACACATGGGCAAAAATTTATTTTTACATACATTTGGTTGGAAATCAAATGCTGGGGGGAAAAGCCAGATATCAATTGCACAGCCATATTTTAAATTTGGACTCCACTAGAGCATCATAGACTGGGAATATACCACTTCATTTAGATTGGCTTGTTGTCTACAGGTGCCATTCTTTTTTTTTTGTGGTACGCGGGCCTCTCACTGTTGTGGCCTCTCCCGTTGTGGAGCACAGGCTCCGGACGCGCAGGCTCAGCGGCCATGGCTCACGGGCCCAGCTGCTCTGCGGCATGTGGGATCTTCCCAGACTGGGGCACGAACCTGTGTCCCCTGCATCGGCAGGCGGACTCTCAACCACTGTGCCACCCGGGAAGCCCAGTGCCATTCTTAATTATCCATCACTCCTGGAAAGGATTTGTCAGAAAGCCTGAGGCATCATCATTTCCCGAACTTCTTCCAGCTCCTGTGCCTCAGTGTGCCAGCCAGCCTTTCCTCCTTTATCTTCTTTACTAGTACAGCATCCTTTAGGCATTTCTTATCAATTGCAGGGCTGAAGTCAGCACTTCCCTAGAGTGGCAAGCTTAGGATTCCTTCCAAGGAGTTGCAGGAAAAACTGAAATAGTTATGGGCAGAGAATCAGTGCATACTGCATTTCTCCAGGTCAGCTGAAAAACTGCCCTTGAACCTTCACATTTCCTTTTGGGCTAATCAGTAAGTTTTCTTTCAGAGCTGAATGCATATGTACACTGTGATTACCCATAGATGTCTACTTAAGTAGTGTGTTGTAGTGGAAATGGCATAGTGTTGGAGACACAAGACTCTGAATCCTACCAGTTCTTATTAACATGACTTCAAACAAATAGACCAAGTCCCAGAAGTCTGTTCCTCATCCGTGGAATAGGGTTAACAAGACCTGCTCTACCTTATAGGATTGTTGGGAGGTTTGACAATGGGATGATATATAGGAGTGTTTTGTACACTACAAAGCAGTATAAACATGTAATTATAAAATCTCATCATGGAACAAGAACTCACCACGTCTTTCTACAGGTATGCCTCATAGAAGGGAAATCCTGAGGTCCCCTAATTAGGATGGTTTGACTTACAATTTTTCAACTTCATGAGGGCTTAAAAGCAATATGCATTCAGTAGAAGAGGTACTTCAGATTGTGAATTTTGATCTTTTCCTGGTCTGGAAATATGCCCAGGTACTCTTTCTCTGTGCTGGGCAGCAGCAGCGAGTGAGCCTCAGCTCCCAGTCAGGCACATGGTCACGAGGGGAAACAACTTATAGATACACTTGCCACCATTCTATACCCATACGGCCATTCTGTTTCTCATTTTCAATACAGTAGTCAATAAATTAGATCAGATATTCAACACGTTATTATAAAATAGGCTTGTGTTAGGTAACTTTGTCCAACTGCAGGCTAATATAAATATTCTGAGCACCCTTAAGGTAGGCTAGGGGCAGCTATGATGTTTGGTAGGTTAGTTGTAATTAAATTCATTTTCAACTTACCATATTTTCAGCTTAGGGTTTATTGGGACATAACCCCACTGTAAGTTGAGGAAAGTTGGTAATTTTACTTTCATGCCAGGTTCTTATAAATACCACCCATTGCTGCCAGGCCAGGGCAAACCTCAACCCTTCCCACCCTGCAGTCCTGAGGTCTGGCACAGCGATAATGAGTTAGACCTGGGGGCTCAGATCCTGACTTTTTTGCTTACTAATTGTGGGATCTTGGATGAGCTACTCGACATTTCCAAGCCTCAGTTACCTCATCTGTAAAACTGGGATATGGACTGTATCACTACTTAAGCTTGATTTAGGAATCATACATGAGAAGCTCAGTAAAGAGGTTAGTATTGTGCCTGGTATACGATGAATTATGAATTTTAGCTATTATTATTTATTTGCTATTTTCGTAGCCAAAATTATATCATATGATACTGAGAAGATGACTAATATGTTATTTTTCTTCCCTGTAAATGGCTAACAGTTTGCCGTGGGCCTGTGGTACTTTCTCTAAGAGCTCATGCCAACATTGGCAGCTGGGTAGGTTTTTTGTTCTTTAAATCTTTTTTGTTATTTAGCTTGAGGCCATTTTAATTTGAATTTGATCTCTTGGCCTCTACTGTCTCCACATTTCCCATTCTGACAGAAATAAGAACGATCAGTATTTCATAGATAATGTAAATTCATTTTCTGCCCAATGTCTGGCATTTTACATTTTAATTTATGCATTTATTTATGTGAATAGTCTGATAAAGGAGAAATAATAAAATCACATTTAATTATACATTTATTTAACTTTAATTTTGGGGAAGAGGATAAAGATATGTCAAGTATATATTATGTTCTGGAAAATCTCATGTATGTGGTCATGGTACTTATGGATTTATTCAGATTAATGTATCTGAATCATAAATCAGATTAATCAGGTTAGTGAAATTAACCCCATTAAGCTTTCAGAAACTATATCTAAAACCACTATATTTCCTAAAATACAAATGAGAAAATAGTTTTTAGATTATAAAGCTCAACACCTAAAAATCTTAGGGTGAAAAATCAGTTAAGAGAACTGAAATGAAGAGAAAGATTCATCAGAGAATCTATTTTTGTGGGAATTTCTGACTGTACTTGTTGAAGGCTTATGTTTATTTTTTGCTAATATATTGACAAGGAAGCTATTGAGGACCTGATGTGGATGGGCACAATGGGAATTTTTAGACCAGAGAATTTGGGGAGGGTGAAAGCTAATGAGAAAATAAATGTATTTATTGATAAAAGACTTGCTCATGCATGAGCTTAGAATGGGCTAACTAATAGGACAGGGCTCACATCTACATGTCTTCATTCCTACTATACTTGGAAGCACACACTCTACTGGGATGTCTAGTCCATCAACATGTGTCACACACAGGACCTCTAGGGTATTGTTTAATAATAATACTATTCATCCATCCCATTAAAAATTTCTGAATATTACTTTTGAATTTCATTCTAATCAACTGCTCCCTCTATTTCCACCCATGTCCAGTCTTTCTCTCCTCCTATCTGTGTTGGAGATCCCCAAACCACATCCAGCTTCAATGATTTACTAGGAGGGCTTGCAGGACTCGGGATATAATGGTACTCATAGCTAAGATTTATTACAATGCAAAATCAGCAAAGGGAAAAGGTACATGATGAAAGGTCCACATGAAACCAGGTAGTATTTGTTTATTTGCCTGGTGACCTCACCACAGTTCGGGATCAGACTCTTAGCCTTATGTGCTCAGAAACTAGCCTCAGCTATGTCTCAGTTCAATAAGAATGATTGGACATAAAGATGCTAACTCACACTAAGAGACCTCACAGAGGCCATTTTGTCAATTTAAAATGAGAAAAATCTGTGAGACCGACTTGACATTCACATTTGTCTAATAACTACATTTGCTCCCTGGAGAGAAACTATGCTGAAAGCCAACTTATCAGAGAGATGCTTGATAAGCATGGAATCAGAACAAGGGAATTTATATACATTGTATAATTTCAATATTTTATGACATGAGGCTCCCTTAACTGGACATAACAATCTCAGCAACAGGGATGTACCTTCAAGCAGAGCAGATAAACCTGGAAGCCTGATAAAACTCATCCTGGATACTATTTGCACAAGAATTACCAACCTTTGCCTGCCTCTTTTTTCTCTATATATGACTCTCTTTTTCTCTATATATTTAAGTGGCTGATCTACCCTGTGTCTAATTGGCACATTCTTTTTGATTTTATTATACTTAAATAAGATCGTAGTCTAAATTGTACTGGCCTGGAGACCAGTCTATTTCTTAAGATGCAATTTGCAAATCTCTGCTTTGATAGATAGTGTTGATTTCTGAGGGCAAATATCAATCAATTTTCTTATTCTTATTTTGTTTTTGAGGTGAAGAGAAGACCTTGGCATTGTAACTGCTTGTTTATTTTACATGTTTGATTTACCCAGAAATGTGTAATCTCTTAGGTATCAGGGACTTGGACGTATTAATTCTGGTGTCTCAATACCCAGCCCAGAATTTGATCACAAAAAAATATGTTGCATAAAAGAAAGTTAAGAATTTTCTTTGGTAGTAAAGTGATGTTCACTTTATTTGATCTTTTAAACTACCTTTAAATAAAAGTGTTATTTAGAATCTGTAGTAATTTTAACATTTTAGAATTTGTGATTTTTTTGGTGTTCTTTTTAGAAAGTGATATTCAATCAATTAATAATGTATTGAGACAGAGGGAAAAAAAGGTAGTTAAAAGCAAGGTTATTAGCTTGTAATTCATTACATTAAAATACTGATATGTTGAAATTATACAGTATATTGTGATAAATAATATTTAGCTTATCACCAATATAGTATATATAATTATTTAGTGTATATAATTATTTATTAATTGCTTAAATTTGAAATAGCCAGATGTATATGTTATCAATGGGCCCCTAACTTTGACTTATTTTGGTTACCAAGGTTTCTGAAGACCAGAAACATTTTTTGACAAAGGAGGTAGATTGATCATTCTAAAGAAAAGCTATCATGTTTATAAAGTTTAACTGGTTTATATGTAACAACTTTATTCCAGAATATTCAGGTACTTGGGTCTGTAATTTTGTAACCAGTTTATCTTGCAGTTTATATCAAAATGTTGAGCTTGGCAGGTATTCATAAGGTTCCCTGTGTTTTATTGAGATCTTGTTTTTATAGTCAGAGCAGCCATGTTACTGCAGGTGTAATAGAACCATGGGCTAAAAAGTATCATATATATACAACAGAGTTATTATATGTCTTACCATCCACAAAGTAGTGGACTAAGTAAACGTAGAAATGGGCAATGAAAACATGTGCTTACTAAATTGGGACATGATAAGAGAATGAATGGCTGGCTTGCAAGATTAAACAAATGTGTGTTAAAGCTCAATATAGGTGAAAGTACAGTGGATTTATTGTTTGTAGATTTTTTGATGATGGCCATTCTGACCAGTGTGAGGTGATACCTCACAGTAGTTTTGATTTGCATTTCTCTAATAATTAGTGATGCTAAGCATCTTTTCATGTGCTTTTTAACCATCTGTATGTCTTCTTTGGAGAAATGTCTGTTTAGATCTTCCTCCCATTTTTTGATTGAGTTTTTTGTTTTTTTGATATTGAGCTGCATGAACTGCTTGTATATTTTGGAGATTAATCCCTTGTCGGTTGCTTCACTTGCAAATATTTTCTCCCATTCTGAGTGTTGTCTTTTCGTTTTCTTTATAGTTTCCATTGCTGTGCAAAAGCTTTTAAGTTTAATTAGGTCTCATTTGTTTATTTTTGCTTTTATTTTCATTACTCTAGGAGGTGGATTAAAAAAGACCTTGCTGCGATTTATGTCAGAGAGTGTTCTGCCTATGTTTTCCTCTAAGAGCTTTTTTTTTTCTAAGAGCTTTTTAATAAATGAACTTATCTACAAAACAGAAATAGAGTTACAGATGTAGAAAATAAATTTATGGTTACCAGGGGGTAAGGCAGGGGAGAGATAACTTGACAGATTGGGATTGACACATACGCACTACTATATATAAAATAGATAACTAATAAGGACCGACTGTATAGCACAGGGAACTCTACTCAATACTCTGTAATGACCTATATGGGAAAAGAATGTAAAAAAGAGTGGATATATGTATAACAGATTCACTTTGATGTACACCTGAAACTAACACAACATTGTAAATCAACTGTACTCCAATAAAAATTTAAAAACAACAACAACAACAACAAAAAGAAAGTAAAGAGGGATTGCCATTGGATAGATTGTTGAGACATTTTGGAGAAGATAAGGAAGAGGGGTTGGGGGTGTGATACAAGAGCTTACATAAACCTTTTTACTTTAAGTATTTTCCTTTCTTTCTGGCTGATCATATAGTGCTGAGAACTGTATTGCATTTACAAGTTCCAGAGGAAGGATCAATTGCCAAACATGACACTCTGATACCATTTCTAAATACAACTATTCAAATCTGTAGAGGGATGGTGGCATGAGTGTTTCCTTCTCACCTGTCTAAGCTGGAATTAATGGTGTTTCCCTCTTTCCTACCTACTGGATGAAACAGTCCTATAAGCATTACTTTTCCAGCCTTATGAGTGGAACTGGATGAAGGAAGAAGTATTGACTAGATTTAGATTGCTGCCAGTGTCATGGGTCATTCCTCTTGTTGAACCTGCTTGTCCTACCCCATGGCAGAGTGTCTGGGTTAGAATTAACAACAAATGGAAAGAAGGGGAAATAATTGTTGATGGAAAGAGAGTCACAAATGGATAAACTACAATGAAAAGCTAACATTACCTTGCTATCTTGTGAGAGGCTGAGAGCAAGACAATGAAATCATCTCTTAGCTGTATTTACCCATGTACAAGGCAGATTACGTAATTTGCAGAACACAGTGCAAATTAAAGCGCAGAGCTCCTTGTTAAAAAATAATTAAGAATTTCCAGTCAGCCCGGCACTAAACCAAATGTGAGTCTCTTCCAAGCCCAGGGCCCTGAGTGACTACATAGTTTTCAAGCTCAGGAAGCTGGTTCTGAATCCTGTAAGAGTGAAGCTATTTGCCCACCAAAACACACTGCTTTAGCTGAAGCTGAAGGTCCAGGATGGGTCCTAGTAGATTTAAAAAGCATTTATGTGAAGTCCGTTATGTGATGCGTCTCAATGACATTTGTTAAGACCTCCTGGGTGAGCACTTGGAATAACTCTTACGTTGCTTTGTCTTTTGTTTTCCATTTCATGAGTTATATATAAACATTTTACAGAGGACTCTCTTCAGAAGGTAACGTGTGAATCGTTGCCTCCCGAATGCATGCAAAAAGCTTCGCTGAGTAACAAAGCCATGGGCCACATGTAGCTGTTAACCTAAGTAATAATCTGTTGAAAAAGGTGCCTGGAATCAGTGGACATAAAACATCATGTTTTATCAGGTTCCTTCATGCCTGTAGACATGTATTTGCAAATGGAGACCAGTGATCAAGGTAAAGAAAACTTAACAAACTGAAATCAATGTTAGTGTAATGGTGCCTTGGTGGGTCTACATGCGTACTACTGAGAGCCCTGATTTCCACCAGAAACACCTGTGGGAAGCTTCATGGTCTACTCCAACCAACCATGTGACACTATCCTGAGTAATTCAACATTTTAGAGTCACATATATACTGAAATTGTACTCTAAGTCCTCAATGACAACAAAATATTTAGTGGGAAAACCAACACTGGCCAAAACATTCCAAAAGAAGTTAAGAGAAATTGGTACATGTCCATGTCCTAGGACAAGTCACATTTACCTTTAATGAAGAGAGACTTACTGAGGAAAACTTTTATTTGCCATATTGAGTGCTTTGAAGTGATGCTATTTCAGAAGGAAGTATAAGGATGGCATCTGGCCTGTAAAGATAATGCAGCTTTAGAAAAAAATGGATAAAACGAACTCAGTAGCTAGACAACTTGCTAGGGGGACATAGATGGGAACGAGTATGCATGCTTACTTAAGAGGGGCTATTCAGTATGTTTCTGCAGGTGGAAACAGAGGTAGCTCAAGGGAAATGTCCCAGGATCTTGTCAGCAAAAACTAAGGAATAAACTTGTGATATATTAATGGTCTCTCTAACTGCCAAAGCCCCATGCATAAACAAAACCCAGATGTCTTAGTCAGGGTTCTCCAAAGAAACAGGACCAGTGGGATAATATAGATTTATAACATAAGGATTTGGCTCACATGATTATAGAGGCTGACAAGTCCCATGGTCTACATACGGTAAATCGGAGACTCAGGAGAGAGGGCAATCTGCTTTATCCAGTCTACTGATTCAAATACTAATCTCATCCAGAGCACCCTCACAGATGCACCTAGAATAATGTTTTAACAAATGTCTGGTACATTTGAATTGACACCTAAAATTAATCATCATATCAGACCCACCTAAAAGTGCAATTTGTTGGAATTGGAAACCTATTAAACATGACTAGGATTTTGCCAGTGGGGAAAGATAGATACTGTATAAGGATAAACCTCATTGGGAATCCATGCGAGTACATTAATATGAAACAGGGCACATAATTCTGCTCACAAGAGATGTAGAATCCAGAATTAACTGGGACTAGCCTCATAATTTATACTCCAATCCATCATAACAAATATGCAAGGACTGATTTTGTTGAGCTTGAGAAAATACTACTGTAATTCTAACAGATTAATTTTGTAAAGATCTTAGACTCACCCACAATGTAACTTCATTTTGGTAAAATACTGGTGTAAGTGGTAAGGTTAATTTTATTTTACCATTATACTGATATTAGCGATCAAACTTATTGGGAGAATGAATTAAAACCACCACAAGCTGTTCTTCTAATGAAAGCTCATTGGCCAGAGAGGAACAGATTTTGTTAATAAGTCACTTAACTGTTACATTAAATCAGTCTATTGACATTTTTCATAAATTCACATTTATTGGTGGAAGGAGGTAAAAGAGCTGTCAAGTTTGTAGGTGGTTATGAATAAGTCTGTGTTGGAATATTTGGTAATCTGAAATGTTTATTTAAATCAATAACTACCCCTCATTGGAAAATACAAATGACTTTGTATTTTGGTCTGTATCTTTCTACCTCTTTTGTTATATAAATGTTGAATGATGCAGAAAGAACCATGATGAGTAGTTTGTAATTCAGAATGCTTAACAGGGCCTAGAGTCTGTCATACAGAGTGAAGTAAGTCAGAAAGAGAAAAACAAATACCGTATGCTAACACATATATATGGAATCTAAAAAAAAACCAAAAAAACAATGGTTCTGAAGAACCTAGGGGCAGGACAGGAATAAACATGCAGACGTAGAGAATGGACTTGAGGACACAGGGAGGGGGAAGGGTAAGCTGGGACGAAGTGAGAGAGTGGCATGGACATATATACACTACCAAATGTAAAATAGATAGCTAGTGGGAAGCAGCTGCATAGCACAGGGAGATCAGCTCGGTGCTTTGTGACCACCTAGAGGGGTGGGATACGGAGGGCGGGAGGGAGATGCAAGAGGGAGGGGATATGGGGATATATGTATATGTGTAGCTGATTCACTTTGTTATACAGCAGAAACTAACACACCATTGTAAAGCAATTATACTCCAATAAAGATGTTTAAGAAAAAAAAAGAGTATGGTTTTGTGCTGTGTAAGTATGTCTAATCTCCGTCGCTTTGTTTCAATGCTGCGCTTTCCTTTGTGACAGCAGGGGCATGCTGACTCTTGGCCAAACCTGAATAAAATGTGCTAACTAGTGATTGATATAGATCTGTGCTAGGGTCTGCAAAATGCCAGGGAGTAACCTTAGCACTTGATCAGCACTGGTTTTAGAAAATGTACAGATTGATGGTTTACACCTGGTTTCAGTTATGTGCTTTCGTTTCTGCTGTAGAGACGGGTCATGCAGCCTGCTTTTTGCCCATTGTTTTGATCAGAGGAATATTAAAAACTCTTCTTCAAAGGAGACTGTGGCTCCACTGAGACCAAGATGTCTCATGTAATCTTGGTGATTCATAATCTAAGATGAAGTATGTTCTAGAGATTGAGAAGGAACCCTGGAAGCGAGAACTGGAGGTCTCAGGTCTCTCTGATGTTGACCTGTGCTTTCTTTCTCCAGCTGCACCACATCCTGTACCCTTTTTTTTTTTTTTTTGCGGTACGCGGGCCTCTCACTGTTGTGGCCTCTCCCGTTGCGGAGCACAGGCCCCAGACGTGCAGGCTCAGCGGCCATGGCTCACGGGCCTAGCCGCTCCACGGCATGAACCCGTGTCCCCTGCATCTGCAGGCGGACTCTCAACCACTGCGCCACCAGGGAAGCTCTCCTGTACCCTTTTAAGTCTTCTGTGATTACACTCTGTGGAGCATGATGAGTCCTTTCAATGATCAAACACGGTATCACTACTGCTATATTATTTTTTCCTGAACCATATAAGTTGCAGAGAAAATTCCCCTTTATTTCTAAATATTTTAGTGTGTATTTCTCTTACACAGTACAATTATCAAAATCAAGAAATTAATATGAATACAATATGATTATGTTATATTGTATTATCTATTATTATCTATTATATTATATTTTATAAAAACTGTACAATTTACTCATTCATCTTTACTCAGACTTTATACAAGTAATGTCGTATTTGGACAAAAAAACAAAACAAGACAAAACAAAAAACCAAAGCCATGTGTTGCATTTGGTGATCACATATCTAAAATCTTTAATTTGCAACTTCCTGAGTCTTTGTATCTCATGAAATTGATTGTTTTTAAGAATAAGATCAGCTATCCAGTAGAATGTTTCACAGTTTGTGTTTGTGTTACCTCAGGATTAGATTCAGCTTACGCATTTTTGGTGGGAAGACCATAGATCTGATCATGAGGTCTTCTCAGTGCCTTATATCGGGAGGCACATGCCATCAATTAGCCTCATTATTGGAGATATTAACTGATCATTTTGTTAAGGTGATGTCTGCCAGGTTTTTTCTTTTTAAAATTACTATTTTACCTTTTGAATTAATGTGTATGTGTGCTTTGATATTATGTAAATAACCTGTTAACCCCCTTAACTTTTATCCTGTAGTTTTAGCATCCATTGATAATTCTTTTTTCTTATTAAAATAAAGTTTCCACATTTTGATCACCTACATCCAAAGCCCCACCCCAATCCCTTGCCTCAGGTAACCACAAATATAATCTTTTTTTCTAAGAGTTTGTTTGTTTTTTGACCTATAACACTATGTTGGTTCCTGGTGTACAGCATAGTGATTTGATATTTCTAAGTTTTACAAAGTAATCACCATGAAGAAGTCTAGTTATCATCTATCACCATACAAAGATATTACATTATTATTGACTATATCCTCACTCTGTATATTTCATCCTTAACATTTATCCCCATTAAATTTCATTTTTAACCCATTGTTTCAGTTTAATACCTACTGAACATTCACCCTAACATTAAGTTAGTTCTCATTTTACAGTTTTATGTTTTGTGAATGTCATAAATAACTTATACTGAAGCCACTGATGATACTGTTCATTTGTATAAACATTTTCTTGCTCCATATTACCACTAAATGATTATTTAATTAATTGTATTGGACAATTTTTTTTAAGTAGAATAATCTATTTTGTCTGAAAAGGAATTTTGTTTACTTATGTTTCTCAGACCCATAGGACCAAAGAACTGGGCTAAACCCCACTTAAAGACCTTTGTTGTAATGGGCAGGTTCTCTCCCACTGACGTTGTTCTGACCAGCAGTCCGGCGATTCTGAGTTTGCATTTGAGTCTGGGGAAGGTGCTAGCCTTTTAAATATCTGAATCAACAGGAGAATTTAGAAACCGGGTGATTTCTGTAGTGGCTGCCTACAATCTTATTGCCTATATATACTTACCGAAGAGTTTGGTATTAGTTGGAGGAAAAAACATCCACAAAACCATAGTAGTCCAATTTGCACCTATTGTGGGATTAAGCTTTTTGTATCAGGAAAGACGTCTTGCCCAAAACTGTGTCATATTGGGAGGGGTGGGTAATTCAGGAAGTGAGAAATAGTTCCAGTTTCATTTGAAGTTACTGGGTTTCTTATTACAATGAAATGCATAAACCTGATTCTTGGAGCACCAGGCTCCTCCCACCCCCATACTCGCAAATATTCTGGTCCAAACCCGTCTAGTCAACCTTATTGCTATCATGTGAACTCTTTGCTCCATTTAATGCAGACACCCATAATTCCCACATGTACTTATTCCCATCCATCTCTGAATCTTTGCTGTTTCTCTTCTACCTGAATACAATTCATTCCTTAGGCCCTCTCTACCAATACAAATATTATGAGGGAGTAAGACAAAGGTAGCTGATTTAAACAGGTGTTGTCAGGGCAGGCTTCTGTAGAGAAGTGACATGCAAGCTGAAACCTGAAGAATAGATAAGTCTTAGCCAGATGAAGAATGAGGAAGAACATCCAGGCAGAGGGAACAGCATGTGCTAAAGCGCTGAGTGGACAAAAGAGCCTGGAGCATTTAGGAAAAGAAGGGAAGCCTGCAGCAGGCAGTAGTGATCAGGGGGCAATGTGGAGTTGCTGGGGCCAGATACAGGGAGGGATGCCTCTGGCTATTTTATTGAGTTATTTATTTCCCAAGTGCACTTGGAAGTAGGTTTCAGCAGGAAGGTGAGAAGGTCTTACATACAGTTTCAGAAGATATCTGGCTGCTTGGGTTGGACAGGCAAGGGAGAAATTCCCTGAAATAGTTAGTAGGCTGACTAAGAGGTCTGGGCAGTGTTGCCGTGGAATAGCAGTAGCGGTAACAGTAAAGGGGGCAAAAAGTGGGCAGATTCAGATTTGACTTTGGAGGAATGCGAAGCAGGATTTGCTGCTGGATTTGATATGGGAAAGAGGAGGGAGAGGTCATTGATAACTTAGGTTTCAGGGCATGACCTAGTGAAGCCAGTTTGGAGCTAAAGACAGAGTTGCAGTGTGTGTAACCAGGAGGCACTTGATTTCTTGACCTATGGAATGGTTATCTGTCCCCTGAAGCCTCACTTTACTTATTTTCAGATGCTTGGTGTTATCACCAAGTACTGAATCTCCTAGAATTCTAGACACATGAGGGTCAAATTTGACAGCTTAATCTCTTTGATACCAGGGACCAAGTCTCACACTTCAAATTGTCTTTAAGGGCTGTTCTCAGCACAGAGCAGGTGCTCATGAAGTTAATTTTAGGTTAACTTATTATTGTTTAATTATTGGCAAATGATTGCTTGATGATTTGATTGGTGATAAGGATTATGTTTTTCATTGATTTTTGACTCTTCTCCATGGTAGGCACATTGATAAGCCTATGAGAATACATGGACACCTAACAGAAGCTGCATGTTCAGTATTTGTCCTAATTGAATATTAAGGGTAGGATGGGAGAAAGAACATTCATAAACCTCAGTGTGCATCAAAGAAAAAGATGTGCATGCACATTATGCTTGTTCCTGGCTCTCCTTTTGGGTTTTGCCTGACTACGGAAAGAGTATATTCTCATATTTTTTCCTCTGCCACTCTCTAAGTTGAGCGGGACAGTGTCGAAGAAAACAATTGTTCTGATCCTATTTAAAACAGTCAGGAAGACTTTATTTAGAGCTATTGCGACCGTTGTCAAGACTGTCACAGTAGGAGAGAGAGATCAGCCTTATCTCTGAATTCAACAAGAACAGTTGGGAATTTATAGCCAAGAAACCAGTGAAGGGGGTTGGTGGATGATGGATTTACTAACAGGAGACATCAAGGGTAGGGGACGTTTCTTGCTAAGTCTGTTCATCCCTGTTAGTAATCCTGATAGATTCTTGCTGAAGACAGGCCAGGGGGTCGGATATCACCTGAGGGAGGGTGAAGGATGAGAAATTTGATCAGATACAGAGGGTGGTCCGATATTGAGGGTGGTGATTCTCTCTAAACTGACTTAGAATTCTTGCTACAACTAGGCTATGCAGTCCTGGCAAGGACAGGGGCCAAAGTCCAGATCCAGTGGAGAAGAGGGCTCTGAGGAGCTTGACTCAAGTTTTGCCAGAGAGACATGTTATCTCATTTATTCTCAAAACAATACTGAAGAGGTCAACATCACCATAAAAATCTATAGCAGTGACAGAAATTTTATTCTAATTTTTAGAAAACATGTCAGCTGATCCCAGGTATAAAAAGAGGGAACAGAAATTTCCATATGTTCTATTATTGCACTCATCACTGACATACTGTGCAAATGAATATCAGTTTGGGATGGTATATACTCAACTTGACACCTCAGGTGGAGTTTGGCTAAAGTGTAAGCTAAGCAAATGCAAGTTAGAAACTTTGTGCCCCCAGCAGTTCATTTTACTGATTCTGTGAAAAACAAGTGACCTACTATATTCTACTTTTACTGCTACAAATATTCTCATTTAAGGTATATTTCAGATTTTCTTGAATATAACTTCTCTGAAAATAATGAAACTAAAATGAGGTTTCTTAGAATATCATATTGAGATGATTTAATATTTGACCAAACTAAAACATAGCCAATGATCAGACAATTACTGTCTTAGAGGGGAAAATTAGCAATGATTTGGACTTTAAAAAACATTGCAATTTATTCCTACAATTTTATCTTTTCTCTGAGAGCTGCTGTCTTCGCTTCCACAATTGAAGGTGACTTGTTTCCCACTTTTATACATCCTTTCTGCCATATTTTGTTTGTGGACTTAAGACACTACACTCTCTTTAGCTGCCTGACATGTATTTCTGGGTTCTCAGAGTAGCAGTAGAGATCAGTCGTTTTTATGTATTGAAAGTATTAAAGTGAGCATAGTCTTTACACAGCAAATTCATGTCTAGGAATAAAGTCAGTTCTAATACAATCACTGTGTTCCCGTGCATTATTAAAAATCATAGTGTAAAAACTAGTGATTATAGGAATGGAGCTTGAAACCTGGACAGTTTCAGAATCACAATTACAAGATTATTTTTTTCAATGATACAGATATCTTAAAACCTAAAAGGTTAATTAATCTCAGTTTACAGATGAGAAAATGGAAGCTACAGAAGTTACCCTAGAATTCAGTCAAGGTTCATCCAACTCCCCAAACTTGTATTCTTTCCATTACACCACCCAGTCTTCCTGAAATACCTGATTCTCATATTACAATAAACAGTGAGACACATCCCCACATAGACCACTATCACCACCACCACCATCACCAAATATCTCCAAATGCAGATACAAACAAATGAAGGGAAATGAGACATGCATGTGAAAACGTTATAGACTGTACAGACCTATTCACCATCTTTTATGGCATTGATACTGCGATGTGAATATAGAGATTTGCTGCTTTGAAAGCCTTGATTTTTCCCTGTTGTGGCCCTCAGCTGTCTGGATATGGCAGTATTTCTTGAGCTGGCAAAAAAAATCTCATTTTCTGCAGTATGTGAATCCACACAAAGGTATTTATCCCAAACAGCTACTTCCACCTTTACAAAGGACTGATTTGGAATTCAGTTTGGTTGTGATGCCACAGGTGTTTTAGATTTTGAGGACAGCTTCCAAGTAGGGGGTTGATGAGCTCCCTGTGTTACCTGCCTGGTGAGCTTTTGCCAGGTTGAATAAACTCATTCATCCAGGAAATGGTCTTGCAGTTGAAAAGATGTGAGGCACAAATGCTTTGTCACTTGAGTTTGCCTGTTTTCCTTTTATCTTCTATGCTCCCTGCCATGAGCCTCCACAATGTCGTAGTTCATAAGGAGAGATGAATGCCAAGACATTAAGATACAGATCCTGCTTCTTCAGTTGACTAGATTAACATATTAAACAGCCTATTCTGTTAAGATGTTTCCAGCTAAAATTAGTATTTCCTTTCTCATTATCCTAGTTGTGATTTCATGAGGTTATTTTTCTCCTGGCGGTGTTCCCTCCATCTTATTCTACCCCAGTCATCTATACACTGCTGATAGACTGATCTGCTGTAAATGAGAATCTCATTTCATCCCCCTGCTTAAAGCTGGTGCAACTAAACTTATCCTTCAATGTTCAGGCAATGTTCACTCCCCAAGAGGATATGACCACTTCCTGGTTCACTGAACCCCACACGTACCTTTCATGTGGTCTCTACCTACAGTATGTGCATCTCTTTGTTTAATCTTACGTTGCTGTTTGAGTTCAGGGACTATGTCTTTTTCAATATTTAGCATCAGAATCTCATGTATGGCTGTCCCATCATATGTGCAAAGAAAACATTAGCTGAAAATATTAAATAAATTAATAAAATATTAAATGAATGATTGAGAGTGGCGAAACGTCAATAGAAGGTGAAGGTGCAGGAGTCAGAGAGGCAGCATATCTAACTGCCAACCATAGCCTCTGATGAGAGTTAATGAAATTGCTGGGATTTCCTTAAAATGATAGGTAGCTAGTAGTCTTTAATGCAGCCTTTCCTTGTTTGCAGACAGTCCTTGGTGTTTGAATTCATGGAATATCTCAGGGACTATCTCATGGAATATCTCTGCCTACAAGTGTGTAAAGAATGCTTTATTATGATAAAGACAATGAGTGTAGGATGTGACCTAATCCCTCTTTACCTGAGAGCTTTAGGGAAAGATCATCTTATTATGTAAATAATACTTAGAATTTTAAAAAAATTCTTTTTTCTGAAGATAGCCCAAATGCTTGAAACTGCCTTTCCACTGAAGCTCTTAAGAAGTAGTAAAAACTCGAGATAAACCAAAATTATTCAAGATTTTATAGATCTCTCTGAACTGCCTTTTCCTTTTTTTTCCCCAGAGGAATGTCTAAGAGAACATTTTTCATTCTCTTCTACCCAAATTGCATTCCATTTGAATAATAGGGAAAATGGTAGGGAGTAATCTAAAACTTTAATATAAATGGGAGATAGAAGTTTCAAATTAATAATCTTAAAAGCTAATTTCAACTATTCAACTATAACAAATGCATTATCTTATCAATGTGATATATATGTGTCATATATATATACATTCATATATTAATATAGAGAGATATGAAAAGAGATTGGAAGATTGCATAATAGATATTTTTAAAGTTACTGGTAAAAGAGAGTATCATATAGCCCAATCATTTTTAAATGACACAATTACATCTGTGTAATGTTTTATATTGGATGATAACTTTGTGTTAGGCCTTAAGTTACACCAACATTCCTGAAATGAGAGAGAGAAACATGATGTTTAATAATTGGTACCTAAGTCTGAAAGTTTCCTTTAACCATAATTTGAATAATTCCTTTCTAATTTAAAGAAAATATTTCATATTTTGTTAGTGCACCTTCATTCTTCAGCCAACTTTTTAGAACAAAGCAAGTTGAACTATTTATAACTTGAAGTTTACATGGACACTAAGGAGAAAGATTTATCCAAAGGCAATGGAGGTGATTCAGCAGAAAGAGACATGGGACCTGAACTAAATGCATCCCCGAAGGGTCATCAGTGAAGCCAACCTGAAAATGATAGAATTCATTTTACATTAGACACATGAATAAATGTTTCTTGTTTCCAAAAAACATGTGAAAACATCAATATTCTAGCTTTGCATCCAAGAAATTTCCCAAGAAATCATGGCTCATTATTTCTTTCCTTTTAGATGAAGACTCATATGTCCAGCTTGCTCACTTGACCTCTCTTCTATGTCTCAATTTTAACACCCAAAACTAACAGTTTAACCCCCAAAGGGATCCTCTTCCACATCCCCTATCTTAAAAGGGACATAATCCACTCAGTTTTTGGCCAAAAACTTATGAGTCTTGATACTTCCTGCTTTCTTACCTCCACATTTAATCTGGCACCTGAAAACCTCTTGAACATCTCTTAAATATTTTCTCCTTCTACTACCACACCACCTTAGTCCCAGCTCCCATGATCTATTGCCTAGGAGAGAGTACTAATAAAATGGCCTTCTTGCTGGTTGTCTGCTTTCTCTTTGGACCCTTTCCAATTCCTTGTACATACTGCAGCCAGATCTATCTTTCTGAAATGCAAACTGGATTATGCCAGTCTACCTTTTAAAAACCTCCAGTGTTTTAAAAATACTTTAAAGTTTAAAAATAAATTATTAAACATCGGTTACAAGTCCCTGAGTGGTCTGGCCCATATCCCTTTCAATCATTCCCTCATCCCACTCTCATTTCTGTAGTGTCATTGACCTTCTTTCAGTCCCTCTTACTTACCAAGCTCTCTCCGTCCTACACTGGACATTTACACTTGGTCCCTTGTCTGAAAAACTCCTCTGTCTCCTTGTCACCTGGTAAACTTTTATTCTTCCTTTAAATTTCAGCTTACCCCCCTGTGACCATGACCTCTTACCTACTCTCAGCACCATGCAACTCTCTTTTATGGCACTAACCATAATTATAATTTTAAATTTGTTTTATTACTAAACAGTCTCTTTATTGGACTCTAAGCTCTTTGAGGACACAACCACATCTGGTTTTGTTCACTCATGTGTCTCCAGAGCTTAGCCCAATAATCAGCCTGTTCTGTCTCATTAATATCTCTTGAATGACAATGGGCGTATTAGCATGTACTGACATTGGAGGAGTTATTTTTTGAGTAATGACAAACATTCAAAGAAAGACAAGTAGGTTTTAACATAAGTGCACTAAATATAGCTGTCTTGAGTATGATTATGTATCATATATGGGAATTTCAATATACTTCTTACATTCCCCAAAACCACTCAGCAGACCTTACACACTTGGATTATATTTGGCTTATGTCAAGACATGTGAGGCTTGAAATATGCTTTTTGTCTACCTCAAATTATTAATTTCTCAGATTTTAAGGATAATTCTCATTGTATCCATCACTGGGTACAATGGATTCATTAAAGGGAGCCAGTCTGGCATGAGCTTGAGATTTCGAATCAGACCTATTTGGTTTGACTCCTGTCTCTGCTGTGTATATTTGGGCAAATGAGTTCATCTCTCTGAGCATTAGTTATGTTATCTGTAAAACTGGTTTTATAATACCTACCTCATGAGGTTATTTCATGGGTTATGAATTTAACATATACAATTATTGATACAACTGTTTCTATTAATATGTACTAAATAAAAGATCTTCAAATTATTCTTGCTCCCTGTACCTTCTACATAGGTAATCTGCACAGTTTGAAAGACATACCAATTATTCTCATCCCTTCTGCATATTCCATTTGAACGGAGAATAGAGTTTAAAACTGAACTTTAACTGAAGGAAGCTAGAGAAAAAGGATAGAAAGAGGACAAATATGCCAACCAATCACTATGGGACACCCAGGTTCATACCAGATAGATGAGCAGAAAGAAAAAGTACGCATCATTAGCCTTTGATGTAGTGGTTGCTTCTAATTGCTTTTAATTTGCTCAAGTTATTCATAAAATATCTTCTTTGGGAGGAATTAGTTGCGTTTATCTGCTTCTTAGAGGGAAGGCATTAGAGGAGGACATCCAGAGGATGTGACCGCTGGTTGACCTGTGAGCTGGACCTGGGTGATAGGAGGCTCCTCTTCCCCTTCCCTGTCCTTGGAATGTGCTTTGTACCTACTGTTCCTGCACTTGGAGCCATTTTCAAGGATGCAACCTTGAGAGAACAATGTGTGGTTGAAATCATCAGGATTGAGTACATGACTGAACCTAGTTAAGGCCTCTACATACCCTTTTAAGATTCTGGAGGGCAGTGCGGAGATCTATTCATCTTGTGGCAGCACAAGACAAACCTCTTGAGTTAGTTCCTTTGCTCAATAAACCTGCCACCTGTCAATCTGGAGTGATCTACATCTTTCTTCTGTCTTTTCTTGCACTCCGCATATGCCAGTTTCAGACTTCACCTGGGAATCTCCAGAGTTTTCAAACCAACAGATGGATATCTTCATGTTTTGTGCCATAATTCCTTTCAGTATACTCTTTTAACTTTACCTCATTCAGAAAGAAGATAAAATGGATACTGCAAGCATAGTAGTCAGATTAACTCATACTTTGTTTAAAATTACAAACATAGTGAATGACGGCATGAAGCTGATCTTAGATGGTGAGGAGACTGAGATATTCTTGAGGTTCCTCATTTTATTAACAAATTATAAAGCTAAAAATAATGCAACCAACCATTTTGCTCCCCTTATCTTTAGGCAAAACTGTTCGTAGATCACCTTGGCAGAAGGATTGTCGGGGTCATTTCTTCCAAAGTATTGCATGTCAAAGGTACATTTGTAGATCAAAGTTTGGTGAGCTTTACCCTTCTTGTATTCTTTTTCTTTAAAGAATAACCATTGTCTTTTAATGCCTACTTTTTATTTATTTATTTTATTTTTATTTTTTTTGCGGTACGCGGGCCTGTCACTGCTGTGGCCTCTCCCGTTGCGGAGCACAGGCTCCGGACGCGCAGGCTCAGCGGCCATGGCTCACGGGCCCAGCCGCTCCGCGGCATGTGGGATCTTCCCGGACCGGGGCACGAACCCGTGTCCCCTGCATCGGCAGGCGGACTCTCAACCACTGCACCACCAGGGAAGCCCCTAATGCCTACTTTTTAGCAAGTGACTATGAAATGTTGCAGATGAACTTATTTGTAAAGAGGGAGCATAAGACTATTCACCAACCAATCAAAAATATTACAAGAACTAATGAAGTAATGCACCTTTGTCCTCAGAGAAGAGGTAATAAGTATGAAGTCAGCAGATGATAAAGGCATTACCCTTTGACCTCCTATTATCCATTACACTATTTTATTATTACACATAGTTAAGGACTAGGTATAATTTTCAAATGCAAATTATATACATATCCACTTTAAAGATGCATCAGTGGGCTGTAAAAATCTCTCTTCACAGGCATTAATTTCTACAAATTCTTCCTTGATTAATACACTACAACAATAATAATTCATATGGTTAATAATTATTTAGTGCTTATTACATGCCAGATACTCTGATAATTATTTTACATACCTAATTCTCACAAAATTTTGTTAAGGTAGGTATTTCTAAGCTGTGTTTCCCAGATGAGGAAAGTGAGACTTGAAGAAGCTAGGTGACTTTCTCAAGATCTCTGCAGCTTAGTTTGTGATGAAGGTATGTTTTGAGTTCAGGTTTACTTATTCTGAAACCTTTGATCTTGGCAACTAGTCAGAAATCAGCAGAGGAAAGCTGATGGGGGTCCAATGTAGGATTGTTTTTAAGTAATACTATTCTTTATGTATTTCTGTGAGCATTTGATTAACAAAAGCAACATGAACTTAGTAAGCTATTTACCTGTATGTTTTCTTTGAATGCATGTAGGTGTGACCCTTTCTGCTGGTGAATGCTACTGGGAGAGAATAATAGCCGAGAAGATAACTTAAGTGCTTTATTGCTATGGAGCCAACAAGAAGGCCTAGACTAAGAGAAACTGGGATGTGTGAACACTGATGCTGCTAGTAAATTAAATGTCACTCGTTAATTCAACAAAGCAGTAAAGAACTATTATAGCCCAAATAAGATTTTAGGTTTAAAAAACACATAAAAGGACAGCATAAATTCTCTGTCATTTACAAGTTCATCTTCTAGTGTGTATGGCAAGAGAGGAATTAATAGGTATATAAGTTAATAATTGCAATAATAAGATACATTCCATAGTAGAGGCATGGAAAAAAGTAATCTGTGCACACATAGAAGGGATATACATAGAAGGGAGTGTTTAACTGGTTAGAATTTCAAAAATTATTCTAGAGAAATTTATAGTTGAGTGTGAGATGGAGTCCTTCAGGTGTCATGGAGAGGTGTGAGATGATGGGCATTCCAGAAAGAAGAAATAATGTGTGCAAAGGCATCTATAGACTCTAAGTAGTTTGGTGTGGCTGAAATGTCAAGGGTCCCAGTACCCACTCATACACATCTTGGACTGTTTTAGCCAAAACTCCACACCTGCCATGATTTGCCTCTCTCTGTCTCTCTCTCTCAGTTTACTTTATGGAATTGGCTCACCTGATTGTGGGATTGTAGGAGCTGGTGAGTCTGAAATCTGTAAGGCACGTCGGCAGTCTAGAAATTCAGTTGAGAGTTGATGCTGCAACATTGATCCAAAATCTGCAGCTGGGTTTCTGTGTTGTGGTCTTGATGCCAAATTGCTCCTTCCTTGGGAAACCTCAGTTTTTTGTCTTAAGGTATTCAAATGATTGAATGAGGCTCACCCACATTATGGAGAGAAGAATCTGTCTATTGGTTACATAGTCTATTGGTTGCAAATCTTAATCACATCTAAAAACTGTCTTCACAGTAACATCTAGACTGATGTTTGACCAAAACCTGGGCACCATAGCCTAGCCAAGTTGACACAAAAAATTAACCATGATACTTGCTAAAGAAAAATCAGCTTCTTCCTCCTTTTTTCTTACTAGTACTGAGCCCAAGTCTGGTATAGATACAGAGCATAGATCACTTACTTGAAGCCCAGATGGAAGGATTTCAAGTCTTCAGAGGACCAGGAGGGCAAACGAGACATGAGTTGGAACAGGTGTTAAAGGAGTCAATTAAAAACTCGTTTGGTTGTTCAGCAACCACTCAAACTCTTCCCACACTTAAACTTTCAAACAAGAACAAGAACAATAAGAACAAGAACATGAAAGCAAGAACAGTGTGCTTAACATAATTCAGCTATCCTTTGTGCAAATAAAAACCTACCTATTCTCTCCTCAAAGGGGAAGCCCCAAATCTCATCTGTTTCTGTATCTATTTCTGGGTAATGTTCATTTCTAAACTAGTGTAGTTACAATCACATCTTGGTATTTTGTAAGCTGTAGACTAAATTACATTGTTACTAGCAAGTAATTCCTATATAAATTAGCAAGAGAAAGGTATATAGGAAAAATAATATCAATCTCTTTCTCTCTCTCTCAGAAGAAAGTAGGGTTGCGTACCTTAGTCCTCATTTCTGCAACTTTTTATGAGACTTTAGTTAATATTTGTAACTGGTCATAAGTTTATGCTGTTACATGTAACATCCTTCATCACTGGCTATTCTTTTTTTTGTTGTTTTTTGCGGTACATGGGCCTCTCACTGCTGTGGCCTCTCCCGCTGCGGAGCACAGGCTCCAGACACACAGGGATCTTCCCGGGCCGGGGCATGAACCCGTGTCCCCTGCATCAGCAGGCGGACTCTCAACCACTGCACCACCAGGGAAGCCCCATCACTAGCTATTCTTTTTTTTTTTTTTTTTTTTTTTAACATCTTTATTGGAGTATAATTGCTTTACAATGGTATGTTAGTTTCAGCTTCACAACAAAATGAATCAGTTATATATATACATATATTCCCATATCTCTTCCCACTTGCGTCTCCCTCCCTCCCACCCTCCCTATCCCACCCCTCCAGGCGGTCACAAAGCACCGAGCTGATCTCCCTGTGCTATGCGGCTGCTTCCCACTAGCTATCTACCTTACGTTTGGCAGTGTATATATGTCCATGCCTCTTTATCGCTTTGTCTCCGTTTACCCTTCCCCCTCCCCATAGCCTCAAGTCCATTCTCTAGTAAGTCTGTGTCTTTATTCCTGTTTCACCCTTAGGTTTTTCACGACATTTTTTTTTCTTAAATTCCATATATATGTGTTAGCATACGGTATTTGTCTCTCTCTTTCTGACTTACTTCACTCTGTATGACAGACTCTAGGTCTATCCACCTCATTACAAATAGCTCAATTTCGTCTCTTTTTATGGCTGAGTAATATTCCATTGTATATATGTGCCACATCTTCTTTATCCATTCATCCGATGATGGACACTTAGGTTGTTTCCATCTCTGGGCTATTGTAAACAGAGCTGCAATGAACATTTTGGTACATGACTCTTTTTGAATTATGGTTTTCTCAGGGTATATGCCCAGTAGTGGGATTGCTGGGTCATATGGTAGTTCTATTTGTAGCTTTTTAAGGAACCTCCACACTGTTCTCCACAGTGGCTGTATCAATTTACATTCCCACCAACAGTGTAAGAGGGTTCCCTTTTCTCCACACCCTCTCCAGCATTTATTGTTTCTAGATTTTTTGATGATGGCCATTCTGACTGGTGTGAGATGATATCTCATTGTAGTTTTGATTTGCATTTCTCTAATGATTAGTGATGTTGAGCATTCTTTCATGTGTTTGTTGGCACTCTGTATATCTTCTTTGGAGAAATGTCTATTTAGGTCTTCTGCCCATTTTTGGATTGGGTTGTTTGTTTTTTTGTTATTAAGCTGCATGAGCTGCTTATAAATTTTGGAGATTAATCCTTTGTCAGTTGCTTCATTTGCAAATATTTTCTCCCATTCTGAGGGTTGTCTTTTGGTCACCTTATCTTTGACAAAGGAGGCAGAAATGTACAGTGGAGAAAGGACAGCCTATTCAATAAGTGGTGCTGGGAAAACTGGACAGCTACAAGTAAAAGTATGAGATTAGATCACTCCCTAACACCATACACAAAAATAAGCTCAAAATGGATTAAAGACCTAAATGTAAGGCCAGAAACTATCAAACTCTTAGAGGAAAACATAGGCAGAACACTCTATGACATAAATCACAGCAAGGTCCTTTTTGACCCACCTCCTAGAGAAATGGAAATAAAAACAAAAGTAAACAAATGGGACCTAATGAAACTTAAAAGCTTTTGCGCAGCAAAGGAAACCATAAAGAAGACACTAGCTATTCTTAAATGAGATTACTACTCATGAATTTCTGGCCTTTTTTTTCTAATATTACCATTTTAATCTATAAAATCTTTTTTATACCACTTTTTGAATCAAATACATTTTGCTATATGACATTTCCATTATTATTTATCCCAAAGTATTTTTTTTAATTCTATGATTTTCTTTTCACTAATGAGATATTTAGAAGTAATTTTTAAAAAATTCTCCAGTGTCTCAGTAATGATTTTTTGAATATGACATCTAAAGCACAAGCAACAAAATTAAAAATAAGCAAGTGGCATTACATCAAATTAAAAAGCCTACACAAAGCAAATAAACCATCAACAAAGTGAAAAGACAACATATGGAATGGGAAAAATATTTGCAAACCATATGTCTGATAAGGGGTTAATAACCAAAATATATAAAGAACTCATAACACTCAATAGCAATAATAAGGACCTACTGTATAGCACAGGGAACTCTACTCAATACTCTGTAATGACCTATATGGGAAAACAATTTAAAAAAGAGTGGATGTATAACTGATTCACTTTGCTATGTGCCTGAAACTAACACAACATTGTAAATCAACTATACTCCAGTTTAAAAAAAGAAGGAACCAAGAAAAAGGATAAGTAAGTACTGGGGACAACATGATGACTATAGCTAACACTGCTGTAATACATACAGAAAAGTTGTTAAGAGGGTAAACCCTAAGTAAATCCTTCTCATCACAAGGATAAATTGTTTTTCCTTTATTTTTCTTTCTTTTCTTTTTATTGTGTATTTATGAGAAAATGGATGTTAGCTGAACCTGTTGGGGTAATAATTTCACAATATGTGTAAATCAAATCATCCAGCTATATGCCTTAAACTTACACAGTGATGTATATCAGTTATTTCTCAATAAAGCTGGGGAAACTGCATATAATTAATGTACACAATTTGGTGAATTTAGACATATGTATACACTTATGTTACCATGACCAAATTGAACATAACCATCACCTCCAAAAACAAATTCTTCACGTATATGGGGATTTTCATTTACCTTTTTGAAACTGATTAACTGCATGTGGTTAAAGAATATGGTGGATGGTATATTTTTGAATTTTTATATTATATTATATTATAGATTATATCAGATAATTGAGAGGAACATGTTGAAAACTCTCCCTATGACCATGGATTTGTCAAATTTCCCTATAGCTCACCCAACTTTTAATTTACATATTTTGAAGTTATTTTCTTTTGATTGTTATATCTTCTTAGTGAATTGAAACTTTCATCATTGTGTGGTGACCCTCTGTATTTATCTTAGTGTTCTGATGTTCTGCCTCCCAAACACCATTTCTACATTCCTGTATAGAAAGAAGAATCCTTCTTCCTTGTGGGGAATCCATTCCATGTGATTTCAAGTGGGACAGCCTCTGCTTTCATCTGTCCCCATTCTCAGGGATGACTTGTGTTTTCTTCCTAGATTCTTAAAAATCTCTGTACTCTTAACTATTCAGATTTGCCTTAGTGGGCTTATTGCTGTTTGCATTGCATTCATTTCCCTGTGGGTATTATTTTGGTCTTTAATTGGTTCTCTCAGTTCTATAGTCTTACTAATTCTTTTGTTTCTTCATTTCATGTTTGAAGTCTTCTGTCACTGAATTCATGTTGTTGTTCTTTTTAAATATTCTTCTAGTGTATAAGGCACTTGTAGAAAAAGTTCT
Organism: Orcinus orca; assembly: GCF_937001465.1. Taxonomy (NCBI): domain Eukaryota; kingdom Metazoa; phylum Chordata; class Mammalia; order Artiodactyla; family Delphinidae; genus Orcinus; species Orcinus orca. The sequence goes on from NC_064559.1 coordinate 125,176,435, forward strand.
ATTTCTTTGGCTATAATTGCTTCCATATAAGGCTCTACATTCATTCTTTAAATAATACGTTTCTTTATTTCTTTTTCTTTTGTTTGTGTGTTGACATTCTTAGAATTGAGACTTTGCCGTTTCTTTTTTCTCTTACTCATTTATAACACAAATAGTCTAATTAAGATATTCCTTCAGCTTTGATATAAAGTGGATATTTGTCCCTCTTCCAACAATTGTCTGACAGTTTGAGGTTCATAGCCACTTTCTCTGGCAGAAAGCATCAAGATTCCTATCTTTTCCCAACGCAGAATGGAGCCCCAAAATTTAGCTTCTACCGAGAGAGTCAGAACAGGTCTATATTTTCACTCTTACTTCATCCTCTCTCCCTAAAATCTGTTTCACTCCCTTACAATTCAGAGAGGGGAAAACATACTAAAGTGACTTTCGTCAGTCTTATTTGTGAAGTTCCCGGGCAAAGGGGTGTAGCAGGGAGACACTTTCCTTGGAGATCTTTGTATTCCACTCCACATAATCCTCTGCTTACCTACCAGAATTTTACTTCCTGTTAAGATTTTCTCATACTTATTTTTTTCTTTTGCTTTGTTAATTGCCTTTCTTTCTTTTTTTTTTTTTGCGGTACGCGGGCCTCTCACTGTTGTGGCCTCTCGCGTTGCAGAGCACAGGCTCCGGACGCATAGGCTCAGCGGCCATGGCTCACGGGCCCAGCTGCTCTGCGGCATGTGGGATCTTTCTGGACCGGGGCAGGAACCCATGTCCCCTGCATCGGCAGGCGGACTCTCAACCACTGCGCCACCAGGGAAGCCCTTAATTGCCTTTTTTCTTCAGTTTTTCTCCCATTTAATATGGTCAGTATGGCAGCCCCTGATAGATTTTGGTGACTTATTAAGGGAAGATTTAATAAAATTAAGTTGTAGATGAGTATGAGAAAAATTCTGGAAAGTTCTTTGGACATATTACATACACACACATTTACAAATCACAACCTTTTCTCACAAAACTTTTCATCTGCTTTTTTAAATTAATTAATTAATTTTTTTCACACACACACACGCGCACACACACACACTGTATTTTATTTTTACAGGAGATAAATAGACTGACACCAAGCATTGTAAATGGATGACCACAACAAAAGCAACAATGATTGCAATTACCAAACACGAAACACACTCATATTATTTCATAATATTGACATTCAGTCCAGTAATCCTCTACTATAACAGCTCCTTTACTTTGCAGTGAAAATTGATTTGTATATTTTTTGCCTCTGAGTCCTTGTGGGATTTTTTTTTTTAAATTCAAACAGAAAGTCACAAAAATTATAATCATCCCCATCAGCTCACTCAGTCCCATGTAATTAATTTTTTTTTATCTTGATCTTTTAATAGCACTTTTATGAGTTCATCAGTTTTTCATTAGAGTTCTGAAAATGCTTATTCATTCAGTTCAGCAGTACAGTCAGTTACCAGAAACCTGTACTTGTCAGAGTCTTTTCCATGAATTCCTTGCAGATGAAACCCTATTATAGGAACATACTTGCAAAAGCATCAGAGTACACCCAGAACTGTCTGTAAATGACAAAAGACTTAAAAATGACCACGGTTAAAGATTTGATGAAAGTTCTTAATAATGCACTTGACAAGGAAATTTAGTTATTTCTGAGATATACATTTTAAAGTAATAACTAGAATTATGACTTATAACATTATACCAGAACATATAAGATTTATAGAAATTTCATGTAATGTCTGAAACATTTATATTAACATATTTCCATACAAATAACCCAATGAAAGTTTAGTATTAGTTGTTTTGTTTGTTTTTTTATACTGCAGGTTCTTATTAGTCATCAGTTTTATACACATCAGTCTATACATGTCAATCCCAATCGCCCAATTCAGCACACCACCATCCCCACCCCACCGCAGTTCCCCCCACTTGGTGTCCATATGTCTGTTCTCTACATCTGTGTCCAACTTCTGCCCTGCAAACCGGCTCATCTGTACCATTTTTCTAGGTTCCATATACATGCATTAATATACGATATCTGTTTTTCTCCATCTGACTTACTTCACTCTGTATGACAGTCTCTAAATCCATCCACGTCTCAACAAATGACTCAATTTCGTTACTTTTTATGGCTGAGTAATATTCCATTGTATATATGTACCACATCTTCTTTATCCATTTGTCTGTTGATGGGCATTTAGGTTGCTTCCATGACCTGGCCATTGTAAATACTGCTGCAATGAACATTGGGGTACATGTGTCTTTTTTTTTTTTTTTTTTTACATCTTTATTGGAGTATAATTGCTTTACAATGGTGTGTTAGTTTCTGCTTTATAACAAAGTAAATCAGTTATACATATGTTCCCATATCTCTTCTCTCTTGCGTCTCCCTCCCTCCCACCCTCCCTATCCCACCACTCTAGGTGGTCACAAAGCACTGAGCTGATCTCCCTGTGCTATGCAACTGCTTCCCACTAGCTATCTATTTTACGTTTGGTAGTGTATATATGTCCATGCCAGTCTCTCACTTTGTCACAGCTTACCTTTCCCCCTCCCCGTATCCTCAAGTCCATTCTCTAGTAGGTCTGTGTCTTTATTCCCATCTTACTGCTAGGTTCTTCATGACATACTTTTTTTCTTAGATTCCATATATATGTGTTAGCATATGGTATTTGTCTTTTTCTTTCTGACTTCACTCTGTATGACAGACTCTAGGTCCTTCCACCTCACTACAAATAACTCAATTTCCTTTCTTTTTCTGACTGAGTAATATTCCATTGTATATATGTGCCACATCTTCTTTATCCATTCATCCGATGATGGACTCTTAGGTTGCTTCCATCTCTTGGCTATTGTAAATATAGCTGCAATGAACATTTTGGTACATGACTCTTTTTGAATTATGGTTTTCTCAGGGTATGTGCCCAGTAGTGGGATTGCTGGATCATATGGTAAATCTATTTTTAGTTTTCAAAGGAACCTCCATACTGTTCTCCACAGTGGCTGTATCAATTTACATTCCCACCAACAGTGTAAGAGGGTTCCCTTTTCTCCACACCCTCTCCAGCATTTGTTGTTTGTAGATTTTCTGATGATGCCCATTCTAACTGGTGTGAGGTGATACCTCACTGTAGTTTTGATTTGCATTTCTCTAATAATTAGTAATGTTGAGCAGCTTTTCATGTGCCTCTTGGCCATCTGTATGTCTTCTTTGGAGAAATGTCTATTTAGGTCTTCTGCCCATTTTTGGATTGGGTTGTTTGTTTCTTTAATAGTGAGCTGCATGAGCTGTTTATAGATTTTGGAGATTAATCCTTTGTCCGTTGATTTGTTTGCAAACATTTTCTCCCATTCTGAGCATTGTCTTTTCGTCTTGTTTATGATTTCCTTTGCTGTGCAAAAGCTTTTAAGTTTCATTGGATCCCATTTGTTTATTTTTGGTTTTATTTCCATTACTCTAGGAGGTGGATCAAAAAAGATCTTGCTGTGATTTATGTCAAAGAGTGTTCTTCCTATGTTTTCCTCTAAGAGTTTTATAGTGTCCAGTCTTACAATTAGGTCTCTAATCCATTTTGAGTTTATTTTTGAGTTTATTTTGTGTTAGGGAGTGTTCTAATTTCATTCTTTTGCATGTAGCTGTCCAGTTTCCCCAGCACCACTTACTGAAGAGACCGTCTTTTCTCCATTGTGTATCTTTGCCTCCTTTGTCATAGATTAGTTGACCATAGGTGCGTGGGTTTATCTCGAGGCTTTCTATCTTGTTCCATTGATATATGTTTCTGTTTCTGTGCCAGTTCCATATTGTCTTAATGACTGTAGATTTGTAGTATAGTCTGAAGTCAGGGAGTCTGATTCCTCCAGCTCCATTGTTTTTCCTCAAGATTGCTTTGGCTATTCGGGGTCTTTGTGTCTCCATACAAATTTTAAAAGTATTTGTTCTAGTTCTGTAAAAAATGCCATTGGTAATTTGATAGGGATTGCATTGAATCTGTAGATTGCTTTGCATAGTATAGTCATTTTCACAAAATTGATTCTTCCAATCCAAGAACATGGTATATCTCTCCATCTGTTGGTATCATCTTTAATTTCTTTCATCAGTGTCTTATAGTTTTCTGCATACAGGTCTTTTTTCTCCCTAGGTAGGTTTATTCCTAGGTATTTTATTCTCTTTGTTGCATGGTAAATGGGAGTGTTTCCTTAATTTCTCTTTCAGATTTTTCATCATTAGTGTATAGGAATGCAAGAGATTTCTGTGCATTAATTTTGTATCCTGCTACTTTACCAAATTCATTGATTAGCTCTAGTAGTTTTCTGGTGGCATTTTTAGGATTCTCAGTGTATACTATCATGTCATCTGCAAACAGTGACAGTTTTACTTCTTCTTTTCCAACTTGTATTCCTTTTATTTCTTTTTCTTCTCTGATTGCCATGGCTAGAACTTCCAAAACTATGTTGAATAATAGTGGTGAGAGTGGACATCCTTTTCTTGTTCCTGATCCTAGAGGAAATGTTTTCAGTGTTTCACCACTGAGATTGATATTTACTGTGGGTTTGTCGTATATGGCTTTTATTATGTTGAGGTAGGTCCCCTCTATGCCCACTTTCTGGAGAGTTTTTATCACAAATCGGTGTTGAATTTTGTCAAAAGCTTTTGCTGCATCTATCGAGATGGTCATATGGGTTTTAGTCTTCAATTTGTTAATATGGTGTATCACATTGTTTGATTTGCATATATTGAACAATCCAGGCATCCCTGGGATAAATCCCACTTGATCGTGGTGTATGATCATTTTAATGTGTTGTTGGATTCTGTTTACTAGTATTTTGTTGAGGATTTTTGCATCTATATTCATCAGTGATATTGGTCTGTAATTTTCTTTTTTTGTAGTAGCTTTGTCTGGTTTTGGTATCAGGGTGATGGTGGCCTCATAGAATGAGTTTGGGAGTTTTCCTTCCTCTGCAGTTTTTTGGAAGAGTTTGAGAAGGATGGGTGTTAGCTCTTCTCTAAATGTTTGATAGAATTTACCTGTGAAGCCATCTGGTCATGGACTTTTATTTGTTGGAAGATTTTTAATCACAGTTTCAATTTCATTACTAGTGATTGGTCTGTTCATATTTTCTGTTTCTTCCTGGTTCAGTCTTGGAAGGTTATACCTTTCAAAGAAATTGTCCATTTCTTTCAGGTTGTCTATTTTATTGGCATAGAGTTGCTGGTAGTAGTCTCTTAGGATGCTTTGTATTTCTGCTGTGTCTGTTGTAACTTATCCTTTTTCATTTCTAATTTTATTGATTTGAGTCCTGTCCCTCTTTTTCTTGCTGCGTCTGGCTAATGGTTTATCAATTTTGTTTATCTTCTCAAAGAACCAGCTTTTAGTTTTATTGATCTTTGCTATTGTTTTCTTTGTTTCTATTTCATTTATTTCTGCTCTGATCTTGATGATTTCTTTCCTTCTGCTAACTTTGGGTTTTGTTGGTTCTTCCTTCTCTAGTTGCTTTAGGTGTAATGTTAGATTGTTTACTTGATATTTTTCTTGTTTCTTGAGGTAGGCTTGTATAGATATAAACTTCCCTCTTAGAACTGCTTTTGCTGCATCCCATAGGTTTTGGATCGTCATGTTTTCATTGTCATTTATCTCTATGTATTTTTTGATTTCCTCTTTGATTTCTTTAGTGATCTCTTGGTTATTTAGTAACGTATTGTTTAGCCTCCATATGTTTATGTTTTTTACATTTTTTGCCTGTAATTCATTTCTAATCTCATAGCGTTGTGGTCCGAAAAGATGCTTGATATGATTTCAATTTTCTTAAATTTACTGAGGCTTGATTTCTGACCCAAGATGTGATCTATCCTTCATTATGTTCCATGCGCACTTCAGAAGAAAGTGTAATCTGCTGTTTTTGGATAGAATGTCCTATAAATATCAATTAAATCTATCTGGTCTATTGTGTCATTTAAAGCATCTCTTTCCTTATTTATTTTCATTTTGGATGATCTTTCGATTGGTGTAAGTGAGGTGTTAAAGTCCCTTACTAGTTTTGTGTTACTGTCGATTTCCTCTTTTATAGCTGTTAGCAGTTGCCTTATGTATTGAGGTGCTCCTTTGTTGGATGCATATATATTTATAATTGTTATATCTTCTTCTTGGATTGATCCTTGTTATATCTTCTTCTTGGATCGATCCCTTGATCATTATGTAGTGTCCTTCCTTGTCTCTTGTAACATCCTTTATTTTAAAGTCTATTTTATCTTACATGAGTATAGCTACTCCAGCTTTCTTTTGATTTCCATTTGCATGGAATATGTTTTTCCATCCCCTCACTTTCAGTCTGTTTGTGTCCCAAGGTCTGAAGTGGATCTCTTGTAGACAGCATATATATGGGTCTTGTTTTTGTATCCATTCAGCAAGCCTGTGTCTTTTGGTTGGAGGATTTAATCCATTCACGTTTAAGGTAATTATCAATATGTATGTTCTTATGACCATCTTCTTAATCGTCTTGAGTTTGTTTTTGTAGGTGCTTTTCTTCTCTTGTGTTTCTCACTTAAAGAAGTTCCTTTAGCATTTGTTGTGGAGCTAGTTTGGTGGTGATGAATTCTCTTAGCTTTTCATTGTCTGTAAATCTTTTGATTTCTCCATCAAATCTGAATGAGATCCTTGCCAGGTAGAGTAATCTTGGTTGTAGGTTCTTCCCTTTCATCACTTTAAGTATATCATGCCACTCCCTTCTGGCTTGTAGAGTTTCTGCTGAGAAATCAGCTGTTAGCCTTATGGGAGTTCCCTTGTATATTATTTGTCATTTTTTCCTTGCTGCTTTCAATAATTTTTCTTTGTCTTTCATTTTTGCCAAGTTGATTACTGTGTGTCTCAGAGTGTTTCTCCTTGGGTTTATCCTGTATTGGACTCTCCATGCTTCCTGGACTTGGGTAGCTATTTCCCTTCCCATGTTAGGGAAGTTTTCGACTATAATCTCTTCAGATATTTTCTCTGGTCCTTTCTCTCTCTCTTCTCCTTGTGGGACCCCTATAATTCTATAATGCAAATGTTGTTGCATTTAATGTCTTCTTAGGCTGTCTTCATTTCTTTTCATTCTTTTTTCTTTAGTCTGTTCAGCAGCAGTGAATTCCACCATTATGTCTTCCAGGTCACTTCTCCATTCTTCTACCTCAGTTATTCTGCTATTGATTTCTTCTAGTGTAGTTTTCATTTCAGTTATTGTATTGTTCATCTCTGTTTGTTTGTTCTTTAATTCTTCTAGGTCTTTGTTAAACATTTCTTGCATCTTCTCGATCTTTGCCTCCATTCTTTCTCCGAGGTCCTGGATCATCTTCACTATCATTATTCTGAATTCTTTTTCTGGAAGGTTGCCAATCTCCACTTCATTTAGTTGTTTTTCTGTTTTTTTTTCTTGTTCCTTCATCTGGTATATAACCCTCTGCCCTTTCATCTTGTCTATCTTTCTGTGAATGTGGGTTTTGTTCCACAGGCTGCAGGATTGTAGTTTTTCTTGCTTCTGCTGTCTGCCCTCTGGTGGATGAGGCTAAGAGGCTTGATGGGAGGGACTGGTGGTAGGTAGAGCTGACTGTTGCTGTGGTGGGCAGAGCTCAGTAAAACTTTAATCCACTTGACTGTCAATGGGTGGGGCTGGGTTCCCTCCTTGTTGGTTGTTTGGCCTGAGGCAACCCAACAGTGGAGCCTACCTGGGCTCTTTGGTGGGGCTAATGATAGACTCTGAGAAGACTCATGCTAAGGAGTACTTCCCAGAACTTCTGCTGCCAGTGTCATTGTCCCCAAGGTGAAAGAGAGCCACCCCCCGCCTCTGTAGGAGACCCTCCAACACCAGCAGGTAGGTCTGGTTCAGTCTCCCCTGGGGTCACTGCTCCTTCCCCTGGGTCCCGATGTGCACACTACGTTGTGTGTGCCCTCTAAGAGTGGAGTCTCTGTTTCCCCCAGTCCTGTGGAAGTCCTGCAATGTATTCCCACTAGGCTTCAAAGTCTGATTCTCTAGGAATTCCTCCTCCCATTGCTGGACCCCCAGGTTGGGAAACCTGACGTGGGGCTCAGAACCTTCACTCCAGTGGGTGGACTTCTGTGGTATAAGTGTTCTCCAGTCTGTGAGTCACCCACCCACCAGTTATGGGATTTGATTTTACTGTGATTGTGCCCCTCCTACCATCTCATTGTGGCTTCTCCTTTGTCTTTGGATGTGGGGTAATTTTTTTGGTGAGTTCCAGTGTCTTCCTGTCAGTGATTGTCCAGCAGCCAGTTGTGATTCTGGTGTTCTCGCAAGAGGGAGTGAGAGCATGTCCTTTTACTCCGCCATCTTGGTTCCTCCCCCTCATCTGCTTTTTTGCAGAGTGGTTGGGTGTGTGTTTTCAATGAGGTTTTCTTTAAGGTATGGCCTATTTATCTTCTTTCTTTGTTTATAATTTTTTCTCTGACGGGAGGTAAGGTTAGGAGCCTCCTGAGTTATACTGATCTTTCTGGCTGTACTGAGCTGGTACACATTTCTTTAAACATTTGGAGCTGACATGTCAGTTTCCTCCTTTCAGGTTTTGTTGTTGCTGTGTCCCTAAGATTTGGGAGAAATGGAAAAATTAATATCCAACCTCACCTTCTTCCTTACCCATGATTTTTAAACATGGGGTGGTTTTGATATTTATCCCAATTAAAAAATACTAACAATCTGACACAAGAGCAAGTGGCCATTTATCTAAAGTATGCAAGTTGCAACTCCACTTAGTAGCATAGAAAAGGAGATGAGCTTGAGGTAATGATGTGTGGCTGTTTCTCCTAATAGCACCAGGATGCTGTTGGGAACAAATTGCATGTCTGAGTAAAATGACAATTTATTCGACATTAACCTTTGCTTTAAGAGAAATGCACATAGGTTTATCTTGTCATTTCAGTGAGCAAGCTAGTAACTGGAAGAAAAAATAGTTACCAGAACATCAAGAAAAAAATGTAATCTGAGGGTTTTTAAACAACATCTAGTAAGCATGACTATAGAGATATTCAAGCACCAAAAAGATAGTAAAATTCTCATCAAATTATACAGGATAAAACTCAGAGAAATGAAGCATACATGAAATCTTGAGAAGGTTCCAACTAGAAGAGCTAGCATTGATTATTTTTCTAGGTGTTAGATTCACTGTCCATATATTACTGTTCTACTTGCAAGTAATCTATTTCTCGTCTTTATTCATATATGTGCTATACTTCTCTGTGCAAACCAGTGATACAGCTTTATAAGATTCCAGTCACTCTATTTGAAATTAGAATGGAAGCAAGTAAAAAAGATAAGTTGAAGGGCAAAAGAAATATAAATAAGTTTAAGAACTCATTAAGGTTTCAGGTATAAATACAATTCCTTTTCCATATTCTAAAAATAAAAAGTCTTGGGCTTCCCTGGTGGCACAGTGGTTGAGAATCTGCCTGCCAATGCAGGGGACACGGGTTTGAGCCCTGGTCTGGGAAAAATCCCACATGCCGCGAAGCAGCTAAGCCCGCGCACCACAGCTACTGAGCCTGCGCGTCTGGAGCCTGTGCTCCGCAACAAGAGAAGGCCGCGACAGTGAGAGGCCCGCGCACCGTGATGAAGAGTGGTCCCCGCTCACCGCAACTAGAGAAAGCCCTCGCACAGAAACGAAGACCCGACACAGCCAAAAATAAATAAATAAATAAATTCATTTAAAAAATAAAAAGTCTTGAAAATAGGATAAACATGGGAAAATTCAAATGGATAATTATTTGCAGTAAAGGAAAATGAGTTAAAATAACTGGGAGTATTAAAGTTTATATTCTTATGTTCTCTGGATTTCTCTTGATTCTTTAATGTCTACTTTCCCACCCCCCTGCCTAATCTTAGAAAAGATAGATGGGTAAGAGGAAAAAAAAAGTGTGAGGTTTTTTCTGCCTTAATGGTAGCTAAGGAAGCAGACCCCTATATACTACAGCCTCTGCCTGGTAGAACCCTACAAATTCACCTCGTGAGAAACTCAGTCCCCCTTCTGACTCTTTCCCTCTTTTAAACCAGAAACAAACATATTCCAAATTCTCAGTGCCATCTGGTACCCTGGCCATATCACATTGTAGATCATATTTCTCTCTCTACCATCCTCACCTGAGTTTATTTAAAATATAAAATATCATAAAGTAAACATTCAAGGCAGCCTGGAAGTGGCAAAGTAAGGAACATAATGTCATATATTTTCAATATTTTCTATACTCCTATGGACCACACTCAACAGAAGAAGCTCAGACTTTCTCAAATCTTATTCTGTAAGCTTTGTCCATCATCTTATGGCTCACAGTTTCACCCCTGAAAACCCCAACCTGCCAGTTCCTTCCCCTGTGTTCTTTGGAGCTCATGGTCTGTCATTAGCAAAATCTGTACCCTCAGCCTCTTCTCTCAACGTTCCCTTCAGCTGGGTGAGATAGCAGAACCTCTCAGTTCCCTGAGGACACGACTTCTGTCACAACCTTCTCACTAGGTGATTGTTTTCTTCTGCACTGGCCCTGGCTAGAGGCAGGTAGGTACTCTTGTTCCTCTTCTTCCAGGTCATTTCTCCTTCTCTCCGCCTGAAGAATCCCAACCTCTTTAAACACAGACCAGCAGACAACAAAAACTTCACTTGGCCAAATGTCCCTCTCCAGCTTCTGCCTCATATCTTTGTTCTCTTTTAATAAATGTTTTGGGAGACTAGTGTCTACATTTCCTGCTTCCACTACTTCACTTCTCACTCAGAGTGTTCATCACAATCAGGCCTTTACTGCCAGCCTTTTACTGAAGTTGCTATTGTCAAAGTCAATCTCCCCGTTGACTTTACTTAGCCAAGTCAATAGTCAAGTCCAATTTCTCATCTTGCTCTACCTTCTGTTTCATTCAACACCGTTGATCATTCCCTTCTTCTTGAAATCCTTTCTTCACTCAGCTTACAGGACACTAAACTCTTCTGGTTCTCACTAGATAGGCTTTTCCAATCTCCTTCTCTAGCTCCTCTTCTCTTCCTGAATTCTAGGTTTTGGTGGGACCCAAGATTTGAAATTTTTCTTCTTTCTCTCTTCACTCTCTAGTTGACCACATCCAGACACCCAGCTTTGAATACCATCCATCTGCCAACATTTTCCACCTTCATATTTCCAGACAGTCCTCTTCTCTGAATTTCTGACTAATATATTTAGCTATCTACTCCATATCAACACTTATCTAAAAACCAGAACTCTTGATTCTGTCCCAAAACTCCCTTAGTCTTTCCTTCTTCGTAAATGTCATTTTTCTTCCTCCATTTGCTCAGGTCTCTCCTACATTTCTTCCAATCTATCAGCAAGTCCTGTTGGCTCTACCTTCAATCTATATCCCGAATTACCTCCATGACTACTATCATTCTTCAAGCCATTATCATTTCTCTCCTGGACTGTTGGAATAGGTTCCTAACTCACTCCCCTGCTTTTGACTTTGTCACCCTGATGTATCTTCTCGTGAGATCCAGAGTGATAATTCTAACATGGAAATCACACTATGTCACGGCTGAATCTTCCGTGCCTGCAGCACTTTCTGGTACGTAGTCGGCACTCAAGAAATACTTGTTGAATGAATGAAAAAGAAATGTTTTTTAGGGGAAGGGGTTAAATACAATTGTTCTATTATGTATGTATATGTTAGTTCCTTTAGTGGCCCAGTCTCATTATCACTCATAAACTGCCTTCTTAAATTTTGGGGAAATTATTCACTCTCTGTCATTCTTCCTTACCAACTAATAGATTAGTGCCCCTGAATGTGTTATTGAGAGTAGCCTTGTGAGTTTACCACAGTGGAGAGCATGGGTGTTGATGTTCTCCCTGTTGCTCTCTATCGTCCAATAAGGGAATTCACTGACATGAACCACTCCATTAATTTAAGAGGCTATACCTTCATGATACTTAAAATCACTTTTCAGGAAACAGCATATTTGTGCTGCAACTCAAAGAGTCAGGCATTTAGAGCCTATAATATAAATCTAACTATAATAGGCAAGCTTGGAGAGGGTTGGCAGAGGGGATTTATAGACTGGTGAGAGAATGTATGCTGCTCCTGTAATCACACAATATACTTAACCCACCAATATACAGCATCAGTCCTAACCTTGACATTCATTATTTAGAATGTAGATATCTTAGGAACTTAGCATTCAGATTGGGTTCAGTAGTTTATCAATTTTTCTAAAGTGCACATATGACAAAATGGGAAAAAAACAGAAGTCTCTATTTTCTCTCTTTCCTGGTAAAACTAAACTTCTTGTCATCAATCCACTGACTAGTTAATTAACAAGAGCTTAATTAAGCCACCAGGCCATGAAGCATTTTATTTGCCTTGGAATCCTAATCTAGTTAAATGCCAAGTCTCTGGGGAGAGATACTATCTTGCTACACTATACTCTTGGTAAACTGTTGGGAATTAGAAAGAGCAAAGGAAGCCCAGAAAGAAGAAGTAGGTTTTAGCCCAAGCACCACTTTGGCAAGACTGAGATCGATGCCTAAGCTTGTCAATCTCCATTAAGTACTAAGAAGAAGAAAGGTTGAGGAAAAAGCAATTTATGTCTCTGAAAGCCCTCTTATATGTAACATAAGGCAAACCAAATTCGTATAACAATACAGGTTACTTGCTCTGTTCCTGTGACCTTGTTGGAACCAATGGGAAAAAATAATAGAAAGCTGCGGCCTTTTCACTAAATCTATTTTAAGGTCATGAACTACTTCAGTATGTAAGAGAAAAGCATAACACTTTTCAGTGTGAAACAACAGGTGCCAAGATTTTAGGGCTTCAGGGTCAGCATCCTGAAGAAAATTTAGTCACAAAAAGGAGCAGAAAATTTAGTCACAAAAAGGAGCAGAAAATTTAGTCTATAATTAGCACTCTAACTTCTAATACTTTTGGCTTTATCTGATGCCAGGAGGCCCCTGGTTAACTATGGAAGGTCTAGTATTCAGAAGGAAGCAGAGTCAAGGCTGGGGTTCTGTGCAGTACTAATAGCTGTTCCCATTAAGTAGCCTTGGGATGTTTCATTTGGGATGCCAACGTAAATGCTGCTGAACTTGATTTCAATCTAGGGATATTTAAAAAGCTCAAGAACACTAATCATTAGAAAAATGCAGATCAAAACCACAATGAGGTATCACTTCACACCGTTCAGAATGGCCATCATCAAAAATCTGCAAACAATAAATGCTGGAGAGGGTGTGGAGAAAAGGGAACACTCTTGCACTGTTGGTGGGAATATAAATGGACACAACCACTATGGAGAACAGTATGGAGGTTCCTTAAAAAACTAAAAATAGAATTACCATATAACCCAGCAATCCCACTACTGGGCATATACCCTGAGAAAACCATAATTCAAAAAGAGTCATGTATCACAATGTTCACTGCAGCTGTATTTACGATAGCCAGGACATGGACCTAAGTGTCCATCAACAGATGAATGGATAAAGAAGATGTGGCACATATATACAATGGAATATTCCTCAGCCATAAAAAGAAACAAAATTGAGTTATTTGTAGAATTGTAGTTATTTGTAGGTGGATGGACCTAGAGTCTGTCATACAGAGTGAAGTAAGTCAGAAAGAGGAAAGCAAATACTGTATGTTAACACATGTATATGGAATCTAAAAAAAAAAAAAGGTTCTGATGAACTTAGGGGCAAGACAGGAATAAAGATGCAGACGTAGAGAATGGACTTAAGGACATGGCGGGTGGTTAGGGGAAGCTGGGACGAAGTGAGAGAGTGGCATTGACATATATACACTACCAAATGTAAAATAGATAGCTAGTGAGAAGCAGCTGCATAGCACAGGGAGATCAGCTCAGTGCTTTGTGACCAGTTAAAGGGGTGGGATAGGGAGGGTAGGAGGGAGGCTCAAGAGGGAGGGGATATGGGGATATATGTATATATATAGCTGATTCACTTTGTTATACATCAGAAATTAACACAACATTGGAAAGCAATTATACTCCAATAAAGATGTAAAAATAAATAAATAAATAAAGATAGATAGATAAATACCAAAAAAAAATAAAACCCAACAACAACAAAACTGAATCACCATGCTGCACACCTGAAACTAATCGTAAATCAACTATACTTCATGGTTTTTTTTTTGCGGTACGCGGGCCTCTCACTGCTGTGGCCTCTCCCGTTGTGGAGCACAGGCTCCGGACGCTCACGGGCCCAGCCGCTCCGCGGCATGTGGGATCCTCCCGGACCGGGGCACGAACCCGTGTCGCCTGCATCGGCAGGCGGACTCTCAACCACTGCGCCACCAGGGAAGCCTCAACTCTACTTCATTTTAAAAATAAATAAATAGCATAAAAATAAAAAGTTAAAAAAATAAATAAAAGGCTTGCTTTGCTTCAATACCTTTCACCTTCCTTCAGTCACAGTTAAGGATGACACATTTGTGTATCAGAGGCAGGTGAGTGGCAGTTTATGCTAATTAGGAATTTATTGAGGGAATTTAAAGTCTTTCAAAATCTAACATTCTTTGCTTAAAGAGATTCATGTTCAATCCACTGGCAGAAATCATGAATATAATCAATTATTGAAAAGAGAAAGTAGCATGTTGCTGAAAAATGAAAAGAGAAATAATAAAATCAGGGGAGTCCTGTGATAAGGCAAAGGACTGCTCCCAGGGCCCAGACCCAGCAATGAAAGGGATTATTATTAGTGAGCGTGAGACCAGGCCAAAGGCTCTTTGCTCACGGTCTGGCAGAGGTAGAGAAAGACTGGGACAAAGACTGGGGCAGCAGATGATGCATTGGACTTAGTAAGGGTGACATGTAAATGTAAGTTAAGCCACATGCTTGTTTGTGTAGAAAGTAAAGCACAGATAAAAATATAGAAACAAAACTTAGTATTTTGCCCCAAACAGAAAGTTAATATTAGATTTATCCTTGCCAAGTGCAAGATAGCAGAGGACAGCTCAAAAACAGACTGAAACATATAATTTGATTAAAGGAAGTGAACACAGGATTCTTTCTTTGAGCTTAGATCCTACACATGCCAAGGAAAATGATCTCCCCAATTCCATGCCTCATATTGAAAAGGACTCAGAGGGTTGTATTTATACGCTGCCTTTGAATCTGCAAATGAAATTTTCTTTTAAGTAAAGAATAAACAAACCGTTTCAAAGAGCATTTAGTCTGTTTCCTTGAAGTGTGTTAAAGATTCCAAGAATAAAAAGAATGGAATATTTTTGTTTCCTAATTTAAGGAGTCAGAACAGCTTCATTGATCTTTGCATGTGGATCTTTGAAGTAGACAGTAATCTTATGATATTCATTCCATCTTTCACATGGGAAATCTCTGGCAATAAGAGTTAATGGGCCTCTGAACCTCAACAATAGTTTAATATTTATAGCACTACAAGGTAAAAATTTTAGATTAGAGTCTTAAACTTAGGGATCTTGTTAGCTAAGGCATGTGGCACTTAAAATACATTTTAAAGATGCAGATGATGAAAGCGTTGGGTCTTTTGTTGGGCATATGTCTTGAAAGACTGAAATTGGAATTAATTTTAATATTTGAAAGATGACTTAATTTTATCTGGGCTTTCCCCCAGACAGCTTCTAGCAATGATGTTATAAATGTGCACAAAGTCTTCAGCCTGAATAAAAGATTACCATCTTCTGTCCCATGGGAAAAGTAAAAAACTTTTCTGGATACCACTATAAATAGTGCTATGCTTAGGAATATATTGATGTATATTCTACATGCCTAAGAGTATACTGAAGAAGGAATGCATTTATCTTGACAATATTAGGTTAGTGCTGAAGAAGATGAAACTATACTGTATCCACACATTTGCTAAACGTCTTAGTCAATTCTTGCTTTGGATACTTTTCTAGTTAATAATTTTGATAATACTGCCACCAGATAGATGGTATCTTTCTTTTCCCCACTTTGAAATGCAAATCCACGTCTTCCCATTACTAAGTGTGCTGTTTTAGACAAGTCAAGGTGTCTTGGCATCTTCATTCATAAACAAGGATATCACTTATCCCATAGTGTTGTTATGAGGGCTAATTGAAAAAAATGTGCATATAGCAGGGACTGAAGCTGAGACTCACATAGGATTTTATATGCTTAGACAACTCCACTTCATTACCCCACCTTAGATCTTCTTTGCATTCTACAGAGTCAGTCTATTTTAATAGTCTGAGAACATCCCAGGTTTGGTTTTAACCTGCCTTTGGTGTAGGACCACTCAGACTGCTGGGAAAGAACTTAAACTTATCCATTGTTACAATTTGGCTTTGGGCATATGTAGGCACAACTGATCTATTCATCTATTCATCAGGGTGGGGAAAGGGAGATAAAGGCATGGTGCCTAGTTAACAGACAGAGATAACACAGCCTTTTAGATAAGGTTCTTATGAATAAAGGAGAAGTCTAATGGATAAGATCCCCAGGCCTTCTGGGGTACCCTGCATGTGGACTGAGCAAGCTCTACCTTGGTTCCAGAGAAAGTCCTAAGGCAGTGGCCAGAAAATGTGGATACTTGATGTAGAAAGCTGGCAGAATACAGGGAAGTGTCAGAGAACAGGAAATGCAACTGCAAGTGAACTTAGAGGTGGATCTAGAGGATATGGGAAGAGAGTCTTTTATTCCAAGGGTACCATGGATTCACCAACAAGCAAGTACCAAGTTGTGGGAACACTCCATCCTCTAGAGGACTCTGGCAGCTTACTTGGCTGCAGACAACAGTGTAGAAGGTTGACGAGGACAGCAGTGAATGCAGAGCCACAAGCAGTGCTTAATTGTCCTCTTCAGAGACTCGAAGAGGGATATAAGAATAAGGAGTGGCAGCTGTAATATATCACTAAGTGGACCCAAGTTCAAACTATTTAAAATGACTGGGCCTAGAATCCTACAGTAGGTTACATTTGGATTACTTGTGTAAGGGCCAGTGGGAATTCCTGGTGATAATTGTAGAAAGAGCTCTTAGAAAAAGTCTAGAATACTTTTAGTATCATAACTTAGTGTTTCCTTATAAATGTGATTATCCAAGGCAATCTACAGATTCAATGCAATCCCTATAAAAATTCCAATGGCACTTTTCACAGACCTAGAACAAAGAATTTTTAAATTGTATGGAAACACAAAAGACCCTGAATAGCCAAAACAGTCTTGATAAAGAACAGAGCTGGAGGAATCACACTCCCTGACTTCATACTATACTATAGTACAAAGCTACAGTAATCAAAACTGTACAGTGTATATGTCAATCCCAATCTCCCAGTTTATCCCTCCCCCCCCATCCCCTGGTAACCATAAGTTTGTTTTCTACATCTGTGACTCTATTTCTGCTTTGTAAATAAGTTTATTTGTACTCTTTTTTTTAGATTCAACATATAAGTGGTATCATATGATATTTGACTTTCTGTGTCTGACTTACTTCACTCAGTATGATAATCTCTAGGTCCATCCATGTGGCTACAAATGGCATTATTTCGTTCTTTTTGTGGCTGAGTAATATTCCACTGTATATATGTACCACACCTTCTTTATCATATACACACTACCATATATAAAATAGATAACTAAGAAGAACCTGCTGTAGAGCACAGGGAACTTTACTCAACACTCTGTAATGGCCTATATGGGAAAAGAGTCTAAAAAAAAAGAGCAGATATATGTATATGTACAACTGATTTACTTTGCTATACACCTGAAACTGATACAACATAGTAAATAACTATACTCCAATAAAAATTTAAAAAATAAAATATTCTTGATGTTTATGTATGGATCTCAAGGTAAGATTCTGTATTATAGGTCTATTTAGAAATAGAGACTTTGTGAGAATAAAAAAGTATACCTCTCTTCAAAAAACAGACAAACAAACAAAAAGAAAACCAAATGGTACTGGCATGAAAACAGGCACATAGATCAATGGAAGAGAATAGAGAGCCCAGAAGTAAACCCACACACTTATGGTCAATTAATCTACAACAAAGGAGGCAAGAATATGTAAGGGAGAAAAGACAGTCTCTTCAATAAGTGGTTCTGGGAAAACTGGACAGCTACATGTAAAAGAATGAAATTAGAACATTCTCTGACACCATACACAAAAATAAACTCAAAATGGATTAACAATCTAAATGTAAGACCGGATACTATAAAGCTCCTAGAGGAAAACATAGAACACTCTGACATAAATTGCAGCAATATTTTTTGGACCTGTCTCCTAAAATAAAGGAGATAAAAGCAAAAATAAAGAAATGGGACCTAATTGAACTTAAAAGCTTTTGCACAGCAAAGGAAACCATCGACAGAATGAAAAGACAACCTACTGAATGGGAAGACTCATCACGCAGAAGCACAGGGACACACACTAATAGTGGGTGACAGTGGGGTTTGCTTTTCAAATAGAGCGTTAATCTACAGAGAGAATACCATTATCTTCTCGCTAGAGGATGCTGTCAGCTCAGGAGGATCTTCCCTTCAGGTGATTGATAGGTAACAGAGGAGATGAAAGGCAGGGAGGGAGAAGGACGTGGATTTGGAGGGGGGTGGTACTGTTTCTGTAAACATTTCTCCTCACTTTTATTAATGGAAATTAACATACACTCTGGTTCCCTCAAGGTCTAGATCACATTGACTTTAGCCAAGGAGTAAACCCATCAGATATCTTTACAAAGTCCTCAGTCCTATTTGGGCTTTGATTTGGGGAAAACTGTTCTCCACATCAGCCTGGTTTTGCCTGACCTCATGTTGCCGTGGCCTCAGAGGAAGGTCAATTACTGAGAAAGTTCACTAAGGACAATAAGACACTTTCTGCAGAGTCCGATGTTCGGGATCTTGATACTTACCACAGCTGGATTCACTGGCTGTTTCTGCACAAGTGACCATAGTGAAACTGAGTGTCTCTCCTGGCCTGAGCTGCAAAGACTGGACCATCTCTCTGTTTCCATGCACAATGGCTCCTTCAGAAGACAGAGGGAGAGGATGCATCTCCCCACCACAATGAATTCTGGTCAACTCCAAGTGAACCTACATACCCCATTAAAATAAAGTTGATTTAACAAATCATTGCTGAATGGCAATTGAAACTATAATCATTAAATGCTATGATTTAACATTTTTGTAAAAAATTATTTGAAAGTAAAAGGAGAAAAATGATTTAAAAAAACCCTGGGCATATGTAATAGTTATAAGATTGTAAAATTTAGTCTGACTAATATTTTAATTATATTTTAACATATATTCTAACATATGTTCATGTTACAAAAATATTCCTAATATATTTTGATTAAGAAATTTTTCTATTTTTGACTCAACTTTCCAGCTTCGAAAGGAGATTTCTAAAACCGTTGATTCTACTTTTGATGTTTTGATAGTTTCTGCAACCTCTGTTCGTCCTGTTATCGATGACACTTTACTGAAAATACGTTGAAAATAGCATTGTTGCATTTTTTAATAGTAGCAGGTGTGCATAATGCTTACTTTAATGTTCTTGCCTTGTGTCTTTACGTGTTACCCCAAATCTTCAATGGCTTGATTATTGTAAAATGTACAGTAACAACTCTCAGAAACACCTAAACACTTTGGCACTATTTTTTTTTAAGTCTTTAAAGTTTTAATGAAGTTGATATTCTTGAACAGAATTAGAAAAACAATTTGCAGGAATGAGGCAGTCTGTATTTGAGGAAGCAATAGGAATATTTTAGAAGATCTTTAGAAACTAAAGCTTTGTCTCATACAATTATATTTTAAAGAAAGTACTGGGCCTACTAGTAAAAAACTATTGCTTTTAGTCTTGCTGAGAGCATATTTTTACATAGATATTACAGTGTTGATTTGGTTTGAAAAATTTGTTAATAGTAATTAGTCTTTTTTTGTCTCTTTCTTGAGTACTTTGTCATAATGTATATTTTCTATGACTTCTTTCTAGAATTATTATAGATTTTATGAGAACTCTCATAAACAGTCTCATTAGACATAGGAGACCAAGTTAATATACTACAGTTCAGATTCTATCTGATGGCCTACCCATCAAGCTACAGAGCTTTACTTGTTTTTTTGGTTGTTTGGTTTTTTTAACATCTTTATTGGAGTATAATTGCTTTACAGTGGTGTGTTAGATTCTGCTTTATAACAAAGTGAATCAGCTATACATATACATATATCCCCAAATCTCCTCCCTCTTGCGTCTCCCTCCCTCCCACCCTCCCTATCCCACCCCTCTAGGTGGTCACAAAGCACCGAGCTGATCTCCCTGTGCTATGCAGCTGCTTCCCACCAGCTATCTATTTTACATTTGGTACTGTATATATGTCCATGCCACTCTCTCACTTTGTCCCAGCCCAGCTTACCTTTCCCCCTCCCCGTATCCTCAAGTCCATTCTTTAGTAGGTCTGCATCTTTATTCCCATCTTGCACCTAGGTTCTCCATGACCTTTCTTTTTCTTTTTTTTTTTTTAGATTCCATATACCGTTAGCATACGGTATTTGTTTTTCTCCTTCTGACTTACTTCACTCTGTATGACAGACTCTAGGTCCATCCACCTCAGTACAAATAATTCAATTTCGTTTCTTTTTATGGCTGAGTAATATTCCATTGTATATATGTACCACATCTTCTTTATCCATTCATCTGTTGATGGACACTTAGGTTGCTTCCATGTCCTGATTATTGTAAATAGAGCTGCAGTGAACACTGTGGTACATGACTCTTTCTGAATTATGGTTTTCTCAGGGTATATGCCCAGTAGTGGGATTGCTGGGTAGTATGGTAGTTCTATTTTTAGTTTTTTAAGGAACCTCCATACTGTTTTCCATAGTGGCTGTATCAATTTACATTCCCACCAACAGAGCAAGAGTGTTCCATTTTTCTCCACACCCTCTCCAGCATTTATTGTTTCTAGATTTTTTGATGATGGCCATTCTGACCAGTGTGAGATGATATCTCATTGTAGTTTTGATTTGCATTTCTCTAATGATTAATGATGTTGAGCATTCTTTCATGTGTTTGTTGGCACTCTGTATATCTTCTTTGGAGAAATGTCTATTTAGGTCTTCTGCCCATTTTTGGATTGGGTTGTTTGATTTTTGTAATTGAGCTGCATGAGCTGCTTGTAAATTTTGGAGATTAATCCTTTGTCAGTTGCTTCATTTGCAAATATTTTCTCCCATTCTGAGGGTTGTCTTTTGGTCTTGTTTACAGTTTCCTTTGCTGTGCAAAAGCTTTGAAGTTTCATTAGGTCCTATTTGTTTATTTTTGTTTTTAGTGGCACTATGTTTTATCTCGAGTGAGGAAGAGCCATGGTAATCAGTCTCACTGTGACTACTGTCACGGATTCTACCCTGAGGCGCTGGTAAGTGCAGAAGCAGTCTTCTTTACTGTGAAGTTTCTCTCGTCTGTCTATTCTATGGACATGACTGAATATTAAAAGAAAAAAAAGTCTGTGGGTTCTTTAGATAATCTTTAAGCTTCAATATATATAAATTTATTGGGTAGTCATTTCAGTATCAATTTCTGTGAAAAGACATTTTCAAGATGAAGCATGTAAAATTCCATTTCAGATCAGCTTTAACAAATAAACATTTGCAATCATTTTGATGTTAGAGAACACTAATTTAAATCCCAATTAAGAGAATGTTATCCCCTCCCCAATAACTACTTTCCTTTCATTAGTGTACCTGTATTTTCAAATGGTTTTCAATTATCAATATATTTTGAATTCTGTCAGTAAAAATGTTGTGAAATTTTTTCATCTCTCTTGTTATAAAAGTGCCTACATAATATCCTTGATTTTGTCTCTAGTCCTGCAAAACCTGAAATATTTACTATCTGACCCTTTATAGAAAAAATTGTACTGACCTCTGTTTTAAGAAAACTGTCCTAATTGTAGGAGGGAGAATGGATTGTAGGATGGTGAGGGGTTGGGTGAGGGTGCTATTGCAGGTGTCCAGGCAAGAGAAGATGGTGCTTAGAAATGGGCAGGAGTGTCAGAGTGGTCCTCTGCCTGAAAGGAGAGTGTTGAACCTTTTCCACGTACCCTTGACAAGAGTGGTCAGGGATGGAAGTCACATTCCCCTGATCCGCAAAAGCATTTTTAAAACAACCACTACTAGAAACTTGGGTTGATGATAGACAACACATATGGATTGGCACTTTTATCAGGTACTATTATCAGAGTAGTACATGTATCAATTTATTCAGTCTTCATAATGACCCTATGTGTTAGGAGCTATTTTATCTCTGTTTTGCAGACTCAGTCTGAGTTACAGAGAAATTTTAAAACTTGCCCAGTGTCACAGGACTGGTTGATAGAGGCACTGGGATTTGAACTGAAGCAGTCTGGCAAATGTGCTTGTTTCTTTTACTACTACACTGCCTCATCCATAAGGAAGGGAAGCAGCTAGCTCAGCTCGTGGCTGCATATCTGCTGAGACAGTACATATGCTTGTTGTTCTGTCCCCCATACCTAGTAGAACAGGGGGAAAGGAGTAGGGAGGAGATGGCAGGGTGGATTCTCAATGCTTCGTGTGGCAAGGATGGAGGGGTTAGGTAGACCCTGTGGAAGGAATTCGGGCTGCAGCTATCGTGTGAGTACGTGATGGCAGAGAGCTGCCTGCTGAGATAGAGCTCCAAAAAGCAAGAGGTGGGGAGAGAAAATAGAGGGAGGTGAAGCTGCAGAGTGTCCTTTATATCAGCAAACTACCTTGTGGAGGCTTTTATACATTTTCCTGAAGAACCTACACATGTACCCCTTGGTGTGTGTGGGGCGGTGGGGCAATGCTAGGACACCTGCCACACAGAAGACAGTGACAGCCAAGAGAGGTGTTTGGTAACAGAGGTATATTTTAAAGTGTCTCCTTTTCTCTAATGTTTCCTACTTTAACCCAGCCCTAACACTGCTAGAGATGTAAAAAAAGCAAAATTGTATGTATGTGGGGGGAAGTGGCAAACTGGAGGGGAGCAGAGACAGAATGAGGGCCAGAGAAGACAGGACAGATAAGTCCAGCCTACTTCTCACCTTAGTTCCTTCACATTGTCCTGAGCCTGCTTAAGCTGAGAGAAAGTTCAAATTTCTCTCCTATATAGGCATCACGTACTTAGAGAATGTGAATCAGTTTTACTGTGGAATAATGCCAAAATATAGATCTGATTATACAGAGATGCTACAAAAGCATTTTATTAAACAAGTTGGGCAGAACATGTTTTGTGGTAGTATTGACTACATCATGTTATATAAATTCCTTTGCAAATAAATTTACCTTAATTTTAAAAACTCTTCTTTGAAAACTGGTGGTTCTATTCACTGTATACAATGTAGTTTCCCATTTCACCCTCAATTTCAATCTGTGATGAGCCCCAAGTCATGCAGACAAAGGTAAAGTGAAATGAACAGCCTGATTCATGATAAAGAGCTGTTCATCTTAGAATCTGAGAGAACTGTCTGTGTCTGTGTAGGACTTGAAGATTATTATATTATTATTGTGCCATTTAATTTATTTGCCAAAGCAATTACATCATCAATAAAATAGGGAAAATTGGAGGTGTCCTCTTATTCAAAAAGCCAAACTTTCTCATTCTCAAATTTCATCCATTGAAGCAATGTAAAAATAGCATAAAGACTATATTCATTCATTAATTCAACAACATTTTATTAAGTGCCTGTTATGTACCAGGCTCTGTTTTAGGCACTGGCAATTCAGTAGTGAAGAAAATAAACAAAATTCCTTTCTCTCATAGAGCTTATATTTAGTATATATGAAAGTGGGTGGTTGGGCCGAGGAAGATAGGGAAGAGACAGACAATAAAAAAAAGTAAGTAAATGATATGCTAGAAGATGACAGGTGTTATGGGGAAAAATAAAGAAAGGTTGGGAGATGAGAGCTATGTAGAGAAGTGGTTTGCAATTTTAAAAAGGGTTCTTCCAAGTAATATATGTGTATATGTAAGATTACTTTTTATATGGCAAAACATCATACAAAGGCTAGGGTTTTTTTTATTCGTTGGGGGAATCACAATATAGGCATCTGTTTTTCAAGGTGGGAACATGTAATTTTGTAATGAAGAATGTACAAAGGGACAGAATAACCTACGTAAGCATTGTGTACTCATCAAGCGTCTCTGAACCCTGGTGCATAATGTCTTCTAGTGAAGCAATAAAACTCTTGCATTGGAAGCGGATGCCTTTATGGTTCTTGTGAAAGATTTAAGGAACAGTTCAGAATGGAAGACTAAGGTAAGATATATTTATCTCTATACCAGTTTTCAAAAGCATCTTGTTACCAAGTCATCTGTTCATCCATTCATCCATCCATCCATCAACCCATTCTTACTTATTAAGTATGCATCATAGCCCAGGAATTTTGAAAAAGTGCTGGAACTAAAAAAGTGTTGTAAAAGTGTTTATGTTCTAGGGTGAGAAAAAAGCTAATAGGATTAATTAGGAATTACGTTCTAGAGATTTAATTTACTGCTCACTATACTATTTAAGGAAAATATCTAAAAATTTCATTTGACATCAAACAAAGCACAAATGATCCCTTGAAAAGTGGAGTAATATACCTTCTTATATATAGTGTGCAGAAGATCTTTAGTTTAATGGTGAAGGCAATGAGCCAGGACAGAAGTCTAGAAAATTTCATAGTGTGAGAAGCATTATAAAAATAAAATTAAATGGAAAATAAGAAAAGTTAGCTATTGAAATATCTTCTAAATAGTATTATTAGTAGAAAGAATTCTAATTGTTGGCATAATAAAAGCCATATTTGAGTAGAAATAGTTTTATTTAATTTAGTGGAATAAAACTATTCCAAAGATGAATTTCAAGATGGCCCTGACAGCTTCATATTAATATATCATTTTCAAATTCCTGTGTTTATAATCATTTTAATATATTAAAAATTATATATTTTAATTATAGAAATATTAAATAAATGCATTTTCATAAATATTTTAAAAATTCAGATAAAGTAATAGTTTAATTTGTCATTGTTTTCTATGTACTTATTACATATATATATATACATAAAGAATATATAGTTTTGTGTACATAAAGAATATATAAAAATATATAGTATTGTGTAACTAGTTTATAAAATAAACAGTACTGTAATGTGACTATTGGTCTACAACTTGCATTTTTACTTTATAATACACCTTGGAGATCATTCCACATTGTGTAAATTTTTTTTTTTTCAGAACCCTCCATAATGTTTTCAGTAGTGGCAGCACTGATTTACATTATCTTTTCTTTATTTAATTTTTTAATTTAATTTAATTTTTTTTTTATACAGCAGGTTCTTATTAGTCATCAATTTTATACACATCAGTGTATATATGTCAATCCCAACCTCCCAATTCATCACACCCCCACCCCCACCCCCCACAGCTTTCCCCCCTTGGTGTCCACATGTTTGTTCTCTACATCTGTGTCTCAATTTCTGCCCTGCAAACCGGTTCATCTGTACCATTTTTCTAGGTTCCACATATATGCATTAATATACGATATTTATTTTTCTCTTTCTGACTTACTTCACTCTGTATGACAGTTTCTAGATCCATCCATGTCTCAACAAATGACCCAATTTCGTTCCTTTTTATGGCTGAGTAATATTCCATTGTATATATGTACCACAACTTCTTTATCCATTCGTCTGTTAATGGGAATTTAGCTTGCTTTCATGACCTGGCTATTGTAAATAGTGCTGAAATGAACACTGGGGTGCATGTGTCTTTTTGAATTATGGTTTTCTCTGGTTATATGCCCAGTAGTGGGAATGCTGGGTCGTATGGGAGTTCTATTTTTAGTTTTTTAAGGAACCTCCATACTTTTCTCCACAGTGGCTGTATCAATTTACATTCTCACCAACAGTACAAGAGGGTTCCCTTTTCTCCACACCTTTTCCAGCATTTGTTGTTTGTAGATTTTCTGATGATGCCCATTCTGACTGGTGTGAGGTGATACCTCATTGTAGTTTTGATTTGCATATCTCTAATAATTAGTGATGTTGAGCAGCTTTTCATGTGCCTCTTGACCATCTGTATGTCATCCTTGGAGAAATGTCTGTTTAAGTCTTCTGTCCATTTTTGGATTGGGTTGTTTGTTTTTTAATAGTGAGCTGCATGAGCTGTTTATATATTGTGGAGATTAATCCTTTGTTGATTCATTTGCAAATATTTTCTCCCATTCAGAGGGTTGTCTTTTCATCTTCTTTATGGGTTCCTTTGCTGTGCAAAAGCTTTGAAGTTTCATTAGGTCCCATTTGTTTATTTTTGTTTTTATTTCCATTACTCTAGGACGTGGATCAAAAAAGATCTTGCTGTGATTTATGTCAAAGAGTGTTCTTCCTATGTTTTCCTCTAAGAGTTTTATAGTGTCTGGTCTTACATTTAGGTCCCTAATCCACTTAGAGTTTATTTTCGTGTATGGTGTTAGGGAGTGTTCTAATTTCATTCTTTTGCATGTAGCTGTCCAGTTTCCCCAGCACCACTTACTGAAGAGACCGTCTTTTCTCCATTGTATATCTTTGCCTCTTTGTCATAGATTAGTTGACCATAGGTGCGTGGGTTTATCTCGAGGCTTTCTATCTTGTTCCATTGATATATGTTTCTGTTTCTGTGCCAGTACCATATCATCTTGATTACTGTAGCTTTATAGTGTAGTCTTAAGTCTGGGAGTCTGATTCCTCCTGCTCCGTTTTTTTCCCCTCGAGACTGCTTTGGCTATTTGGGGTCTTTTGTGTCTCCATACAAATTATAAGATTTTTTGTTCTAGTTCAGTAAAAATTGCCATTGGTAGTTTGATAGGGATTGCATTGAATCTGTAGATTGCTTTGCGTAGTATAGTCATTTTCACAAAATTGATTCTTCCAATCCAAGAACATGGTATATCTCTCCATCTGTTGGTATCATCTTTAATTTCTTTCATCAGTGTCTTATAGTTTTCTGCATACAGGTCTTTTGTCTCCCTAGGTAGGTTTATTCCTAGGTATTTTATTCTCTTTGTTGCAATGGTAAATGGGAGTTTTTCCTTAATTTCTCTTTCAGATTTTTCATCATTAGTGTATAGGAATACAAGAGATTTCTGTGCATAATTTTTTATCTTGCAACTTTACCAGATTCATTGATTAGCTCTAGTAGTTTTCTGGTGGCATCTTTAGGATTCTCTATGTATACTGTCATGTCATCTACAAACAATGACAGTTTTACTTCTTCTTTTCCAACTTGTATTCCTTTTATTACTTCTTCTTCTCTGATTGCCGTGGCTAGGACTTCCAAAACTATGTTGAATAATAGTGGTGAGAGTGGACATCCTTGTCTTGTTCCTGATCTTAGAGGAAATGTTTTCAGTGTTTCACCATTGAGATTGATGTTCGCTGTGGGTTTGTCATAAATGGCCTTTATTATGTTGAGGTAGGTTCCCTCTATGCCCACTTTCTGGAGAGTTTTTATCATAAATGGGTGTTGAATTTTGTCAAAAGCTTTCTCTGCATCTATTGAGATGATCATATGGTTTTTATTCTTCAATTTGTTAATATGGTGTATCACATTGATTGATTTGCATATATCGAAGAATCCCTGCATCCCTGGGATAAATCCCACTTGATCATGGTGTATGATCCTTTTAATGTGTTGTTGGATTGTGTTTGCTAGTATTTTGTTGAGAATTTTTGCAGTTATATTCATCAGTGATATTGGTCTGTAATTTTCTTTTTTTGTAGTAGCTTTGTCTGGTTTTGGTATCAGGGTGATGGTGGCCTCATAGAATGGGTTTGAGAGTGTTCCTTCCTCCGCAATGTTTTGGAAGAGTTTGAGAAGGATGGGTGTTAGCTCTTCTCTAAATGTTTGATAGAATTCACCTGTGAAGCCATCTGGTCCTGGACTTTTGTTTGTTGGAAGATTTTTAATCACAGTTTCAATTTCATTATTTGTGATTGGTCTGTTCATATTTTCTATTTCTTCCTGGTTCAGTCTTGGAGGGTTATACCTTTCTAAGAATTTGTCCATTTCTTCCAGGTTGTCCGTTTATTGGCATAGGGTTGCTGGTAGTAGTCTCTTAGGTTGCTTTGTATATCTGCTGTGTCTGTTGTAACTCATCCTTTTTCATTTCTAATTTTGTTGATTTGAGTCCTGTCCCTCTTTTTCTTGATGAGTCTGGCTAATGGTTTATCAATTTTGTTTATCTTCTCAAAGAACCAGCTTTTAGTTTTGTTGATCTTTGCTATGCTTTTCTTTGTTTCTATTTCATTTATTTCTGCTCTGATCTTGATGATTTCTTTCCTTCTGCTAACTTTGGGTTTTGTTGGTTCTTCTTTCTCTAGTTCCTTTAGGTCTAAGGTTAGATTGTTTATTTGAGATTTTTCTTGTTTCTTAAGGTAGGCTTGTATAGCTATAAACTTCCCTCTTAGAACTGCTTTTGCTGCATCCCATAGGTTGTGGATTGTCATGTTTTCATTGTCACTTGTCTCTAGGTATTTTTTGATTTCCTCTTTGATTTCTTCAGTGATCTCTTGGTTATCTAGTAACGTATTGTTTAGCCTCCCTGTGTTTGTGTTTTTTATGGTTTTATTTCTTGTAATTCATTTCTAATCTCATAGCATTGTGGTCAGAAAAGATGCTTGATATGATTTCAATTTTCTTAAATTTATCAAGGCTTGATTTGTGACCCAAGATGTGATCTATCCTGGAGAATATTCTGTGTGCACTTGAGAAGAAAAGGTAATCTGCTGTTTTGGGGTGGAATGTCCTATAAATATCAATTAAATCTAGCTGGTCTATTGTGTCATTTAAAGCTTCTGTTTTCTTATTAATTTTCTCTCTGGATGATCTGTCCATTGTTGTAAGTGAGGTGTTAAAATTTCCCCACTATTATTGTGTTATTGTCAATTTCCTCTTTTATAGCTGTTAGCCTTTGCCTTATGTATTGAGGTGCTCTTATGTTGGGTGCATATATATTTATAATTGTTATATCTTCATCTCAGATTGATCCCTTGATCATTATGTACTTTCCATCTTTGTCTCCTGTCACATTCTTTATTTTAAAGTCTATTTTATCTGACATGAGTATTGCTGCTCCAGCTTCCTTTTGATTTCCATTTGCATGAAATATCTTTTTCCATCCCCTCACTTTCAGTATGTATGTGTCCCTAGGTCTGAAGTGGGTCTCTTGTAGACAGCATATATAAGAGTCATGTTTTTGTATCCATTCAGCAAGCCTGTGTCTTTTGGTTGGAGCATTTAATCCATTCACATTTAAGGTAATTATTGATATGTATGTTCCTATGACAATTTTTTAAATTGTTTTGGGTTTGATTTTGTAGGTTCTTTTCTTCTCTTGTGTTTCCCACTTAGAGAAGTTCCTTTAGCATTTGTCGTAGAGCTGGTTTGGTGGTGCTGAATTCTATTAGCTTTCACTTGTCTGTAAAGCTTTTGATTTCTCCATCGAATCTGAATGAGATCCTTGCCAGGTAGAGTAATCTTGGTTGTAGGTTCTTCCCTTTCATCACGTTAAGTATATCATACCACTCCCTTCTGGCTTGTAGAATTTCTGCTGAGAAATCAGCTGTTAACCTTATGGGAGTTCCCTTGTATATTATTTGTCATTTTCCCCTTGCTGCTTTCAATAATTTTTCTTTGTCTTTAATTTTTGCCAATTTGATTACTATGTGTCTCAGAGAGTTTCTTCTTGAGCTTATCCTGTATTGGACTCTCCACGCTTCCTGGACTTGGGTGGCTATTTCCTTTACCATGTTAGGGAAGTTTTCGACTATAATTTCTTCAAATATTTTCTCAGGTCCTTTCTCACTCTCTTCTCCTTCTGGGACCCCTATAATGTGAATGTTGTTGTGTTTAATATTGTCCGAGAAGTCTCGTAGGCTGTCTTCATTTCTTTTCATTCTTTTTTCTTTATTCTGTTCCACAGCAGTGAATTCCACCATTCTGTCTTCCAGGTCACTTATCTGTTCTTCTGCCTCAGTTATTCTGCTATTGATTCCTTCTAGTGTAGTTTTCATTTCAGTTATTGTATTGTTCATCTCTGTTTGTTTGTTCTTTAATTCTTCTAGGTCTTTGTGAAACATTTCTTGCATCTTTTTGATCTTTGCCTCCATTCTTTTTCCGAGGTCCTGGATCATCTCCACTATCATTATTCTGAATTCTTTTTCTGGAAGGTTGCCAATCTCCACTTCATTTAGCTGTTTTTCAGGGGTTTTATCTTGTTCCTTCATCTGGTACATAGCCCTCTGCCTTTTCATCTTGTCTGTCTTTCTGTGAATGTGGTTTTTGTTCCACAGGCTGCAGGATTGTAGTTCTTCTTACTTCTGCTGTCTGCCCTCTCCACATTCTGTAAATATTGATATATCTTATCCTTTTCAAGAGCTACATTGAATGATTTTACATAATCATTCTTTTGTTGATAGAACTTAGTTTGTTTTCAATTTTCAGTGTCACAGACAATGTCACTAAGAATTTCATTGTAAATGCCTTCTGCACACAGATAGGTATTTCTTTAGAGAATATATCAAAGAATACAATTGCTGAGTGATAGCCTAGGATAGTTAAAAGTATATTTTGACTTCTATTGGTACTTATGAATTATTTCCTAAAAAGCTGTGCCAATATACACTCCTACCAGTAATGTATGAAAATAGCAAATATCCCACAAACCTAATATGTGATAGTATAAAATTTTAAAGTGTTTTTCTAATTTTCTATGATTTTTAAATTGATTTGTATGAGCTCTGTATCTGTTGTTGGAAAAAATCTTTTTCCCATTATAAAGATTGAAAAATGTATTATTCTCATCTTTAGCTTTTCTATTCTGGATATTAATCCCCTCTCTGTTATATAGGTTGACAGTACATTTTCCCAATCTGTAGCTTTTTATTATCTATCTATGTATCTATCTCTTTTTCTATCTATCTATTTATCTATCTATCATCTATCACATCTTCTTTTTCCATTCATCTGTTGATGGATACTTTTGGTTGTTTCCATACCTTGACTATTGCAAATAATGCATCATTTAACAGGGGAGTGCAGTTGTATCTCCAATATTATATTCTCATTTCCATTGTATATATTCCCTGAAGTAGGATTGCTGGATCATGTGGTAGTACTATTTTTAATTTTTTGAGGAATCTTCATACTCTTTTTCCTAGTGGTTACACTAATTTACATTCCTACAAACAGTGTACAAGTGTCCCCTTTTCTCCACATCCTCACCAGCACTTGTTATCTCTTGTCATTTTGAAGATGGCCATTCTAACAGGTGTGAGGTGCTAGCTCATGTTGGTTTTGATTTGCATTGCTCTGATGATTAGTGATGTTGATACTCTTTTCACGTATCTGTTGGAATGGTATTGTATTTTTAAATTTCAAATCCCTTTTGTTCATTCCTGGTATATAAGTAAGCCTTTGACTTTTCTATGTTAACATTATGTCCTGAAAACTTGCTTGTAGTTGCCTATTAGTTTCAGGAGGTTTTTTTTTCGTTAATCCTTTTATGTTTTCTACATGAGTCATCATGTCATCTGTGAACAAAGTCTTCTATCTTTCTTCCCTATCTATATGCCTTTTATATCCTTTTCTTGTCCTTTTACATTAGCTGGTATCTCCAGTACGATGTTAAAATGGGGTGGTGAAAAGAGACATCCTTGCTTTGTTCCTGATCTTAGTGTGAATGCTTCAAGTTTCTCCTCATTGAGTATGATGTTAGCTATAGTTTTTTAATAGATATTCTTGATCAAGTTGAGGAAGCCCAATTGGTAGCTTTGTTTTTTACTTTTTGAAGTTTAAATTTTGGTGTAGTCAAAATTTCAGATGTTTTCTTTATAGCTTCTGTGGTTCTATATTGTTTTTAAAAGCTTCTTCTATCCAAAGGTATAAGCATATGTTTCTATAATGAATAATATAATTTTTCTTATAATGTGTTTGAGGGTTTTTTTTACCTTTATAGCTTTAATTCATGTGGAATTTATTTTTTGCCAATGGTGTAAAATAGACATTCAACTTAATTTTTTCTCTAAATTTGAGAAAAAATTCAGTACATGTCTTTCCTCTCCCTACTGAGTTGTTTTACTGACATTATCAATTATTGCACATTTATTCATATGTGGGCCCATTTCTGGACTCTATGCCATTACAGTAATCCATTCGTCTCTTCCTGCAACAATACCATGATGTTTTAATTCCTGCTTCCTTCTGACTTTACAGTACCTGCCACTTGCATGTTAATATTACCAAACTAAATACCATGTTTCCCAGAAAGGATTCTGGCACAGAGTAGGAGTTAAATTGACATTTATTGAATTTTTTTCTTTAGACTTTGAGTTGCCTTTGGCAGACTAAAAAAGTAATGTACTTGAGAATAAGATAAATTGGCTTTTCTATTCTGTTCTCCATCTTCTCATCTTAGAAATTTTGGTTTCAAGTAAACCCATTTTATTAATCCCCACCCAGGGGAGAAGCTGGTAAGTCACAACTCTTGTATTTATAAATAGTTGTGTTTACAGAAAGATGTAATGGGTTGGAACCTCCAGTAGCCCTTATTGTCAAGGGTTTAAAGAAATTGCAGTTCTTCCTTTTGATTGTTATTACATATCTTTAAAGAAAGCGGCATGATTTGGACATGTTAACTAACTGAGAAAAATATATTCCACAAACATTGCTTTCAAAATGTTTTATTGATGATTTTAAAATTTAAGTCAATGTCAACAAAACAGAATACACAACATGAAAGAATCAAAAGTTAAATAATTAGAAACTTTTGCTAAAAGGGTGAGTTAGATTAATAACAATATTGTGAAAAGAAGTCCTGAATATGGTAAAAAAGGAAAATAAACCTAAGGAGGATAAGGGCTGAAATAAAATAACCCTAGAGATGATTATCCTGTTTGGCAATTAAGTCATTTCTCATTGCTGGGTGGGAAGTAATTTTATTTTTAATTTTATTAACTATAATGCCTTTTCAAAATCATTTGGATTTTGGTCAGAATAAAGAGCAATATACTTTTAAGTGTTTCTAAAATGTACATTAGAATAACTTACTGCTTAAATGAACTAATTAATGCATGATAACATTCCCCCTCTTGCATTCTTATGAACTTTTCCCTTTATTATTCATCATGGAACTGTTTTGCATTTATGACCCTTATCCTTTCTGAATGTTCATGCTAAAGCAGTAAATTTAATGTATTTGATATTGTTACCTTGAGAAACTAAGGCTACAAATAAAAAAATCATTGGTCATTATAATTCATCAGACACTGTAGACAGTAGGACGTAGAATAGGAATGGCACCTATGTATGCTGTACTAGAGAGTTGAGGGAGGCCAGGGTCGGGTTTTGGGGAAAAGGAAAAGTGGGTCTTGCTCTTTCTACTTCCAAGGTCTTTCTTTTGCTAAAGTCTTTAGGTTATTGATTCTTAATCATGTGCCAGGCCTAAGAAGAAAAGCACTTTGCAGCAGTTGGGAATCTAAGTGTGACTCTGTGTGGCACTGATCAACCACATTTTCTTTGGTCCTGCTAGACTTTCACTCATATTCTATAAGATATCTAGCTATTGTTGGATATTTTAAAAATAATGAGAAGACATTTAATTGAAATTTAGTTCCTATGATAAAAATTACTTCTTGAAAATCAAATTGTTTCAAAATATGTTCATATCTTAAATTGATGCTATTTAGTGTTTAGGGGTAGGGTGAAAAATTTTATTTTTTATTTGCATATGTTGATGTATGCTACTGCCATTTAAATAATTTTCATCCCATAGTGCTTTGCATTGCTATTAGATATTATTGAAGCTTTTAAAAGTTCATCATCATATTTCCTAAAATAAAGGAAATAAAAGCAAAAATAAACAAATAGGACCTAATTAAACTTAAAAGCTTTTGCACAGCAAAGGAAACCATCAACAAAATGCAAAGACAACCTAATGAATGGGAGAAAATATTGCAAATGGTATGACTGATAAGGGATTAATATCCAACACATAAAAACAACTCATTTCAAATATTAATTAAAGGTAAATTATGACAAGGGTATACCTCTTAGTCCTAGTTACAAATACTTTTCCTTGTCTGAGTTTTTATATAGATTTGGCAAAATTAATTATGCATCAAGGCCTTTCTGAGAAATTAAAGGTAAGAAAATATTTGTAGATTTGAAACATTAAGCTTACTAGGGAATCAAACATAGTATCAATTAATTGGAATTAGAGACCAGTACAGGAAGAAATAGTGGATAAATAACCTCTTTCATCTTATAAATAATAACCGGTCTGAGAAACCCCTTGATCTTCCTTATCTGGTAGCTTAGACTCATATTAATACTTCAGTTACAGCCTAAACAACTTTCAAACACAGCTGTAAAGAGAAATGTAAAAAAATATGGATAAATGTCCTACAATTCTGTACATTATTGGAAATTCCTACCCAAGTGACACATTTATTCAAAATTTACCATCTTAGTACTTTGATGCCTTTAACCACTTAATAATATAATTCATTAGGGAATATTTGTTGATAGTGCTTAATGTAACCACATTCCCTCATTTCAAATGAATAAATGAATATGAAATGTGGTTGTTTATACATTAGTCTAAGTATATGTAGGATTAAGTTCAAAGTATAGGGAATAAGTTCCCTCCATGAACACAATCACTCAAATATGTTCAAGTTCAAATACAATATTTTTGGTATTCATTTACCCATGGGAGGAATCCACATTTCCAAAGAAAAGAAACAATTTTCTGAGTGCATTTCAGAAAAAGGTCACTTGGGTGACAAGCTCTGGATGGCTATGAACTAATTGCATAACAAAAGGAACAGCACTGGAGGTAGATTCTTAAATATAAAAAGCTGTTTGAGGGACTTCCCTGGTGGCACAGAGGTTAAGAATCCACCTGCTAGTGCAGGGGTTGCAGGGGACATGGGTTCGACCCCTGGTCAGGGAAGATCCCACATGCCGCGGAGCAACTAAGCCAGTGAGCCACAACTACTGAGCCTGTGCTCTAGAGCCCGTGAGCCACAACTACTGAAGCCCGCACGCCTAGAGCCCGTGCTCCGCAACAAGAGGAGCCACCACAATGAGAAGCCTGCGCACCACAACAAAGAGCAGCCCCCGCTCACCTAGAGAAAGCCCACGTGCAGCAACAAAGACCCAACACAGCCATAAATAAATAAATAAACATATATATATATATATATATATATATATATATATATATATATAAACTGTTTGACTTTGAAAAACACCCCATAAATACATAACTCTGGATTTGACCTAAGCACATTGGCTCTTGCAATCTTGGGGTAATTGGGTGGATTTAGACTCATCCCTGAAATCCATTCATCAGAAAGAATACTAAACCTGGTATACATATAGTAGAAGTTCTCTATTGTAAGTTATAATTTATAATTGTAGTTTATCAGTTAGTCACTTAATTTGGCTTGTGTTAGTTCTCGATCACCTTTAAATGAGTTGATTAAAGCTCAGGTTTTCTCACTGGCTGTTAAGATAAGGAGGAAGGTAATAAAAGACCCAAATAGGTGTTTCTACTGACTGCTGAGTAGTTCTCCAAAAGAGGAATGAGGGTCACGTAGCTTAATGTGGAGTCACTTAGCTTAGTGTGGACCAGGACAGAGATTACGTACATAGTTCCCTCATTACTCTATTTTGGAACAAAAAATTGCTGGACTCTCTAGAGGAGAAAGTGAAAGGCTATATTTTAAACCAGACAAAGACAATATATAATCAAATAATGAAGAGAGACCAAAATGAGAGAATCATTAGCAAATTAATTGGACATTTTTAGTCAATTCTAAATATATTGTTTAACTTTGCTTTAGCACTGCTGCTTAAATAACAAAACAACAATTTAGTCACAAGGAAAGAAAGATGCAAAATATAGACTCAATTAACTTCATTATTGTGACACTAAGAAAATTAATCTCATGGTTATTTGACTTAAGAAAAAATTCAATAGGGCTTCCCTGGTGGCGCGGTGGTTGGGGGTCCGCCTGCCGATGCGGGGGGCGCAGGTTCATGCCCCGGTCTGGGAGGATCCCACGTGCCGCAAAGCAGCTGGGCCCATGGGCTGTGGGCGCTAGGCCTGCGCGTCCGGAGCCTGTGCTCCACAGCGGGAGAGGCCACAGCAGTGAGAGGCCCACGTACTGCAAAAAAAAAAAAAGAAAAAAAAGAAAAAGTGCTTCAGACATGGAAAGAGATATTATTATTCTTTGTTTCAAAGCCTCTCATTTGTGCAGGTGAAAAACCCTTGAACACCCACACTCAAAAAACAGCTATACAGTAATTTAGGACTGTCTCACACCTCCTACTTGATGAGGGTTGGAAGCAGATTTACCTTATTTTGTTTGCATTTTTGTGACCCTCTTGCCCAGTAGGTTTTCTGTCTTTTCTTTGGATGGTAATTTGTATTGTTTTTAGACTCTCCTGTTGCGTTTACAGATTATTATTATTACTGGAGTTTTCTGATGCAGGCAAGTTCTGATTTTCCCTTATATGTAATTCACTTCAGTGCTCCTAGAGCCTTGCACAATATGCAGATTCAGGTTAAACAGTAGCTCAAAATTAAGTAAAATCAGATACAATTTTAGATTATACATTTATAGACAAAGTTTTCATTTAAGTTCTGCCTCTTCCATACAATCTAAAAATAGTTTACCCCCAAACTCTTCTGGATGAACATGAATGGTTCACCAATCTCAAGTTTCAGTACTTGAGTACATGATAGACATACTTTAAAAAAAAGAAAATTATTGGTTCACATCTCTCCATTCCCTTCTGTTACACCGATCCTTCAAACATGCATAAACTGGACTTTGGAATGCTTTGGAGGGAACACAAGTTTTGAAAAGTCTGGTTCTTGGACCAGGGACCATGTCTTTGTATTAAGCACATTCCAGGTACATAGTAAGTTGCTCAGTGAACACTTGTTGATTTTGAGTGGGGTAGGAGAGCATACCAGAAATAAAAGAAATGCACAGGTTGTAAAGTAAGCCTTAAAAACCAGAGGTGTATGAGCCATGTGAAGAAGTCCAAAATAGAACTTAGAATGAGTCAGAGTTCATACGATGTAACCAATGCTGTATTCCATGGGGAAACTGGGGTCTGAAAGATGTGTTCAGCAAAGCTAGCTGAGTCTACATGTTGGCAGAAGCAGAATCCAGGGTTCTCAACCAGAGTTAAACGATCTGTCTTTTAGAGAAGGCTGGGGAACATCTTGAGAGAAGGGAGCAGTCAGAGGATCCTAACTACAAAGATAGTGGGTGAGTGAGAACCCGTCTGAGTATTGTGATAGGAATAACTAATGCAGAGCAGGAGGAAACATAATGGCAAATTGTACATGTCACGGTGAAGGGTGGAGACTGACCTAGTAGCCTCTCTTCCGTACTTCCTACTTGGACATCAAAAAGGTCAAAAGTCACCTGTATTGTAGGATGGTCAAAATGCAAAAGCTGTCCTGTAAGGAAGAATGCCAGGGTGGGGTTGAGAGAACTGAGGCTGATACTGGAATACAAATCCTGGAACTGAAGTTTGGCCTTAGGACAAAGACAAATAGGATAAGGTATATTAAAGCTATTTAAGAAAAATGCTGTAAGCTTTCGAAGACCTCTAAGCCTTATCAGAGGTAAATCATTTAACATTAGATAAGACCTCATAGGACATATTTTTAAAGAGAATTCCCATAATTAATATACTTTTGTACCAATGAGAATACTGTTTTTTTTTCATTTAGAATTTAATATTTCCATATTTTAAAGCCCTCAGAGAGTTAAAGGATTGGACCATATACAAAAGAGAGTATGTCTAACACTAAGAGAATTGTAAGAAATTCACAGAGTTATGGAAAGGCTGTTTTTACAGGTATATACAGACCAGGAGCAGTGCAGAGTCAATCAGAAAGTGAACTGGAGACAGAACAAATGGGAGGCTTTTGATCTAGCTAGAACTTGACAACATTGCAAATATGGCATCAGAGATAACATTTATATAACTAGAGCACTAGAGAATCTAATTTACCGTAGTGACATGTCTTATAATTTCTAGTTTCTAGAACTAGCCATTTCCTCACAGATATTAAGGTCTGTTTCTTAGTATCACAACCTGTTTTTAAAATCACTGTTTTTCTGATAATTTATTCAAACAAAATACCATTGACAGGGATTTAGATCGAAAAAGTTCTGCTTTGGATACATACCACTTGTTTGAACAGATCAGAAAATGGAAGCCATTGCTGATATTTGATTTTTTATTCTATGTTTTCCTTCCCATACTTAGAACAATTATATGTTTTAAAAGTATTGTTTGTTGTATGCATATCCAATATAACTGTTTGAAGAAATGGCTGAGTTTCTTTAGCACCGGAAATATGTATTTAATTATAAGCTACTGAACCTCAGAAATAATAGCTTCATGAAGTAATTGAATCTCATTTCCGTTATAATAGAAGATATTTTGATTAGTACAAGATACAATTACTTCACTTATTAGGCATCTGATAAGGTCAACTTACGCTTTTAAATACAAAGCAGTTTAAATGTCTAATAGACATTAAACGTCTGGCATACATTTCAATACACAGTCTCCCCTGAAACGAACACAAAAATGCATCCATCAATGGAACATTGTACTGAATGCAATAAAATCAAGTTACTGTCTTGCAACTTCATGCTATTACAATCGTTCTTCAAGAAACCTCAAAAGGAGTGATTAATGTGAATTTTAACTGTTAGGAGTATTTATATTTGTCTACACTAACATGCATTCCTTATATTAAAAGGGCACAGGAAATACAATTTATTGATTTGTGTCATGAATCTACCCAGAAAGTATAATGTTAATGATGGTTACAGTCAAAATTCAGAAGAAAAGGAAAACGACCAGTATTCAAAGGATATTGATGTTTTGTTTCAAAACTTTTTTTTCTAGAAAATTAGACATATTTGAGCGTAGTCTTTTTTTTTTTTTTTTTTTTTGCGGTATGCAGGCCTCTCACTGTTGTGGCCTCTCCCATTGCGGAGCACAGGCTCGGGACGCGCAGGCTCAGCGGCCATGGCTCACGGGCCCAGCCGCTCCGTGCATGGCATGTGGGATCCTCCCGGACCGGGGCACGAACCGGTGTCCCCTGCATCGGCAGGCAGACTCTCAACCACTGCGCCACCAGGGAAGCTCGAGCACAGTCATTTTTGATCTTTCTGTTCTCTTACGTGTGAGATAGCCCTCCGATTCTGATTAGGGTGAAAAAGCCCCTTCTTCAGTTGAATGCACGATTATCTGGTATGTAAAAAGCATTTAGGAATAAGACCCAATGTGGTACAAAAATACAATTCTTTCAAAACAGAGAAGAATTTCATAAGCATAGGCTTCGATCAAACTGTGGCTTTCTTTGCTGACCAAAAGTAGTTAGGGTAGTAAGGACTGGTCGATTTTTCCAACAACCTTGAATGAGATCACTGGGTATGCTTGGGGACGCTAACAAGATTAGGTGGATCCACAGAACTTGAGTTCGCAATCCATTGGTGATTATATCATGTGAAAATTTATAATGCATTTTAAATCTAGGAAAAAGTTGAAGTTAATAATTTTTATAAGAAAGAGTGATAATGTTACTTATTTTGTAGAATTACATTTCCTACTCTGTCTAGATACACACATATTCATTGGGACAAGTACATACAGACTCATATACATCTATGTACATGTACAATCTTACTTTTCCTCAAGATTTTGGTACTTTTGATTATTCTTAAAAGTTTACAAAATACTTGAGGAGTATAAAAATTGTTTACATGACTTATAAGATATATGGGTAGCAAAGGAAAGCATATCTTAACATGCCTTTAAATCTTTACATATAAAACTGAAAAGCCAACAGAACTAATAACAGAGTACAGTTGAATGATGCAGTGCAAGATAAGCATGCTAGCATTATTATATTTCATGTACAATAGCACAAAAACTACACAATTCTATCTGAACTACACAATTCTATCTGAATAACTTGTCACTGTACTGTTGAACATAAAACTGAGCAGAGTAAATGTAGATACTTCCTGTGTCTCTGAATGGGAAGACTAAAGGGTTTATAGATGTAAGTTTTCCTTAATTAAATAATAGACTAAATGCAAACAGTAATGGGGATTTTATGGGACTTCAAGCTGCTTCTAAAGCTCATATAGATGAGCAAATAAACAGGATACTAATACACATTCGAAACATTTATATTAAAACATGCTATTTAAAGACTGTCAGTGTGGGAACAGAAAAACAAATGAAGGAACCATAGTACAGGGTCTAAAAATAGATCCATGTACCTTTGAAATTTAATTCATGATAAATAAGATATTTAAAATTATCAGGAAAAGGGTAAGTGCTGAAATCCAGCTGACTTTCTATAAAAAATTCCTACCTCACACTAAACACACAAAAAATGCCAGATCAATTAAAAGCATAATATAATTTAAAGACTATTTAAGAAAAAATGAAATATAGGGGGATTTTTTTATAGTCTTGCGGTAGGAAAGACTTCCTAAGTGAGACACAAACTCAGAGGCCACAGAAGAAAACTGACATATTTTGACTACATAAATTAGGATAACTATATGACAAATAAAACCATAATACAAAGAAAGTTAAAAGATAAAGAATAGATTGGGAGATTATATATATATGTTCAAAGGATAATATTCGTACGAGAGAGTTTCTACAAAATCGTATTAAGATGCCAATGAAAGAAATGGAGTCTAGATAGTTTATATGGGGTTAATAAATGTTTTTTTAAAGGTATTGTGAAATTTGTTGTGGGGGCTAAAATAAAAAGTATAGCCCAACTCTACATTTTTCTTTTAAAATATTCAATGTATTCTCTCTTTTCACCATGTAACTTGCCAGCCTGCATCTACATGAATTTTTAATTTTAGTCTTCTATTTTTACACACTGACAGGTACAAGATATCTGTTTCCTTAAACCTTGATTCATATGTTATTTTTCTAGCAATTCTTCTTATTGCAGAAGGGTATTCAAGAAATGAACTTTCATAAGTCTGCTATTATAAAATATCTATTTATAGGTAAATGCAACTGGCAGAGTTACCATAGAAACTAAAACAGCAATCAATTCAGAAACCATAAAAGTGTAAGATGTGAGTATTATGAATAGAAAGCAATAAAACACAAAATCCCTCATAATTATTAGAAAAAATGCAACATAGAATTTTTTTTCAAAGGATGATAACAGAAGGAAAAACAGTTTACAATTATGGTTTATCCACTAGTATAAATTCGTGCAACTGCAGCGAAGTTTGGCATACTCTCATTTTAAGATGCTGTCAAGAAATCAGTTATTTTAAGAAACTGGATAAATATAAAACTCTACTGTACTTTGAGAGGCCTAAATCTTCAGACAAACCACTATTATTCTTCTCTCTTAATTTCCAGTATTAGACTTATCTCAAGTGCAATTTCCAAATCATTTTGATTTGATGGAGAGATATCTTGTCCCAAACTCACACTTGCAACTACCATTACACAGACTTTGTGTTAAATCCACTGGTTGAAACTGAAGAAGAGGTTAGGAAGCATAATATACCACCACCAAAGTGATAAAATCCCATAAAGATTAACTGCATTTGTATTTTCAGTGGGCACTTTTGGTGCACTAATGCAATCATTCCTGAATTCATGACTGTGACTCACTGATAAGACTGCAGTAAGAATTACAGGTAATTCTGGTAGGAATGGAATTTATTTTCCCTTTTAAAAATATTTTTTAATTTATAAAAGGTAAAATAAAAGAAAGCAAATATTCCATTCATAAATGTTTAAACGAATGGATTTTTCTCACTTGTGGGTATTCAGTGTTCAGTTAATACAACATGGAGTTGTATTAAGGGAATGTCAGAGAGTCGAGATTCTTTATTCAGTAAGTCAATATCAGTTACCCTAAACTCCAAGGCAACTTGTAATTGAATCTCACATAAACCAATATGAGTACCTGGAGTTTTTCCTAAATAGCGAAGAAAGTTTATAATTTACTAAGGAGCATAAGATAATTCATATATCTGTGAATATCCTTTTGTTTAATGAATGGCTTCACAAAAGTTGACTTGGAAAAACCAGCGACTAGCGATTGCTTTCCCATCTGTCTACTAAAGGAAAAGGAAAATGATTAGAGTGCAAGAATAGATATTTAATTATACTAGCTATCTCCAGTGGTCAAGAGTAGGATTATTACTCAATATAGACTTGTTCAGCTGCAGAAACAATGCATTCCATTCCCAAAGGGAAATAGCTCAGGTAGCTACCACCATACTCAGGGAGCTATAAACTACATTACACTGTAATTCAAAAAGGATTACATAGGAGGACAGGGGAATTTCAGAGTCAGTTGTTCACCTCAAAAAAATTCTCTTACTGAAATAGTAAACTTATTATTTGACTTATTATTTGAAAATGGTAAAGGTCTGCCATTCATTTGAACACCCAAACAGTACATGGTAAGTATGAGAGCTAATAGAACAATAGAGGCCATTTTAACTAAGTGTAATGAGAAAAAGAACGGTGGCTGGCAATTCTCAGCATAAGAAATCCTGATAATGAAGATATTTTGGTGGTGACTTTTATGAATCAAATTAAAGACAAAGGAAAATATTTCTTTTGTTTTTATTTGAGCTTTTAATTGAAATATAATAGACAGTATGTGTGAACAAATTCTGTGTACAGACCAGTGAATTTTCACCAAGTGGACACTCAAATGTCAACAGTGCACAAGTTGAGGAACAGAACATTGCCAGCATCCCAAAGCTAGCTTTATGCCTCTTACCAGTTACTACCCACAACTCCCAAGGCTAAACATTACTAATAATATTACTCTGACTTCTACCACCATGAAATAGTTTTACCTGTTTTTGAAATTTACATGAATAGAATCATTCTGTCCATACTACTTTATCTGTGGGGTTCCTTTTACTCAACATTACCTTTATGATATTCATCCAATTTTGCATGTATTTGTATTTTATCCATATTTATTGTTGTATAGTATCTAATTGTGTGGCTATGTCATATGTTTTAAAAAATTTTTCTGTTGCCAGACATTTAGGTGGTTTTTATTTTGGCTTTCACAAATAGCGCTACTCCAAATATGATTGTACATACACAGTTTTGGTCCACATATGTAAACATTTTGCAGGGTGTTCACTAAGGAAGTAAACTGCTGAGTCATGGGCTATGCACATATTCATCTGTAGCCGTTACTGCCAAACAACTCTTCAAAGTGCTTAAACCAATTTAAACTCCCACCAACAGTAGCTGAAAGTTCTGGTTGTTCCACATCT
The DNA here is from genome assembly GCF_937001465.1 of Orcinus orca. Lineage (NCBI taxonomy): Eukaryota > Metazoa > Chordata > Mammalia > Artiodactyla > Delphinidae > Orcinus > Orcinus orca. The sequence continues at coordinate 125,219,798 of NC_064559.1, forward strand.
TTGCAACACTTGGCATTTCCTGTCCTTTTCATCTAGCTATTCTGGTGGGTATGCAGTGAATTCTCATTGCTTCTAATTAGCACCTTCCTAATATGTGATGAAATTGAAGGCTTCTGCATATGTATGTTAGCCACATGGATCTCCTTGCTGTGAAGGGCATACCACAACAGTGATTGCTTCAGAAGAGAAATCTGTAATTTGGTTTACATGTTAATGATTCTACATTTTAATGAGTACCCCTGGTAGTGATTTTTCATGCTAATATATGGCAACCTTTGCACAGGCTGTATTCACCATCAGGATAGGGACTGTATTTTTGTTCCCATTGTATTCTGGTGTCCAACAGAGTGCCTTGTTTCAGATAATTGGCTTTGCGGTTAAATATGAACATTTTAAACTATACATTTCTTTCTAAGTACTGCATTAGTACTACTTTAACTACATCCTGCTAGTTTTGGTCTGTTGTGTTTTTATTATCATTTAATAAGAAATATTTTCTAATTTCCCTGTGGTTTTTTCTTTGCTCCATTAATTATTTATAAGTTAATTAATTTCTGAGTATTTGTAGATGTTCTAGATATCTTACTGATTTTTTAATTAAATGCAGTTGTGATATGAAAACACATGATTTCAGTTTTTTAAAAATTTATCATGACTTGTTTTATGGCCCAGCATGTGATTTGTCTTAGTGAGCATTTCATGGGTGCGCCTGAAAAATGTATATTCTGCAGTTTTGTGTAATGTGTAAGTATCAGTTAGGTCAAGTTTGGCAGTGTTATTCAAAACTTCAATGTTGTTACTTATTTTTTTTTGCCTGTTCTATCAATTACAAAGAAACGGATATTAAAATCACCACCTGTGAATGGAGATTTGTTAATTTCTCCCTTTAGTAGTGTTAATTTTTGTTATTATATCTTCTTGATCCATTGATCTCTGGCCTGGTTCATCTGGCTGGTCTAACATCAGTACCTTTAGTTCTTTTTTCTTGTGCCAATCAGATTCCTCAAAATGAATTTTTCAGTCTTTGACCTGGAGATTATAAGTCTACTTGCCATCCTTCTGAGATCCCAATGGGGGAAGAAGGTGGGTTTTCAAAATTCAGTATATGACCAACAGACTTTCACTTAACTTTGAGTTTTTAACGTGATTCCTGCCTCCATCTGTGATGTGTCCAAGGGACAGACTTCTTATTCTCAAATAAGCCTCTGTCTCACCATCTCAAGGACAAATTTTCAGTCTTCTGCAGAGGTGGGGAAGGGACTGTGAGGAACAGTATTTGGTGGCTCTTGCTGATTCTTGAACAACTTCTTGTTTTCAGCCTCACCTTGTCTCCATTTTAAAGGTACCCCCCCGGGGGAAAAAAAAAAAAATGTACCCAGTGCTGCAAGCTCAGCATTGTGGGAGAGGTGGTGAAGAAGAAATCAGGTTGCTTCTAAGTTTCCAAAATTTTGTTGCAGAGCTGTTGGTTGTATGTGAAGAGCTAGTTGCCAAAAGTGTGCAAATTCAGAGACTATTGCAGTCTACAGTTGTGTTATTGCTGAAATTCTAACATCATTGATTTATTCTTCCTATGAATATTCATTTGTTTACTTACTTAAATAAAAAATTGTTTCTCCCATTTCTAAATGATCTGAATCAACAAATTAATTTTTTTGGATTATAAATCTCCGTTTTAAATTCAGATCACCCTGGGTGGGAAGTGTAACACACTGACTGCCCTATCAGTCATTTACATTATATTGTAAAATCATTTTATCAGTCCCTCCTGGCAAACAAATGAGAAACTGGCCAATTTGGACTGGGAGCGTGGGCTAGTAAGTACAAGAAAGAATTGTGGTTCTGCTTGGAGCGGAAGCTTGCCGGGTGGGGAACTAGAGTAGCTGGGATAAAGGGGTACTCGAGCGAGGTCATGGGTTAAGGATGAGTATTGACAGAACACAGAATTTTATGAGGAGTTGGGCGTGGAGAGAGAGGAAAGAAGAAGAATTGAAAGATAATTCTGAGGTTTCCAGAACTTAACTGTTGTCATTATTTTAGTACTTAAATACTCTTCAAAAGCTATAAGCAGAAATTTTAAAGTTTACGTGAGAAATTAGAGATTTTTCTAAAATGGAACTTTTCCTCTGGGCCCTTAAAATATACTACAGATCAGATTTGTTTTCTTATATTGATTGTGAGAAGTTATTTGTAAGTTACCAATTTTTCTTTTAAATTGAATTTTTCCTATCAATTCATCTTGTAAATTTAGAAAAGCTTTACAAGTTATTTATTACTTTATTCTTATTTTTGATTCTTCAGGTTCCCTATCAAGTACCTAGTGTGTTTTATAGTTAGATGTACTACAAAGTTATTATTTAAGAAAAAGTAATTATTTTGTAATGCCTTAATTTTCTCCTAGAATATTTATGCTTCAGCTGGCTTCCCTGCCACACACACCATATTCAAATGGTACTAGCCCAAATAAAAATATAGTTAATTTTCTGATTTAAAATATTTTTATTTTCAGAGGCCAGATAATTCATGTTTGTATGGTAGTTCACTATGGAAGATTTTTAGATATGACTGTTGAAAATGCAATTGAATTAGGTAAATGTATTGTTCCTAACACGCTGGTGGTGCGAGTTCAGTTTCCCTACAGGCAATACTCTAGCTTTAACCGGTTTTTTCCATGGTTACCTTCGTTCCTATGGAAACCGACCTCTCTTGCACTCTTCTCTCTCTCTTTTTATCACTTTAGAAACAGGTTACAGAAGCAACAGCCAGGAGGAAACATGAAATATTCATACACCCACTACTTAGAAGCTTCAACTAACATACTACGAGGTGTATGTTTTCTCTTAAAGGCTATGAGCAGGCATGCACAAACCCACACACCACATATTTATATATATCTAACAATCTAGACCACAAGAACTGAAAGAATTTCTCTGACTTGGTAATGAAGCTACCCAATGATTATGCTCCAGGGTCTTGCAAGGCATGTGTGGAAGCGGACAGAGCAGGGATAACAGAGCTGAAAGGTGATGGTTACCTACTGGGAACATTTCAGAGACCATATGAAGGCATAGGCTCCTGCCGTGCTCCTGGTATCCATCAATTAACAAAAAAGTTAGAAATTGATTAAAAGCTCAGTTTAGAGATAGGAATCCTGATCTGGATAGTCTGGGATTTTGGAAGAGTCCCTTAATTTTTTTTCCCCCTAAGACTACTTCTAAGGGATTCTAAATAAATTGTAGTGTTTTTTTTAAAATGAAAAAAAATTAGTAAATGATAAACTGAACTCATATTAGAACAAGGCCTCTGTTCAAAAGTCCATTATCAAAAGAAGCCATACTTTTTCTGCTATTGATAAGGAACTATACAATCTAAAGTCCTTTGATGGGATTTTGGTGGATTAAATTCTTTGCTCCACATCCCTCCAAATATGCATGTCTTCTCCAGTCTGAATGAGTGGACATTTTTGAGTCGGATACTCACCAAGAAGGAAGAAAAAAGTCAGATTTGGGGGGGAGCACCATCATAGACATAGCTGCAATCAGAACCTGGATTTAAAAATCTGTCTTGTCACTAGCTAGTTAGTGTACTTGACAGAGTCTTCTAACTTCTTAGAGTTTTTGTTTCTCATTTTTCAAGTTGAAATAATAATAACTGTTAAGTTGTGAGAAGAATTTAATAAATTCATATGGATGATTTTGAGTCTCTCCAACACCAGTGCACTGTAGATGACACTAGAAATACAATGGAAAAACATAGTCCTTGTCCTCCTGGTGAATACTGCCCATGTAATGTTTTCCAAATGCTAGTGTGAATGTTTATCACCTGAGGTACTTATTAAAATGTAGAATGACTAAGATGTAGACCACATTACAGTTTTCCCTTATGAAACAATCAATGTTTTGTATGAAATTATTTACAGCACTTTCCTTCAGATCCATGGCTGGATTTTATATTTCTTAAAGTCCTGCTTTAAATGCCACTTTCCTTATGTTATGAATTAATGAAAAAAATGATTCCTTTCAGAGAAAATTTCATCAGTAGTATTATGTGTTTTAGACATGGACTAAAATTTTAGGACAAGAAAATTTAAGGCGTTTGTTTAATATAAACTGACTAAGCAAAGTGAAGAAAAAGACTGGGGGAGGAAGGATTACTCAAAGAGACAAGAGAATAAGGGCACCCCTTACAAATATGCTTTACTTCAGTAACCACATTTGGATTGAAAAGTGAGTTGCAAAGACACACTTTAACATCTTAGTAAAGAGATGTGCAACATTTCTTTTTTCTCAATATTTTTCGCCCTTGAATTAGAAGATGAATTGAATGATCCAAGGTAAAAGTAAAGACTGAAAATCCAATCAGGAAGTAAAAGTCTATCTCCTTTTTATCAAATATACAAAATTAATAATTTAGAAATAAACCTTTAAAAATTGTTAAAAAAAAGAATTCATAGTTTGAGATGTTCTATTGGAGAAACCTTCCAATTATGTGGAATTATGAATTGTCTCTTTAGTTACTATGATCACCAAAATGTTCATGTCCACTAAAATTGACATGTGGAAACCTAATGTGCAATGTGGTATCTAAGGAGGGTGGCCTTTGGGAAGTGCTTAGGTCATGAGGATGGAGCCCTCATAAATGGGATCATCACCCTTAAAATGCAGGACTGAGGAGGCTTCCCTGGTGGTGCAGTGGTTGAGAGTCTGCCTGCCGATGCAGGGGACACAGGTTCGTGCCCCGGTCCAGGAAGATGCCGTGGAGCGGCTGGGCCCGTGAGCCTGCGTGTCTGGAGCCTGTGTGTCCGGAGCCTGCGTGTCCACAGTGGGAGAGGCCACAACAGTAAGAGGCCCATGTACCGCAAAATAAATGCAGGACTCAGAAAACTCCTTTTCCCCTCTTCCACCATGTGAGGTTACAGGGAAAAGATAGCTATCTAGGAAGGGGGTTCTCACCAGACATCAAGTTGGCCAGCACTTTTTTTCTTGGACTTTTCAGCCTCCAGAACTGTAAAAATTAATTTTCTGTTGTTTATAAACCAAATAATAATAATAATAACAATAATTTAGAAGTAGCCAGAAGAGGCCATTTAACAAGACTCTTTACTAAGTTTTGGAAAAACAAGAAGTTTCTTGAAGGCAATGATCCACTCTTATTCACATTTTTTTTTTTTTCTGTAGAGCCTAGTTTAGAATAGATCCTGGATAACATTTTTAAATTTTTTGAAACAAGGCTAAAGGCCTTTAAATGACTCAGGTCATAATATTTTCAGAGTCCTGTATAAACCACGTACAGTTCAGTTTTGGGGACTTGAACTGGAATTTTTTCATAATAGCATTATCTATTTTATGATTTTTAGAATTAATAATAATTTTTTAAAATTAATAATACATTTTAAAATTAATAGTAAACCAATAATAATAAAATAATAAGGGTTATATTATCTACAGGCAGTCAGTCATGGGGCAAGCTCTGCACCTAAAGAGCCTGGGTTTGAGTCCTAACTTATGACATTGGGCAAGTTCTCAATCTTACAGTTCTTCAGTTTGCTCATCTGTAAAGTGGAAAGAATAACAGTGTCTACTCTATGAGGTTATCCTGAGGACTCAAGTACACTGCTACTGCAGGTGGTAGGCACCTGTTGAGTTGGTGCTGGAGTTCTGCACAGGTACAAAGAATGTCTGCTATCTGGTTTCTAGTTTGTCACAGCATTGAGCACAGCTTGTGACAGCAACAGCAACACTTGCAGTGCCTCTTAAAGCAGTTGTGCTGGAGCCTGCGTGGCCCTGAGTCCCATTGTTTTGACAGGAGGAGAGGAAAGGAGCCACTTTGGTTCCACATTGAGGTGGCAGCAGTGGCTTCAGGGGCTGGGAAAGCAACTCCTTCCTGGTGCAGAATGGAGTTTGCACTGTGTTCTCCCCTAACTGTTGATTTATACAGTGACTAATATTAGTGTAAATAAACCAACAGTGCTTTATGGCTGGATCTTATATTTCTTAAAGTCCTGCTCTAAATGCCATTTTCTTTGTTATTATAAAAATGTATTTATTTAACATTTGAGCAGTAGATTTATTATGATTTTAATAAATATCAAGTAGCTTATTCATTGTAATTTCAATTACTATACTGAGATAGTCCAGTTACATAACACAAATGACACTCCTATCTCCTGGTGGCAGCCAGCTGAATTACAGGTAGAAATACTCAAGCATTGAACATGCCTTGTCAAGCCACAGATATACTTGAACTGTTCACTGAAACCATTTACTTGACTATATCACAACTCATTGGATTTACAGCCTCAACTATTTATAATGAGGAAGTTAAAATGTAAAGGGGATAGCAGGGCAGATAAATTAGGAGTTTGGAATTAACATATACACACTACTGTATATAAAATAGATAAACAACAAGGACCTACTGTATAGCACAGGGAACTATATTTAACATTATATTAACCAATAATGGTAAAGAATCTGAAAAAGAATATATATATATATATATATATATATATATATATATATAAAAATATATATAAACTGCATCACTTTGTTGTACACCTGAAACTAACACAACATTGTAAATTAACTATACTTCAATTTAAAAAATGGGTAAAAAACCCACAAAGTATCTCCAAATAAAAATCTAAGCTCATTCAAAAAGAAGTAAGTTTCTTAACAAACAAACCCTAAATTATTCTCTAATTTATATTCATGTTATTTATTAGTCTGTGGTTTTAAAAGAAATTGTACATGGATCATCCATTTTATTCTCAAAATTCATATTCAACTATCAAGAATAATTACAAGGCATACCAAAAGGCAACAAGCACAATTTGAAGAGACAGAGAAAGCATCAAAACCAGGCATGGCAGGAATGTTAGAAATAACAGAATGAAAAGAAAGGCCACAGACTGGGAGAAAATATTTGCAAAAGACTCATCTGATAAAGAACCATTATCCAAATTATACAAAAACCACTTAAAACTCAACAATAAGAATACAAACCAACTGATTGGAAAATAGGCCAAAGACCTTAACAGATAGCTCATCAGAGAAGATATACAGGTGGTAAACAAACATATAAAAATATGCTCCACATCATGTGCCAGCAGTGAAATGCAAATTAAAACAACAAAGAGACACCACCACACACCTATTAGAATGGCCAAAATCTAGAAGAGCAGCAATACCAAATGCTGTCTAGGATGTGGAGTAACAGGAATTCTTATACATTGCTGAGGAGGATGCAACATGGTGCAATCACTGTGAAAGACAGTTTGGCAGTTCCTTACAGAACTAAACCCACTCTTACCATGCGATTCAGCAATCACACTCCTCAGTATTTATTCAAAGGATTTAAAAACCAATGTCCACACAAAAACCTGCACATGGGTGCTTATAGCAGTTTGTACACAATTGCCAATACTTGGAAACAACCAGATATCTTTCAGTCGATGAATGGATAAATCAACTGTGGTATCCAGACAATAGAATATCATTCAGCTTTGAGAATAAATGAGCTATCCAGCATGAAGAGACATGGAGGAAATTTAAATGCATATTACTAAGTGAAAGAAGCTGATCTAAAAGGCTACATATGGTATGATTCGAATTATATGATATTCTGGAAAAGGTGAAACTATGGAGACAGTTAAAAGATCAGTGGGTGATCATTTCACAATATATACAAATATCAAATCATTATATTGTACACTTGAAACTAATATAATGTTATAAGTCAATTATATGGCAAAGAAAAATACAAAACCAAACCAAATCAAGAAAAGATCCGTGGTTTCCAGGAGTTGGGGAAGGGGGAGAGCAGGATGAATAGGCGGAGTACCCTTCTATAATGGTGGATACATGTCATTATACATTATACATTGTGTAAACCCATGGACATACATCACCAAGAGTGAACCCTAATGTACACTATGGACTCTGTGTGATAATGATGCGCCAGTGTAAGCTCATCTATCGTAACAACTGTACTGCTCTACTGGGGGGTCATTGATAATAGAGAGGCTATGCATATGTGGGGGGGCAGGGAGTATGTGTAATATCCCTGTACTTTTGCCCAATATTGCTGTGAAACTAAAACTTCTGTAAAAAAATAGTTTAATTTTTTAAAATCCTGGAATATTTGCTTAAGATAACAGGGCAGTAAAGATGTCTCTGCACAGTCTTTCAACAAAGGGTAGTTTCCCGAAGAAAACTGATTTTAACTTGAGGCTTAATCAGAAAGGGACCGGCCTGGGACGCATGTAAAGGTTTAGGGTTTTTTTGTTTTTGTTTTTTGTTTTTTAGAGGGGGACTAGATATCCAGGAGGACAGAAAGAAACATGATAAACTGAAGATTAGTGAAGACTAAACCAAGGAAAAGATTGTCATAAAGATTAATGAACACTTGTTCTTGAATATCAAGAAATAAACAATTCTCTGAGAAGAGATATAAAAACTCAAAGAGTCATAAGAAAACATAAGAGAATGAAAACAGATAGCGGTGCTTAGGAAAGAAAGGAAGGATAACAGAAATACTCACTTTATAAAGAGACACATAGAGAGACACATAGAGAGAGAAAGAGAGAGATTGATTCAATAGTTAACTGGTGAAAGAATCAATTGTCCTATGTGCAACTCATTCTGATTCTCAAAGGGTCCAAATTTAAATTTCTTGGTGGAACTTAGGCAAAGTCCTTGCCACACTGTTCCCAGAACCTCTCTTCCTAGGACCTCATTCTAACACTTAGACAGAACTTAAGAAAAGATAGATGGAATAGGCTGAAACTGGCCCCTGTCGGTAGGAAATGAGAGATTTGCTAAAGGAGATTAGAAAAAAGAAAAGGTGTTTCAATAATAAAGAAATTGAGGCAGAGTGAGAAACTGAGGCAATCAATCATGGAACTTTGTGAAGAGTTTAACTTCCTAGATTTTTTTTCTTTAATTATAGGAAATTAATTTTTAGCACAAATTGTTAATATTTTTTCCTCCTATGTTTATATTGATAATTCCCTATGATTACTTGGTTACATCAGTATAGACTCACATGTATAGTAGTGTGGAGAACAAAAGAATGGAGCAGTAACAAGAATTTTGCCTTTCCTCATTCTTCCTCCCATTAAACCTAAGTGAAAAGAACAGTATTGTATTAAGCCACCATGTCTAATCGTCCTTGGTGGTGACAAGAAGAGAAGTAAGAACGTAACAGCACAGCAGGCTGAGCAGCAACTGGGGGATGGAAAACTCAAGACATGATCTGAGATAACGATCAGCCTTTATTTCCTAAAAATACTAGGACATGACTCTTAAAAAGGATGACAAAAATGACGGTTGGTGTACACATTTATAATCTTAATTCTCACAACAAAGCATTTTAAAATAAATTTATAATTTAAAAAATAATAAATGCAGAGTTCCCAGGAAGGGTGGAAGAGTTGCTCAAGGTCACAGAATTGTTGAGTGATTGAGCCAGGACTGTACTCAGTGCTCTCCACTTCTAAAATGTGTTTCCTCTTCACCACTCGTGGCAGTACCATGATGAATGGTAAGGGAAAAGAATGGATTAAGTCATAGTTTAGATATATATTTTTTTCTTTAGCCATAGTAGTGGGGGAGGATAGTTTGCTCTTATTAAGATGGAGAAATAAATTTGGGAATATAAATCAGAAAATGTATTTTGAGAATGTTAAATCTGAGATAATTATAGATATTTAAGTAGAGATATCAATCAAGTAGGCAGTTGTATATTTGGTTCTAGAGTTCTAGGGAGAGATGAGGACTAGAGATAAAGAAGTCAAAAAATAATGCCCAAGATTAAGAACTAATATACTGCCACACAGTGTTTTAAATGCTTTGCCTATATTTATTCATTTAATCTCCGTAACAATGCTAAATTATTATCCTTATACAGAAAAGAAAATGGCGGCACACAGTAGGTAGAGCTGGAATTTGAATACTTGTCAGCCTGACCCCAAAGACTCTTTCACTACTCCATAATTCTGAAAATAATTGTGATATCCTAGTGGCAGATTGGGTGACAATACGAGACCAGTGGACATGCCAGATCTAAATAAATTATTGATACTCTAGTCCCTGGACTCTAATATCTAATTTTGAATTTGAAAAATACCTTGAATGCTGACTACAAAGAGGGCTTTCTACCTTTTTTCTTTTAATGATAGAGTAAGTATTCTTTATTGGCACTTGCCTCTACGGAGATTACTGTGGAGGTGGGAACGTTTGAACAAACAACTTTTGCAAAATCATATCTATTGTGAGGAGACAGCTTGTTCCAAGAAATCTGGCTTAACAACATGTCAACATTTTTAAAAGATGCTTCAAATAAGAAAAAAGAGAAAAATACAGATAAATTTGGCTTCAAAGTCGTGAAGGGATTTCTGAGAACTATGGGACTTCAGGGAACAATTAAATGGACAACCATTTTTTCTCTTCCAAACACCCTCATATATTTTCCTTTGTATAATATATTCTATTTACTTATTTTCATAATTTTTTTACACATAGTAGGTAGAACATACTGTATTCATTCAATTATTCTTATATTTATTGATCACCTATTGTGTTAGGTGCTACTTATAAAGAGCTTACAATTTAGTGTGTAGTAAATATTCAATGCCTTGTTAATTAAGGTGATTAATTGTACAAACTATATAATTGTGAAAACATTGACCATGCAAAACACAGATCTATAAATATTCTCAAAAGGGAGAGATAGCTTAGCCTTTTTGAAAAATGTACCAACTCTGGTGTCATAATGTTTCATTCATTCATTCATTTCAAATGTTTATTGTCTAACCTATGTGGCAGGTGATGTGCTAAATGTTAGGGATTACAAAATGAACAGAAGATAGTTGTTTCCCTCTCTCAGTGCCCTCCTGACCTCTACCAGTAGTGTGACTTTGAGTATATCACTTCTCATGTGTTTTACTTTTCTCATGTGTAAAACATAGATAATTATAGTGATTATACCTAAAAGGATGAGTGATATCTCAAGTCCCTTCTAGCTCTAAAGTTGTATAAGGGAAGATTGAGATTTAGTCTTGAAGGGCAAAAGAGATTTAAAAAGCAGTGCAAAGACTCTCTGGAAGGAGAGTTAAAAATAAACCATATGCACACAGGCAAACACACACACAAATGAAGAAGTGAAGCCTGTTGCACCAATAGGTTTGTATGGAGAAGTAGTGGCCTATAAAGGTCTGTAGGTTGTACTGTGAAAAGTCTTGAAGCTGTATGACAGAGACTGATCATTCTCATCTAGGAGCCATTCTCATCCTTTTCCATCTAGTTAGAGAAGACACAGACTTTTAGCTGGTAATAAGGCCTTTCAGCTAGAGACTAACTACATCTTCCAGACATTTTTGCAGCAAGATGATCTAGTTTGCTCCAATTGGGTAGATTATACATGACAGATACAACTTCAGTGTCATCTTCTTAAAGAGAAAGCTGCTTATCCTTGACTCCCTCCTTCCCACCGCCAATCCTGCTGGGAAATCATGACAACTAGAGAAACTTTGGAAGCCATGAGTTACAGAGGGAAAAGCTACTTCTCCAACTACTGGCTGCTCATATCTGTATTATATGGAATGGAATCATACAGGGTGTAATCTTTTGGCTTTTTCATTCAGCATAATTCCCTGGAAATTCATTCAAGTTGTGTGTATCAATAGTTCATTTCTTTTTATTGCTGAGTAGTGGTCCATGGTATGGTTGTATAACAGTTTATTTAACCATTCACCCAAGGAAGGACATCTAGATTATTTCCAGTTTTTGGCTATTATTAATAAAACTGAGATGAATACATAGGTACCATTTTTCTTATGGACATAAATTTTTATTTCTGTGGGATAAATGCCCAAGAGTGCAATTCCTGGGTAATGTAAGTGTATCTTTAGTTTTTTTTTTTTTTTTTTAAGAAATTGCCAAACTATTTTCCAGAGTGGTTATACCATTTTACATTCCCACCAGGAATGTGTAAGTGATGCAGTTTCTCCACATTCTTGTTAACATTTGGTATTATCATTATTTTTTTAATTTTAGTCATTCTTATAAGTATGTAGTAATATCTCATTATGACTTTAATTTGTATTTCTCAAATGGCTAATAATGTTGAACATCTATTTGTGTGCTTATTTACTATCTGCATATCCTTTTTGAAATGTCTGTTCATGCCTTTGCCCATTTTTTTATTTTTACTGTTTTTCTCTTTTAGTCTTTACTGTTTACTGTGTTACTGATTTTTTACTGTTGAGTTTTGAGGATTTTTTTTAATGTATTCTAGACTTGACTTTCAAAAAACAGCACATAAAGGGAAAAGATAAATTGGACCTCATCAAAATTTTAAAACTTTGCTCTTTCGAAGACCCTGTTAAAAGGTTGAACAGATAAACTACAGACTGGAAAAAAACATTTGCAGACACTGTATCCAACCAAGGACTAGCAGCTAGTCTTTGTTCTATATCCTACAGATTTTCTCCTGTGTTTTTCACTAAAAATTTTATATTTCTACATTTTACATTTAGGTCCTTGACTCATTTTGAGTTTATTTTTTTAATACCTCTTTTTATACTTCCAGAAATATCTGTGATTGTTTAATTTAGACACAGAATAGGAAAGATTGGGCTGGGGGTGGAGTGAATTAGTTTTCCTAATACTCAAAGATGACATATCTTCATATCTTTTCTCAGAAGGCTATCACATGCTAGAAGGTACAAACCACACAATGGAGGGTAGGGGGGAAGTTCCTACTATAGAGAATATCTAGCTTGTTTTCTATAAGGTAGTAGCCGGGTACAAAGTGTATGGAGGTGATTAAGAGGGAGATTTTATATTAATACAATTTTCATATTTTTTTCTTCAAACTTATTCACCTACTTGTCAATTGTACTATTTTTAAAAGCTAACATTAGAGTTTAGATGGATTTTTCTCATAGGTAATGGCTGAGAATCTTAAGGTAGGGGGAATAAAGGAGATAAAATGGGCACTCAACAAGTTTGTTAAATAGAATTGGTGGCAGAACTATAGTTTTGTTCAGTTTGCCCCTCTTTATCATTGACAATAGTGCACAAACACTAGCAATAAGGGACTTTCATTGACCATTGTATGGTCAGTGAAATGGAAGTCATTTCTGTATCAGAGGACTCATCTAGACATTTTTTTTTTTTGCAATTAGGAAGCATGGTCACTGGGAATTTCCTATAATTGGGTCTTACCTATAATATCACATACTATTACTGAAATCTATACTTCCTTCAACCTGCAGCATTTGACCCTAGAGTGTTTTAGAAGCTTTCTACAGAATAAAGACCGGAGACATATTTAATAAGCAGGGGAAATGAAATATCCAGTCACAACAGACCATTACCCATTTTCCAGGCCACATTTTCCTTTTAGATTAAGCCATTTCAATTCCTTCTGGTTTCCTTCAATTATTTTAACTAAATTACTCTCTGAATCATTCATAAATTTCCGTATTCCATTTGAACTGCAATATGAAATGACCCATATATATCAAGTAAAGACTTGACCTGTAAAAGGCAGAAAAGATATTGCTCTAATGATAGTTTCTTATGTATATAACCCAGAATCCACTCACCTGATACATCATGAGAAAGGTACTAGGATCAGGGGTACCTGTATATAAATCACCTATTTTGATATATTATGTAGTAAAATGGTTGATGTAGGCTTTTAGCAACCCCATTGGCTTGCTTATATAAACTTTGTGGTCAAAGATGATAATACTTGTTAGTCATTTTAGACCAGCAAGTTATTTCCTATTTTCTTGTCAGTTTTTGCTCTCTGGATAAAATACATAATAGTAATACATAGAAAGAACATTAGGATATCCTTTAGAAAAGATAATATAGCTGAATGTCCCCTTTCCAGAGATGAAAAATTCAAAACCCAGAGAGGCTTAATATTATATTTCAGCCGTTATAAGGTACACATCAATTTTTCACATGTTAATGTTTCTAAAACAAGTATGTTTTCTATAATCAGTAGCATCTTACAATGGCTCTTGGCCGGGTGGCTATCATGGTGTAGTTGCATGGTATGCATGAATTTGGTTGCTGTTGGCACTTGCAAGAACTTGGTGGCATCACTGGACAACTGTAACTTCATGTTTTAGTGAACCAGCCACTTAAGGATAATTTGATTAAATCATAAGTCCTGGCTGTGGTCTAAAAACTTGTGTGTTAATACCTTCTAGGGAGGTGGACAAAGTATTAGCAGTATAACTCATATAACAGGTGTTAATGGCTTGGAAAACAATCCTGGAATTAATAATAAAGCATTCTTTTTAAGAGAAGCTGACTCAGAGGGTAATAATGCACATCAACTACTCTTAGTAAAAAATGGATTGAGAACAATTGACCCTGACTTTTTCATATTTTCTTTTTCAATACTCTATAACATTGATATATGAAAAACCTATGTCTAAAAAATCTAAAAGAGCTTCTTTATGAGCATAAAATCAAAATTCTAAAAGATAAGGAAACATTATATCATAGTTTGAGAAGCTTTTCCTTCTTAGTACAATACTCTTTCTTCTAAATAATTATGAATATAATCAGTCTGAGTCACTCTTATTTCTTCAGCTGTTTTCCTATAAGTCAAGTTATTATCCATTCATACTCCATCTGAAGTAAAAGATCAAAATGCTCCAATTTTGATGAAGAAATCTAATCTTTATTTCTATGATGTTAGCACAATATACTCACACAATAGCTCTGATCTGTACTTAACAAAATACATTATAGCACTTTAAAACTTTATCAGTTTGGAAAACATTGCATAACATTTTATTAAACACAATACTTTATATATATATATATATCATATATATTTTCATAATTTTATTTACTTTAAAAAGATAATTAACTCTCTTTATTCAGTACTTGATTTTATCAATAAAGCACAGCCTAACAAAGGAAGAAGTGCTCTCATTAGCAAATAAGATAAATAGAACACTAAGAAGAGATAACACCTGTTAGTCTCATTTATTTTAAATTAAGGTACCAGTGGAATGTAAACAATTTTTTTTGTAATTTTTTTATACAAAAGATGTGTTATCAAATATACATGCAGAGGTCTGAGTTCTAGTGACTATCATTATATTTCCTTAACAGTGTGGTACAATTTAAGTCATTAAAAACTGTAGCCTTTGGCACTTTGAGTAGAAAACGAATATATCAATATTTATGTAAAGAAAAAAAAAACTTCGATGACTAGAGAAGTACTTTAAAATCTTCTGTTAAGAAATAGGAAAGATTAGGAAATATCATACTGCACCTGAAATGCTGCAGCTTTTTTTTTTCCTTCAGAGCACTAAAACCAGTCCCCCTTCCTCTCTATAAATTGGCAAAAGCCAGTAGGAGTGTCATAATGGTGGTGGTAGTGGTTAAGAAATGGGGAAGACAACATTGTACTCTCACTCCCCTCTCTGAGATGGAAATTGCCAGAAGGGGTATAGTTGAACCTGTATTTTATTGCCAGAGTTTTCAATTCTGCTGGTTTCAGCTAAATCCCTAATGCTTTAGGAGGTTGGTTACTCTACAAATCTCTGCCCTTTTCCGGTAGAAGTTGATAAGAATGTGGTACTACTCATCTCTAAACAACTACTTCTGTTCTCACTGAAAATTAAACTGAGATCAGATCAACCAGCATTGTTGTTACCTTTTGTCCCCTTGGCAATCATCAAATGCACATTAGAATTCTTCAGAAATAGTGTAAAAAGTTTAATACTATGGGCTTCTCTGGTGGCGCAGTGGTTGAGAGTCCGCCTGCCGATGCAAGGGACACGGGTTCATGCCCCGGTCCGGGAAGATCCCACATGCCGCAGAGCGGCTGGGCCCGTGAGCCATGGCCGTTGAGCCTGCACGTCCGGAGCCTGTGCTCCGCAACGGGAGAGTCCACAACAGTGAGAGGCCCACATTCCGCAAAAAAAAAAAAAAAAAAAAGGTTTAATACTAAATTACAGGAACCAAATATTTCTTCATACTTAAAATAAAATTTTAACTTGGAAAACACTTCAAAATGTTTTGTTTTTATCTTCTTATTGATAATATTGGTTTTGTTTGATTTAAGTTGAAGGCTTCATTCAGGATAGGTAGCAAAAACTGTCATTTGCATGTTGAGCACAAAAACTGTGCCTATCTAGATATTTTGAAGAAATACATTCTTAACGTATACTGTGATTTTCTTCTTAACAATTTACATCTTTTTCAGATTCTCCCTGTTGGTATCCAATTAACAAAAATACTTTAGAGAAGACAGTAAAACCCAACTACTGTGGCTCTAATTTACTGGTTATTAGGATATAAAAAAAAGTTAATAATCTGGAACAAACGAAATTTTTGGATTACTTAAGATAGCAACTTAAGCCAGTTGGCTGGAAACATCTAAAGTTAGACATGACCAACACTGCTGTCAATGTAACCCGCAATGTCGAGTTTTGGTTCATATTCCTTCTTTATAAATTCACAGCAGTATATTTTGCTCAAAGAATGTCAACTGTTATTTTTGCTTTAAAAATAGAACAACGTATCTATAACATAAAAAATTTAAATCGATAAAGGAGAAGGCATAAAATGCAAAATATGATCACAATTTCAAAAGACTCTCTAAAACAGTATTTTTTAAATTATTCAAATTTACTCACTAAAAACAGATTTTTCATTAGCAGTAACTATATTTAAATAAAAAGTAAGCAGCAAAAAGCTATGCAGAAAAGTATTCTCTTTCACTGAAAATATCCCTATCAATTTTTGTTGTTGAAGAAAGCATAATTTTGAAGAAATGCACAAAACCTTTTCGGTTTTTTTTGACTGTGACAGAGCCACTACAGAGAAGCCGCAGGGTGTCCTATTCTAACACAAAGAAGCCAACATCTTCTTAATACAGTAGCATTTCTTTGACAAGGAGTTGCACATCACTATTTCACAGCTAAATAGAATTTGAGAGTTTACATGGTATACGTACTATAATGATCAGCACCACCCGTATTGAGCTCTCGGTGCAGATTCTGCAAAATGAATATATAATACTGCATGGCCTCTGCTATAGGGAAAATATGTGTTCTGGATTCCCACAGCTAATTATAAAGAAAGATCCCTAAAGTTGGCACATTCAGGAAGTACAATAGTATACATTGAAGGAAACCACTTTCTTTTGATACTACCCTCTGCAAACCATTTGAGTTTGAAGGTAGGTCTTAAGAAGAGTCTTCACATTATCACATTAGTTAGGTTCTTGCATTGTGCTTTTCCCTCCCCTTGATGTGAAGTCTACAAGCTTGGGTAGAGTAGTTCTCAAGAGTCACTGAGTTCCGGGCTGATGGTGTATAATCTAGTTTGGTGAGAAGGTTCTTGATTCGCTGGAACAGAGCACTGGTAGAATCTACACGTGGTCTTTTGGGGGTGGCCCAAATGATTGAATGGCCATCCCTCAATCCTTATATGCCCGTGTTGGGGAGGTTCCTTTGTAGAAGATATTCCTAGTGTTTTCGGGGCTGCTGCTTCTTTCAGGAATTAAGATGATGTTGCCCTTTCTCCGCAGGGTGGAGTCGCGGGAAGAAGAAATGGACAGGGTCTCTGAACCAATTTCGCTGCCCTCTACTGGGGTGACGCGGATGGTGGTGATTCCATGGTGGTGATGCTCGTGGTTATCAATGTTGCTTCTCTTTCGATCTCCAGAACCATAACTGTCTTTCAGGGACTCACAGCTTTCGGAGTCCCTGTTGAGATCGTTGAGTTCATAAGTTTGGCGAAGGTTGCCCTTTTCAGGGGCTTTCCATTTCCAGGAGCCACTGCCTTCGCCTTCGGTGGACGGGATCTGTATGACGGGCCTGTTGTTCTCCGGGTGAGCCTCAACCCTCACGATCCCACTGGGTTCGTGGTCTGTCAAGGTTTTGTAGCGGATGGAGCCAGTGCAGGAGACCGTACTGCCTTCGGTGTTCTTGGGGCTGCTTTGGAGGACGCCCTGCTGCTTGGACATGGCTATGACTTGCATGATTCGAGGCTGGCTGTTGCTTCTATTACAGGCCACGGTCTTCTCCGCAGCTTTCAGCCACTTGGCCCGAGCGGAGCTGCTTTTGGGGGAGGTGCTTATGTTTTCCTGCGTCTCCTCAGGGATGTGCACTAACTGTGAGGACCCGGGGCGGGACTGAATGGACACTCTTGGTCCCCCAGGCATACTGTTGTTACACCCGGGGACGGTGCCAGGCTGGATCTTGAGGTACTGATTGCCGGGACCATGGTGGTCTCCATTGACCCCCACCCTCGACGGCTCCGAGCTTGACCTCATTTCAATGGATCTCGGTGGTGACTGTCCAGGCTCGGTCTCCATAACCTGCAGGGACAACTTACGACTTTCATTCTTATTCTTCCACTGGGTGAGGAGCTGCTTGGATCTAGCAGAATCCATGGAGGCATGAATGGTGGCGTTTCTTCTCACAGGGTCTTCCACGGATGGGGTGTTGGCTCTAGGCAAGGTATTGCTGAAGGTAACCATGTTTTCCTTCCCCATGGGGCTCCGTGGAGTGATGATTTCTACATCAGCATTTGCCCTTTTGAGGTTTGTCAATGAGCTAGCATCTCTATGGTTTCGGTTGAGGATGCCTTCTGTGTGAGCAATTCCGTCACTACTGCTACCATTTTTAGCAGATAAAACTCGGCTGGGGTCTTGATTGAGGTCTGTCAGAGACCTGAGGGCTTCTCTGTGCTGAAACATACTCTCTTCGCTAGGCAGAAAATTCCCCACAGCATACAGACCCTAATGTTGGAAGAAACAATAAATATCATGCATTAGAAGACATGGTTACTGGGAGTTTGCCTTGGAGGATGTACTGAGGCACATAAATAAGTGTGTGTTCTCTATAAACCATTGACTAATACAAATAACCAAAACCTAAAGGTACAATTACTCAGGAAATAGTTTGTAAGTTATATCATAAATCACTGAACTAACTGTTCAGAACTATGGAGTCCATTACTTTTTTTTTTTTTTTTTTTGCGGTACATGGGCCTCTCACTGTTGTGGCCTCTCCCGTTGAGGAGCACAGGCTCCGGACGTGCAGGCTCAGCGGCCATGGCTCACGGGCCCAGCCGCTCCGCGGCATGTGGGATCTTCCCGGACCGGGGCACGAACCCGTGTCCCCTGCATCGGCAGGCAGACTCTCAACCACTGCGCCACCAGGGAAGCCCCATTACTTTTTATTATTAATTGGATTTTCTCTCCTTTCTCCATCCCACTGGGATGTTTTTGACAATCTTGTCCTCTGTTTTGAGAAGAGAAGTCAGTCAATGAGAGAAATCAGGGCATTCTTCCCCTTTTCAAAGGAATTCATTTTTCTGGATTTATGAACCGCTTGTTGAGTGACTCCTCAAATGGCTTAACTGATTTATTTTGTCTACCATTTTCAGTCATACCTCATGATGGAAAGCAGAACAGATGTGGAAATACAGAACAATGAATCATTCATAAAACATGATATCAGATTTTGTAGTGGGGCCAGAGACACATATTTTCACAACTCACATGGAGCACAGCCCTCTGTTCAACATTTTCCAGAATGTTCTTGGAAGAGAGGGCAGAAACTGTCACTAGATTGGGGCATTCATGTTCTTTCCTGATTTAAACCTGGTCTTAAATTTTGAAAGCAATATTTGATCAACTCAGTACTATTACAGTAAATTTGAACCAAACTTTATTTAATCTTGTCTTCATACTCAGGTCGTCGATTTTTTGTTTGTTTCAGATCTGGGGGATAAAAATCTGAAAAAAGGCTAAAGTTCAGCTTCAGAAATTTTAGGCTTTTGACACATAGATGCTCTAATTCCTGCTGGATTTTTAGTTTTTGAGATGTTTAGTTTAGAGATAAGAGCCAGCAGCAAATACCTATTTGCAAGCTAATTTCAATAGAAGGTAGCCACTGTCTGCTTTTCAAATCAAATGCAAGGAATTTCACGGATTTGACATTTTATAGAGTGCCTAAAAATGAACAACAGCATTGGCTTAGAACTGATAAATTTACAGTTTCAGGGCAGAATGTAAACAGGAATGGAATAAAGTCAAGCTTCTGCCTCTCCAAGTACTTTAATTCCTGTTTAAAATCTTCTTCTAAATAATACCTATCTACGCTCACACTGCCAGAGTTTCCAGGATGAACAGTCCCTCCCTAATGTTCCATTAATAATTACTGTATAGCACAGGGAACCCTACTCAGTACTCTGTGATGACCTAAATGGGAAAAAATCTAAAAAAGAGTGGATATATGTATATATATGACTGATTCACTTTGCTGTACAGCAAGAAACTAACACAACATTGTAAAGCAACTATACTCCAATAAAAATTAGTTTAAAAATGATTGTATTTAAATTCATTAAGTCTAGGACCATCCTCCACTAGACTGTACGTAACCTCTGCTTATATTGTTCAAAATTCAAAGCCCAGCACTGGGCTTAATAAATATAGCTGTTTAATCCTTCTTATGATATGAGGCAGATAGTTATTATCCTCATTTTATAGGTGAAGAAAACTTGGCCAAATAGCAGGAGAATTGAGATTCAAGCCCAAACCCTTGGGACTCCAGGAAACCATGAAAATTTACAAAAGCAATACATGAACTGGAGAGAAACAGTTCTCAGTCATACTCTGTAACACCCGTTGCCAATGAATACTCCTGTGGGCAACACAGGCTTATGCACAATTCCTGACACACTAACTTTCATTTGATGGCTTTCTCCTCCACCGAAGAAAGTTTATGAGGCAGTATGAGATTTGACTATGCTAGTATATAAAAATGAAAAAAAAAATCAGTGCTCACTTCAGTACATTTACTATTTTTTGTAAGCATTTTCTCATAATGCCTTTCACAAGTACACCAAGACCACAAGATTTAGAATGGTTCTAATAGACAGTTAATTTTTATTTCTCTGTAGATCCTCTTAGTTTCTTTCATTATTGCCTTTTTTCTTCTGCAGGCGGCTTGCATATTGGTGCTTCCCTGGCTCCTTTTGTTCTTAGGACCTGGCAATTTTATATACCGCCATAACTATAATGGTACTTCCACCGATAATGTCCATGATTCCCAAATCTATTCTCCACCACTCATTGCTACTTTAAGCTCCAGACCCAACTATTCAACTGCCTGTTGATCCTTAAATTGAGTTTGTCCACCTCCTTTCTCTCCACCAATTTGCTTCCTCTATCATTTACCAGGTCAGCTAATGAAGTCACCATCTGCCAGTCTTTCAAGCTAGAAACCTGGCCATTATCTCTCATTCCTTCTGTTCCCTCACCCTCCACTTAGACTTGCTCATTCACATGTCCATCTTTTTGCATATGCAGTTTCTTCAGCTTGGATGCCCTCCTTTCTTTACCCTAAGAAACTCTCATTTTTTAAAAACCGTATCACTTCTATAAAGACTTCCCTAACTTCCTTGGGCAGTTTGCTATCCTCAGAGCTCTTTGTTCATACCCTAATACATCATTTAACATGTTGTAATCATTTATACTTTTATTAATCTTTGCACTGAAACTCATAAAAGATGTACCTTATTTATTAGTGTTCCAACGCTCAGTATAGTACCTGGCACGGATCAGATATTGAATAAATGTAAAATGAATGAATGAATGCATGAATGAATGAATGAAGTGGACAATCTCAGTTTCCTTATGTTGAGGATATTCTTGAAGGAAGATCGGGCTTGAAAATAGAGTACTGCTAAAGAATTCAATATTAGTTGGATCATAGTTATATCCAGATGCTACATTTGTGCTGTTGGGCAAAGTATATAATTTTCCATTAAACTTTCACTTACCTTACTTTCCTTATCTATAAAATTATACTAATAATAGTAGCCCCTGACTTTTGTTTTTGGTGGGAGGGGTAAGGGTAAAATGCAATAATCTTTCTAAAATCACAGTTTCTGGCCCATGGTAAGAGTTTAGTAAATTATTTTACTGAAAGTGGGATATATGTTTTGGCTTAGAATGGAGATGCAGTCAGAGGTTTTCTCATAGATATAAACTATATTGCAAGTAAATCATTACAGTGCAAAACAAATTTTCTGCATGTTTTCCATTTTAAACTGTGCTTTATTGAATAGTAATAAATTATTTACCAAGTATAGAGCAATTCCTCCTCCTATTAAAAAGCCACAATAGACATCAACTGGGTGGTTCTTATACTGAGTTATCCGTGTTAGCCCACAGATGATTCCACAGATGATAAAGGTGAAGACCAAGAGAGGTTTCAGAAGCTTAGAGGAATCCGTTAGTGTGGAATTGAAGTACATCTTTAAAATGAAAGAACTGGGTTAAGTATGTAAGAAAGGTCATTTTACTATTCAATTATAATCAAATAAAAAGGTAAACTCAAAAGTCTGATACACGTGACATCAATTTTACTGTTCCTTTCCCCCTGCTATGGCTATATTCTATACCTGAAAAAAAGGAAATACATGACAAAATTCATCAAATAAATAACAGATCTCTCATATAATTACACAAAAGTCTGGAAAAAAAATTGAAGCCGCAGAATTATCCAGATAACTGGTTAGTCTCCATGTTATTTGTCACGTAATTTCAATCCATTTTTTTCACGTAAGATCTAGTGGACTATTAATCAGATATGGTGACAATTCATTGTATAGCATTTATCAACACTGACTTAGAACTCACTGTTACATAAAAACTGAAACAAAAATGTGTGGTGTGTGTGTGTGTGTGTGTGTGTGTGTGTACTTAACACAATTCTTTCAATTTTAGAATTTATAACATTCATGTAGTTTACAATATCCTCCCGTGAAGTATAATATTACATTAAAGAGGTATGAGGCTAAATAAACATTGTGACTGTGTCAAAAAATTATCTTACTCTTTATAGTAGCATCCAGTTTCTATTTCTGATGCCATTGTATTGAAGGACTGCTGTGCTAAAGTTTACTGTTCTGCTATTACACAGCTATATAATCTAATTAGTCATTGGAGACAACACTCATTTCTCTGATTTTCTCTAGGACGCAGTTTGACAAAAAAGACCCAGTTACTTACCGAAATGTACACAGCTGCAAAGGCAGCAAGGGTCGCATGTTGTGAAGGGAATGATTTTCTGCCAAAGGAAAAGAGTCAAATTATGCCTTCTGTTTCTGAAATACTGCTAACAATCATCTCAAGAACACTGGGTGGTTACAGTGTTCAACTTAAAAGCCTCAAGATAATAAGCAATAACTTTAATTTCTGTTTAGTTTTCTGGAGAAAGATCTGAGTGATAAAATAAACACTGCTAATCACCATTACTATTAAAGTAGAGTAGTGATGCACTTTCCAATGTAAAGTGTTAGCTTTGTTAGGGATCTCTTCTTTATACCATTGGAATGATGGTTGAAAGTAGAAATGGAATGGAAAGCATTATAATTGTTTATTGGTATTATAATTATGTCAGCTTAAAGGTTTATAAAACCTAAGATTTTAAAGCTTTTAAACTTTTTCTATGCTCTTAAATATATGGTTTCATTTACATACAAATTTAAAAGACAAAATTATTTTCTCACAGCGGCGGGTCTAGATGTGTTTTTTTACACTCTAGAGAGCATCGAAAAAGTCTAATTTTAACAAAATGTTTCTCTATCTATCCCACTTTGAAATAATCATTATCTCCAGAATCACAGAGTATATTATTTAGTGAAATAAGAAGCAAAGTGGGAGAGGTAGAACAGAGGATAGTGAGAGAGACACTGTAAAGGACAGACAGATGGAGAATAGAGATTTCTTTTAATGGATAAAAAATGGAAAAAATAAAATGCCGTTTTATTAATGTCCTCCTAATTATTTGGTACTCAATAAAAAGGACTACCATTCAACACAGACAAGAAAATGTAAAAGAATTGAGAAAGAATAGAGAGCATAGGTCTTAAATGTAGGTTCAAAATTATTGAATTGAATGGATCGTAAGAACGTGAATGTATATAATTACATAATATAAGTCTCTGATTCTTCAAGTGTACTTAACTTATTTTTGACTCAATCTTTGGGAACTCAGTTAGTGAAAAATACAATTCTTATATCTTTTTTTGTTGCCCTTCATCCTTCTGTAATTTATTTCTTTTGGACTTCTCTTTCCATATAAGTTTTTTTTTTTTTTTTTACTTTATTGATTGAAAACAATTTAATGTCTTGGTAGTTTCTTGGGTTTTTCAGTTTTTATTTTCTGAAATGCAAGGTCAGAAGCTGTACAGATTTTCTGAGTTTACTCAAAGAAGACATATGCAATCCTAGATGCTATTTCTTTTAAAACACTACCAAAAGGAAAATTCATATGATTTCTTTTTTTTAATAAAATATATAATGAAGCTGGAAATATCATAGATATTTTAGCCTTCCACTTAAGTCACTACATGACACATACTGACTCTAAGCCATGACTAACTATAAATATCTAAAATAAACCAATTGTGATAACCTAAAACCATAAGTAGTACAGGGTAAGTCACAGAACATGATTGGGGTTTGGTGATATGAAGATGAGTGGCATGAATGTGAGGCTGAAATTTGGAGACAGACAGAAGGATTCAGAATGAACCACTAGTGGGTTTCTATGGTATTATCCCTAAAGAGATCACTGAATTGAAGAGAAAAATAAAACCAAAATCATTATGATTGAAAATGTATGCCTGCGATGATACTCCAAGCTATTAATGAACAATGAAAACACTGACATGGAAATTTTCATGATCTCTGTTTCTAACCTGCCGCTGTTGATAACTGTAAGATCAGATCCTGAGCAAATATCTTCTACAATGTAGGAATTCTCTTTGCAAGACACATTCAGAGAGGTATAGTTTGGCTTGCACACAGTCAGAAAGTATGGTGCCTGGTAGCCTGTGGACAGCTGGATGATATCTGTGATGAGAGCTGTAGAGCAGAGTCCAAACACATGAACACCTATAAGCAAAAGGAAAGAAACTGTTACCAAGCTAGTGCTTAATGCTGATGTGCCATCATCAGCCATGCTTATTACACATTAACATGACAATCTTCACATCTGTTGTGATCATCTTCTCTGAGTTCATTTCAGGAAGATAGTAAAGAAAATGCCTAAACTTTCAAACAGATACTGAAATCCAAAATAAGGGCAATGAGTATTTCCAAAGTAGTCATTTGAGGTATTTTTGTCAGTTGGGTTCAATTGGGCCAATTCTTAATATCATGAACCATAGATCACTTGACAGAAACTTGGAAAATGTTAAGGTGACAACTGTGTGATTTGAGAAGAATTAAATACGGGGAATGAAGCAAAATTCAAAATCGTTGTAAATTGCTTAGCACGTTTGAGCTTCCAGGGCTCTCTCTCCCCAGTAGTCCCTATCTGCAGCCACCGTTGCCAAAAATGTTCATCATACCAGGAATTCTAATTAAAACAGAGGAAAGGGCAGGCCAACCTTGTCATGGAAACTATAATCATACAAGTACAGAGCTGTAGGGAGGCTTCCTTCATGTTTGGAATTCGGAGATGATATTCTTAAATATCCCGGTTGAAATTCTATCTTTCTTTTATCTCCTGGGCCCAGTATGAAACCATAAACTCACAAACCCTGATGCAGGCTTGGACACTCGAACTCCATTCCTGCTTCAAGTCCCTTGCCTGGCTTTATCTTTGGGAATCTAGCTCTGCTCACTACACATGATCTGAACTCACCTTCTCCCTCTACGTTGTCTAGACCCCCTGGAGTCACTCTGACTTGATAGCCTGGATTCTGATCTATGATTTGCTCATAGAAATCACTGTGACAGGCACCTGGGTAACTCCTCAGTGGATTCCTCTAGACCAAGATGGTTGGCCTGTATGTTACCTCTTTTTGCATTTTCCTTCTCGGCTTATTGTCACCTAAAAACCACTCTCCCAATTATTTCTCCACCCACTCACCCGGATTCATGACACTGGACTTTTATTTATACATTCTAATTCCTAGCAGCATGCAAGATCTTGGAGAGGAGTATGGATAAGTGAGGAAACACACTCATTTTTACCTTTGG
The DNA here is from genome assembly GCF_937001465.1 of Orcinus orca. Classification (NCBI taxonomy): domain Eukaryota; kingdom Metazoa; phylum Chordata; class Mammalia; order Artiodactyla; family Delphinidae; genus Orcinus; species Orcinus orca. The sequence continues at coordinate 125,245,856 of NC_064559.1, forward strand.
AGAATGAGAATCTCTAGGCCCCCCAGGGGGTGGGCGTTGCTGACTCTGGGGCACGCTTCTCTAGGAAAGGATGTCCCATCCTCACCATCATGAGGCTTTTCAGGGAGGTTATGTGCCCCTTTGCCACAGCATTTTGTTACAGTAGGAAAACTTTTCCTGAGATCAGCTATATGTCCTGAAGTTTTACTTCTTTGTCTTAGTTCATGACCCTGGTAAGGGGATTATTCTTGCTGTACAGTCCTTGTGTGGCAAAGATGTGCCTTTCATAGTGGGGCAGAGTCTAGGGCATGATTTAGACCAGATGTTTTCCTCTAGCGGGAGAGGTGATTGTATTTAATTATCTACTAGGTATTAAATGAAGCTACCTGTTCCTTTCAGCTGAGACATTAAAGGTAGAAATAACTTTTTACTGATTTACGGGGAATCAATTAAAGCTTTTACATTGGGGTGATGTACTTTGGCTTGACTTTTCAACTCAGTTAAAAAAAAAAAGGTCTGTGACTCAAACAATATTAAGATAGTCACATGCTATTCAGAAGAGATGAAGGCTTAGATCTGGCTTGATTCTGATGCAGGCCCACTGATTTCCTGTAGGTCTCAAATAATAGGAGGTAAAGTTAGACGATATAACCAAGGAAAAAATAGCCTTGATGCCGTACTCTATGGTGACATTTTCATGGGCAGTAACTTCTCGATGAAAACACTCCAGGACAATTGAAACGGAATCACTGATGTGGCTAAAGTAGTTTCCGAAGGGTTATCCATTCATACTGGCCTGCTGACATTTATTCTCCATTTTAAAAAATGAACACAGATCCAGGAACTATTTTAAAGTAAATTCGTGCTTCTACCAGAGCTAAGACAAAAATATACTGAAATGCATGGCATGTTGGCTCTCAAACAGGTTATAACTGTAAATAACACATTTTAGATACAAAACTCAAATTTGGGTGTTTTAATGGGATTTTTTTTAATAATGTAAAATTCATCATGTATTTGACATTATACATCTAAATTATAGATTTAAGGACTTAATATCTGTCATTAAATATAACATTTCTATTTGGAAAACATTTCCTTTCTTTGTGGTTTCCCACACCCACCAACGAATCTGACGGCTCTTCTAAGGAAAGAGTTGAAGTTGCAGCCTCCGGCATTAATATTGGGCTCCAGGCCAATTCCATTCCTTCTTTTGGACAGGCAACAGTAGAGAATTCCTTCCCCTACCATAATCTGCAAGGACAAGAGGGTGTTCAAATTGGATTTAACAGGTACAAATGAAGTATAAGTTATCTCTTAACATGCCATATTTTCAATAAAGTCAAGATGTATTTTTTGTAAGACCTTTAGAGATGTGAGCAATGTCTCCTGAGTATTTGAGGAAGCAGTGAGAAGTAAGCAATCAGGGCACTGTAAAGAGCACTGCTGGATCTTCTGTGCTCCTACATACTGGTCAAGGGTGTGACAGCATCCTGGCATTTTAACGTGGTTGCAGCACCCAGACTGTGACCCTGTGCCCAGCAATACCCAGTGACACCTAACTGATTAATCACATAGTGACTGATTCTGCTCTAACTCTTAGAATCTTGACATTTCATTCTTGAAACCATGAAGACAAGGTGCCTGAGGGGAGAATCAAATAAGTACCAGAGTTAGAATCAGGAACATTTTATTAGCATATTGTTTCAATAAAATAATTTGGGATTGAGCAGAAGGACCAACCCATGAAAAGCAAGCATGAGGGAAGAAAGGTGCTTCCTAAAGCAGAGCTGTCCAGTAAACTTTTCTGTGATGATGGACATATTTTCTGCATTGTCCGATATGGTAAACCACTACTGAGCACTTGAAACAGCACTACTGACTACTGAGCACTTGAAATTTAGCTACTGCAATTGAGGAGCTGAATTTTTAATTTCATTTCATTGTACTTAGTTAATTATTTAAAATGTAAATCAATTAGATTTAAAATGAAATAACCACATGTGTCTAGTAACTATCTTATTGGAGAATGTAGATTATAAGAGAATCTAGGTAAGCAGGAACTTCTGGGTGAAAACCCTCCAGGGCAATTGAAATGGAATTGATGTGGCTAATTTCTGAAGAGTTATCCACTCATACTGAGTAATATGTCTTAGGTATGAAATATTTAGAAAATGTGTTTACAGTGAACAGAGGACCATACTTAAGATAAGGAACAGGGCACTTGCTGTAGGATTCTAGGACATAGGACATCAGTGAAGAAACTCAATATATTTAGGCATCATTTCCTTCAGGAACTTTTCCCTGAAATTCTTTACTATACCCTAAATTGAATTATGTCCCCTTCCATGTGGCTCCCTTAGTATCTTGTCCTTCCCTCTAGCATAGCTTGATTAGTGCACTTTGATTATTCATTTGATTCTCACTTGACTATGACCCTCTGAGGGAAGACCATTTATTTCTTTTTTACCTTTTATCCTCACTATCTAGCAAAGTGCCTGGCATTGTGGGATTTGCTTTTGTTACCTTCGCTGTGGGATTCTCATTGGCTACTTACCTTGGGCATTTGGGCTGGTAGCTATTCTGTATAAGAAAAGCAAGATTTGAGATTATGAGTTTTATTTATGCAAAAAATCTTAAATATTTGGGGTTACTGTGCCAAAGAGATTACTGTGAAATTAGAGTTGATATGGGTAAAAATGTGGAACTGAGAAAAGTAGGGAATGGCAGTCCCTTAGGTATGTGATCATGTCATTTTAAAGATTATCACCATGATTATTAGCTGAAACACATTTTCCAAGGGAAACTTCCCAGTTCTCAATACCAACTTAACACTTATTTTATAAAGTACTTAAAATTATCTTTTTTTAAACTAATGACTGTAAGTCTATGACCTTATGCTTCAAATGTTCAATCTGCTATATTTAGTACCATAGGCAATATGGTATGTGTACAATTATAAAGAACCTTTATTTGTATAAAAATAATTTTCCTAATGAAACTACCAGTCACCATACATGTGTGAAAATCTTGTGGCATACATGATAAACTCCTTTATGAACAATCAAATAGAAATAATCAAGAGGAATTTTTTTCAAATCATTGAATACTAAATTAATTATTTATACGTCTTGAAAAATATCATACTACATTATCACTTTGTTAGACATAGAAACACAACAGGTTATTCTGCACAGAAAGACGTGACATGACCCACCATGCATGTAGAATATTATCATGGTTATCTCAAATTCATCATTTCAAAAAAATTAACCACTCATTTCTGAAATGTGTTCTGAAATGCATTGAGATTGATTTCATCTTCACTTCTTCAATAATAATTCTGTGAATAATTTTGTTTCTTTCTTTGTAATCATACATGTAAATAGTGATTCACATCTTATCCATGAATGCTAAATTATAGAAGAATTTATTTGTTCAGTGCCATTACGGAAATGTTTCTTATACAACACCACAGTTATTATCTCAAGGGATCTTGAGACTTCAGGAGTTTTAATTTAGTCGTTTAATATGCTCAGAACTCATATGTCAGGAGAGCGCTTTCATACTCTTTGGCTTGATTATGGATAGAGGTTTCTTGTCAGTATTTTGACTTCACCCAACTTTGCCTCTCTCTATGGAGCACATTAATTTTCTCCTCACACTACTATTCATTTAACCTTGACCTACATGTCACTGTATGAATTTTCAAAATGATTTAATTTGCAGTTATTTTTTTTAATCTTTTGTCTGTGCCATGTGGCATGTGGGATCCTAGTTCCCCGACCAGGGATTGAACCAGCACCCCTTGCATTGGAAGCGCCGAGTCCCAACCACTGGACCGCCAGGGAAGTACCTTAATTTGCTTTAAAGATAGAATTATCTTCAGGGAAAGGGGAGCTGCTTCCTGATGTATTTCCAAATGCTCCTGCTTGTTTCCCAGTTCTGAATGGCACACTGTTGTGATGCAATTTAGTTTCAGGGATTAGGTGTTGACAAGAAAATTATTTGTTGATCTTGTCATTTGTAAATATAAAACAGTCTATGACAAGCATCTTCTCACAATATTCTGTTTATGCTGTATACAAGCCTGAAAAGAAACAATACCATTTTTTTTTGCATGTCAAATATCATGGACAGATTTTTGGAAGAGATTCTGAAGTGACTCAGCTTCAGGGGAGATGTAGAGAGGAAATATATTGCTTATTATTACATGGATACTGCCCTTGGAATAGCCACCTAAAGGAGATTGTATAGTCTCCTAAAGCTTAGGTTACCTTCTAGAAACTATAATCAAATTTCAATACAATTCTTCTATAAAATTAGATATACTTATCCTTTAATCATATGCAATAAAATTTTACTTCCAGGGAAGAGAACATATACATTTTTTCTATTCATGTAGACTTCATGAAGATTTATGATAAGCCTAGATTTTCTGTGCTATTTTCCCTGAGAAACAATCTCCAAAGGACTAAACAAAATGCTTGTTTCATTATCACTTAAAAGTAAATGAAAAGTTAATATTAAGGGTGAAATTTTCCAATTTAAGGACTATTTCAGAGAAATAAGAATATGTATTTCACAGAGACACAAGGAATTTTTCAGTTTCTTGTACAACATCACGAAGACAAGGTATTTTTAAAACACCCTTCAAAGCATAAAAAAAGAAACTGAGAAGCAAACATTAAATGATATGTAAATGCCTGTATAAAAAATCAGTTGATCTCCCTTTTGTTCATATAAACGTCCTTTTAAAGAATATTACCCATGTGTGGTCTTTTGTTTTGCTTTGTCTTCTCTTCATGTGAATGGGTGAAAATAGGAAGTGCCTCTGCTCACGCAAATGAGCTCTGAAAGCCATTTCCAAAGGAAGAATTCAGCCTGCCTCTCTGCTTCCCCCACCACTCCATTTTGGAACAGATTAATACTCTGCCATAAAGATAAAAAGAAAGTGGCCTCCTTGAAAGTCAGGGATTAGAGTCTGTTATTTCCACTTTCAGGAAGAGGGGGGAAAGTAGTTGGAGCAGAAACGTATGTAGTAAGATTAGAGACAGAATTATGGTTCTAGGACAGAATGACTACAGACACAATAGGACCAGTGTTTCAGGGAAAGGCCTTAAAAACAGAGGAAAATGAAATTAGAAAGAAATTTAGAAAATATATGATATATGTTTAGAGAGAAAGGTGTGGAAGACAGTATCTGATGCCCATAAAGTCAGGATTTGTTTTACCATCAAGTTGTTTACTCAAAATCCATGAAGCCAGTGTGGACGAAAAGAATGACTGACATCCTGGAATATCCTGAATGATATGGGGAAAATTAGGGATGCTGTGCTGTAAATATTTCCCTAGTTTGCTTCCTGTGCCATTAAGAGCCATTGCAGCAGCTATGGAGGCCCTGTAGAGACCCAGGAATTCAGGCAGTCTTTGTGGAAGGAGTTGGCATTCGTTTCTTTCACTTCTCAAGGCTCAAGAAAGAAAGCGTTGACCCAGAATCTCCCAGAAAGCATCCTTAATTGCATACTGAGAATTTATTCCTGGAAATGAGGGAGTCAGAGAAGAAGGAACACAATGATGAGGCCAAGGTCATTGTCTCCAGGACATGTAACAGTGTCAGCAAAAGGATCAATGTGAGATCAACGATGCTGGCAGGGAGAGCCACAGTTAGACTTGCTTTCCTAGCCACTTAGTAAAACACCCTAGGGAAGAAAGACTTCTGGGTATATAAAAAGCAAATTATTTAAATGATTAAATATCAGCATAGTCTTTTCAGCAGAATCATGAGCATTTGTACAGTATCTTATGTATTTTATTTCAAATACTATATCAATTACAATAAATTTCTGTATTACATTCCAACTAGGAGAAATGCTTTCTGGTCTACTAGATTTAAAGCATATATTCTTTCTGCTCTTGTCAAATGACTGGATGATGTAGACTTCTTATAAGTCATTTAGAGGAATGACCAGCAAATGCTGTTATTCTGAGCAATAATGCACTTTAAATATGTTTTTATTAGTCTGAGTCTCAGCTACTTCCAAGTACATCGTTAATAGTTCCAATCACCTCAGAGTTATTGAAGCTCAAATAACTCATTTATTTACAAAGTATTTTGAGATCTTTTAAGTATGATAAAGTTCTAGGGAAAATTAAGTTCCAGTTTTATCTTCTGAGAATATTTTATATAATTTATTTATAGTGTAGATAGCATGTTATGATTATTTAATATAGGGAAATTTTTTAAAATAAATTTATTTATTTATTTTTGGCTGCGTTAGATCTTCATTGCTGCTCGCGAGCTTTCTCTAGTTGCTGCGAGCGGGGGCTACTCTTCTCTGTGGTGTGCCGGCTTCTCATTGCGGTGGCTTCTCCATAGCTATATAAAAGTATAGGCCTATGCAGAGACTTTTCTAAAACTGCTGCTGTACTGAACCAGAATAAGCTCTTTATTTAATAACCACTTCCTCTGTCATTCATAAGCATGATAAAAGTAAAGTAAGATTTCCTACTGTTAGAAATAAATATTAACGCTGAAACATGTTTCTTGTCCTTTAGGTAGAGTCTGGGGGTATAAGAGATGGTGTAAAAGCTAGGCCAGTGTTATTTATTAATGAATTTATTGAAAAGTGTGTTATTCACAATAACACAAAAACTAAAAACAATTATGTTTCTAATTCAATTTCAGTAGGTTAGGGCATTTCTTTATGTCATATATTTTAAAATGCAAGTGCTTGTTCTGAATCTAAAGTATTTTATTTTGTGCGGGGGGCAGGGGGCAGGAATGTGAGTTGTGCCCTCTTCACTGTACAGTTGTGGATGCCCAGTGCTCAGAATCAATAAAAAGTGCTAACCTGGTAAAAAGTGAGAGCAACATGCACTTTTGAGAAGAAAGTCTGTTTGCTATAGAATTGTTTCTTCCCCACAGTTTCCCAGACTTCAGATATGACATGAACACATGAAAAATACGTTAATGAGGAAACATATCAGAATTTTTTTGGTTTACTTTTAACCCATTTATTACATAAATGTGGTCATTCTTCGTCTTCTGGGGCTGACAAACACAATTTGGGGGCAATTCTTACCGTAATTGCAGGTCCGGCGAAAGCCAAGCTAAGCAGCATGAGGAATGGAATTGCCTCTTGTGTGGGTTCAATGTATGGCATGCTAAGACTCCGGTCATAGCAGCTGAATCCAGAGTGCACAGGTTTGAAGACATCTGTGAGTTCCAGGAAATACAGGCTAACCACCGATGATGCCAATATAGGCAACTGAGAATGAAGGACATAGGAGATCAATTTATTCTTATACACACGTCATACATAGAATCAGTACATCTTGAAATAAGAAACATGTATTTCTCCCTTTCACCGCTCCTCTCTGATCTCAGAATTAAAATCATTCATACTTACTATTGCTTCTGCCTTCAAAATAAAGCTCCAATTCATCCACCTCTGTCACCAGCCTGCTCTGAACCCATGTCATGCCTCCCCTTTGCTCTTGGATCACCTCCTAAATGCTGTTCCATTTTCACGCTCACCCTCCCCTCCCCATCTATCCATTTTCTACCCAGCATTCCAAATATTCTGAAAATGTTTTAGATCATAACACTCCCCATTTTAACTACTCCAGTGGTTCCCATTCTACTTGAATAAAATCCAAATGTCACACCATGGAATGCAAGTTTCTGCATGATGGCTCTTGCTTCAGTTTCTTACATCTTTTTAAACCATATTTATACTATTCCCCAGCTCCCTACCCACTACAATCCAATGGGACTTCACTTTTGTTTTAATTGAGAAATAATTGACATCTATCAACCTAAAACATTATATTAGTTTCAGGTGTACAACATAATGATTCAATATTTGTATATATTGCAAAATGATCACCACAATTAGTTTAGTCAACATCCATCCCTACACATAGTTACAATATTTTTTCTTATGATGAATACTTTTAAGATCACTCTCTTAGCAACTTTCAAATATAAATACAGTATTATTACCTATAGTCCCCATACTGTACATTAATCATCCCCAGGACTGATATGTCTTATAACTGAACGTCTGTAACTTTTGACCCCTTTAACCGATTTTCCCCACTGCCCATTCCCCACCTCTGGCAACCACCAATCTTTTCTCTGTAGCTATGAATTCGGTTTTTTATTGCTGTTGTTTTAGATTCCACATATAAATGAGATCATCCAGTATTTATCTTTCTCTGGCTGCCTTATTTCACTTAGCATAATGCTCTAAAAGTCCATCCATGTTGTCCTAAATGGCAATATTTCCTTCTTTTTGAGGGCTGGATAATATTCCATTGTATATATGTACCATAATTTCCTTACCTATTCATCCATTGATGGACATTTAGGTTGCATCCATGTCTTGGCTACTGTAAACAATACTATAGAGAACATAGTGGGGGCATATATCTTTTCCAGTTGGTGTTTTAGTTTTCTTCAGATAAATACCCAGAAGTGGAATTGCTGGATCATATGGTAGTCCTATTTTTAATATTTTTAGGAACCTTCATACTGTTTTCCATAATGGTTGCAGCAATTGACATTCCCAAACAGTGCACAGTGGTTCTCTTTTCACCACATCCTTGTCAACACTTGTTATTTCTTGTCTTTTTGACAATAGCCCTTCTAACAGGTGTGAGGTGATATCTCATTGTGGTTTTAATTTACATTTCTTCATAGTTACTGACGTTGAGCATCTTTTCATATACCTATTGGCCATCCATATGTGTTCTTTTGAAAATTGTCTATTAAGAGCCTCTGCCCATTTTATAATCAAGTTGCTTGTTTTTTTGTTGTTTGTTTTTTTTGTGTGTGTTTTGGTTGTTTTGCTATTAAGTTGTATGAGTTCCTTATAAATACTTTGGACATTAACCCCTTATAAGGTATATGATTTATAGTATTTTGTCCCATTTGGTAGGCTAACTTTTCATTTTTTGATGGTTTCCTTTGCTGTGCAGAAGCTTTTTAGTTTGATATAGTCCTATGGTCTTCACTCTTTTTCTGTAACAGTCAAATTCATTTCTACCTAGGGGTTTTTGCATTTGCTGTTTCTTCTTCCTTTTGTGCTCTTCCCCAGCTCTATGTCTGACTGGCCTCTCCTCATCCTTTAATGATGACTTCCTGTACCATCCAAGGTAGTCATTGATCCATCTTTCCCTCTAAACCCTTATCATCTTGCTTGATTTCTTCATAACTGAAATTGCCTTGTCAATTGAATACTTCACTTATTTATTTTTCTTCTCCCCCCGTCTCTCACTGAAATACATGCTCCATGAAATAAGAGTCTGCCAGTGTTATTTATTGTTGGGTCCCCAAGGCATAGCATTGTTCCTGGCGTATGGTAGGCATGCAATACATCATTTAACAATTTAATGAAGCAATAATACTTGTTGATAAATGACTAACTGAATAAACAAGTAAATATTAATTAATTACCATAGCTAGACAAGATTTACCAGATTTAGCTAATGAAAATATAGGTCACTCAGTAAGATTAGAATTTCAGGTAAGTAATAAATCATTTTTAGTGTTAGTGTGCTCCATGCAATATTTGGGAGATACTTATGCTAAAAATTATTTGTTGTTTATCTGAAATTCTAATTTCACTGGACATCCTCTAGTTTGTCTGCTAAACCTAAACTAGGCACAATTTACTTTTTAGACTTTGTTTTATGGATTCAGTTATTCATTCCTTCAACCTACAATGTGCCAGGTACTATGTGGGTCCTTACTATAATATGGCAAACAAGACACGGGCTTGGTCATCAAGGATCATAAACTTAGTGAGACACCTGCTCTCGGCTAGAGAAAAAATACTGCAAATATATTGTTGATGCTAGTCCTTTCAGAATCTGAAGATGCAGATTTCTGTAACACCAAAAAAATTATCTAGTTTAAGGCTTTGTTGCTTGTGGAGGATACAATATTTATTCAACAAAACAGAGCAAATTTTGTTAAAAATATTATTGACCATCCATGATTTCTGTTCATTTGGTTTAAAAAATAAACAAATTTACAAGGCAGCATTATGTCTTCTATTCCCAAGAGGATTTTTTGAGGTGAGAATTAGGTTTATTGGAAAAATTAATAATGTATGAAGATTAATCTGGCACTTTGTTTTTCAGACGGATGCTTTCCAATAAAGAGAGCAAAAAGCATGTCAAAACACTTACATTTTTCTTATTAGAATCCATTATCATTTGACCACTCTGAATATCTGGTCATTCCTCCTCACCACTTCCCTCTCCTGTAAGGAATAGTAGCTTCCAGTCTTGACCAATAAATCAATACTTCATGGTTCATGTGAACAATTCATATTTTCCATTTAAATCCACTTAAATATATTTTAGTTTTAATTTAAGAAATACTTGAAATAGCACTTAATGTGCCAGACAATTTTCTGTTTTAGAAATTTTAATTAATTTTATTCATTGATATTAACCCATTTAACTAAAAACTTTCTATTACGACGTAAGTGCTACTATTAACCACACTTTGCAGGTAGATAAAGCCAGTCTCCTCTAGCAAGTGGCAGAGGTTGGATTTTGAAGCCACGAATTGTAACCTCTACTTAACCACTACTCTATGCTTCCTTTCCAAAAACGGGAGTAGAGTTTTAGGGTAATGAAATACAACTAGCATCAAAGAATGGGGGTACAGTGTAGCCTACAGTTCTGTTTAATGAAGAGTTTCTATTTGTGAATCTGTAGTTAAAAATATGTATCACTTAGCATAAACTTTATCTTGAAAATATGGTTTCAACAAGTTTAAATTAAATTTCTCTCCTTTAATTTGAATGTTAAATATTTAACCAGATTTGATGATCTACATTCTTTCCTCGATGCCATTAGTTCATATTTTAGGTCTTCTACATAAGACATCACCCAGATAACAACTGATTACCTCATTTTTAAATGTTCATGCCCTAGTAAAGTGAGTTTGATGTCTTCTATAGAAAGGTGAACAAAACTTTATCAATTTGGTAAATGTAAAAATGAAGTAAATCTTCCCTATTAAGGGCATTCTTCACCATTGAATTTTGTCAATTAATTCAGAATCTGCTCAAATGTGCCAGTGAAGATATTACATAGCCATGGAATTAATGTGCTATTCCGTGTGTGTGTGTGTGTGTGTGTGTGTGTAAGTGGGAAGAGACACTCAGAATTTTACATACTGTAGTGAATCCAGTGGGGCCATATGGTTTCCAAGTCACCTAGGAGGTTCTTTGAAAATAAGCTCTTCTGTTCACTACCAGTGCGACCTTGGAAATGGTTTTCTTAAACCTGTTTTCTTATCTATGAAACAGGTACATTGCTAGTACCCATCATCACAGGCAGTTTAAAGGATTAAATGAAGTATTACAAGTCATATTCAACAATACCTGGAGTGAAGACTAGTTTGTAAATGTTAGTTTTATTGTTGCTGTTATAACTATTAACAATAATATACTCATCAAATGTCACCTTTTTCACTTGCCATACTTGGTGATCCTTTTTGAGAGTAATTTCCTCTTTCTTAATTCCCCAGTACTTCTTTTTATGAAATTTCTATACACTGTTCTTTATTATAGTTATCTGGTATAGATTAGTTATAGCTTTTGCTTCTCAAACGAAAATGTCCTTAAGATAGAGACCTAAGCTTACTCGTTTTAATATTTAAACTAGTAATATACGTCATAGTGTCTTTCAAATATATATGCATACATATAATAAATTAATATATGAAAGAAAATATGTCCTTCATTAATATTATGTATTTCAGTCCTTTCAGACATCAGCCTTCTTGAAACTGCCAATTTCTCCAGTTTTTTATCCATGTATTTTTCTATCCATATATTAATATTTTTTATAGTTCTATTGAAACATGTTTCAAGGCCTTCTTCTGTCTTCAAAATAAGAATCATATTTTTCTTCCCTTTTGATATTTGTTTCTCTGACTTTTTAAAAAAAGTATCTTTTATTCTTTGTCTTTTACATCAATTTTGGTTTTTAAGAAAGAGGGATTTGAACAAAATGTTTTTAATATTTGAGGAAAAAGTAATTTTAGACATTGTTTTCCTATACTGTATTTTACTACTGGTCAGTGTGATGGATTAAATGACAACGTTTGCTTCGAACATCCTTGTCTTTCAAAGGTATCTTTTATCTTTTGAGATACTCCACGACAACCTTCTTTTGAATGTAAGAAATTTAACAGACGGTGTGTGCTAGCTTTGGCATAGATATAGAATTGATATATATGTAATAAAATCATCTTTTGATTGCATTTAAAATGAGATTTAAAAAGAGATTTTAAAAGCTCTATATAATCAGGCATTAGGAATTTTATTCTCTAGTTATGTTGTAGCCAAGAAAAAAGTGTGAACAATGCTACTTTTATGCAGCAATACAGAGAAGGGAAATTATCTGAAGATTAGGAAAACAGTTTTAAAAAAGAAAAGATTTATTCTTATAATTGTCTTCTGCTAAAGAACTTGTGAATAAAAATAATAGAGCAATTTTTAAAGAGAAAAGTATAACAGTTTTAGAAAACAGGGCAAATGAAATGTGTTTCAAAAGACGGCATTTGCTAGATAATATTGATTTTTCTGATGCCAGTTTGAAAAAGACAAATATAAGGTATATGTCAATGTTAGTGAAACATTTTATGGACTCTATCATGACATTTTATCTAAGTCATATAGCTTACTTGCTTTTAGCATCTTGATAATAACAAACTTTTACTTCTCATTCAGGTAGTTCACTTGCTCTTAGCCTATAGACATGTCAATTCCATTCTTTTCCTTTTTCATAACCATGGTAAATTCAGAGTGCTCTGAGATACTCATAAACTGGTAGGATCATAGTCACAGAGGGTCAATTACCATATATGATATTTATGGTTCATTTACTTATTCAATCAACAAATATATATTGAAACCTACTAGTTCTAGGAGTTGTTCTACATCCTGGGAATACAGCTATGATAAAACTCCAAGTCCTTATTCTGATGAAGATTTCATTCTTGCTGAAGAAGACAGATAAAAAATTAAAAATTATAATACGAGAAAGAACATATATTATAAAGATGATAAAACAGGGGGCTGTGGTAATTGAGTGCCTGGATTGCTATTTTAGATCAATGAAGGCTTACTTAATAGGAATCATTTAAAGAAACACTTGAGTGGGCAAGAATGAACTAACCATATAAAAACCAGGTAAGAGGCATAGTCAAAAGGGAACAGTGATTGGGCTTCCCTGGTGGTGCAGTGGTTGAGAATCTGCCTGCCAATGCAGGGGACACGGGTTCGAGCCCTGGTCGGGGAAGATCCCACATGCCGCGGAGCACCTGGGCCCGTGAGCCACAACTACTGAGCCTGCGCGTCTGGAGCTTGTGCTCCACAACAAGAGAGGCCGCAACAGTGAGAGGCCCACGCACCGCGATGAAGAGTGGCCCCCGCTCGCCGCAACTAGAGAAAGCCCTCGCACAGAAACGAAGACCCAACACAGCCAAAAATAAATAAATAAATAAAAAATTTAAAGTGACATGTCATTTGAAAATAAAAAAAGGGAGCAGTGATATAAGATGAAGTTAGAGAGATGGATTTGGGACCAGACTTTGCAGAGAATTGAAGGCCATGGCAGAGAATTGAAGGCCATGGCAGAATTAGTGTTTCATTCATTCAAAGTACGTTTGGAAGTAACTCTGGAGAGTTGAAGCAGAGGTGCAGTAAGACTTGAAATATATTTTACAAAGATCACTCTGGCAGTTGGGTTGAGAATGATTGTGATGGGTCAAAGATAGAAGCAGGGTAAAAATTAGAACGTTCTTCAAAACCCAACAAATACTTATCTAGTGCCTGGTATGTGCTAGGCACTGCCCTAAGGGTGAAGAATATAAAGGTAAACAAGATAGAGAAAACTCCCTGCACTCGTGGAGTTCACCTGCTAGTGGATGCTTGGCACTTGCAGTAATCCAGGCAAGAGATGATGGCAGGTTTTACTAGGATGTAGAGAAATTTCCAGATTCTGGATATAACCTTAGAGAGAAAAAGACCAGACTTCTTGATGGGTTGGATATTGAAGAAAAACCAGTAAGGGTTGATTTCAGGGATTTGGGGCTTGAGCATTTGGGCTGGGGGTGTTATTTACTGGGATGGGGAAGGCTGGGAGAAGCTTAAGTAGGAGGAATCTAAGGTTTTGTTTTGGAAATAGGAAAACTGAGATGCCTTTCAGTTATCAAAGTGTCAAAAAGAGAGTAAGATGCCGATCTTGGGCTAAAGAGAGTCCAAGGCTGCAGGTTGATACATGATGACTTAAATAACATCATTGATGTATGATGATTTAAATAATATCATCTTTACTTTTGAAGAACAACACTTGCACAGGAACTTCAAAGTTAAATTAACTTGGTTTTGATATGACTACTGTCACAAGAACCAAAGAATATAATTGTGTATCTTCATACTACTCATATGCAAGAGATAACCTAAGAGAAAAAGAATGTTTTTTATATTAATAACAAATTTTAAATGGGAGACTTGGAATAAATTCTGATAAGTATCCCCAAGTCATATAAAATGTGAACTTTAAAACATAAATACATTATATTCAAATGAAATTAAAACAGGAAGAAATATTAGCAGATCAAAGTAATTTTATTAAAGCTTGTGGCTGATAAGCATGTTGTCATAGGTCAACACACACAGTGATGATAGAATTTTCCATTTCCTACAGTACAATCTTTAATGACATTCCTTAGCATTTGTGCCTTGTAGCTAATACAGATAAATGTTTCCTTTAAACATTGACAATAATAATAACTAATAATATAGTATAGGGCTTTGTGGTTTATAAAACTGCTTCACCATAATTGTAGCACATTTAGGTTAACTATATAGATTATAAAAAGCACACTAACACTTGTAGGGTCATTAAGAGTAGGTCAGAATGAGTCTATTACATTATTCAAGGTCTAAAAATCTAGTTTTCACAAATAGAATGGACGTGGCTTATATGACATGCATAGATACCAATTAAAACAGGGCAGTGTAATTGAGGAAAATCAATGCTGGCCTCAGAACCAGCAAAACCCAGTTTCTTCCCTCATATATTCCACTAGCTTCTGGGATTTGGAGCAAGTCACTTAACCTTCCTGGGTCTTACTTGTCATCAGTGAAATAAGGGGCTTTTTACATTGCCATTTAGTTCTAGAATTCTCCATGTGCTGTCATGAAGTAAAAAACATTCCTCACATTTCTTTGACAGTCTCACTACCGTATATAATGTACTAGATTTTTTACCACTATTCCCTCTACAATTTGTTTCCTCTTCCACAATGCTTCCAGGCTAGTTTTTCTAGAATTCACATCTAATCATGCCTTTAATAATGCCCCACTAATTACAAAATAAAGTACAGATTTCCTAGAATGACCTTTTGCATTATGCACGATCTTTTGTATTATAGCCTCAATCTGCCTTTCTTGTTTAATCTTGCTCTTTACCTACTCTCCACTCTTTCAACCCATGAACACCTATGTTCCCATTACACTGATGTTCCAAACAGACATGTTCTAGTCTCTGCTTTACATTACATTTTCACATTTGTTTCCCATAAAAACTGTCCTCATAAAAGGTAAGATCACATAATTTTTTCTCCCTGAAACCTTCCCCATGCTCTCCATTCAGAACCGAAGATTCTGCCTCATGGACTCCATATATATCTTTATTGTAAGACCTGTTAGTCTGCCTTGAATTGTAGTTATCTGTATATTACCAGCCCTTCCCTTAACATCTGATACTGCAAAGTGAGGCCTTTGTAATTCGCACAGTGCTTTGAAAATTTTGGGTGTCCAGAAAATATTTGCTGGATTTAATTGAAAGAAATCAGGACATTACTATTAAATAAACAGAAAACATGGACAATTTCTTAATAATACATAGAAAGTGTTGAGGACTTAGGTGCCAGAGACAGTGCTAAGTTATATAATAGATTGCTGCATTCAATCTACACCTTATAAACCGTCTATTGGTATCGTAATTTACACATGAGAAAACTGAGACAGAGATAGGTCACATAAATTGGCCAGTGAGTTGGTGAGTGGGAGCATCCAGATTCCTACCCAGGTGCCTAAGTCCAGGAAACATGCTCTAAACTGCTTTGCTCACGGGTCTCAAAACGGTTTCCCTCTCGACATTGCCACAATGGTTGCAATGCCCAAATGGGAAGAGGGCTTGCAGAGGGTGTGCGTGGTTCGAAAAAAGTCTCCCTTGCTCTTAACTCTTAAATACTCTTATTAAACAGTTTCTCCGAGGACTTCCTATCACTCAAACGTGAAAATTGCTTCTTTTGTGCAAATCTAATATCTACCCTTTCTAGAGGTCGTTTCACTTTGTTACTGAAAGAATTTATTGAACACCTCCTCTTACCTAAAAAGAAAAGAACATATACTGACTTTTAATTTAGACATTTCCCCATAAATTATCTAATTTAATACTCACAACCTACCTGGGAATTTTAAGATACATTTTAACAAGAAGACCCTGCTCCAGATAAGGTAAACAGCATGTCTGGCTTACAGCAATTGGAACTTGATCTGTTAAATTCCTGGAAGCTTGAATCCCACTACACCCTGCTGCCACTTTGGTACATTTCACCATTGCCATCTGGCACTAGTCTGGTGCTTTTCAGGAAAAAGCAGCCCCAGGCTTCAGTGGAAATGCCAATTTAAAGGACAGAAGTGAGAGATAGCCATGTGTACAAGGGGTTTGATGGCACTAAGAGCGAAGAGGTGGCAGGCACTTTCAAATCATGTTCTTAATTTTATGGTGTTCCAAGGTCTTGAATGTTCTTTCCTGTGCAGTTTTCTCCAATGTTATTTTAATTTTTTGGTAATATCTCAAGAAACTTTAATTATATCTTGGATGTGGTCTGCTTTCATCTTCACTTCTGTTTTCCCTAGTGAATGACTTCTAATATAAAATATCAGGAATTGGGCACATTTCAAGCTCCAGATGTTTTCCTGTCCTGTTTCCTTTGGATCACTCTCTAACTGCACAGAGATGGCCCGATGAATGCCTCTGTCATAGCAACTGTCATATGGAATGACGGTTGCTCCTTCACCTTTCTCTCTTATTCAGTGAAAAGACCCTTGGGAACAGGGGGATTGTCTCTTTCACTTCTCTATCCCCAGGGCCTTATATTAGGCAGGACCTGACATACTGGGTACCCTCAATGTACCAAATTAATGCATGTATGGATGATGATTTGAACAGAACTGTTTACACAGTTCTCCTAGTGTAGTTAACATGATGAAAGAAAAATCCCCACGTTAAAAGATCCTTGTTTACTTCCACCATAGAATATGCTCCTACTGTGAATTTCTAGAAGTCAAATAATTTTTGTTAACATTAAAGAACACAAAAAGCTCAAATTGAGTCCTCCAAATAGCAATGGTAATTAATAGGGAAGAGAGAACAGATCTAACATATATGTTAGGTTTAATGGGAAAAATGTGTTCTATGTCCAAATATAAATTACATCTTTACAGCTCTAAAAAGACTAATTACAATCACTCAATGATCTAACAACAGTAAAGTTTAAAATAATGGTATGTGGCTGTTTTATTACCTGAATATTGATCTAGCATTAGGTTTGGAGTAGTAAGCTCTGCCATCACCAGCTTTAACCTCAGGTCCTGATTTGTATAATTAGACACAAGTACTATATGTATTGCCTTGGAAAGCATTTTGTTCTTTACACCTAGAGACTAAGACCTGAGGTTGGGGACTTATATTTCAATTCTTAAAAGTAATTGCTTTGAAATCTTTCCTTACAGCTGTAATTTCTTTACCCTTAGAACATATACCTGTCTTTTAAAAACATGGGTATGAATCGCAATTTAATTCTACTAATATTTGCCAGGTACCATTTAAAGTTCATACTTTTACATTTCTGAACTCATCCAATCTCCACAATACCCCTTTGATAAAGGTACCATTATTATCCCCATCTTACAGAAGAAGCAACTGGAACATGGAAAAATTACATGGTTTGTGAAAGATCATACAGTTTATTAGCTAGATTATAAACTCAAGAAATCTAGCACCTGTTTTCACGTTTGTAGTCATTATACCTACTACCTCTTGCTAAAAATTTTTAACACTGACCTTACCTTCCCAAAGACATTGAGAAATAGCAGAAAATAATATAATGTACATTTTCTTTATATACTGTGAATGTCACCCGACAACTTTCACTATTTTCACCATTAGTGGGATTACTTTATTTATATAGAAAAAGCAAATATATTTTGACCTGAACAGTCTTATAAAAGAATACATAGTACCTTTGGGGTCCAACATATATTTCTTAATACCAAACAAAATAGGAGTTAAGGAAAAAAAATATATTGTCATTGTAATAATGTCAGAGAAATGAAATTAACCAAAAATTCTGTATTTGAGATATGGAATAAGAGAAACAAATTTATGATTTTGAGATCTAATGTGATAATCTTATATGCACATAAATTAGTGAATTAAAGACATCAATATTTTTAAATTACTTTTTTTGAGTTGTTTACTAAATTCAGGTATCAAGTTTATCCTTAAACCATTTTATTTAAGCACTGTAAAAGTTTATATTTTCTCTTATATAATAATTAATTTATCTAACAAACATTTATTGAGTGTGTACTATGTGCCTGATAACAATGTATCATGAATCACTCTCTTTTTCCAAGCTTGTCTCCTACATACTTAGATCATACTTAAATGTACATTATGAGCCCACCTTCAAGATTAATGGTTTTCCAAGGCTGCTTAAGACCTTATTTACTTGAATGTATCTGTGAAAGGGATTGATGAATATAAGAGATATTGAAGAGAGGCTTAATGTGAGACATTAAGAACTTTTATTTTCCAACATGTTAAAGCTGTGATTAAATTAAGTATAATTGTACTGTTTCATTGTGAGATGCATCAAAAAGTCATGAACAAATATATAAAACAAATACAATATAGTATGGGATACAACTATATCTGACAAAGAAGCACATTTTATTACTAAAAAAAATGTTATCGTTTGTTCCACATAGCCACAAAAAAATTGTCTTTGCTGGCATGTATACGTTATGTAACTAAGATAATTTTCTATGAAAATTAAAACTATAAGTCCTTTGTTTAAATGATGCCTCTCTTTGAAGAGGCATCTCAAAATCATTTGAATGATGTCTCAAATCTCAACTAATCCATAGATATGCTCTAGATCATAAAATGAGCATAAGTATTATTAAGAAATGAGGCTCACAGACCTCGGAAATTGATTTAACCTTCATCGCCACTTATTTTATAGATAAAAATGTCTCCACTGGCTAAGAAAAGTTAAGGAAAAATTTATAACTATCAGGCTTGTTTTACTCCATCCATTCAGGCAAACTTTATTGAAATCCTACTATAGATTAGGAAATATGCCAGTAATGATTCCATATTATTTCCACTAATTTAACGAAAAGGTACATAATAAGAAATAAATATTTATTCAATGACTAAATGAATTTTCATGGAAGTACAAACAGAATACACCCTGGTATTTTACTTTGGCACCCCTTTTTAGAGTGTATTTAATATAAGATTCTTCTCTTTTAGACTCTCCATGAAGGCCCAGTTTCTGAAGCATGATTAGAACTTTATTAAATGGCGATTTAACCGCTAAGGCAATCCTACAGCACAGGCTTTGGTGAGGACATTAAGTTGTAGACAACATATCCACACATATTTCCATGATTCTCACTCCCCAACAACAGTCCACTAAATGTACTGATACATTGTTTTCCTTTTCCTGAACACACATTGATTTTAAATACCTGTATTTCCCCTTCTCTTTAATTTATACCTCAATGGTCTAATGTCAGTTTTAGAAGAATGTACAGAAGCCATCTTATGATAGCAAATAAGAAAGCAGTTATCCTCCTTTATGTTGATTAACGTAAATGTTTTGTGATTAAAAACAACCAAACAGTGATGGACCTAAGAGGCAATTGATTCAGTGCCTAATTACTGACAGGAAAAACAACTCAACATTAATTGTGTCAAAATTAGCATTTCTGTCCTTGGCTTTCACATTCCAAAATCCACTCCACTGTGAGGAAATGACTCCATTCCATAGTAATCTGGAAGTACATGTCTCAGCTAATTAATTCTAGAAGAAACCAAAGAAAGCTGAGAGATTCATAATTAGACATTTCACAGTTTAAATACAAACATTTTTCTCCTTGTGGCCCACAGGGGAGAAGAGCACTGCTTGGGTTTTAGGCAAGTTCTTGGACCTTCATGAGTCTCAGTTACTTAATTTGTAAAACAGAGTTAATATCTACTCCTCAGTTGTCTTTAAAGGATCAAATGAATCAATGTATATGAAAAAATTACATTAAACTGTAAAAGAAAATTCAGTTATTTTGTTACTGATGTTGTAAATTGTATCCTCACTCCTTCCAATGTTTCCACTTTCCTTTACTGCCTGTCAGAGACCTCATGTCCAGAGAAGTAATTGTGAAATTATAGGTAGACAGTCGGGCAGTGAGAAAGAAAAATACCACGTCCAATTTTATGATTTTTAGCTGTAACCATGCTTTTCAAAGAGCCTAACAATTTAGAAAAGCAGAAGATCCATTCGTAATTGCTTTAACATGTTTAATGCAATGTGGTATTATGAAATACATAAAGGTACTTAGATGGAACTTTCAAACAGCTGGCACAGTTTGTTCATGTGTAGGATTAGAATGACCTGTATTGCGTTTTAATCCAGGGGGAAACCCTCTAATGTAAGGAATTCTACAAATAGTATAATTAGAAACGAGCACTAGAAGTTGGGGGACAGGCTCTATTCTTGTCTGATACTAACCATAGTGTGTTTTTAGGTAACTCAGTTAACCTTGTCAAGCCACAGTTTTCTCATTTGTGATTGGAGAATCAAACCAACGCTGTGATAGGAGAATCAAACCAAATGTTCTGGGAGTACATGATTTTATTAGACAATTCTGTAATAAGACATTTCCTCACTTTTTGTTGTTGTTGTTGAGAGCTTGCATGAGAAATAGCCTGTGATGTATACACATACTAGGAGGAAATCATTGTGATAATATTCGTAACACATTCCTAAAGTAAACAGTAACAACTGTGCACTAAATGCTTTTTATTTAACAAGCTAACTTAAGACAACTCAAATGCCTAAAGGAATCTCCATGGCTTACTCACAGATGCCCATTACCCTCACATGCCCTTCACTCCTATCTTCTATTTTTCTCATGCTTTTTCTCCTAATCCTCCTTGGCCTGGCCTTTCTCTGTTTCTATTCTCTTAGGAATTCTTTCCTCCATGCTCTATCATTCTCATAGACATACACAGTCTACTTTTCTAAATTTTCTTTCCGTTCCAACTCTTCCTTCTCACTCTACCCGGAGCTCCGTGTTCAGTCTTCCTCTGCAGAAGCCTCAGGGGTACCATTTGTGCTTTCCCAAAGGAAGCAGCGTTTTAGGTAGACGGTCATTGTGTCATCTACACAGCCATATTAGAATTACTTCAGTTACTCTAGGTGAGAGATAGCATTAACAAAGCCAAGTTCAGTAGCTGAATGAAGAGAAAACTCTATTCCACAACTCAGACAAAAAGAACCTCAACAGGCATCTTCCACATACATGCCTTCAGACACCACAAAGCTAGCCAGGTCACAGCCGAGACAGGTCTCCCCATCCCACTCCCTCATTAAGTTTAGCATTATCATTAGAGTCATGTGTGAGGTGGAGTGCGGGTAATGGTAATGCAGGAGGAGATGGACATGGACAAGAACCCAAATCGTGGCTCCTTCACTTAAGTGCTGTGTCCCCAGAAAGATATTTAGCTCTTTGAGTTACAATTTGCTGATTTAAAGAAAGAAGGATAGGGCTTCCCTTGTGGCACAGTGGTTGAGAGTCCGCCTGCCGATGCAGGGGACACGGGTTCGTGCCCCGGTCCGGGAAGATCCCACATGCCGCGGAGCAGCTGGGCCCGTGAGCCATGGCCACTGAGCCTGCGCGTCTGGAGCCTGTGCTCCGCAACGGGAGAGGCCACAGCAGTGAGAGGCCCGCGTACCGCAAAAAAAATAAAAAATAAAAAAATAAGGATAATAATGCCTTCTCGATATTACTTTAATACAAATAATCCAGTTCTCAGGATTAAAGATAATGTATACAGGGTCTGTCATATAAAGGAGGCTTGAAATTGACTATTCCTTGTTATTATTGTTATCATTATTATTAATATCCCTTTGAGATTGGTAGAAGGCACCCATTTTTTTCCTACTAGAGGAAAGTAGGACAAAGATTACTATGAGTGATTCATCCATGAAGACACAGTAAGATAGTGGGGGAGCCTAGGAATAGCATAGAATTCCTTAACGGCGGGTTCTATGTTCAATACTTGGTCTCGGTATTTGTGGAAATGTCCTCATTTAGTCTCTGTGAAACTTAGGACTCTATTATCATCTGTACTTCATTTTTGTTTTTCACCAAAGGACTTTGCACATCGTGACCCTAAAAGAGGAGGAAAGATTTTTCAGCTCATCTCTGTTGGTGGGTGGACTACTTCTTTGAGTGGACTATCTATGCCATCTAAGAAAAGGGAAAAAACCTACAGCTACTATTTTGGTACGTGCAATGCAGAAATGTTGTCATTTTGTGCTTCCTACTGATGCTAAAGTTTATGTAAAAGGAAATCAGCTAGCTATATTTCCCAGCAAGATCATATGAGTTATATAATTTTCACATAGATCTTGAGCTAAAACAGAAATCTTGTGAATTAATGTTTGCTACAATTAAGATACAGTGGACACTTTCCAGTGGGGAAAAAAATAAAAAACATATTAAGGTCTGTCAAGACTCCATAACGTCTAGGCATGACGTTCAGACTGAACTAACCAGGTTATCTTTGCTCAAACAAAGGCTTTTTGAACTTCTTCAGGCAGGATGGTAACAGAGAAAAGATGGCTTTTACTCCTGAACACAATGTCTAGTTTACTGACCCTAAACTGTAGTAATTAACCTGCATGAACAAAATCCTGAAATATATCCATTGTTAAGTACAATATTCAAATTAGTGAAAACTTTCTGTATAATTTCAAGTCTGTCGTGTTTACAATATTTTGAATCTGTAGTACTTCAGGTAGAGTTATTTTACACTCAGTGGAGAGAGGCTATTCCTACTCCCTCTGTGTTTGTGCATGCCTGTGTGTGTGTGTGTGCGTGTGTGTGCGTGTGCGTGTGTGTATGTGTATGAAAAACAAGAAATTTCAAACTATCTGCATCTATAGCTTTATAAAAATACTTTGCATATAGGTCAAACACTGCTCTTTTACCTTCATAAAGTAAACATTAGATTAGTAATAAAAATGTATGCCATAAAGCAGAATGTTTAAATGAGAAGAATCTTTTTCCCATTTATTTATTAAGAACTTGTATCTTTTTGGTTTAAAGGGTAATTTATCATTTGTTTATATTACATACTGAGTCAATGTGAACCCATATCTTGGAACAGGATGACTAATGAGAATGAAATTGTGAGTCTGAGCACAGGTGGGACCGTTGTAACGCTTGTCATAAAGGAAATGCATTAGGCACGCAGACAACCAGCCTTCTCACGTCTAATATTGGGTTAGTAAGCTGAAAGACCTTTTACTATTTCTAGGCGTGCTGCCGGGTGCAATTGCACTGTAAGTGATACAGCCGTCACTTGGAGAGTGCTTTGGAACTTTAAAGGCAAGAGAAACCTTTTCTTCCGTGGAATGTTCCTTTTAACTTGCTTTCTGTTCAACCTGATAAAGCTTTGAATATGCTTGTTTGAGAGTTCCTTTCATAATTTGACTTTTCTTTTCCCACATCGAACAATGCAAAACTGAATTGTCAAGCTTGTTTATAAAGTGAGGTACCATCTTGGAAATCATGGTGTGTTTTCAAATCACCATGTAATATTGATATTTTTAATTACTGTCAACCATAAACCCCTTTATCAGCATAAACAATTGGCAGCATAAACCAAAGATGTAAGAAAAAATTAGTTCTATCCATTAACTTAACGTTTGTTTAATATCAAGTTTGGTGGTCAGCTGGGACATGATTACCTGATTTTAGTGACTGAACACCTTGGCCTATATATAGGATATAATCTCTATACCCTGACACCATGCAAAAGAAACTGATACATCCTGAGTGCCTAGCTCAGGTATGATATATGGTATCTTTCATGCTTTAACCTCATAATATAGCCTAAGATATATGGTTATTATAATTTCTATTATATATGAATACATATATTTATATTACTTCATATAATTTCTATTACATATGTAGAAACTGAGGATGAGAGAAGTAACTTGGCCAGAATTAACCAAGTAGTATGTGGCATAGGTGATATATGAACCAGGTCAATCTGTCTGTAAGGCCCAGGTTTTTCTGCCTTAATTCAGTCTAACTTGATTTTAGCCTCCTCTGGTTGGAATGAAAGTTGCTCCTCGGTTTCCTAGTTAGTTTCTTCATATTTCATGCCTATCATGAATAGCAATTTGAAACAGCCTGAACTGCTTGAAGAAAGGCAAAGTTTAAACTGTCCATGGTGTCACTGACTTGAGACCCAGAGACTGTTTTCTTCTCTAAACTTTCTTGAGAGCATCTTCTGTTACAGAGAAACTTTATTTGGGATGGTAGAAAGATGTGTTAGTCTTTTCCTGTATTATTTCTGACTTTGGTAATATGTTAAGAAAGACCTTTCTCACTGTAAAATCTAAAAATATACTTCTGTGTTATTATTATTATTTAGTTTTTTAACTGTTTCTTAAAAATCTAAATCATTGGTCTGTCCAGAATTTATTTTTGTATGGTATATGGTAGGAACCTAACTTAATTCTTAGGTCCTATTTTCTCCTCAAATTCTGGTCCTTTTTGCCTCTTTGTGTTCCTTAAATTATTGTCTGAAGTAACAGAAAAGGCTTAAAATATGTTCTTTGGGCTGATATGTGATGAAAGATTCACTCATGTTTCACTTTTCCATTTTAATTACAAAGGTCTGGGGAAACTATGTTGGAAGCAAAGTGCCATTACTCTAGAGCACTTTACTGACATGCTAATTCATGCTATATTTATTCATCCTCCAAAGCAGCTACAAAGCTCATTCTCACTGGCCTCAAAATGAGTCATTCCAAAGGAGTTCAGTAGTGCATTCTGTCAACCCCTTAAATAATTGGTGTACTAATGTCTTCCCCCATTTTCTGGAGGCTCTTTAGAGGTTCATCATGCATTTAAGTTTCAGAGAGATCATTTGCAATCCACTTCTGTGGCTCTCCCTTTGAAATCTGTTACCCCCCAAGACATAATGTCATAAATGCGCATTGAAACTCCATGAACTGTCCTCAAGTAATTGTTCTATAGCTTGCCCTGCTAAGGAATTTGTAGAGGGTATCTGAATGGGTCAAAGTGAAGGTAATGATTTTGGGCTATTTCCACTCATGGAAAAGAATTAACATTTGTGAGATGTTTGTTCCTACAGACACATTTCAAATGCATTATGAGGCATTTTTACTTTTAAAATTTTAGATTAAAAGATAATGTACTCCTGTTAAAGGTACCTCAAAAGTGCACACATAGATTCTTTTAAGGCACATCCTTAATTCTCTGGTTTGCGTCCTCTTTCATGAAAGTATTTTCCTCGAAGCCATACAGCTGCAATCCAAATGTGGTCAGCTTCTAGCTGACCTCAGGTGCTCCGTCCTGGAGGCAGAAGCCAGCAATTAACTGATGTCTCCTAGACAGATGTAATAGATCCAGACGTGAATGAAAGTGCTTTTGGACAAAACCACAGTGGATTAGCAATGCGACAAGTGGCCTGACAGGATTTAACTTCAAGGCAGGGATCCTGTCTCTCTATTCCTTTACCCCTTTCACCATGGAATCTTCTGTGCCCACATGTTTTTTCTCGATAAAACTCTTCATTAGCTTTCAACAAAATTATCTAAACCATGGCCTCAAAATCCCTTGTGAAAAGAGGAAGGGCAAAAATAAATGAATCAATTAATTACTTTAAATAAACAGGTCAATTTTTTTCCTTCTTTTCTATGGGTCATGGATGAAGGAGTCACCCATCATTTCTCTGAGACTTATGCAAATCACGTACATCTTTCTTAACACTGAAACCATTTTTAAAATTTGCGAGACCTAAGAGAAACTTGCACATATACTACTGTCTGTAAAAACAATCTGACAATGTCTCTTCTCCCAAGTTTCAAGACAGTAACTATCCCTCAACACAGATAAGCCTCACAATCATCAAATACAGAATCTACTCTCTGTACTTGGAAGTGCTAAACCTCCATATTTGGCTGAAAAGACAGCCAAAGAAGGATATTTATAATTCAGCAACCGTCTTATAATTCTCTATGCAATCCAGGCTCTAATTACACAGAATATAGTTTTATGCTTAAAACCATATGATTTCACTAAACCTATCCAATACATCTCTTCTCTACCTATGATTTAATAAACCTCTTGCTTAAAAATGTCTTCCTAATGCAACGGACCACAGTGCATGGAATCACTGTACCTGTCAATCTTTATAACCCTCCCATAAATTTTTCCTTCTTAAATGCTGCATTTTGGTAAGTTAGCAGTTCATTTATGAATACATCTGCATGTTAACTGCTTATCTGTAATACTGCTCAGCACAGAATAAATGCACACGTACAAATCATGTAAAATCAGATGATGTCACTTATTTTAAAAATATTATACATACATACATATACATATGTATACATATATTTGTGTATATGCAGATGATTTTTGTTAACCATGGAAAAGGGCCAACCAATTGATGCCTAGAGATGTGGACCCAATTTTAGAAGCTGATGTGAGCACCATAGTAATTTTAATAGGGTTAGGGCTTTTGGTTTTGTTTTTTGTGTAATAAAGAAATCAATATTCCTAATCCTACGTAAACATCCCCAGCCCCCATACACCCTGGGCATGGCTGTGTGTATTTGAATTCCTATAGGAAGCTCACAGAGTTCTAGATACGTAGTCGCAGGTTGAGGACACAAATCCCGAAATATCGGTATCATGGCCCCTCTGGGCCACTGATGACGCTGTGCACCCAGGCGGTCCAGGAGGGCCAGGGAACTAGCCCCACACTCACTCACACAGGTATCTCCCGTCTGCAGGCCACCTAGCAGTGGCATCGCTACTGTTAATCACCCCTGGCTAGCGGGCACTCACAGACACACTCGGGGGAGCTCCCGAGAAACCTGGGGGAAGGGGGAGCGTGGGGCATTTAGGGGCAGCAGCGCGCACCCAGGCACGGGCTCCGCGCCTCCAACACCGTCCGGGACCCGAACTGGCTCCGGAGCCACCCGGAGGATCTGCATTATGCCAAGGCGCTGGGCCAACTCACCTCCACGAAATAAAAGCAGGGCAGGAGGGTCACGCTGTCCTTGATCACTTTGCCCTTTGGCCTCTCCTTCGCCGACATCCCTGCCGCCTGCCCGGGTCTGCGTTTTCCCCGGGGCGAGGTGTGCACAGCGCAGCCGAGGCGAGATGCCTCCTCCAGCCGCAAGCGCCCGGCGCCGCTGATGTCACATTCCCCGCGGGCACCGCTGGAGCCAGCGCGGTGCAGGCAGGGCCCCCGCCTCTCCCCGCCCCTCTTTGCAGCAACCCAGAGGCTCCTAGAGACAGCAGGTCCTCTGCCTCCCCTACTCTGGCTCCCACCCCCGGTTTTTCTCGGCGGAGACGTCCAGCTCCTTCCTCCAAGCTGTTGCTGCAATGGCTTCCCCTCCCCGCCACCCTCCCTCTGCTCTCCAGCGCCCTGGCGAGGCTTCGCGGCGGTCGGGGCTTGACGTCAAGAATCGGAAAAGAGGGACGCACCCCTGGATTCTGCAGCAGCGAGGCTGAGGAGATTAGGCACCCACGCCCCCTTGGGAAGCCTCCTGGATCCCTCTAGGAACTCTAACTTCAGGATTGCTGGAGAGCAGAAGCCAGGATCTTGCGCGCTGACCCACAGCGCGAAAACTGACCTCTATCTGCGCGAAATTAAAACTTGGATCGCATACTGAAAAGTAGGCCGTGATGGGAACTCTTTGAGAGCTGGCTGCTATCCAGGAACGACTTCCCCGACTGAGGACTCTCTGCCTAGGAGACTCCCTGGCTCCCTAGGATATGCCGACTCACCTGCTGATAAACATTCACTATTGCCTGTCTGGGAATGATGAGACATTAATGGAGGCGGATGTGTGGGCATCCTCATTGAGCCCAAAAGCCAGGGTGTGCTGTTACCTCATCATCACACCCCCGGAACCACGTCAGTACTACAGTCATAACCGTAAAAGTAGGCACTTCTCAGACATTAAGAATACAAATTAAGTCCTTCACTTTTTGGTGATGTTCTTGGCTTGTCTCGACTTTATGATTATTTTGGCAACCCAGAAGAGTCCAAGGATACAGAGGAGAAAAAACCCAGAAAATATAAAACGTTGTATTATACTAATTAAGGTAACCCACTTCCATGATAACATGCCCCTGGTCATTTCCAATATCTTCAAAGTCTCCACTTCGAGCATCTGAGGGCCAATTCCTACCTCACCTTTCGACTCACTTCTTCAATTGCCAGCTTTAGCTTGGCCTTCTATCCAACAAACAAATAAACAAACACATAGACTGGGTAGCAAAAAAAACAGACATTTGTTCCTCACCATTCTGGAAGCTGGAAGTCCCAGTTCAGGGTGCCAGTGTAATCAGGTTGTGGTGAGGACTCTCTTTTTGGCTATATGCTCACATGGAGGAAAAAGAGAGCTACTTTTCTGGTCTCTTCTTATGAGGGCACTAATCCCATCATGAGGGCACCACCCTTATGACCTCATCTAAATCTAATTACCTCTCAAAGACCCCCACCTCCAAATACCATCACTTTGGAGGTTAGGGTTTCAACATATGAATTTTGAGGGGAAACAAATAGTCCATTGCATAATCCAGTAGATCTTTGGCAGCATCAGGACAATCTGATCTACCAATGTGCACGTTTCTGATCTACCACTGCCACTACCACCTCATGCCCTCACCTTCTACCAGGCTTAGGTTTCAGAGTCCAACAGTATAATCTCTCAGTTCCCACTCCTTGTTCACCACACTCACCTGGCAAAATCCCAGCCCCAGTTAAGCCCAGTTCTCTGCCTTTACCAGAATAACTGAAGGTGGATGGAGAAGAACACACAACCATGTTGTCTTGTGTCACATTGGACTCATGACCACAAACTTCAAATAGTCCCCACTACCTCACAATCCTAGTAATTTTTCCATAGTCTGTTCACGTTCTCACTCTCTGAGAACTAACTCATACCTTCTCCAGTCTCTTCAAATCTTGACATTTTCAGCTAATGACTTCAACTTTTATTTCACTCAGAGAATGTGGGTAATCAGGAGAGAATTATGCCATCTTCCAAAGCTGACTACTGGCTCCAACCTCCACCCTCCACACCTACCACCATCTCCGTCCTGGACTGGCACAATAGGCTCCTAAGTGTTCTACCAGCTTCCACCCTTGCTACCCCTATAACCTACAAACCACTTCCTATACAGCAGCCAGAATGATCTTTTGACAGGTAAATCTAATTGTGTCATTCTGCCCAAACCCTCCAAGAGCTTTCCATTACATTCAGGAGAAAATCCAAACTCCCCACCTCTTCCTCAAAGCCCTACCCAAGGACCCTGCCTGATTCATGGACTTCATTCTCATTGCTTTGTTCCTTATTGGTCTGGCAGTCCCACTCTAGCTTTGCACTGCCTCAGGGACTTTACACTTACCGTTCCTTTGTCCAGGAATGCTGTTTTGCCAACATCACATGGTTTAAGCTCTGGCTCCATTCATACCTTTGCTCAAGTTTAAACTCCTCAGGGAAGGTTTCTTTGACCACTCGCTCCACCTAAGCACCTTAAATTAATCACCCCAGGCCTCCATTACTCTACTCTTACACATTATTTTCTGTTTTTTCATAGAACTTATAGCTATCTAGTTTATCTAAACTATCTAGTTTATCTATCTATAACTAGCTTATAAAGTATTTATTGGCCAATTTTTTCATTGCCTTCCTCTCACACTAGAATGTAAACTCGATAAGGTCAAGCATTTCATTATCATTATGTGTCTGGCTACTGGAACTGTTCCTGGAAAATAGCAGATGTTCAGTAAATATTTGTTAAAGAAATGAATGACTCAGTTAAATTACATGATGCATATAAAATCATGTAACATAGCTTCTTCCACATGCTAAATGTTCAAGAATTGTTAGTTGATTCTGTTTATTATCGTGTTATCGATCAGCTATACTTCTCACTACTACCAAAGTTACTGTGTGTGAGTATTGTTTTTTTCCATTTTCTTAGTATCCAAACAGAATTTACAGTTCCTGGTAGATGTAAAAACCAAGTTAGAACATTCCTGAATTTATCATCCTGGAAACTCAGCATTTATATATGAAGGGAAAGTGAAACATAAGTCTAAAACTATAGCTCCTTAATTTCATTGGCCAGGAGCTGAAAATATGTGATAAAATATCAGAGATGCATGCTGACCACACCTCAAACTTCAAGAAAGTATTGAGACATAAGAAAGGTACTCTCCTTTCCTCTCTAGGTAGTTTGACCAGCTTGACCTGACCACATGGTCAGGGATCAGGAAATGCTTCTGAATTCAAAACCAATTGCTATTGCAAATTCTTTATCCCTCCCTTGCCCAGATTCTCTTTCCTTCTTCTTTCCTTCTTTTAAAACATTCTCTTTCCCATCTAAAATCATTTCAAAAAACAATCAAGCTACTTTATGCAATACCTCAAATGCTAAACACAGTAATAATGCCTTACATTGGGGTAACAGTTGATGCGTTTTACCTACTTAAACTTTTGATGCTCAAAACGATGCAGTAAACAGGGCAAATTTTTTCCTTATTTTATAGAAAAATCTTCTAGACAAGATTCAGAGATGGAAAATAAATAAATAAATAGTTGAACCAAAGGAGAATGAGATTTGGAGTCAGAAAACCTGATTTGTTATGTTTGAAATCTTCTCTTGAGCAAGTCACTTAATAGCTCTCAGCTTCGGTTTCCTAATCTATAAAATGAGAAAACTGTTGGTACCAACTAACAGCAATGTTCTATAGCTCAAATGTGACAATATATGTGAAAGCAGTTGGTAAATTGTCAAATTGGTCCATCCATTCATACATTCATCCATTCAGCCTACAAATATTGATTAATTCCCCCACTATGCAGGAGGCATTTTTCTTTCTGGATACTCACAGGAGAAAATAGATATGATACCTGCCTTCACAGAGCTCACAGTCAAATACAGGTGGAGAGGGGAGAGACACAGATATTACACTAGTCATAGGAATAGAAAACACATGATGCTCACTGCTGACAAAGCACTGTTAAAAATGCTTTTCACATGTTACCTCATTTAATTCTCACAACATCCTTAAAACTGGGTACCACTGTGTCATATGTCTTCAGTAAAAGAAATTGAGAGTTGAAGAGGTTAGTTATGATTATGCAAGTGCAACAAGTATGATTACTATAATCAGTGGAGCTGAGATTTTGAACCCAGTGGGTTGCTACAGCTTTGTGATCTTAAAGGCTGCACATACTGCCTCTCTTAACAAACATATAATTATATCCTGTGATATATACTACTGAAGAAACCATTAGGATGCAGTTGTAATTACCATGAGAAACTTAAGTATGGTGACCAAAGAAGACCTTGGGAGGAGTTGACATTCAAGCCACTTATGGCATTGAGGCTCCTAGAGGACATTCCTGAAGTAAAAAATATTCTCCATCCCACCTTCACCATGTAAATCCACCTTTAGGCCAAGGACAGAACTTGTATGTGGAATGTTGCTTCAGGTATGCTAGCTGCAGGTCCTCATAATAATAGTGGCATTAAAAACAATTTAATGTGCCTCACAGAACTTGAATATTTTCTGTGGAAATCCTGTTCCAGTGCATTCAAATGAAAAACGGCACCCACTGAAAAAACAGCACTCTGACATTTCACAAGACAGTGTATTTCACAGCACAAATAACCTGGAAAAAATAAGCCTGAAAATGCATTTGACATCATCATTAACACTGTCAAACTCCTGAGATAAGAAAGAAGTAGCTTTCCTACGTATTGGTTTTGGTTGCCCACAGCCAAATACAAACTCTTGTTCAGCTTCCCGGCAACTATTCATCCTCAGGATATTTGTCTGACATTTATCTTTAAGATCATAAAAAGGTGTATTTAATTTAGTAATGTGTTTCCCAGAAATCAGCTCACTTCATAGCATTTCGAGAAGACAATGTAAGCTTTTATTTCATTTTTCTAAGAGAGAGAGGTTTAAAAGAACTGAATATGCAGATGTGTGAAGGAGGAAAAATACAGGAATGAGAAAAGTTCCGGAAGATGGTAAAATGATGTTACAGTTCTGGCCTCATCCTTGACTAACTGTGAGGCTGTGGAGAACATTTTACCTCAGGGACTCAGTTTCCTCACCGAAAAATGGAGTTAAAATGGTGAAGCAGACATCTGTTGTTTCTGTTTGTCCAAGATCCATTGTTCCTTCTTCTTGAGTCAATTTCTTGAATTTTCCTGATGGACCATCCCACTCCCCACAGTCAGGGCTCTGCCTGTACTGAAGGTATTCAGCCCCCTCTGGAGTTCCTAGGCTCTATTCCCAGGAACTTGAAACTTGAGGGGAGACATACTGAGACAGAAAGTTCTTGGTGTTGATCCACAGCAGCAGGAGAGAGAACAGCAATTAATGTTGGTCTTTCAATTCTCAAACTGCCCTTGTTTCCTTCCTTTCAGAAGTCTGGCTTTTCTCCTTTGTTGTTTTGTTTAGTTTTGTTTCTTGGCACGTCCCATATCCTTTCAAATAAATTCTTCTCTCTGTCTCTGTCTCTCTCCCTCTCTCCCTCTCTCATTCTTTCATTAATTTAGCCAGAGTCCACTTCTGTGACCCAAAACCCCTAACTAATATGAAGAGATCACAAGACATTTATTTGCTAAAAGATTAACTTAAGACCTAAAACAAAAACAAAACAAAAATACCCCTAACAGTATTCTCTGGCAGGAGATACAGGAGATACTTTTCAATCAAATCTTATATTTACTATCAATGACTGGCCCATCATGGTCCCCTGTGATTCACTCTCAGGGCATGGTCGAAGGTGATTTGCACAATTCTAGTGAATGTCATTCTGCAGAATATGTCCTTGTTCTGGCAGTAGTGGCTATCCCAAGAAATCCCATAGCAGTGACGCAAGGAACAAAGCAAAATTGCATTACAGAGCTTTGCTGTGGTTGTGCATTGGCATATTAATGCGTTGGGAATGGATTACAACTGTCCCACAAAAAATTTATCTCTTCAGGGGCATGGCAAGATCTGTGCAAGAACATCAGTGCAGGTTGCTTCTGGTTGCGAGCATCCTGGGAGCATCCTGGGTGGTGGAGCATCCTCTGACAGCATGCCCAGAGGGCTGCAATCGAGAAAACCAGAAGAGTAGCATCAGAACTTGATGCTCCATCCCAGTGCACTGAACAGAGCCAAGAAGGAGCCCCACCACCTGGAAACCCACTGAGCAGAGCACGGAACCACTAAACACACACCTGGATGGTCAGCTGCAGAGCATGTTTACTGGCATGGCCTCGGTGTGGCATGTTGGGGGTGACGAGAGAGTGGAAAGAACCATCAGTCTCTTCATGGGTACAGCTGAAGTCAGTGGCTAGTACCTTTGTCTTAGATCTGTTAACTTTGTCCACGGGTTACCAGTGTGTCTTCTATGGGGTGCCCCAGCTATCTGCATAGCAACTGCCCCCAAACACATGCACGTTCTGCAAATAAGAGCATCATTTGTGTTTTGAAACAGTGGACATAAAAATATTTAACTGGATTTTAAAACATCCAAGTTATCACAAAAAAATTAAAGGTTACTTTTGTCAATGAAAGCAGAGCTGTTGGATTTTTTCAATGTATTGTAATTTCAAGGGTTGCTGTATTTTCAATGATTGCAAAGCAATGATTTTAGATTTTTATTAGCTACTTGTGCAAAGTTTCTCTTCAATGATGACTATCAAGAAGTTAAGTACCCAAAGTTTAGAATTTTGATCAGAAAATGTAGCCTTTCCTTGTACAAAATCATCTTATGGAGATAACTCGAGTTTCTCATTAAAAAATTGAATAGATTTTATTTGGAAATTTTATATTTAAATTATTTCCCTAAAACTTCATGTGTCTTCATGCTTACATACTATAAAATGTAATTAATTTTCCACCAAGTTTTATACAGCTGCCCTCAATTTCCTTTTAGTTTACCCTGGTGTGCTCTATTAATACAAAATTTCATGTGTGAAAAGATTGAGAAATACACATGAACATAAATTGGCTCTTCCTTTTCTTTCAGTGTCAAACGTTGCAAATGGTTCTCCACCATCTTACTGGTATGTAACAAGCAGCAAGTATAAGATAGATCCAACCACTCAGTCTAAAAATCTTATCATCATCTTGGATTTATTCATGCCTTTTATCCCCTATAGTCTCCAAACCCTTTTGAACTTCCAATGAAATTTTGCTCTTTCATATTCATCTCTTACCTATTTCCACTGGCATCAATTAATGTCTGGTTTCCTACAAAAGTCGACTGTGACCTCCAAGATCTTCTGCCAGACCACACTCCTCTGGATAAGTGCCCCACGAGACCTTCCTTGTCTCAGCTAAACAGCCTTGTTTCCCCCTCTGCGGACTGTGTCCTCTCCTCTGATGAGCTTGTTTGACCTATACTTGGACCATGTTCATTCTGTCCCTGTGCCTCCTCATAGGCTCGTCACCTCCCCTGAAATGTATTAACATCTCACGTTTCTGAATTTTATTCATGCTGCTCCAACTTTCAGTGACCTCTCTCTGAACACCAGTGGTCCTTATTTTGCACTGCACACTCTAGCCCTTGATTATGAACTGTTTTGTTTTATCTGATACATTCTAATCTTGTACTCCCAACTGTAGGAGTGAATTGGGGGAGAGACACTTACCATTTCTCTTCTATCCATCTCCTTCCCTTCCACCTCTACTCTCCCCATTTTGTTCAATTCTTCATTATCTCTATGACATTATAATAGCCTCCAGGCCAATTTCCCTGGATTCAGCTCTTCATTTTCTGATCAATTCTTTACTTTTGCACCAGGATAATTCTCCTAAAGCACAATTTTGATTATGCCACTCATTTGCTCAAAAATGCTCCTTGGTTTTCCAGCCTCTACCCTAGCATTTAAGGGCTTCCTTGGTCTGGCCTCCACCAATCTTTTTGTCTCACCTCCCATTCTCCCCTATGCAGACTCTACACTCAAGATACCCCAACCTACATGGTACTGCATAAACCATACTCTCCTGCATTGAAGTCTTTTATGTGTGCTTCCTTTTCCCACCCTCAAAATTTACAGACAAAAAGCAACTTTCTGATTAAGCTTCCTCAATCTTTTCCATGTCTATGATCCTTTAAGACTTTCCTTGGACATTGTTTGTAAATCATGTTATATTCTGCATTAATTGTCTTATTTTTCCTCAAAGATATTTTGCTTCTTGGAAGTATGGAGCATGCATAACTCACCTTTCTTTTCTTCTCTTTATTCTCTTGAACCTTCAGCATAATATTTTGTACATATCAAAAGTTCAGTGAATATTTACTGAATGAATAAATTCCATAATATCTACTCTCCCCTGCAGTGGCTAGCACAGCTCTAGAACAACATAGAGATTCTGAGTACACACTTATTGATTAATTTAGGGTTTTATGAGTCATGATTCCATAGGAATAATCACTCTCCCCATTCTCTCTCCTCTCTCCCAACACTTTGAGAACACTGACAAGTCTCCCAAGAAGTTTGAAATGAGTCTGACACACACAAAAGAGAATTTATTTTAATTAGTCCAGAGTGACTCCTGTTCTCTCAATCCTTTCATAATTGCTCATTGATCACATAGAGTTTGTATCATAATTAGTCCAAAAGAGGATGTTGAGCATCTGTCTGTAGCTAAGAAGTGTGCTCCAATCAGCAGATTTTCATCCTCCTCTCTTCTCTGCCCAGTGTCTAGCCAACAGAGATCTCTCTTAAATATTGCAGATCAAATTCTCCTCAATTCTACTGAAGAGACACATCTCTTAGGAAGCTTTTTAGGCTTGTCTTCAAGCTCTAACAGCTCCAAATATCTCATAATCCATACGCTAGTTGTCCTCTTCTTTCTCTGAGCACCTGTACACTTGTGTGGTTCTTGCATAGATCCTCTGGCCTATCCTGGTCTCCTTAGCTGTTGAACTTCTCTGTGGGCTAGGACTTCTATTTTATTTGTTATACTAAATGACGATTTCTCTATGTGCCCTCTTCATTTGCCTGTCATAATGATAACCATTATGTTTTCTTTTTATTGAGGTCTAATTAACATATAATATTATATTTGTTTTAGATGTATAATATAATGATTTAATATTTGTATACACTGTGAAATGATCACCACAATAAGTCTAGTTAATGTTACACATCCATAATTACAGGTTTTCTTCTTGCGATGAGTGCTTTTATGATCTCCTCCCTTGGCAAGTTTCAAATATGCAATATTTCAAATGTGCAATATACAATACTATTAACTATAGTCACCATGCTATGTTTTATAACCAATTATAAGAAAAATTAGGGCAGGAGTCAAGATGATTTTAGATGGAATTACTGAAAGGAAACATCTTCTCAGACATGGGAGCAATGTAAAGCAATGTAAAATGATGTAAAGAAGTGTGAAAGTTTTGAACCTTTGTCGCCACTCACACCACTTTTGTTCTTGCAGTATGTACTTGAATCACTTATGAAAAGAGTTAAAGCAAGATAGGCTTTTAAAATGAAGATGTCTCATAACTTTAAAATGAAACAGATTACAGTTTAATTTCATAGTAATATATAGACTACATGAAAATTATACATTTCAAGCAACTTTTACTCCTTTACTTACACCTTTGATAAAGATTTGTTCATTGATATTTGAAAAATAACCATATTCATGCTGGACTTTATTCTGATGTGCAAAATTAATACAAATTCGATTTCACATAAGTGTGGAGAGGATCTTGTCTGTCTTTGCAGATGTGTAGATGGTGCTCGTTCAGACTCTAGAATTCTCAGATTTGACTCACTTTTTCACATGGAATTTTATGTCACTGATTTGTAATCTAGTGAAATATTATCTTATCCAATTTTTAGCTTTTATAGATCCCAGGCATAGGAAACATGTGCTGCTTTGGTTTAAGCCCACTCCTTCTGAGATAGGACATCTCCAAACACAAGCTAATGTGTGGTTGTGAGGCATGGGGGCATTTACTGTCACAGAATTCACCATATTGGTCATGGTGTGAGCACACAACTGAAGTGAGGTCTATCATGTATGATACCCTATCCTCTGGCAATGGAGATTTGTCCAGAGATGGTCATAAAACAAGTGGAAACCTATCAGAGTACTCTCCCAGGAGTTTCCTAACTGGGGTTAGGAGTGAAGAATGCCTTTCCCTTTTTGGTGGCAAGACTGAACAAGTGTTAAATCCCAAACTGCCTGTAGTTATGTTTCCTCAACCAAATGAAGAAAGGCTTAAAATAGTAGAAGAGAATCAGGCTGATTAAGACAGAAGAAGATATCAAAGATACAGAGAGATTTCTGAGAGTTTTGAGTCCTTGAATTCAACTACCCACAAGACCAGCTGCAAAACAATCTTCTGGGAGATTCAGTTACATTAGTCAGTAACCAGCTCCTTCCCCAACCACTTTTGCTTAAGTTACTTTTCATTGAATTCCCATCACCTATAACCAAAAACCTCTGTGTAATAGACTCTCTATAAGAATGATACTAATGATATTGTAAGAGTTGTTCTCTGGGAATAAAATATGAGGTGTTAGCAGTCAGTGTCTAACTGATGTCAAGCTACAGTCCTACCATGCCATCGTCCTGTAATGTATCACAATAGACTACAACAGCGGTCCCCAACCTTTTTGGCACCAGGGACAGCTTTCGTGGAAGACAATTTTTCCACGGATGGGGAGGGGGGGATGGTTCAGGCGGCAATGCGAGCGATGGGGAGCCATGGGGAGCCATGTGGAGCGGCAGATGAAGCTTCACTCGCTCGCCCGCCGCTCACCTCCTGCTGTGTGGCCTGGTCCCTAACAGGCCTTAGGCCGGTACTGGTCCGCGGCCCGGGGGTTGAGGACCCCTGGACTACAAATGAAGCCTCAACGCAAGTTATTCATCACTGCATAACTTGTAGGAAGGGATGATGATACGGGTGTCCCTGAACCACTCTTATCTAGTGATTCTGGAGCTTCACTACTTGTGGCCACACATAACTTGTCCACATACACACCTCATTGGGATTAACTGAAGTTGGCAAATTTTGACTGGTGAATTGTGCAAGTTGTGCGATGAGCCAACACTTGTGAGGTGATGTCAGGATAAAGATAAGTAGAGTACTGGCAATTTAAAAGAATCAAAATGTGCAGTGTTCTTTTAACTTGCATTTTGGATAATTTAGTTTTATTCAATTTAGAAAGCATCGTCCTTTCAGAAAGAGCTTCTTGCATCCCAAGAAAATGACCTCACACCTGAATAAGAGTTTCTTTGAAAGAGGGCTAACTTTTCTTTTTATGATGACAAACTGCTAGTTTATTCTACAGGCAAAGAGAGAAGTCACCTTGGTGCAGATCTTTGCTTTAAAAGGGTGGACATAGGCAAATGTAAATTAAACAGGATCCAACATCCTTAGAGAAGGATGTCACAAAGTTTTGTGGCCAGGAAAGCTGCTTTTCTGTTTTCTTTTGTATGCTGAGAGATGAACCTGTTTTATAAAAAGTAAGGATCAGGGCTTCCCTGGTAGTGCAGTGGTTGAGAATCTGCCTGCCAATGCAGCGAACACGGGTTTGAGCCCTGGTCTGGGGAGATCCCACATGCGGCAGAGCAACGAGGCCCGTGAGCCACAACCACTGAGCCTGCGCGTCTGGAGCTTGTGCTTCGCAACAAGAGAGGCCGTGATAATGAGAGCCCCGCGCACCGTGATGAAGAGTGGCCCCGGCTCGCCGCAACTAGAGAAAGCCCACGCACAGAAACGAAGACCCAACACAGCCAAAAATAAGTAAATAAATAAAATTTTTTTTAAAAAAAGTAAGGATCATTATGGAAGAAAGAGACCCAGACTCTGACACGTATTTTATTGGATAAAAGTTAAGGGAGACTCTCCAGGTGACCTAGGGTAGCCCTAAACAAGAGGTCTTCTGCCAGGAGGAGACATAAAAACTCACAGGAGGAACACGCTGGAAGGAAAGAGTTTCTGATTTGGTGACCCCTGTCCAAAATAATAGGGCCCAAGAGTTGTCAAAGAAGGGCTAGTTTTGGAGGGATATGTAACTAAGGTGGGAAGCCCCTCTGGACTTGACCCTGACATGGTGCGGTGCTTTGAGGAACAATGGATGAGCATTTGCAAAATAAGAGAACTCTAACCTGGTCATCCCAAAGTGGGGCGCTGCTGTAGCCTGTGCAGGGTTCTGAGTCACTGAGGGAACCTCAGCAGCCTTAGGTTAATCCGAGTTGGGCTGTGGATGGCAAGGGTGTGGCAGCAGATGGATCCAAAATGCCACAGCCAAGTAAGGCTTGTGATTCTCTCTCTTCTGGCGTTGGCAGCGGACTGAACCCTTTGAGCAACAAATCAGCCCCTGGGGGCCTTGGTCTCTCCAGAGCAGGGTTGGTGACTGACCAGCTCACAGACCAAATCCAGCCTTCTTTTCTAGTGTCACTAGGACACAACCACTTCCATTCCTTTCTGTATTGTCTGCGGCTGCTGTGGTGCTCAGGTGGCGGATTTCAGTAGTTGTGACATAGATTATATCACCCACAAAACCTACAATATTTACTCTTAATGTCCCTTACAGAAAACTTTGCTGACCCCTGATATTCAACAGCTTTCACAATTTTGCTTCACTTATTGCTTCATTTGCTTCATTTATTCTAACTCCCAATTTTAGTTTCTGCGTTTACTCTGAGCCCATGTGGTTGTTTTTACTGTCTTCAGAATGGACCATCTTTCTTCATATACCATTCTCACCTATCTCTCTTATGGCTGCGTTTGTAAACAACATCCTACCTCACTACAATATCGAGTGCTTGATTCCTCAATGTCACATTCTAGGGACGTGAATTCACTGAGGACAGTGAATTTCTGACATGACTTCAGACACACAGAAAAAATATGAACACAAAATAAAGTCTAAAATTTATGTTTAAAGATTTGAAAGAAATTAAAAATATTTCCTAATCTGTCACAAAATACATTAGAGTAATAGTTTTAATATTATATTTAAATTTCAGATATCCCTGTGCCTTTACAAATATTATTCAGAGAAGAATTTAAGCCTTCAAATGTTATAAAATGGCAAAGGCCACATTAAATGAATAACTTTAATTTGTTCAATCTGTGCTGAGTTCTTTCAAAGTTATTTAAAACAGCAGGCAAATTAGAGTAAATTAAGCAATTTTCCAGGAAAAGCAGATGGAACCTTGGTCTTAATGTCATTTAAACACTAAATCCTATTGACTAGAATGGAATATGACTAGATTTAATGGAAATAATGTTGTATTCCACTGACCTGTTACTCATTGCCATCATACACAATACAGTTTTGTACGAGAGAGGTAGCTACATTCCGGCATATATCTGCCTCTGCATAATTAGTCAAATCAAATCAAAATTTAATAACATAAAATGGGCAAGTAAGAGCATTTTTTCATATTATTTTAAGAGGTAGATGAGAAAAAACTTTGAAGACTGATATCTGTTTTCTAAGCATTTGATTTTGCATAACTTCCCTTAGCCTAGTATGAACTTGTTGAGAATGGAACTGTGCTCATTTATCTCTACCTTTAGTACTGGGTGCAGTTCCTTGAATAGATGAGCACATTTGTTTTCTCAATTTCTTACAAATATATCAAAATATAGTACCAAGACATAGCAAATGACTCTAAACCATACCTTATTCATTCACTTAGGAGCACTCTGTTTATCAAGTGAAATTTATATGATACAGGAAGTAAAAGGAACCCTATAAAATTAGAAATTATTTATTTTTGGAGTTTGCCCTTTAACTTCAAGTAAAAACTTATATGTTTGTTCCGAATCTATTTCAAATATCACTCAATGTACTAAAATATGAAACAAATGACCATATAAATAGACAAAATAATTATTACACATAAATTGATTAATATTTTTAAGGTTAATAGTTATTACATTTACAATTTTGAATTTGACCAGCACATCTCCATCTGTGGAAGATAAAGTGATATTAATTAATTTAATTTAGTTGCTTAAATTCAACATAAATACCAGTAAATTGCATTTTTGGGATCTGCTACACCACAATAAGAGTCAAGATGGGTGGGAATTACATCTGTCTTTTGTAAAGTCAAAAGAATGTCACATTCTCATTCTCTTGGAACCCTGTGTATCAGGTATATGTATGAGCCTGGGTTAGTCTGCTGGTTGATGAGAATCACATAGCCCTATTGTGTCCTCCAACAACCAACCAACCACCAGAAGCAGAGCCACATAGCTCATTGGCAGCTGATGACAGACCAGTGAGGGAACCCAGTCCAAACTGTCAAACCACAAAACTGTAAGCTAAACAAATGGTTGCCACTAAATTGTGGAATGATTCATTACACAGCAAAAGCTATTTCAGCTGGAACGACTTTGCCTGGGATTCTGGCTGCAAAATCTTTCTTTCATTCTTCTTTCCCAAGCCTGGCTTTCAGCTTATCTGGTGATACTGAGATTCTTTATTAAATATATTCCTTTTCTGCTTAAATCAGCTAGAGATGGTTTCTGTTGCTTGCAACTGAGAACTCTGACTGATGATACACTTGGAATGAGATAGAATTTTGATACTCTAATGCATTTTTTTATTGCCAGTAATTTATAACAGTTCATAATATTTTCTTCTACTCAAAATAGCTAATATATTGTATGCTAACTTATTTGGAAAACAGATGAAATATATTGCGGTGAACTAAAAAGGCAGTTCTTGGTATAGAAAAGAAACTTAGAATGAGAAAGAAAAAGTTTATCATTTTCCCTGTGTACCCTACCACCCTTGGCACCCCACCAACTCTAGAGGAAGATTCCATGGTCTTGGAAGAAGAGAAAAAATTAGAAGAGGAGTAAAGTGAGCTTTAAGAAATGCGAGTTTAAAAAGTAATGTAGATATAGATGATATAATGATATAAATTAGATATAGATTAGATATAAATCTAGACAGACATAGAGATCGATGATGTAGATATAGATATAGGTATAAATGTAAGGCAACATTTTTATATTTGTAAAGCATCTTTTCTTTGAATCAACTTCAGATGTGTTTACTGTCAATGGAATATGAAAGTTGAAAGAAAATTTAAATTTTACCTAATTCAGTCTAAGAATTATTTTTTTCTTTAACATCACTAACTAATGTTTACTAGCCTCTATTTGATCATTTCTGACTTCAGGGTAAAATAATCATATGGTTAATGGATTGCAACATAGCATATTTTCCAGAAAACGTACCTATGAGAAAAGAAAAATAAATGATGGAATAATAAAAACATACAAAATTGACAGTTTTAACAGTCAGTCTTTCATTAGAACCAGGGTGGAATTACCATTAGTTGAAAAATATAATCAGTACCTTTGGCTTTGTCTCAGGAAATCAAGTAATTCTTCCCACCTGAAAGAAGATAGAAAAAAATTAAATCCCTCTTCAGCCAAATGGCCCCTGGCTCAAGCAATAGTGTTTTACAAGCCAGGAAACTGAGTGGGTATTCCTTTTCTTGTAAATTTCTGCTTTTTGCACAACTAGCCCCATATTCCTACTTTCATTCAGAGACTACAACTCCCAAAAACCAACGAGGAGAGATTTACAGTGGTGCACTGCATGCTGGGAAATTAATTCCCCAAAGTAAAATACTATGCGCTGAAGCAGAGGACATCAAAAAAGCCCAGATAAGAGTACATGCCAAGCACCGCAGTTTTTCCTGGATTCCATTACTTAATTAAGAGAGAGAATCAGATAGCAGGAGTTTAAAAAGTCCCACTTCAGAGCAGCAGAACGGGCACAAAATGCATGCCTTGCACACAATGAAAATGGTACAGTAACCATGCCCTTATACTAGCTTTCCATTCACTCAGCAAATATTTACTGAACATGCAAGAACAGTCTAGGCGTGGGGAATAGACCAGTAAACAAAATAAACCAAGTCCCTGCCCTGCAAGGAGCTACATTCTAATGGAGGGGAACAGACAAATAAAAAAATAAATATACGTCGGGTAGTGAACATAATGGAGTGAAAAATAAAGAAAGGTAAGGGGGATAGGCTAGGCTGTGCGAGGAGTGGTCACTGTTACATGCATGAAGGCCAGGGAAGGCTATTTGGTAAAGTATTGGGCTGGCCAAAAAGTTCGTTCAGGTTTTTCCATAAGATGTGGGGGAAAAACCAGCACGAACTTCTTGGCCATCCAATACATTTGAAAAGGTGATTTACAGGAAGAAGTCCAGCCTGCTGAGAGGAAGCCTGCACATCTGCCACTGGCATGCCCTTCCCTGAGTTACCTGCATGGTTTCTCCCTCACCTTCTTCAGTTTTCTGGAAGAAAGAACAGATCATCCATGACAACAGAGAATCAGAGTGCTGCTAATAGAATTCTCAAGAAGAATTAGAGAGTGTCTAACTTCAGTTTTTGTAATTTGAGATAATGATGTCTTTCATAAATCATAAACTTAAGCTTTTGGAATGAAAACATTACTAAGTTATAGGGCTAGGAAGTGGTGGATTCTAAGCTGCCATGTGGACATCTTTATAAACCCCCAAAGGCCAGGATGGTTTCCTTTTCTAGGGTTTCCATGATACATAACTGCAGGGGATACTCTTCATAGAGTAGTCTATATCCTGATTAGAATTGTACAGTGAGACTACTCTTTGCCCACTACATTATTATGCACCAAATAAAGAAAGAAAAAGCCATGGACAATTTGTTTTAGATTTATGGTTTGTCAGTCTCTCCCTTCTCTTCCCATTGCACTTGGTATCTATTTTCATAGTTTATTCCAGCATCTGTTTCATTGTTTTACAATTGTTTATATGCATATTGGTACTTCTCATTAGATTGTAGATTACTTGAGGACATACATAGAATATGAGTCATCTTTGCCTCCACAGTCTAATATAAATAATTGTTAGAAAAGTGATTCAATAAATTTAAAAATATGGAAATTTTGTTAAGCTTGTATTCCCTTTCTTTTGTCTGTGTATTCTTTTTCTCAAATATTTCTGAGTCTAAAACATGCAACAGAATATAATTTAGCATCAATTGCCGAAACAGTTTCAAAACAGTTCTGTCCACTTATTTAGGGCATGCTTGTGAATGACCTTTCATCTGGGTTAAGTAGCCATTCTTTTAAGAGAAGATGGCATTGTAATCATAAGCATACATCTGGCCAGACACAGATAGTCCATTGTTTTCCTAAGTCCAAGTAAAGAGCTTTTCAAGCTGTTTGTCACAACCATTGGAGGCAGAGTGTTTGAACTCAGTTTTGGCAACAGGAGGTATGTGATAAAGAAAATGTACCAAAAATTTTAATGATTCCTTTTCTTGGCATCTTATATTCTTTATT
Source organism: Orcinus orca (assembly GCF_937001465.1). NCBI lineage: Eukaryota > Metazoa > Chordata > Mammalia > Artiodactyla > Delphinidae > Orcinus > Orcinus orca. The sequence goes on from NC_064559.1 coordinate 125,290,665, forward strand.
CACAAAGCAAACGTCACATTAATAAATGTTCGATACATGAAAATTAGAAAACCCAGGAAAACACACACAAAATCCACTATACTGTGATAATTATTAACACATTAGTGTATATACTCTTTATATTTTATTGGACATTTAAGTTGCTATCAAATTTGTTTTCTCATAAAAAAATCTAGAATTGATTGTTTCTTTCTTAGAATTAAATCCTAGGAAAAACGGAGGAGTTTGATTATTTAGGACATTGAAAACCCAATGCACAGTTCTTGAAAAGTTTGATGTGGTCACAAGATTTGGTGAACAAATACTACATGAAGATACTGAGCCTTCTGAAGTCACTGTGGTGACGGGAGTCATAAGCCAACAGCTGTTTTTAACAAGCCAAGGCCCTGTAGATCTTAGTAAGTACAGTCCATTCAGGCTGCTATAACCAAAATGACTCAATGGTCACAGCAGACTACAGCTTCTATAGCAAGTCCAGCTGAGACAAGAGTTAGAATATCAGAAAAGGAAGTATATCGTTATGCAGGTTTTTAAATTTATCTTCTTGGCACAGGTGGATGGAATCAGTTTTGCTCTATTTTGATTCTTATTTAGAACTTTAGGCCAAAACTATACTGCACAGGCAGATGAGATGCATATGCCCCTCAGGGCCCTAGTGCATGAGATTCTAACTTAAATGTGGAGGGCCAGCCATAGGTAGTTGGCCCTTTGTTATGACTCCAAATTCCATTCTACGTTATCCTGTCTTGAACATCATCCAGGGTCAAGGAGGGAGTGTGGAAAGGCTGACCTCTTAAACTCTTAAATTCATCACTAGTGAGCTCATGTTGAGCTAAGTTTTTAACTTCATAAGCTCTATTTATGTTTTGTGTTTATATCAGAGACCCAGAGTTTTGTGTATTAGTCATCTTGGGCTGCCATAACAAAACACCACAGACTGGCTGACTTGAACAGCTGAAATTTATTTTTCTCATAATTCTGGAAGCTAAAAGCCCAAGATCAAGGTCCAGCAGATTCAGTTCTGGTGAGAGTTCTCTTCCTAGCTTGCAGACAGTTCACATTTTTTCTGTGTCCTCGCATAGAAGGGAGGTGGGGAGAGGTCTCTCTATCTCGTCTTACAAAAATACAAATCCTAGAGGATCAGGGCCCTACCCTTATGACCTCGTTTAAGTTTAATTACTTCCTTATTCCAAATATAGTCACATTGGGGGTTAAGGCTTCAACATATAAATTTTGGAGAGACAATTCAGTCTGAAGTATTTGGGTTCCGCCACAAAGGGATTTACCAATATCAAAAAAAGAGGGCTAGAGAGAGATCATTTTTTGGACTCAGGGACAGAATTAAGTCAGTGCAATTATTATAATTACTGATAGACTGCTAAGGAATATAAGCAGGCCGTAGTTTGGACAGTGTCAGTAGGAATCAAGTTTGCTTAGATTTCCCAAAGGAAACGAAATTATTTAAGGGGATAAAGTAAATTTTGAAATTAGAGCCAGAACAGAAGTAGGAGAATAAAAGAAAAACAAAATAGTAACCCTCTTAAAAGGTTAAAATTTTAGTGACAAGGTTAGAAGTTTGGGAGTAACCAGGCTACACAGTCATGAAAGGGAAAAGACGAATTCAAAGCAAATCGTTCTCAAAGATGAGACTTCAAAAAGGGGCAGATTGTGGTCATTAATAAATCAGAAAGGATGGCTAGAACCAAGTATGGCCTAACCTAAGAGAAAAAAGGCAACATATCAGAGAGTAAATGACACTCAGGAGGAGCCAGATACAGGAAATTATTAGGGAGCATGACCTTAAAGCTACAGGTATAGAATCAGTGATGAGAGTAATTGAGGAATTGCCTCTCTATATTGGGAAACATGACTGAGAAAAATTTTATGTGGGAAAAAACAGCACATGAATTTTCAGTATAATTGTAGCATGCCTTCGGAGTTTATTAATTTTTGCCCAATTAGAATTTCTGAAATATGGTCAGTTGTTTCAGAATTTTTGCATTTAGGGAGTGGATTTATGAAGATGGCAGCTGATCTGCCCCCCAGCAAATTGCTGATATCTTCCTCCAGTAGGGCACAGATACGCCCTTTGTCAAGGTGCAGAGATAGATAAATGATAGGTAGATAGATAGATGATAAATAGATGATGATGATATATAGATAGATAGATAGATAGATGATAAATAGAGCACTTTCATTTTTATTTCCATTGGTGAAAAGCTACCTTCCCAAAGAATAGTTCCAGTTCTGAAACAGTACTCTCCTGAGTGAGAAAAAAAGCTGACATCTCAGGTGAGACGAGGAAGACATTGAGTGTGTATTTTTCTCTCTTTCTCTCTCTCTTTCATATGTTGTAAACTCCCAGGGGTAAACTATCTCCCTGGTTATGCAGCTTCCCTATCTGTGAAGGACTGTGTGGGAGGGAAGGAGGGAAGAATGGAGAAATGGGAAACCCGTTATGTCCACACGTCTATATTCTCTGATTCCAGTTTCATCAGCGATAAAGTTAATATTTTATTTCTCAGTTGATTCGACACTGAGAGGGGAACCAGCTATAGCTAACCAACATGCTCAAAGCCCCCAAAGTTCAAAAGCACTCAGAATGAAAAGCAGCAGCTCTCCACCCGGCCCCCCACTTCAACTCTGAGCTAACCATTTCGACTGTTGTTTTAAAATCCTTCTGGGGATTTGGATAATATTAATGACCCTTGTTCTCTTCTTATTTTATTAGTTATATGTACATTCTAGTTCAGCTAGTGGGTTTATTTATAAGATAAATGATACACTTAAACCTCCATTTCTTGGACCATCAATTCTAGACAGTATAAAATTTCCATATAATTCTGATTTCATCCTACATCTTTTGTAACTCTTTTCTCCTTCCAAATTCTGTCAGTTTTATTATTATTGCTTACATTTACATTCTCTTTCACCACTATACCTGAAATGTCAGTATTTTATCTATAGGGTGATTCTAAAAATTGAAAGAAAAAGACAGTCCAATATTATAAATACATAAATAATTATTCATTGAAAAACCAATAATGTGATTGTGTTTATAAAGAAGAAAATATTACCTTATACTGCTTTATTTTTGCTAATCAAAAGAGAGTATTCCAAAAAGCAATTTCATATGGATTATTTTTTTTCATTCTCCATTATTTACTCAAAATGTGTTCAAAATCTTTATTTAGGTTTATTGTTTTGAACAATGGTTACTTTTACAGCTGTCATTTTCCCCAGCATTTCTTATTTCATACTTTACTAGTTGACAGGATTTATTTAATATATTCAATAGAAAATATGTTTGTCTTATCATTAATAAATTCCAGATTCTTAATTGAACATACAATTTACATATTCAAATCCACTTCCTTATTTAAGATATTCTTCTGAGGGTTTTCTGATTTTCTGTTATAATTTAAACTGATTTCTAGGCTAGCTTCAGAGCTGTTTCTGGGATTTCTTTTTCTCACACTCCTAGGTTATTTACACTGTTTCTTGTAGTACACATCCTGCTTTCTTAAAAATACAGTTCTCATTTTGCTAGAGTACATCCTTAAGTATTTTTTTCCAAAAAGTGTGCCTAAGATATAAACTTTCTATCTAAAACCTTTCAATGACTTTTTTCCCATATTTGAGTTATAGTTTGATTGGATTTTGAATTCTAATTCTAAGGGGAAAGTGGCCAAGACAGCAGAGTAGGAAGACCCTGAGCTTACCTCCTCCCATGAGCACACCAAAATTACAACTATTTACAGAGCAACTATGGATGAGAACAAAGTGAAGACTAATTGAAAAGATTTTCCACAACTAAAGATATAAAGAAGAAATCATGATAAGACAGGTAGGAGGGGTGGAGACATGGTATAGTCAAGACCCAAAATCCCAGGTAGGCAACACACAAATGGGAGGATAATCACAACTGCAGAGGTTCTCCCCAAGGAGTGAGGCATCCAAGCCCCACATTGTGCTCCCCAGTCCAGGGGTCCTGCACCAGGAGGATGAACCCTACACGTCTGGCTTTGAAGGCCAGTGGGGCTCACATATGGTAAAGCCAGAGGGCTATAGGATACAGAGACCCCCCTCTTAATGGGTGCATGCTCCAAGACCTAGTTTAGAGAGAGTAATTTGAAAAAAGCCTAGGTCAGACCTACTTGGTAATCTTGGAGAACCTCCCAGAGAGACAGGAGGCAACTGGAACACTCCCTGGGGACATAGATGCTGGTGGCAGCCATTTGGGAGAGCTCATTCTACCATGAGGTCATTGGTGCTGGCAAGCACCAGGCCACCAGTCAGTTGGCAACAATCCCAGGACCCCCTAGGCTGAACAGCCAATCTGTGGAGACCAAATCCCACGCACCAGGGGGCAGGCACAAGGCTCAAGCTCCCCCAAATCTCCCATCAAGCCACCCTGGGGTCTGGCATCACCACCAGCAGGCCAGGACCAGCCCTAGGAACCCTGGGCTTTGCAACTAGACACCCTAGACCTGGCCCTGCCCAGTATGGGTTGGTATCAGCCCTGAGACTGCCCAACCCCATTGCCAGCTACACCAGGCCCTGGGCAGTAATTTAGTGGAATCCTAGTTGGCTCTTGGAAATCTGGTGGAAAGAGCCTGGGAGCAAGTGCCCAGGCAAATCACTTGTCTTTTACCTACAGGCAAGGGATTTGCTGAAATTAAATAATTATCCTGAGTTGAGGCCAGACTGAGCTGGGAAACTGAAGACATAAATCAGAGAAGGTAAGTCTAAACTGTTCATCAAAAATCAAGACAGAACCAGAAAATCAGAAGACCAGGAAGCTGTGAATAAGTGAGAAACCTGAAGTTTGGTCCTTGGCAAATACAGGGGTCAAGCAGTTATGGCCAAAGTCGGCTTTTAAGTATTCTCTATAGAGTGATGTGTGGGAGAACAACTGTAAACTGTAAAGGCCAGTAGCAAGAAAGAAAACTTTAATGCTGAAAAACAAACAATATTTTTGAGTAAGAAATTGTTTTTTTTAATATAGTATATAAAGCTAAAGTCCATAGGGGAGGAACACTCCCAGTAATTAGAAATGTATTACTTTATGAAGAAATATCATCCATTGTTGGACATATCTAATTTAAAAAAAAACTATCTCCCTTGTATTGAACTCAACTACTCCTCATCACTAAGAGGAGAGGCACTTCTGAAAGCACTTCTGAAAGTGCTTCCTAAACGATAGAACTTCAGTATTTGATGGCAAGTAGAGTTGTTTAGTTTGAGATACTAGCTCACACCTATCTGAATGACTATCACCAAAAAGACCACAAATAACAAGTGTTGGTGATGATGTGGAGAAAGGGAACCCTTGTACACTGTTAATGGGAATGTAAATTGGTGCAACCACTGTGAAAAATAGTATGGAGGTTCCCAAAAAAACTAGAATTAGAACTACCATATGATCTAGCAATTCCACTCCTTGGCATATATATGAAGAAAACATACATGCACCCCAGTGTTCATAGAAGCATTATTTACAATAGCCAAAATTTGGAGACAACCTAAGTTTTTATCAACAGATGAATGGATAAAAAAGATGTGGCATGCACACATGCACACACACACATATACACAATGGAATACTACCCAGCCATAAAAAAGATGAAATTTTGTCATTTGTAACAACATGGATGGACTTGGAGGGTATTATGCTAAGTGAAATAAGTCAGACAGAGAAACACAAATACTGTATGGTATCACTTATATGTAGAATCTAAAAAAAATAAAACAAGCTAGTGAATATAACAAAAAAGAAACAGACACACAGATATAGAGAAGAAACTAGTGTTTACCTGTGGGGAGAGGGAAGGAAGGAGGGGCCATATAGGAGTAGGGGATTAAGAGATACACACTACTACATATAAAATAAGCTACAAGGATATATTGTACAGCACAGGGAATATAGCTAATATGTTATAATAACTATAAATGGAGCATAACCTTTAAAAATTGTGAATCACTATGTTGTATAGTTAAAACTTATATAATATTGTAAATCAGCTATACCCCAATTAAAAAAATCTTCTCTTCTAAGTGATAAATCTCTGCCTGATCAAGTGTTCTCATGTGAGGTAACCCCTTTTCTGGATCATTCAGTATGTCAGTATAGTTTTAAATGAGCACCTACCACTACAGCATGCAGTAAGCCTTTCTCACCTTGGTCTAAATACCATGTCACATGCAAAGTGCATATAGTGTGTGATTAAGCCAGTGGGTGTTAGATTCAGAATTTGAAAGATAGCTGTGTGTCCCTAAAAAACAAATGATCCATTCTAATCCACTCTTTCCTAATCTGCAAACTATCAATATCTCTGTGTAGTCATAAGGATTGAATGGCCTAATATATGTATCTCAATAAGTGCTGTTATTATTAATAATAATCCAGTGCATTTTTAGCAGTTTAAGACTATTAGCCTGTATTGGCTTGATGTCTAATTAAACCCCCAAATTTTTCATGTGGATTGTTATCAATCTAGATTAATCACAACCTGTGCTTTTGAAAAAGACTTTTTAATTAATAAAAACAGAAATTTACAGGTTTCCTAATTCTGTTTTGCTTTTGGCAGTGAAGAGGAACAGTAAGATTTATATCAGTCTTACAGTCTTTGTTTTAGATACCTCATATCTTTAACTTTTCACTACCCTTTTATAACAAATCTTTCAATGAAGGTACTTTGGAATTTCGAAGGATTTTGGAGGCTTCTACATACCAATTAAAATAGGCATCACATTCTATTTGTTTGGTTTAGAAACCCTCACTTTTAAGTGTACTTCTTATATGATCTTATCTAATTGAAACATTCTTCATAATGGCCATTGTAATTCTACGTTATAATTCCCCTGAGGGCTAGCAACAATTTGGTAGGACACCAGCCACAAATGAAGTTCAATTCACATTTCTGTCTAGACATATTTCGGAGCCTCCAACCTGACAATTACTGAGCCAAGTTCTCATGACACAAAATAAACTTAGTAAGATTTTGCCATTTTTGTAGATAGCTACAGTTTCTGGGATTGCAGTTCTTAGACATAAAATATCCTAGGTACCCTAGAAGGTGACTTTTTGGATTTTTAGAAGGGGAAATTTACATTGAATGTGGAGTTTATTTTTTTTGTTCTAACTATAATTTCTGTTCTTTCATATTATTAAAGGAGTCCCTAAAGCTAGCCTTTATATGTCTTTATATCCATTTTTTTTAACTTGGTCTTACCAAGGGACCAATAAGACAACTGTCTAGGACAAGAGCTCCTTCCAAAAAAAGGTTAATTAAATTTCCAATTCAAGGGATCCATTATCTGACCATTGACAAGTTGGATCTTAATAGTGACCCAAATCAATAGGCCTTTTTAATGGCTTAACCAAGTACATAAGAGGCATCCCACAAGAGAGTGCAAAAGATGCAGCCCTCACAAGATCCAGGAAGTTCACTCACAAAGATTGTCTAAGAAAGAAAGACCTTCATTTTTAAAGGTGGAAAAATGGTGTAGTGAGAACACTGTCTCCAGTTTCCAATGAGAATGTGATATGCCTCCAGTTGCAAATCTGCTAATCTGTGACACCAGGCAGGTGCTACTAAAATGGGACTTTTCCAGCACTAACAAACAGCAAAGGCTGAGATGACAAAAGCCCTTTATGGACCAGGACCTCTAATGATAAACTTCCCTGTGACACAGTTGGACAAAGAGTGCTGCTTGTGACTTCATGTCTCAGAACCCCAGTCTATTTGATGGGAGACCAAGTGCATGTTGATATGTGTACCTACCAGCTGACAAAGACCAGAGAGATATTCTCACTGGTGACAAAGCCAAACTCTTAGGACATAGAAAAGGATGACAAATAACACGAGAGAGAGAGAGAGACAAAGAAAAACAGTGACTATCTCTGAGAGAAAATGGATCAATAAAAGCCAAGAGTATTCATCAAATACCCGAGTAGCTATACCCAAGAAACTAATTCCACAAATACTTTCTCCTGCTAATCTAAATTTAGATAAGGAAAAGAAATTTCACCACTCTCACATCAGACTCTGGAGACTGAGGTCTGGGAGACGGATGTGGTAAGAATTCTTACCTTCTGCATGCTTCTGTTAGAGGTCCTAGGATCTCTCGGTTGCAGCAACCCCAGCATGAGCAGTGTTCAGCTGGTTTATTGTCCCATCTGGGTCTCCAAAACTTTAGGGGTGGAAAAAGTTTTCCCCTCTTCCTTTCTAAGTTCTTTGGTCTAATAATTAAATTGATATGAGACAGATTAATAGGAGAAAAACAAACAAAACTTTAATAATATGTATACCTCCAGAATCCATAGGAGATACCCAGGAAAACTGAGTTACTCCTCCAAATGGCCAAAGCCCTCACCTTAAATACCTCTCCAGCTAAAGACAAAAGAAGATGTTGGGAGTAGGGAGTCAGTTTGAGAGGTTATCAGGAAAAGCACAGTAAACAAGAATATGATTGTTATGTAGATTTTAGTTGTAGTCTTCTTCATTGATAATAGTTTCTAGAGATTTAGATACACTCCTCTTCCTGGTACAGCAAGGAAGATGCTCTTACAAATGGAGATTTCCCCAATAAATGTAAACGTTTCGTACAAAAAGGTAACTTCTACTCAGTTTTCAGAGATTTTCCCGTGTCTGCAGTTTCTTTAAAATAATCAATATGCCAAAGAGGCATATTTTGGGATGGCATATTTTACTCCCCTTCAGCATTTAAGCCCACATTTACAGTGTATTTAAAAATTTATGGACATTGATCTACCATCTTCTAAAGTGGCTCTCTGTAAAAACATTATGTAATCTGCATATTTCTTTCTCTCAATACACATTTATGGAGCACCTTTTATGTTTCAAGTACTAAAATAGATATGAGAGACTTATAATTAAAAGACATATAATTTGATAAATGTTATAAATGAGGTGATTCAAGAAATATTAATTGAACTACATACTCTTTATCTAGAGCTGTGTTGAAGAACTTAAAGACATTATCTCATTTAATCTTCAATCTCACCATAAGAGGTAGGTATTATTATTATCCCTTTTTCATAGATGGAGAAACTAAGCCTAAATGCCTGACTCTAAAACTCTCTCTCTTAATTGTGAAATATTAAGAAGTGAAGTGAACTTTCCATGGCTCTGTGGAGAATGAGTGGCATTTGTAGCATGTGTTGGGAGTACTAATCTCATTCTGGCTTAAATTTTCTCACATTTCAATTCTCTTTTCTTGTTCTAAATAATGTTTTCATGTTCTAGTATGGGAACCATTACAAACTATGTCAAATTTCTTTTTGGAACAAGAGTGAATAATAATAATCATAGTGTCTGATAAAAAATTGTCTCTATATTTTCAAGCCGAGAAGCTTGCTGGATGTGAATGATTTCCTTAGGTGACATAAATCCATTTCCTTGGTTATCATTATTTAATCAACTAAGTATCTACATAACTCTACTATTATTCATTTTTGTTCTTCTCCATTAGTATATCACAGAAGACCATCCAATGCTTTGCTGACATCTAAAAATAATTAATTTCTGCAGCATTCCCCTCATCAACAACTTTAGATACTCTTTTACAGAAAAAAGGATAGTAGTGTTGGATTGCTTTTTAATAATTCCATAAAGAAAATAAGCTATCACTCTTTGTGTTTCTAAGTTACACAAACCATCAGTGTGTGTTTTAGAGTTTCTTTCAGAAGCATACATATGTAAGATGATATTTTTATTTTCAAAATATATGGTGTTTTGTGCTGCTTTGCACACAATGAACTAGATTATTCTTGCTGGTGTACTTCCCTTGAGGACCAAAAGGGACACTTTGGGAAACTCCATTAACTCTCAAGGCCTATTAGGGCACCACTCCTGAAATTGCTTCTCAGATGCTTAGAAATAAAGAGTCTTAATGACTTAAAGTAATAGTTTACAAAATGATACCTTGGTGATCCAGGAGTGTTTAACTTGCAGGCAGGGTCAAACTTGCCTACCAGCTCCCAGTCTAGGAGTCTAGCTACGTGATTTATAGACCAGACTCTGCCATTAACTGGTTGTTTGCTGTGGCAAATCATTAACCTCTCAAGTTCTCAATTTCTGCATCTGGAAATAAGAGGGTTGGATTACATTATCCCCAGGAGTCCCTTCCTGCTCCAAAAGGGATGGTTCACAAAAAGAGACTCAGCCTTACTATGTAGAAAAATCAAAGGGTTACATGGCGATCTGTGAGTATGTCGTGTGTGTGTGTGTGTGTGTGTGTGTGTGTGTTTGTGTGTATATATATATATATACATACATACACATATATATATATATGAAAAAGTGTTTTTATATGCTTAAATGTTTTATAAAAAATCCTCAGTAATCTCTCAGGCAGTAATTTACAGTAGAAACATAATAATGGCTCCACACTTGAAATTATTACCTGCATTTGCTGTTTATAATATCAGAGGGAAAGATGCTTAAAATATTTCGCATCAACCATAGCTGAGAATTAATACTGAGGTTAAAATTATATTCTTCCCTAGGAAAGATAATATGTATTAGATTTCTTTCCAACCTAGTTTCAAAGAACAATGCATTCTTTACAAATGAATCAAATAAAAAGAAATTCTTACTCTTTTATTTGTGATTTTGCATTAAAAATATAAGAGAAGGTACCATATAAGCAGAATAGCATTTTAACAACATCCAAGAGAGTTGCAGGAAAATACAACTTTGGATAAAATCTATAGTGCTGTGTAAGCATTTATTCCAAGAGCATAAACTAATAATATCAACAAGTGTACCTACAGCAAGAATTCCATTAACCTCTCCATGTTTTCATGTCAAACTAAAGTTTTTCAAAATGATAACTTTTTCCATTGGGTTTTTAATAATAGAAAATACAAGATGGGTCCAAAGTGAGTCAAGTTAGCATTCTGAGAATCCTGACTCAGTGTCAGTAGCTTAGTTTCTGTTGTAATAAGTTACCAACCATTACATTTGCTGGCAGTGGGTTAATTCCCTAATGGCAGTTTAAGGGAAATTATGGACTAGAATCTGTCAGAACAAATCTTGAGTGGGAGGAGTAAATGTTTCACAGCACACTGTGTACTTCCATGTCCATCTGGTGTTCTGAAATAAGAAAAGACAGGGAGGTCTACAAAATGTGCTTGATGGCACATTTGAGGAAGAGAAAATCAGAAGATAATGCATATTCATGTTCTTGTTTTATTATAATACCTGTTAGCAAAGGACACCAGACTGAACAGACCATAACTTTATTTTGCCTAAAAAAGATTTTAGAGATGCTTTCCTTCTCACTCGATGAAGGCAAACATTGTTTTCAGATACATTTTACTTTTTAATAACAAAAAATTCCAATTCCAAATGAAATTATGACTCTAAAGGTGCCAGGTGGCCACTTTTCCATGACCATTGCTACATGCAGATATATGCTTCTCCTGTGCATGATTCCAATCTTGTATTATTTAATTCCATCAAATTATTTAAGTATATAGCATTCTGATATTAAAATCCTCAATGCAACAACACAAACCACTTGAAAACAAGAAATCACAAAGGAAAAATACTTTTACTCCTATTGCCAAAAGACTATCACTTTAAATATTTTGTGAGTCCTTCCAATATCACATATATTTACACATTCAAATTATATGTACAGTTTCCAAAAAAAAAATGTTGTTTACATATTGCTTTGTAGACTGCTCTATTCATTTAGTAATATAGCATGAGCATTTCCCCATGACTATGAGTATTTAGCTATAGTTTTAAATCAAATATGTTTAAAAATTAGCTTTATAACTAGGTGGTATCATCTTGATGCTCAACCAGTTATTTTCAAAAGATCATTTGCTTCTTTGCTGGATGCAACCCCACTGTTTCATCATTGGATTGGAATAAAGAGATACAACTTCACGAGATCTCCTTCAGGGATGTCTGACACAAGCACCTGACTGCACACCAAGAGGGTCTCCTTCCCCATCGTGCCCACTGGCTAACTGATGGGCAGCATGTGGACAAAGCCCTTGTCAGGTGCTATTCCCTGGGACAGGCCCCTGGAGGTTGAAATATACCCAGAAGCAGAGAAGGACTTTTCATGTGTAACAGAATTAGTGGGTTAAAGCTCTGCTCATGTCAAGGCTACTAGGGAATCAAGCAACTGTAGCCGGGAGTAGATAGCAAAAGACATACCCATCTGATACAGGAGGAGTTTGTATGAAAAGTATCATAAGTTTTAATTTCCTGAACACTTCACTACTAGGAATGGTTTTCTCTCAAAAAAGACTGTTGCTGAACAAGTTGGCAGCACTTATACTTTCCATTTCAAAGCTCTTGCCCTGAATTTTAGTGACTATTCCTTTCCTCCTTCCTACAAATTCCAAATGTGGTCTAGCTGCCCCAGAATCTCTGGCCACTCAGCACAGGCCATCTGATGTTTTCATGCCTACAGAAGTAATGTAGAAATATATATGTCATCTTGCCCAAGCACTTTTAAAACTCAGCTTAATCATCATCTTTACCAAATCTTTCCAATTCTGTATTTCATCCCTCAGTCCTATGGGATCTTTTACTTCTAGTGTCAACTACAGGCCTAGCTCACAGTAGTATATCAATAAATGTCTGTGGAACTATGATTAAATGAATGAAAGAACAACATTTTTAAAAAAATGAATTTCCAGTGCTGCAGCAGCAGGCATTTTGGTTCAAGCTTATTTCTGAAATCCCTCATATCCAGCATGGAGTGTGTGCCTTTTTCTAAAATCAGACCTGAGTGGGAAACAGGTTTTGCAGTGTCACAAATTTGACCAAAGACCTCAAGTCGAGTTGCTGGTGGTGCATTATTGCTGCTAAAGGCTTAAAAAAATCAACTTCATTTTGACACTTTTTTTAAATGTAGGCATTAAAATCTAAGGCCATTTTACTATTGTCTGTCCCACTTCATCTAAGCAGGATAAAATTTGAAGCTCTTGTTCATCTACCAGACAGGCATTCTCAAGGCTTAAGAACATAGAAATATCCACATAAAGCAGTGTGAGGGAATGCTAGAGACAATAGTAATATCTACCACCTTCTCTGACTAATGCTTTCTCCAAATTCTGGTTCCAGTGACTTTTAGAATTATACAACTTTTCTGATGGGTATGGAAATTCCCAAAGCCATCCATATGCTCTTTCATTTACCATTTATTGATTGCATTAAGCCTAGTATCTTCCTTAATATTTGGACAGTGTCTGGAACTTCTTACTATAGGGGAGCAAAATGTGCCACCCCAAAAAGTCTCTGGCATGCTGATTATTTCAGGCTGAAAACAATTAAAGCTCAAAAGACTCAGGAAGAAAATTTGACCTTCCCCCTAACTGCCTAAAAATAACTTAGATGGAGGGTCTGTTCCTGGAATAGAGCTATCAGTAGAGACTGCAAAGAACATGGGCTAGGTGTGGTGCAGGGAACTCTTAAGAGATCAGAGTCCATTCTGTGTCTCCAGCATGGCCCAACAAACATTTATTTACCAAACGCTTGCTTTTCCATCTCCATGTCAACTGCTTCCTCCCTTTCGAAGTTCTAAACTCCTACCCCCAACCTCCTCTTTTGTCTTTATCTGAAGATGGTATTTAAGGTGAAGGTTTTGGCTGTTTTGGAGAGTTACTCAGTTTTCCTGGGTCTCTCCTATGTATACATTTCATTAAATTTTTCTTTGACTTTCTCTTAATTAATCTGTCTCATACCAATTCAATTCTTAGACCAGCCAGAAGAACCTAGAAGGGTAGAGGAAAATTTCTTCCTCCCTGACATTACTAATACCAAGAAACCATGGCCAGGACTGTGTCCTATTCGGTATTATTTCATCTGCTCCTAGAAAAATACCTACAATATAAAATGAGTTAATTTATTTTCCTTAAATGCTTTGCAGCCTATCTGTTGCCTCCTAAATAAAAGAAGATATCAACTCCAGGGTACTTGTGTTGAAAAAATTGCTTTTCCTTTTGTTATTTTTCAGTAGAAAAAGAAATTATTCCTGATGTCACAATTTTGCTTTCTTTTTTAAGAGTTAGTATTCTGTTTTAAGAAAATAAACATCATAGCATTCTTTGATAAAAATAACCATTTCATAGTCTTTGTAAAAATGACACCACTATGAGTATAGATCAACCTAATCACCTTACCAAGACTATTTAGTTATCCTTTGTATCTCGCTTCTTTTCTTCCACCCTGAACATTTTTACAGATCGTAACTTGTAATTTTTGGATTTTTAAAACATGAATGAGTAATTATGGATGTAGACCAGACTTCAAGATACAACATGGCAAAAGCTCTAGAAAGGATCTTGAAGATTCTAGCCTAATGTGTAATCCTAGCAAGGTGTCCTTTGAAGACAAAAGCCGTAGAGGTTGAGTGGCTGGGCAAGATCACAGGGTAAGTGGATAATGGCTACAAAGCTAAGGCAGCAGAAAGTATTTTGGAAAATTTGGAAAAAGCGTCATTGGTAGAAAATTGAAAGAGATAAAGGTAGGGAGGTCTCTTCTTCAATATAACTCAACTCAACTCTCAGAGAAAAGAATGTGTGGAAAGAAGAAAAAGTTGCCAGAATATCCATGTTGATATGGATTAATCTAGTTTCTATACTAATCATCATGCACTTCATAAATAAGATCTCCAATTTGGGTGTCAGAAATACAAATGTAGAAAGAAGCAGACAGATTGAATCCTGGGGTGGGAGAATATGACTTTTACTTACTCTCAGATCTTGTTATTGAAGATGGTAGTTTTCAGTAGTGTAGATACTCTTTAACCTGAAAATTTTCAGCCACCATCATGGATAACACCTTATGAGCTTCTCAAAAGTTACAGCATATGAACAGCTCTTTATCTGATGACAGTACTCACTTACCATTAGCATTCATGTGAGTGAATTATATCTCTTGAAACAAGAAAATCTCATAGCTTATTTCGGTTTGGTGAAAAAAATTTTTTTCCTCTCCTGGATTTCAAATCTGTCCTCCTAACACTGGAGAAGACAATATTTCCTTTTGGATTTCTCAATATGCTGCTATTTTTCATGAAGAACTATAAATTTAAAAACAAATGATGAAAAATGTTTCAGTGTAAAAGACCACAGGAGATATTTTCTCATTCAGTTAACATCCAAATGAGACAATCACATGGAGTTTTCTGTGTAATTTTCAAGTCAAAGAGTTTATTCGAGCTGTATGAGAGAATTTTATATAAAATTTGGAGGGTTCTCATAACAAAGCATTTACTTTGGATAACATATTAAGAACATTCTTTTCTTCATCAGCAGTACTGGTCTCTCAAATGTTTCTTTAACTCAAAGATTTCTGACAAATAGGAAAATCAAACTTTTTAAAAACCCCACAAGTGAGCAATAATCTCCTTATGCAGCATTGTCTTCGCAATTCTTTTATCTAATGTGTTGTATGTGAAGAGATTCCCTCTACAGTAATAATATGTACTCATGGCTTCCTTATTGTTGTGTAGGGAATAAATTTAAAATGAATATTGTTTCTGTAAAGATGTATTTGCTCTAAGGAAACACAAATGAACAGGGCATTTTGAAATTATTTGGAAATTCAGGAACATGTGACTAGGAACAGGTCAGTAGATAAAATCTCTCTTTTTAATGGATGTCAGATGCTGGCAATACATAAATACATATCAAGCCAAACCCATTATAATTTTGGACCCCAGATGGAAGTTGTTTATGAACAACTTGAGAACATCCAGTTATTTATAGTACAGAAAATCACTAACACTTGAAAAACAAAAAAAGCAATTACTGTATCTCCAACCGTGTAATGGCCATGTTAGACAGAAGAATCACAAATTTAGCTTCATCATTCTTGATGAAGCTTGGATTGTAGAGATTGTGGCTGTGTTTGGAAAATTAGAGAAAAATAACACTTTCAGAATTATAACACAAAAAGACAATTAAGCTGCTACCATTATTCTCCAGAACAATAAAGTTCTATTTGGAAAAGTTATAAAAGTCATGAGAGAAATATTAAAATAAAATTAATTAGAAGACAAAATAGTCTTCTCTGTTTCTATCTCTCCTCTTTCAATGGTGGATACCTTCGTATAGCCTCCTTTTATTTTCAATTTTCCTTTTTCTTCAGAGTCACAATTTCCATCTCTTTTTAATATTCATTTATTTTCTTTATACATTCTTTTTAGTTATCATGTGATCTTCCAATATACTTTCCCTCCCTTCCCTCCCTTCCTTCTACTTTTTTCTTTTCTATTTTTTCTCTTTGTGCCCACAGAAGTACACCATTGGAAGTGTTGAGGAGAAAGACATTTTCCTCTGCCCTTCTAAGTTCTTCTGGTTGCTCTAAGAATTAAATTGACATGAGACAGATTAACAGAAGAAAATCAAACAAAAATTTAATAACATGTATGTATGGGAGAGACCCAGGAAAACTGAGTAACTAGCCAAAATAGCAGAAACCCTGACCTTAAATACCATCTTCAGCTAAAGACAAAAGAGGAGGTTAGGGGTAGTGGTTTAGGCACTTCAAAGGGGAGACAGACAATTCACTTTGACATGGAAAAGCAAATGTTTGGTAAATTAATGTTTCCTGAGCCAAGCAGAGACAATGGACACAGTGGACTCTGATCTCTAGGCTCTGCTGAGTTTTCCCCACCACACCAGCCCATATTCTTTACATACATCTCTGGTGATAGCTCTATTCCTGCAACAAGCCCTTTATCTAAATTCTTTTAGGCAGTTAAGGAGGAGGTAACAAGAAAAACTTCCTGGGTCTTCTGTTTCTTGAAAATAATCAACCTAAATTAACTCTCATGCCAAAGAGACACATTTTGGGGTGACAAAATTTGCTTCCCAATTTTTTGGAAGCAATTTCTTGTTCAAAAGAAGGAAGAACTTTCCATATCTGAACATTATCTAAAATGGACACAAACAACTTTTCTGGTAGTGACTCCCTCATTTTAAAAGATCTATAAGAAGAGGATGGAGAGCTAATTATCTGAAATCTTACACTGAATAAGAGATTGAATTAAATGACCTCTAAATTCCCTTTCAGCACTTAAATAATATGTTTCTATAATTTCTTTCCTTGGCCAAAGGAGGTCAAGGTACTTCCCATGATGCTGTAGCACTCAGCAATGTTCACAGTGGTAAATGCTCATTCATGTCTGTTTTTTCCCCTGTTTAGGAAAATGGGAAAATCTTCCTCCAAGACTACTGAACAAGTGCTTGATTTTACTCAGGTCCACTCAGTTCTCTTTCTGTTCTGCTTCACCATCTGATCACCCTCTTTTTTTCTTTCCCTTTTGCTTTACTCTTTTTTCTTGCCACATGCTCATCTCCTCCGCGTCCCTTCGTCTTCTCCTTGCTCTGTTCTCCTTTACATCTTTTTTCCTTTATTCTTTGTCCCATTCTTTTCCTGTTTGCATTCCTATTCTTGCCCAGAAAAGGCCTATTTTAGGCCTTGGCATTCAGTCCCAAGGCTCAAAAGCAATTAGTCATGAGAGAAGGAAAGGAGATACTCTCGAGATACTCTCTGACCTCTTTCAGAAATGAAAATGACTTCTCGAGCTTCCCTCCCTCCCTCCTCCCTTTCCCTTTCCCCCTTTAAATATTGATGGTACCACACTAGCAGCCTGCTAATGTAACTGTGGTTGGCACTCTGCAGAGGCAAAGGGAGCTGCAGGTACAGTCACAGGTAAGAGACTTTAGCCAGCTTTTTCTTCTATCTGTTACTTGCTCTTCTAGCCCCGTGCTTCCAGCTTGCCAAAGACAGAAAAGCCCATGTGCCTGTCAGTAGATTTGCTGCCCACGGAGAAGCTCCACTTCTCCCGTGAGCTATAAATTGTTCTGATCCTTATCAGCAGATGCACAGCCTACTGTGGCAGCAGGAGGACAGGCCCGGCCCTGTTTATCAGGAGGTGAAGCCAAGATTCTAGGTGCTGATGTCATGATGCTTCTGAGCTGGAGAAGGAAAATGCATTTGGTGTAGGGTCCCCTGCTTCCAAGTGCTGCTTATTCATACCACACCCCAGTGAACTCAATCTGTGGCTGCCCTCCTCCCAGGTTTGATGATGCCCAGAATAAGGGCAGTGTACTTTCTGGATTTCAGTGCAGCACCGTCAGGTCCTGTAGAATTACAAAACAGCTGAGGACTTAAATGTGTACCACTTAATTACGTGCCACATGTAATTTCAGAGCAGTTCTATTTATAGTGGAACTTTATGTTTAAAAAGCTTATATTTCAGAGTGGGAGGCGCTGCAAATCATTTTAAGCCCAGTAATGAAGCTTAAAATGTGACTCAAAGGAGCTGTAAAATTGGCCAGCACTCCAACTGGGTCACGTTCGGATCAAGATGGCAAGGAGGACGTTAATGGCATGAAAACAAGCTCGGGATTTAAAAATTGGAGACTCTTCTTGATCTGTGTATGTGTACGTGTCTGCGTGCATGTGTGTGTGTATGTGTGTGTGCGTGCGTGTGTGTCTCTTTGTGCGTCTGTGTGTGTGTGTCTGTGTGTTGTGGGGAAAGGTGGTTATTTATTAGCAGTAAAGATAGGGAAGAAGTCAATAGAAGTTCAGGACATCTAACAGAAACTCAGAGTTTATATAAATACCAAACAAGGTCAGGTTGAGTCAAATGCACATTCAGGGCGCAGTTCCACAGGGGAACGACAGAAGTGAGACACAGGTGTGAGGGCAGGGCAGGACCAGCAAAGCTCAGAGAGCTGAAGTGTGGGAGGGGGCATGTCGGAGCTGTCAATCATACATCAGCAGCCAGGGCCAAGGGGAGACCCTGAGCCTTCTCCTCCACTAAGGCCGAAGTGTGTGTGTGCGCGTGCGTGTGCACGCGCGTGTGTGCGCGTGCGTGTGTGCATGCGGAGGGGTGACAGCTGGTTTATTAAAAGGCCCTTAGTCTCTTGTAAGCACAGTGACTTAGCTTCCCTACTTTGGTGTGGCATGGAGTGTGACTAAAACACCATCCTGTTTTTTTTCTTCACTGAATGAAGACAAGAATGATTAGAGGCTTGTAAATAATTGGGGAGACGTAGAAGGGTACCAAAAATTACATGGGCCTGGTCTAAAAATGACTGCTGCTGAGTGAAGTATGGCTGTGCCTCTTTTCCCCTACTCTGTCCCCATCTGCCCCGCCCCTGCCATAGAGACTGATCTCAATCTCCAACAATTCAGCGAGAAACGCAGAGATTGTGCACAGCCTTCGCTGTGATTCAATGGGCAGGCTGTGGGGCAAGTGGTGAGCAAAGGTCATCTGTAAAAACAGTCCCAGCAGCATGACACTCAGTGGATTGAATGTTTCTAGTTTTCTGGGACTGATCGTTGCACTGAGGAAATATGGCTGCACTATTTTTCACCTTTACTTACCTGGTCTCCCTTATACTTACACCCTGCTTGCTTGTGCTTCTACATTCAGCCTAGATCCTTACACCTACTTTCAGGCACAAGCACATCTTCCAACCAAGGTTGAACTAGAACTTCAGCACCCCACTCATGTCCGCACTCCTTTGGCCTCTATTCTTCACTCAGTGCCCTCACCCTCATGTCTGACAAAGCAAATAAATACGTGCTCATAGCAGGGGAAAGAAATCTTTTGCCACCAAACAATAGCCAAGAGATTAAATAAATATATTTTCAAGATTTAGCACAACACACCTCAAAAATAACCATGAAAAGATTGAATTTAATCCAAGGGTCCACAGCAAAATATCACCTTTTGAATAAAAAAAAAGCCAATACATTTAGATACGGTTTCAAGGCCTAGGGGTAGTACTTTGAAAAGATTGAATTAAATCTTGTGGACTGTTATTAACTAGTTAGTTCTTACTATTTGCTCTTTTTGAAAAAATACTGATGAGAGTATTAATCTGAATATTAGTTTATAAATTATTGTCATAAATATCACTACTAGCAATAAATGATATTATGGTAATAATAAGAATTACTAGTAATAATAATAGCAGCATTTTATTTATTTAGCGATTATAAATTCTGTGAGGGCAGGGCCTGTGTTTAATAGGTAGGTGTTTAATAAGTATTTATGGAATACAAATGATTTTCACATATATGCTTTCTTCGTCCTCTTAACAATTCAAGGATTCTGGCTCATACATGCTTAATGCTTAAATCTTTCACATGCTTGGTACTTCAACTGTTAAATAGTAGAAAGTTAGCAAATATTTGTTGGCTGAGGGATTGGTAAGGCAGGTGTTAACATCTGCTTTGCGAATTCAGAACACACGTCTATGGCCTGACCATCAACTGACTCACCACAACCTTCTATAGGAAGCAAATATCACCCCTCCTAGAGTGAACAGATATAAGATTATATATTTTACATTAAACAAATGTAAACTATGATCCCAGACCAATCTTGGACCTTGCTATTGATAAGTCTTTATCTGCAGATCGCTGGAAAGACAGAGTTTTCTTGTTCTATTCATATATGTATGGAGCATTGAGATTGGAGAAGCAATAGTTGCTGACCAAGAGGAATTCTGCCTAAGGATTAACATCTAACAAATTTGACATTCACACTTGGAATGGTTAATCAATCTTGCCATGGGTTACTGAGACACTGTTTAAAGTTTCTGATAATGTTTGCTTAAGTAAAGAGTTCCAAATACATTTGAAGTTAGCTAAACTATTGTTGATAAACACTTATGTGATCCTTCAAAGAATTCCCAGAGGATATAATAGCCCACCTGTAGGAGCAGTAACAGGGAAAAATACTTGGGAACTTGCTGTGTGAGCAAAGTTTTAAGCCTTTTCTCAACAACAGACTCAAGAAAATACGGAGCATACTACCTACCTCAGATGTAATTGTGAAGGACAATAAAAGCACCTCACAAACTAGAAAGCACTATATAGATGTAAGTTGATATTATTATTATTATCTAGAAAATAGAGGTCACAATTGCTCAACTATCTTAAAAAGTTGATTTGAGAATCAAATGAGTTGGTGTGGGAAGATATTTGAGGAAGACAAGATGCTTTTCAACTGCATAATGAAACTATTATTAAAATGTCCTATTCAAGGACATCAATATCTTTTTCTTATGACTAAAAATGAGGGTTGTTCTTTCTAGAGAGATTCATGGCATGGACACCAATAAAATAATTATCACCATTACATGCTCTTTGACTGAGTGCTACATGCTGATTCTTCAATATCAATTCTCTGTGAAGCAATGGACATGATACAGAAAATGCCATCAGAGTCAGAAAACCCACATGCCAAATAAGTTACCTGTTTGCTCAGCATCACTGATGCTTTTTAAAGAGTTGCTAACTGAAAAAGCTGTCTCCTTAGAACACAAATCATTGTAATTGGAACTTTGGAAATTGTATGGTAGCTAGAATGATGAATAAAGCACAGTTGGAGAGTTTCAAGTATGGCAGTTTGTGTTTTCTTTAAAGCCTTTCTTATGAGAAATTGGGAAGTCAGACAATATCTATAACAAACATATGTCATAAGAAATCCAACTGCACGTCAGAGATTTTTTTTTAGCAGCTAGAAAGTTCTTTCATGAATAGATTTCAATTAGCCACAAACATAAACAGCAAATTTGGTTTTGATTATATGGTATTTTTCCTAAGTCAGACTAACCCTCCAATTTTGAGAAGCAAATATTTGACGCTGTTTTTGTAAGTAATTCCTCCATTATCCTCACTGGCTCTGAGCTTGCCAGCAGTTTTTTCATTCTGAGGTCTTTGGAAAGATCAATTAAAGAGTAAGAACCAGTTTTGTTTGCTCATTAAGGGGTTCTGCAAGGGATAGGAGGAGAAACAATGTTGCCGACTGCAGCAGTAGTCCCCTTATGGTACCTTTTCTCACAGTGTCCCTTCCTTATCAGACATGGTAGTAGGAGAGGTTGACTTTCACACTCTCTTCCGGACACAGTTTTATGGGTAACAATAAAATCTCTATTGAGAAGGATGGAAATTATGAAGATAAATGTAGCATAATAGATAATGAGGTCAAGTGTCTGAAAACACTTTTTTTTTTTTTAAAGCATTCAACTCTTCTACTAGTCTCTTGCAAAATCATCATTCAAAGGACTAAGGACACTTTGCCTCTTCAGACTTGAGGAACAGGGCCTGGGTCTTCCTTTTCAATGACTTTGGGAATCAGTACAATCTCAATTAATTGTATAGTAGAAATTACTTTGCAATTGAATAAAGATTCTTTATGCATAAACTACATGGAAGCAGGCAAATTTTAGATCGACAGTATCATTGTAGTTAATATTACTACATAAGATTGATTTTCTTTTCTAGGGCTTTACTCTGTTAGGTAATACCTGTCACTGCTCCTTTCCTTACTCAGGACCCTTTCTGAGTTGCTTCCAGTGATAACTCCTGGTTCAAGCAATAGGTAAATCTCATAACTTACCCCTGATACCTCTAAATTGGCTATTTTGATTTTGAATCCTTGGTCTAGAATGTCCTGAAAATTTTACTTTTCTGCAACCATTTTGCTGGGTTCAGCAAGATAAACTTTATCAATTCTTTCTTTTCCTAAGATTCAGTACTTTCCCTGGATTCTTTATTTCCCAGTCCTTTCTTCATCACTTTTCTCCACTGTGCCTCTTCAGGTTCTCTGTTCCACCTCAAGCCACCCACCTAACCTGCTTCATCTAATCCAGAGGTTGCCTTTTTGACCCACTGACAATTGCAAAGTGATTCCATTAACATGTAGATGACTCTGGACAGAGCTGAACAGGCTAAACATGTGTTTGAATATAAGGATTAATCAACATATAGGGTACCAACGTGTACCACACAAAAGGGAGAACATTTCTTTCCATGTATTTGTGTCTTCTTTAATTTCTTTCAGCAACGTTTTGTAGTTTTTGTTGTACAAGTCTTTCTTCCCCGTGATTACATTTATTCCTATATGTTTTATTATTTTTGATGTTATTGCAAATGGATTGTTTTCTTAATTTACTTTTAGGATAGTTTGTTGTTAGTGTGTATAAGTGCAACTGATTTTTGTATATTCATTTTGTATCCTGCAATTTTGCTAAGTTCATTTATTAGTTCTAATGATTCTGTTGGTGGAATCTTTAAGGTTTGCTACACATAAGATTATGTTATTTAAAAACAGAGATCGGGGCTTCCCTGGTGGTGCAGTGGTTGAGAGTCCACCTGCCGGTGCAGGAGACACGGGTTCGTGCCCCGGTCCGGGAAGATCCCACATGCCGCGGAGCGGCTGGGCCCGTGAGCCATGGCCGCTGAGCCTGCGCGTCCGGAGCCTGTGCTCTGCAACGGGAGAGGCCACAACAGTGAGAGGCCCGTGTACCGCAAAAAGAAAAAAAAAAACAGAGATCATTTTAATTCTTCTTTTTCTTATCTAGTTGCTCTAGCTAAGACATCCAATATTATGCTGAACCGAAGTGGTTGGAGTCAGCATCCATGACTTGTTCCTCATCTGAGAGGAAAAGCTTTCAGGTTTTCACTGTGGAGTATGATACTACCCGTAGGCTTTTCATAAATTACTCTTGTCACGTTGAGGTAATTTCCTCTATTCCAAGTTTGTTGAGTGTTTTTATCAAAAAATAGTGTTGAATTTTATCGAATGCTTTTTCTGCATTTATTGAAATGATCTTGTGATTTTTACCCTTCATTCTGTTAATGTGGTGAAGCACATGCATTGATTTGCATATGTGAAAACATCCTTGCCTCCCAGTGATAAATTTCATTTGACAGGGTGTATGATCCTTTTAATGTGCTGTTGAATTTAGCTTGCTAGTATTTTATTTAGGATTTTCACATATATGTTCATGAGGTCTATTGGCCTATAGTTTTCTTTTCTTGTAGTGTCTTTGTCTGGCTTTGGGTAATACTGTCCCCATAAAATGAGGTTGGAAGTGTTCCCTTCTTTTCAGTTTTTTGGGAAGGGTTTGAGATTATTAAAATGTCCTTACTACCCAAAACAATCTACATTTTAAATGCAATTTCTGTAAGAATTCTAACAGCGTTCTTTGCAGAAATAGACAAAACAATTGTAAAATTTATATGAAACCACAAAGGGCCCTGAATAACTAAGCAATCTTGAATAAAAGAACAAAGCTGGAGGTCTCATGCTTCCTAACTTCAAAACATATTACAAAGCTAGAGTAGTAAAAGCAGTATGATACTGTCGTAAAGACAGACGTAGACCAATGAAATAGAATAAAGATCCCAGGAAATAAACCCCATGCATATACAGTAAATGATCTTTGATAAACGGGGACAGAATAGTCTTTTCAACAAATGGTGTTGAGAATATCCACATGTAAAAGAGTGAAATTGGACCCTTATCTTACATCATACACAAAAATAAATTCAAAATGGATTAAAGACTTAAGGGATGGGCTTCCCTGGTGGCATAGTGGTTGAGAGTCCGCCTGCTGATGCAGGGGACACAGGTTCGTGCCCCAGTCCGGGAAGATCCCACATGCCGCGGAGCGGCTGGGCCCATGAGCCATGGCCGCTGAGCCTGCGCGTCCGGAGCCTGTGCTCCACAGCGGGAGAGGCCACAACAGTGAGAGGCCCGCGTACAGAAAAAAAAAAAAAAAGACTTAAGGGAAAGACCTGAAACTATAAAATTAGAAGAAAACATAGGCGGAAACCTTGATGACATTGGTCTTGGCAATAATTTCTTGGCTATGACACGGAAAGCACAAGCCACAAAAGCAAAAGTAGGCAAGTGAGACTACAGCAAACTAAAATGCTTCTGCATAAAGGGAAGGAAACAACTAACAGAGTGAAAAGGAAACCTGTAGAATGGGAGAATATATTTGCAAACCATATATAAGATAAGGGGTTAATATAAAAAATATATATAAGGAACTCATACAATTAAGTAGCAA
This sequence comes from Orcinus orca, assembly GCF_937001465.1. Taxonomy (NCBI): domain Eukaryota; kingdom Metazoa; phylum Chordata; class Mammalia; order Artiodactyla; family Delphinidae; genus Orcinus; species Orcinus orca. Next base: position 125,315,554 of record NC_064559.1, read on the forward strand.
AAATACCCAAATAACTTAATTTAAAAATGATCAAAAATCTTGAATAAACATTTCTCAAAGAAGACATACAAGTTGCCAGCAGGTATATGAAAAGCTGATCAACATTACCAGTCATCAGGGAAATGCAAATCAAGACCACAATCAGACATTAACTCACACCTGTTAGGATGGCCATTATCAAAATCACAGAAAATAAGTGCGGGAAAGGATGTAGAGAAATTGAAACACTTTTGCACAGTTGTTAGGAATGTAAAATGTGCAGCCTCTATGGAAAACAGTATGGAGTTTCCTCAACAAATTATAAAAAGAACTGTATGATCCAGCAATCCTACTTGAACACAGGATCTCAGAGAGAGGTTTGCACTCCCACATTCACTGCAGCATTATTTGCAAAGCCAAGAGGTGGAAAAAACCTATATGTCCATTTATGGATAAATGGATAAAGAAAATGTGGTATATACATACAGTGGAATATTATTCATCCTTAACAAAGTACATATGCTACAACATGGATGAAACTTGAGGACATTATGCTAAATGAAATTAACCAGCAACAGAAAGACAAATACTGCATGAGTACACTTATATGAGGTATCTATAATAGTCATATTTATAGAAGCAGAGAGTAGAATAGTGGTGGCCAGAGGCTGGGGGCAGGCGGGAATGGGAAGTTATTGTTCATTGGGTGTAGAGTTTATGTCACATACAATGAAAAAGTTCTAGAGATCTGCTGTACAACAATACTCATGTAGTTAACAATATTGCACTATACGTTTAAAAAATTATTGTGAGTAGATCTCATATTATGTGTTTTGTTTTTTACTACAATTAAAAACAATAAGGAGAAGGGAGAAATTTTTTCTCCATGTTTGACCAGAGGAATAGGTCTGAAACTGTTTGAGGTGCTGGTGGTTGTCGCTATACTTGTTGTTCTGTTTAAAGATCTGGGGTATTGGGCTTCCCTGGTGGCACAGTGGTTAAGAATCTGCCTGCCAATGCAGGGGACACAGGTTTGAGCCCTTGTCTGGGAATATCCCACATACCGCAGAGCAAAAAAGCCCGTGCGCCACAAGCACTGAGCCTGCACTCTAGAGCCCCCGAGCCACGACTACTGAAGCCCACGCACCTAGAGCCCGTGCTCCACAACAGGAGAGGCCACCACGATGAGAAGCCTGCACACCGCAATGAAAAGTAGCCCCTGCTCGCCGCAACTAGAGAAAGCCCGCGCAGCAATGAAGACACAATACAGCCAAAAATTAATTAATTAATTAATTAATTTAAAATCTGAGGTATTAGGATTTACCAAGTATAAAAATTCTATTTTCAAAAAAATTTTAACATAAGCAAAGTTTTACTTCGATTTTTTTGGCTCATAAATGACTCTGCAATATCTAACATGTAAGAGACTAACATGGTTACTGTCTAAAGGCAGCACAGAGGCCGCTGAATATTTGTACAATTTTAGGAAAAGAGGAACAGCTCAAAATCTCCTTCACACTGAGGGAGGGAAAATGGGGTGGGATCAGGGTAGATGAGTAAATAAACATCTTAGCTCTGTCATCTGGGCTGAGGGTTCCCCGCTGAAACTCCAGCTACATAGGCGGTCGATTGGACCCTACCTGTGTTAGGGAAATATAATCAAAAAGAAAAAAAATCTTCCAATCCAAGAATCCTCTTCACAAAGACAGTTGAGAAACAAACCACTTTTATTATTAAATAAGCATTAAACGAGAGTGTAATGTGCATCACAGGCAATCTGCTAAGAGATTGCAAGGACAGAAATCTGCCCTTTTTTTACACAAGCACATACAACACATCACATACATGCTTTTTTTTTAAAAAAAATTTAATTTTATTTTTAAACAGCATGTTTTTATTAGTTATCTATTTTATACATATTCGTGCGTATATGTCAATCTCAATCTCCCAATTCATCCCACCACCACCGCAGCTGCCTCCCTGCTTTCCCCCGTTGGTGTCCATACATTTGTTCTCTACCTCTGTGTCTCTATTTCTGCCTTGCAAATCGGTTCATCTGTAGCGTTTTTTAGATTCCACATATATGCATTAATATACGATATTTGTTTTCCTCTTTCTGACTTACTTCACTCTGTATGACAGTCTCTAGACGCATCCACGTCTCAACAAACGACCCAATTTCGTTCCTTTTTATGGCTAAGTGATATTCCATTGTATATATGTACCACATCTTCTCTATCCCTGTGTCTATCGATGGGCATTTAGGTTGCTTCCATGACCTGGCTATTGTAAATAGTGCTGCAATGAACATTGAGGTGCATGTGTCTTTTTGAATTATGGTTTTCTCTGCATATATGCCCAGTAGTGGGATTGCCGGGTCATATGGTAATTGTATTTCTAGTTTTTAAGGAACCTCCATACTGTTCTCCATAGTGGCTGTATCAATTTACATTCCCACCAACAGTGCAAGAGGGGTCCCTTTTCTCCACACCCTCTCCAGCATTTGTTGTTTGTAGATTTTCTGATGATACCCATTCTAACTGGTATAAGGTGATACCTCATTGTAGTTTTGATTTGCATTTCTCTAATAGTTAATGATGTTGAATAGCTTCTCATCTGCTTCTTGGCCATCTGTATGTCTTCTTTGGAGAAATGTCTATTTAGGTCTTCTGCCCATTTTATGATTGGGTTTTTTATCTTTTAATATTGAACTGCATGAGATGTTTATATATTTTGGAGATTAATCCTTTATCCGTTGATTGCTTTGCAAATATTTTCTCCCATTCTGAGGACTGTCTTTTCATCTTGTTTATGGTTTCCTTTGCTTTTAAATTTCCTTAGGTCCCATCTGTTTATTTTTTATTTTATTTCCATTTCTCAAGATCAAAAAAGATCTTGCTGTGACTTATGTCAAAGGGTGTTCTTCCTATGTTTTCCTCTAAGAGTTTTATAGTGTCCTGTCTCACATTTAGATCTTTAATCCATTTGGAGTTTATTTTTGTGTATTGTGTTAGGAAGTGTTCTAATTTTATTCTTTTACATGTAACAGTCCAGTTCTCTCAGCACCACTTATGAAGAGAGTCTTTTCTCCATTGTATATCATTGTCTCCTTTGTCATAGATTAGTTGACCATAGGTGTGTGGGTTTATATCTGGGCTTTCTACACTGTTCCATTGATCTATATTTCTGTTTTTGTGGCAGTACCATGTTGCCATGTTGTCTTTTTCTTTTTTTTTTTTACATCTTTATTGGAGTATAATTGCTTTACAATGGTGTGTTAGTTTCTGCTTTATAACAAAGTGAATCAGTTATACATATACATATGTTCCAATATCTCTTCCCTCTTGAGTCTCCCTCCCTCCCACCCTCCCTATCACACCCCTCTATGTGGTCACAAAGCACCAAGCTGATCTCCCTGTGCTATGTGGCTGCTTCCCACTAGCTATCTATTTTAGGTTTGGTAGTGTATATATGTCCATGCCACTCTCTCACTTTGTCCCAGATTACCCTTCCCCCTCCCCATATCCTCAAGTCCATTCTCTAGTAGGTCTGTGTCTTTATTCCCATCTTACCCCTAGGTTCTTCATGACATTTTTTTCTTAAATTCCATATATATGTGTTAGCATACAGTATTTGTCTTTCTCTTTCTGACTTACTTCACTCTGTATGACAGACTCTAGGTCTATCCACCTCATTACAAATAGCTCAATTTCATTTCTTTTTATGGCTGAGTAATATTCCATTGTATATATGTGCCACATCTTCTATATCCATTCATCCGATGATGGACACTTAGGTTGTTTCCATCTCCTGCCTATTGTAAATATAGCTGAAATGAACATTTTGGTACATGACTGTTTTTGAATTATGGTTTTCTCAGGGAATATGCCCAGTAGTGGGATTGCTGGGTCATATGGTAGATCTATTTGTAGTTTTTTAAGGAACCTCCATACTGTTCTCCATAGTGGCTGTACCAATTCACATTCCTACCAGCAGTGCAAGAGTGTTCCCTTTTCTCCACACCCTCTCCAGCATTTATTGTTTCTAGATTTTTTGATGATGGCCATGCTGACTTGTGTGAGAAGATATCTCATTGTAGTTTTGATTTGCAGTTCTCTAATGACTCATGATGTTGAGCATTATTTCATGTGTTTGTTGGCAGTCTGTATATCTTCTTTGGAGAAATGTCTATTTAGGTATTCTGCCCATTTTTGGATTGGGTTGCTTGTTTTTTTGTTATTGAGCTGCATGAGCTGCTTGTAAATTTTGGAGATTAATCCTTTGTCAGTTGCTTCATTTGCAAATATGTTCTCCCATTCTGAGGGTCCTCTTTTGGTCTTGTTTATGGTTTCCTTTGCTGTGCAAAAGCTTTGAAGTTTCATTAGGTCCCATTTGTTTATCTTTGTTTTTATTTCCATTTCTCTGGCAGGTGGGTCAAAAAGGACCTTGCTGTGATTTATGTCATAGAGTGTTCTGCCTATGTTTTCCTCTAAGAGTTTGATAGTTTCTGCCCTTACATTTAGGGCTTTAATCCATTTTGAGCTTATTTTGTGTGTATGGTGTTAGGGGGTGATCTAATCTCATACTTTTACATGTACCTGTCCAGTTTTCCCAGCACCACTTATTGAAAGGGTTGTCCTTTCTCCACTGTACATTCCTGCCTCCTTTACCAAAGATAAGGTGACCATATGTGCGTGGGTTTATCACTGGGCTTTCTCTCATGTTCCATTGATCTATCTTTCTGTTTTTGTGCCAGTACCATACTGTCTTGATTACTGTAGCTTTGTAGTATAGTCTGAAGTCTGGGAGCCTGATTCCTCCAGCTCCGACTTTTGTTCTCAATATTGCTATGGCTATTCAGGGTCTTTTGTGTTTCCACACAAATTGTGAAATTTTTAGTTCTAGTTCTGTGAAAAATGCCCGTGGTAGTTTGATAGGGATTGCATTGAATTTGTAGATCCCGTTGGGTAGTAGAGTCATTTTCACAATGTTGATTCTTCCAGTCCAAGAACATGGTACATCTCTCCATCTATTTGTATCATCTTTAATTTCTTTCATCAGTGTCTTATAATTTTCTGCATACAGGTCTTTTGTCTCCTTAGGTAGGTTTATTCCTAGATATTTTATTCTTTTTGTTGCAATGGTAAAAAGGAGTGTTTTCTTGATTTCACTTTCAGATTTTTCATCATTAGTGTATAGGAATGCCAGAGATTTCTGTACATTAATTTTGTATCCTGCTACTTTACCAAATTCATTGATTAGCTCTAGCAGTTTTCTGGTAGCATCGTTAGGATTCTCTGTGTATAGTATCATGTCATCTGCAAACAGTGACAACTTTACTTCTTCTTTTCCAATTTGCATTCCTTTTATTTCCTTTTCTTCTCTGATTTCTGTGGCTAAAACTTCCAAAACTATGTTGAATAATAGTGGTGAGAGTAGGCAACCTTGTCTTCTTCTTGATCTTAGTGGAAATGCTTTCAGTTTTTCACCGTTGAGGACCGTTGATGTTGGCTGTGGGTTTGTCATATATGGCCTTTATTATGTTGAGGAAAGTTCCCTCTATGCCTACTTTCTGCAGGGTTTTTATCATAAATCGGTGTTGAATTTTGTCGAAAGCTTTCTCGGCCTCTATTGAGATGATCATATGGTTTTTCTCTTTCAATTTGTTAATATGGTGTATCACGTTGATTGATTTGCATATATTGAAGAATCCTTGCATTCCTGGAATAAAGCCCACTTGATCATGATGTATGATCCTTTTAATGTGCTGTTGGATTCTGTTTGCTAGTATTTTGTTGAGGATTTTTGCATCTATGTTCATCAGTGATATTGGCCTGTAGTTTTCTTTGTTTGTGACATCCTTGCCTGGCTTTGGTATCAGGGTGATGGTGGCCTCATAGAATGGGTTAGGGAGGGTTCCTCTCTCTGCTATATTTTGGAAGAGTTTGAGAAGGATAGGTGTTAGCTCTTCTCTAAATGTTTGATAGAATTCGCCTGTGAAGCCATCTGGTCCTGGGCTTTTGTTTGTTGGAAGATTTTTAATCACAGTTTCAATTTCAGTGCTTGTGATTGGTCTGTTCATATTTTCTATTTGTTTCTGATTCAGTCTTGACAGGTTATGCATTTCTAAGAATTTGTCCATTTCTTCCAGGTTGTCCATTTTATTGGCATATAGTTGCTTGTAGTAATCTCTCATGATCTTTTTTATTTCTGTAGTGTCAGTAGTTACTTATCCTTTTTCATTTCTAATTCTGTTGATTTGAGTCTCTTCCTTATTTTCCTGATAAGTATTACTAATGGTTTATCAATTTTGTTTATCTTCTCAAAGAACCAGCTTTTAGTTCTATTGATCTTTGCTATCATTTCCTTTATTTCTTTTTCATTTATTTGTGATCTGATTTTTATGATTTCTTTCCTTCTGCTAACTTTGGTGGGTTTTTGTTTTTCTTTCTGTAATTGCTTTAGGTGCAAGGTTAGGTTGTTTATTCGAGATGTTTCCTGTTTCTTAAGGTAGGATTGTATTGCTATAAGCTTCCCTCTTAGGACTGCTTTTGCTGCATCCCATAGGTTTTGGGTCGTCGTGTCTCCATTGTCATTTGTTTCTAGGTATTTTTTGATTTCCTCTTTGATTTCTTCATTGATCACTTCATTATTAAGTAGTGTATTGTTTAACCTACATGTGTTTGTATTTTTAACAGATCTTTTCCTGTAATTGATATCTAGTCTCACAGCATTGTGGTCGGAAAAGATACTTGATACAATTTCAATTTTCTTAAATTTACCAAGGCTTGATTTTTGACCCAAGATATGATCTATCCTGGAGAATGTTCCATGAGCACTTGAGAAGAATGTGTATTCTGTTGTTTTTGGATGGAATGTCCTATAAATATCAATTAAGTCCATTTTGTTTAATGTACCATTTAAGCTTCTGTTTCCCAATTTATTTTCATTTTGGATGATCTGTCCATTGGTGAAAGTGGGATGTTAAAGTCCCTACTATGAATGTGTTACTGTCGATTTCCCCTTTTATGGCTTTTAGTATTTGCCTTATGTATTGAGGTGCTCCTATGTTGGGTGCATAAATGTTTACAATTGTTATATCTTCTTCTTGGATCGATCCCTTGATCATTATGTAGTGTCCTTCTTTGTCTCTTCTAATAGTCTTTATTTTAAAGCCTATTTTGTCTGATATGAGAGTTGCTACTCCAGCTTTCTTTTGGTTTCCATTTGTGGAATATCTTTTTCCGTCCCCTCACTTTCAGTCTGTATGTGTCTCTAGGTCTGAAGTGGGTCTCTTGTAGACAGCAGATATATGGGTCTTGTTTTTGCATCCATTCAGCTAGTCTGTGTCTTTTGGTGGGAACATTTATTTACATTTAAGGCAATTATCGATATGTATGTTCCTATTCCCATTTTCTTAATTGTTTTTGGTTTGCTATTATAGGTCTTTTCCTTCTCTTGTATTTCTTGCCTAGAGAAGATCCTTTAGCATTTGTTGTAAAGCTGGTTTGGTGGTGCTGAACTCTCTCAGCTTTTGCCTGTCTGTAAAGGTTTCAATTTCTCCATCAGATCTGAATGAGATCCTTGCTGGGTACAGTAATCTTGGTTGTAGGTCTTTCTCCTTCATCACTTTAAATATTTCCTGCCAGTCCCTTCTGGCTTGCAGAGTTTCTGCTGAAAGATCAGCTGTTAACCTTATGGGGATTCCCTTGTGTGTTATTTGTTGTTTTTCCCTTGCTGCTTTTAATATGTTTTCTTTGTATTTATTTTTGACAGTTTGATTAATATGTGTCTTGGTGTGTTTCTCCTTGGATTTATCCTGCATGGGACTCTCTGTGCTTCTGGACTTGATTAACTATATCCTTTCCCATATTAGGGACGTTTTCAGCTTTAATTTCTTCAAATATTTTCTCAGTCCCTTTCTTTTTCTCTTCTTCTTCTGGAACCCCTATAATTCGAATGTTGGTGCATTTAATGTGTCCCAGAGGTCTCTGAGACTGTCCTCATGTCTTTTCATTCTTTTTTCTTTATTCTGCTCTGCAGTAGTTATTTCCACTATTTTATCTTCCAGCTCACTTATCCGTTCTTCTGCCTCAGTTATTCTGCTATTGATCCCATCTAGAGTACTTTTAATTTCATTTATTGTGTTGTTCATCATTGCTTGTTTCATCTTTAGTTCTTGGTCCTTGTTAAATGTTCCTTGCATTTTCTCTATTCTATTTCCAAGATTTTGGATCATCTTTACTATCATTATTCTGAGTTCTTTTTCAGGTAGACTGCCTGTTTCCTCTTCATTTGTTGGGTCTGGTGGGTTTTTTATCTTGCTCCTTCATCTGCAGTGTGTTTTTCTGTCTTCTCATTTTGCTTATCTTACTGTGTTTAGTGTCTCCCTTTTTCAGGCTGCAGGTTTGTAGTTTCCATTGTTTTTAGTGTCTGTCCCCAGTGGCTTAAGTTGGTTCAGTGTGTTATGTAGGCTTCCTGGTGGAGAGGACTAATGCCTGTGTTCTGATGGATGAAGCTGGATCTTGTCTTTCTTCTGGGCAGGTCCACGTCTGGCAGTGTGTTTTGGGGTGTCTGTTGACTTATTATGATTTTAGACAGCCTCTGTGCTCATGAGTGGGGTTGTGTTCCTGTCTTGCTAGTTGTTTGGCATAGGGTGTCCAGCACTGTAGCTTGCTGGTCATTGAGTGAAGCTGGGTGTTGGTGTTGAGATGGAGATATCTGGTAGTTTTTCGCGGATTGATATTATGTGCAGCTGGGAGGTTTCTTGTGGACCAGTGTCCTGACCTTGGCTCTCCCACCTCAGAGGCACTGCACTGACTGCTGGCTGCAGCACCAAGAGCCTTTCATCCACATGGCTCAGAATAAAAGGGAGAAAAAGTAGAAAGAAAGAAAGAAAGAAAGAAAGAAAGAAAGACAGAAAGAAAGACAGAAAGAAAGAGGATAAAATAAAATAACGTAAAATAAAATAAAGTTATTAAAATAAAAAATAATTATTAAGAAAAACTTTTTTAAAAAGTAAAAAAAAAAAAAAAAAGACAGACGGACGGATAGAACCCTGGGACAAATGGTGAAAGCAAAGCTATACAGACAATATCTCACACAGAATCATACACACTCACAAAAAGAGGAAAAGGGGAAAAAATAATAAATCTTACTCTCAAAGTCCACCTCCTCAATTTTGGATGATTCATTGTCTATTCAGGTATTCCACAGATGCAGGGTACATCAAGTTGATTGTGGAGATTTAATCCGCTGCTCCTGAGGCTGCTGGGAGAGATTTCCCTTTCTCTTCTTTGTTTGCACAGCTCCCAGGGCTCAGCTTTGGATTTGGCCCCACCTCTGTGTGTAGGCCGGAGGGCGTCTGTTCTTCGCTCAGACAGGATGGAGTTAAAGGAGCCGTGGATTCGGGGGCTCTGGCTCACTCAGGCCAGGGGGAGGGAGGGGTACAGAGTGCGGGGTGAGCCTGCAGCGGCAGAGGCCGGCATGACGTTGCACCAGCCTGAGGCAAGCCGTGCGTTCTCCCGGGGAAGTTGTCCCTGGATTCTGGGACCCTGGCAGTGGCAGGCTGCACAGCCTCCCCAGATGGGAGGTGTGGAGAGTGACCTGTGCTCACACACAGGCTTCTTGGTGGTGGCAGCAGCTGCCTTAGCGTCTCATGCCCGTCTCTGGGATCCACGCTGTTAGCCGCGGCTCACGCCTGTCTCTGGAGCTCCTTTAAGCAGTGCTCTTAATCCCCTCTCCTCGCGCACCAGGAAACAAAGAGGGAAGAAAAAGTCTCTTGCCTCTTCGGCAGGTCCAAACTTTTTCCCAGACTCCCTCTCAGCTAGCCATGGTGCACTAACCCCTTCAGGCTGTGTTCATCCCTCCAGTCCTCTCCCTGTGCTCTGACTGAAGCCGGAGCCTCGCCATGTTGTCTTGATTACTGTAGCTTTGTAGTATATTCTAAAGTCAGGGAGTCTGATTCCTTCAGCTCCATTTTTCTCCCTCAAGTTTGCTTTGGCTATTCAGGGTCCTTTATGTCTCCATACAAATTTTAAGATATTTTGTTCTAGTTCTGAAAAAAATGCCATTGGTAATTTGATAGGGATTGCACTGAATCTGTAGATTGCTTTGGGTAGTATAGGCATTTTCACAACATTGATTCCTTCAGTCCAAGAACATGGTATATCTCTCCATCTGTTTGTTTCATCTTTGATTTCTTTCATCAGTATCTTATAGTTTTCTGAGTACAGGTCTTTTACCTCCTTAGGTAGGTTTATTCCTAGGTATTTTATTCTTTGTGATGTGATGGTAAATGGGATTCTTTCCTTAATTTCTTTTTCTGATTTTTCATTGTTAGTGTATAGGAATGCAAGAGATTTCTGTGCATTAATTTTATATCCTGCAACTTTACCAAATTCATTGATTAGCTCTAGTGGTTTTCTGGTAGCACCTTTAGGTTTATTTATGTATAGTATCATGTCATCTGCCAACAGTGACAGTTTTACTTCTTCTTTTCCAATCTGTACTCCTTTTATTTCTTTTTCTTCTCTGATTGCCGTGGATAGAAGTTCCAAGACTATGTTGAATAATAGTGGTGAGAGTGGACATCCTTGTCTTCTTCCTGATCTTAGAGGAAATGTTTTCATATTTTCACTATTGAGAATGATGTTTGCTGTGGGTTTGTCATATATGGCCTTTATTATGTGGAGATTGTTTCCCTCTATGCCCACTTTCTGGAGAGTTGTTACCATAAATGGGTGTTGAATTTTGTCAAAAGCTTTTTCTGCATCTATTGAGATGATCATACGGTTTTTATTCTTCAGTTTGTTAATATGGTGTATCACACTGATTGATTTGTGCATATTGAAGAATCCTTGCATCCCTGGGATAAATCCCACTTGATCATGTTGTATGACCCTTTTATTATGTTGTTGGATTCTGTTTGCTAGTATTTTGTTGAGGATTTTTGCATCTATTTTCATCAGAGATATTAGTCTGTAATTTTCTTTTTCTGTAGTACCTCTGTCTGGTTTTGGAATCAGGGCGATGGTGGCCTTGAAGAATGAATTTGGGAGTGTTCCTTCCTCTGCGAGATTTTGGAAGAGTTTGGGAAGGATGGGTGTTAGCTCTTCCCTAAATGTTTGATAGAATTCACCTGTGAAGCCATCTGGTCCTGGACTTTTGTTTGTTGGAATATTTTTCATCACAGTTTCATTTTCATTACTTGTGATTGGTCTGTTCATATTTTCTATTTCTTCCTGGTTCAGTCTTAGAAGGTTATACCTTCCTAAGACTTTGTCCGTTTCTTCCAGGTTGTCTTCCAGCAACTCTCTTGGCATAGAGTTGCTTGTAATAGTCTCTTATGTTGCTTTGTATTTCTGTGGTGTCTGTTGTAACTTCTCCTTTTTCATTTCTAATTTTATTGATTTGAGTGCTCTCCCTCTGTTTTCTTGATGAGTCTGTATAAAGGTTCATCAGTTTTGTTTATCTTCTCAAAGAAGATAAACAGCTTCTCAGCTTTAAGTTTTATTGACCTTTGCTATTGTTTTCTTTGTTTCTATTTCATTTTTTTCTGCTCTGATCTTTATGATTTCTTTCCTTCTACTAACCTTGGGTTTTGTTTGTTCCTCTTTCTCTAGTTCCTTTAGGTGTAAGGTTAGATTGTTTATTTGAGATTTTTCTTGTTTCTTGAGGTAGGATTGCATTGCTATAAACTTCCCTTTTAGGACTGCTTTTGCTGCATCCCATAGGTTTTGGATCATCATGTTTCATTGTCATTTGTCTTTAGGTATTTTTTTATTTTCTCTCTGATTTCTTCAGTAATCTCTTGGTTATTTAGTAATGTATTGTTTAGCCTCTATGTGTTTGTGCTTTTTACGTTTTTTTCCCTGTAGTTGATTTCTAATCTCATTGTGTTGTGGTTAGAAAAGATGCTTGATATGATTTCAATTTTCTTAAATTTATCAAGACTTGATTTGTGACCCAAGATGTGATCTATCCTGGAGAATATTCTGTGTGCACTTGAGAAGAAAAGGTAATCTGCTGTTTTGGGGTGGAATGTCCTATAAATATCAATTAAATCTAGCTGGTCTATTGTGTCATTTAAAGCTTGTGTTTTCTTATTAATTTTCTCTCTGGATGATCTGTCCATTGTTGTAAGTGAGGTGTTAAAATTTCCCCACTATTATTGTGTTACTGTCAATTTCCTCTTTTATAGCTGTTAGCCTTTGCCTTATGTATTGAAGTGCTCCTATGTTGGGTGCATATATATTTATAATTGTTATATCTTCATCTCAGATTGATCCCTTGATCATTATGTACTTTCCATCTTTGTCTCCTGTCACATTCTTTATTTTAAAGTCTATTTTATCTGACATGAGTATTGCTACTCCAGCTTCCTTTTGATTTCCATTTGCATAGAATATCTTTTTCCATCCCCTCACTTTCAGTATGTATGTGTCCCTAGGTCTGAAGTGGGTCTTTTGTAGACAGCATGCATATAGGTCTTGTTTCTGTATCCATTCAGCAAGCCTGTGTCTTTTGGTTGGAACATTTAATCCATTCACCTTTAAGGTAATTATTGATATGTTTGTTCCTATTACCATTTTCTTAATTGTTTTGGGTTTGTTTTTGTAGGTCCTCTTCTTCTCTTGTGTTTCCCACTTAGAGAAGTTCCTTTAGCATTTGTTGTAGAGCTGGTTTGGTGGTGCTGAACTCTCTCAGCTTTTGCTTGTCTGTAAAGCTTTTGATTTCTCCGTTGAATGAGATCCTTGCCTGGTAGAGTAATCTTGTTTGTAGGTTCTTCCCTTTTATCACTTTGAGTATATTATGCCACTCCCTTCTGGCTTGTAGAGTTTCTGCTGAGAAATCAGCTGTTAACCTTATGGGAGTTCCCTTGTATATTATTTGTCATTTTTCCCTTGTTGCCTTCAATAATTTTTCTTTGTCTGTAATTTTTATCAGTTGAATTACTTTGTGTCTCAGCCTGTTTCTCCTTGGGTTAATCTTGACTGGGACTCTCTGCACTTCCTGGACTTGGGTGGCTATTTCCTTTCCCATGTTAGGGAAGTTTTCATCTATAATCTCTTCAAATATTTTCTCGTGTCCTTTCTCTCTCTCTTCTCCTTCTGGGACCCCTATAAAGAGAATGTTGGTGAACTTAATGTTGTCCAGAGGTCACATACATGTTTTCAAGATGAATAATAACTAGTCCTCAAGTAAGAGGACTTGATAGCACAGTTTGTCATATATAGTTCATCCTAAATTGTCCTCCTAGTTGGGGTGTTGTTGGCTAATTGCCTTATCCAGAGGACAAAAAATGTCTTGTTTTTATGACTGTAGTTAGTTTTGCTACTTGGAGCAAGGGACCCCCTGAAGTTAGGTCCCTACCCTTCCACGGAAACTGGGGAACAGAGGTGCTATCTCCTTTGGTGTTAACATTTCAAAGACAGGGCTCCTAGGCCCTTGAGAAAGATGATTCTGGTTCATAAACCTGGCAAGAACTTTATCTAGTTTTCAAAAGGATTTTTATACATTTCAAAAGGATGCAAAAGTACCCTCAATGATAAATTTTTTAAGGTAAATACTCTAAGAGAAATGAGGGGATGGAAATCTCTCCCCCATTTTCAACAGGGAGAGTTAAACCTCTTATTTTTAATTTGTGTTTGTTCTTACAGTTGAGCTGACAGCTTGCAACTCTCAAGGCAACCCCTGTGTGTGTGGGGGGGAGTGTCGGGGGACACAATGAGCCTCAGTTTTCATGAGGCCCAGGTGCTTGGGGGGGATGGGGGCTAGGCAGCACCATATTCCCACTCCAGCCACAGGAAGAGCCATGCCAGGTCCTGGGGTGGGGTGAGGGGGCGGGTCCTTATCCTTCATAACCCACACCTCTCCAAGAGGGCTTGTTTGAATCTTATATAGTGTCAGGTGCTGAGGCTTGGCTATGCTCAAAGAGGTTTTTAGTTAAATAATAATATTTAATGGTGCATGCTTCTGTGTGTGTGAAATTTTTATGGGGATAAGCCTAGTAGGTCTTTGGGAAGGGTCCTTTCTATCAACTTTAGCTTTTGATGCATGTGCATTGCTAGTTAATACTTTTATTTCCAAAGGACTAGGTTTGAATTCTGTCTGAGGGTATCTTTATCAGAAATTTGCTTTTTTTTCCCCCAAAAGTGATATTCCTTCTAATTGGTTCTGTTTAAACTCAATTTATCAAGCAGCTGAGTCTTAGCCAGCAGGTTTTGAAATTAGCACTTATTAGATCAGATTCTATTATTTTTTTCAGTCGGTCTGTGAGAATAAACCTAGGTGCCATTTGAAATGAAGGCACATAACAGCCTTGCTCCGGAGATAATTTTCTCTGTTACACAACACTGTGCCACCAGATCGGTTGCTCAGTTAAAAGCATTTAACCCAGACCAAGTGATAATAGCAGGTGTGTGTATCATAAGAGAAGGTCAAGTTACATCACCCCCGTCTCAAATTCTGCTTTACTTTGTTTGGCTATCGCCACTATTGGTTCTTGATTTTCCACAGATCAAATGAAGGTGAACGACAGCTGTGTTGGAATTACAATGTAAATTGCAACGTGCAAAGCCTACCTGAACAGGAAAAGCTGATGTGAAGCGGACAGTCATGATGAAGGCCTCCACTCTGAACTGGTTTGAACTTTTTAGTATGAAATAAACATACGTTAGTGTAAAAATGGTTAGGGTCTTTACTTTGTGCTATCACGTATCGAGTTCATTTAGTAAAAGCTTCAAGCAGTGAGCAAGTACTTAGTTACCAACAGTCTTAAAAGACAATATTACATTTCCAAATTACTTTAGGTTGGACCTCAGGAAATGTAATTATATTCTTTACATTATTTCGTGACTGTGAATCCCTTTCATTCTTATTCATATTTTATAAAATCCATCATATATTTATTTGCATTTGCTCCCTTTTCAGATATTAATTCTCTCTCCTCAATACCAGCTGTGCCTTTCAATCAAGTTACCTTTGACTTCTTAACATCACTGAAGAGAAGTTTTAGCAATTCATAGCCTTTATACACATGCTTAGTTTTCTTCTGCATTTGATTGCCTTACCTAATAGAGAGTAAGGGGTAATGGTCAAGCAATGAAGCAATAATGTGGTGATTCTCAAGAAAGAAATGAAATGTGAAATATGCCTGATATTATAGGTCCCTCTCTACATTTTGTATCCCCAGATAGATTTTAAATTTCCTAAGAAAGCATCCTTGTTTTCCACATCCCTGTGTCTCTTACAGTGACTAGTAAAGGGACTGAAGCATGGCTTTGCACAGGTAGATGCTCAATATATGCCTTGTTGACTGGAAGATGAAATGCACCAGAAGCAGATGCCCGTCTAACACTTCCCTATAAAGAGGACATGACTCTGAATATCAAGGAAGTTGAGATGGGCATTTTCAAGATAATTAGTTCATCAAAATGAATTCAATAAGCTTATTAGAGCCCCTGGCAATGTATTCTATTTTGGACATAATACATTTAGTAAACACACCTATTGTCTGGCTTTCTGGGAAGGACAGGCTTATTTGCATTTTACTCAGCTGCCTATCTGTTTTTGACCCTGTGTTAACATAGCACCAAAGAGTTGATCGAAATATTCTCACGTGTCTTATGAGGATAAAAACCATTCAGTTTTTAGAAGAGAATTTGTTTTGTTTTAGATTTAAGGAAGAGTTGAATGATCACTTGGGATGTTCATAAACTGATGTCTGTACTGCATCTGCGCTGTAACAGATCAGCTAGTTTCTTCCCCCATATCCCTTCACCAAAGGAAATACCCTCACTATTTACATGTGACATTTTTCTTTATCAGAGAGCAGAAATGAATCTACAAGCCCTTTTGGCCTTCATGAACTTAAAGAAATTGATTTAACTTGTTTTTAAGAGAGATTGAATGAAAAATGTTTTTTCTAATTCCCCTTTAAAATCAATCACATCAAACCATAATTTGGTTTCCAACATTGTTACCTCATTATTCTAATAAATTAAAGGATTGACTGATATTTCCAAATCTTCGCAATATATTATACGACTTTTATGTGGAGTTCATCACCATCAGTGAAATGGTAGCTCAAAAACTGTATGTATTGGTGAATTATTTTTGTCTCTCCTCTCGGTATAGAAGAGTCAGTGGCCAGTGTGTTAGGTTAAAATAAAGTAGGCGGGGCTTCCCTGGTGATGCAGTGGTTGAGAGTCCGCCTGCCGATGCAGGGGACACGGGTTCGTGCCCCGGTCCTGGAAGATCCCACATGCCGCGGAGCGGCAGGGCCCGTGAGCCATGGCCGCTGAGCCTGCACGTCCGGAGCCTGTGCTCCACAGCGGGAGAGGCCACAACAGTGAGAGGCCCGCGTACCGCAAAAATAAATAAATAAATAAAATAAAGTAGGCGATTGAGAAAAGAAGAAAGGTGAAGGGCATTAGTATTTATTAGACATCTGCTTTGTGCTCAACACATTGCCTCATTTAATCGTCCTCTTTCAAAATAAGTTTTATTGGCTCTACTTTACAATGATGAAACTGGGACTCCGAAATTTTGTCCAAGGCTCCCTAGCTAGAAAAAAGTGGGGGACCCAGGATGAGAGACTGGATTTCTCTGGCTCCCAAATATTTCTACTAACCTATGATGGCACAAACATGATTCAACTATGGAAAAGACATAGGATAGGACAGGAAAAATTTAGCCTGAAAAAATGAATACAATGGGAGAAATTCATGTTTCACCTATACTGTACAAAGAATAGTTGCACAGAGAAAGAGAAGGAGATGATTTCCAAGGGCAGGTTGGAGAACATTAAAATAGGAGGTGAAGAATTTTAATTAGATTTATGGAAAAAGACTTGCCTGTGAGGGCTGTAAACACTGTAGCAGATATTTGAGAGGAGGAACTGCCTTGTCGGAAGCTGTTAGAACAGAAGAGATTCTCTCCCATTAGATTACGCTAATAAATGTCAAGGCACTTAAACCCATCATGAGTCCCTGCATGTGGCATTTGATCCTCACCCCTGCAACTCCTTCAGTTGAATTGTCAGTTGGAATAAAAGAAAAGGACTTGAAATCTCGGGCAGAAGTAGAGTCTACTATTGGTGAAAGGCCAACAGATTAGCTCAAATACACATGTGTGAATATAGATTTGGTAAGATCAAGACAGCTTTAACCTTCCCCACAGCTTGATTCAAGTTTAGACAGGTTTCTTCCTGACTTGAGGTCCTTGACCTTTCTTTTCTTAGAGTTTTACTAAGTTACTTTAGAAAACTTGTAAATTCTTTCTCTGCCCCTTTGAGATGCAAAATGTTAAAAGCCTTTTGCCAGTTTGACTTCCTAAGACAATCTTTCTCAAAGACCTGGGAGTCATACCTTTGAAATGCAATTATCAAGGGAGAGAGCACCCTTATCTCCCGTTGCTTCCAGAGGGTAGGAGCCTAACTTTAGTGGGCATCTTACACCAAGTTGTAAAACTACCTCCTGTCATGAAGATTAGAGGAAGTTCACTTTTCCTTTAGGTAAAGATAGTTAGCAGACACAGTGGCCTACCATTCCCCTTCCAGCTCTTAAAAACTCTCCAATCCTTTGTTTTAGTAGATTGAGCTCAGACTGAGTTCTGACCTTTCTCCTCTATTGCAGTAGCCTTGAATAGAGTGTTCTTTGCCTGTTTAATTTTGTCCATTGCAGTTTTTGCTTTGGCAGATATTATAAACATATTCTCAGTTACACATGAAGAACTTCTGCAGAACTGAAAAAATGCAGCAATTTAAGACAGAAACCATAGTAATTTTCAGGTGATGCAGAAAACACAGTTAAAAATGCTTATTTGATTTTTTGGGTCATCTTCACTGAGAAATTATATTCTTCATTATCTGTATTTTACTTTTTATTTAGATTTTAATAAATTAAGTTGATGTGTATTTCACAAACATCAAAGTACTACTTTGTCCTGGTTTTGTGCTAAGAAGATGTGCAATTCCATTATGCTTAATGTGAGTGGCTTTTTTTTTTTTTTTTTTTTTTTTTTTTGCGGTACGCGGGCCTCTCACTGTTGTGGTCTCTCCCGTTGTGGAGCACAGGCTCCGGACGCGCAGGCCCAGCGGCCATGGCTTACAGGCCTAGCCGCTCCGCAGCATGTGGGATCTTCCCGGACCGGGGCACGAACCTGCGTCCCCTGCATCGGCAGGCGGACTCTCAACCACTGCGCCACCAGGGAAACCCGTGAGTGGCTTTTTTGAGAAATGATAATTTGTTTGTTTTTGTGCTTTCAAGTTTCTTATATAGTAAGCTGCCTATTTGGGGGCAGAAAAATCATCCTAGCAGTTAAGCTCACTTATAATGTTAAATTATTAGTTTATCGTTAATTTTTCATGTGATTTACTAATATAGACATGAGATTAGTTTCGAACTCAGTCAGAGTCTCCTTGTGAGTAATGCTCTTCAGTATGTTATATTGTTTATCAGTTTTTCTGTCTTAAAACAAGGAATCATAATATAATGAAGACTTTCTTTATATAATGTGATTTAACCAAATGTCTTGAGTTAAATGGCACTCAGATTATTATTTAGTTCTTTTTTTTTTTTTTTTTTTTTTTGTGGTGTGCGGGCCTCCCACTGTTGTGGCCTCTCCCGTTGCGGAGCACAGGCTCCGGACACGCAGGCCCAGCAGCCATGGCTCACGGGCCCAGCTGCCCCGAGGCATGTGGGATCCTACTGGACCGGGGCACGAACCCGCGTCTCCTACATCGGCAGGCAGACTCCCAAACACTGCGCCACCAGGGAAGCCCCTATTTAGTTCTTTTAACTTGGGTCTCTAGAATTCATGCATATTGATATCACCATGATATTTTGGAACATCCTTGGTTCCCCAAGTAGATGTATGGGTAGTAGTCTCATTATACTATAGTAGTATAATCTCATTGAAATGGTCTTGGGGTAATTCCTCAAGCCAAAACTGAGTCTCCCATGAATCTCTGGGACCAGGGATAAGCTTTAGCTAGTCCACATTCTCTAGCACCTATCTATCATATATCTATTTAACCAATGATGACAGCTAACAAAACTCATTCCTATAAAATAGAAGTTTATTCTAGAACTGATTTTGATTTCAGACTCTGAGCTCCCGGACTGTCTTCTGATAAATAACCCTACTCAAATGATTGCTTGTAAGTTTAAACAAATACAATGATTTGTTGGTCAAATTTGGGATGATTAACTCAGTTCAAATCTCCGTCTCTGAACTCATCCTTCCTCTGGGTATACCCTAAAACTTTGAGGGTTTTGATAATAATAGCCAGGCATCTCAGGGTTGGGGCGATATCCCATTTCAGCCGTGTCATGAGGCCACTCCAGGAGTCTTATGAAGAGGTCCATCTGGGAGGAACTGAGGCCTCCTGCTAATAGCTATGTTAGTGAGTCATCTGGGAAGTGGATCCTCCAGCCCCAGTTAAAACTTCCGATAACTGCACCCCCATCAACATTGTGACTGCAAACTTTTACAAGACCACTGAGCCAGAATCACTCAGCTAAGCTGTTTCCCAAATTCCTGACTCACAAAAACTGTGAGGTAATAATATTTGTTGTTATTTTAAGCTGCTAAGTTTATGGATAAAAATTTTTCAGCAATAAATGACTAATAGAGCTCAATGTGTGTGTGCCTGTGTGTGTTTGTGTGTGTGTTTTCTCTTTCCTGTGTTGAGCTGTCTACACTACTCCTGGGGGTATTTTCCAGTCAACTGCCAGGTTGGAGGTGGGCACTGAATTTGGGAGAGAGGGATAGAATAGAGATAGCTCAAGGGTTTAGGTTGAACCTGTCCGCGAAGGTTCGGGGTCTTAGGAATTGCAACTAAACCACGAAGGTTTAGTTGGGGTCTTAGGAATTGCAATTCAGGAGGTACAGATTCAAGCAGCACCTCAAATGTTCTCTGAGAGAAGGAAAAATGGTGGAGGTTTATAAAGACAGCAGACAAAGACATCCCAGAGAAGTTACATAGTTGTTTTGCAGAACTATGATTGATTCCAGCAGACATTCATTTACTTGTCAGCAGCTGATTGGTTGCTAAGCTGTGGTTTCCAGGGAGTGAAGAAAATTAGTTCCAGGTGGCCTGTAGTTCACCAAGTCAGAATTTTATGTTGCATCTGGGTGTGGACATATGTAAGTTCTACTTCCTTAATGGCCTCTTGGCTCCATTATAGATCCCTTTGACATAAGTGACTCCATTTTGTTGTTCATGGTCTGCAAAGCACGTTTTATTGTCATATCGTTACAGAAAATGGTATCTCCGAAGAGGTGAAAGTAATGGTTTCCAATTTAACAGTCATGACACATTTGAATTCCTCTTCCATATTGCAGCCAAAAAGCTCTTTCTGAAGGGTAAATCTAGCTATCTAATTCCACTGCTTAAAACCCTTGAAAGGTTAAGGTCCATACTCCATAAATGGTTGACAAGACCTTTCTTAATCTGGGCTCTGCTGACCTGTCCAGCCACTCTTACCCACCAAAAACTCTCACCCTTAGACTTACTGAAAGATGCTCTCTCCATGAGCATGGCTGCTCTCACTTGCCAGCCTTGCTCAGACTTTACCCTCTGCATGGAATTCCACACTCTTACTCTGCCCTTTTTATGACTCCATGAGTCACATCCAGCCCTTTGATATTTTGCTTGATCTTCACAGCATTTTTGATAAATCTGAATGAACATTTTAAAAACATAGATTTCTTCTTCAGGAACAATCTGAAGATAGGGCAAGATGGAGTTGTCCCTTGGCCCTGGAGACACATGATGTCTTCCTTTTTTAATAGTATTTTTTAAATACCATTTTTAGCAGGCAGTTTGAGTTGGTCTGGAGGCTCAGATAAGCAGATGCCAAGAGGGGGTTAAATATGCAAGGATGCTATTAAGGAGATGCCTGTGTGAAAGGAAATAGGACGCTGTTTTAAGAATACCTGGGATTTGTTTTAATCAGGTATGGTAAGGCATGCAGACATGAAA
The DNA here is from genome assembly GCF_937001465.1 of Orcinus orca. Lineage (NCBI taxonomy): Eukaryota > Metazoa > Chordata > Mammalia > Artiodactyla > Delphinidae > Orcinus > Orcinus orca. The sequence goes on from NC_064559.1 coordinate 125,336,525, forward strand.
ATAATAGTTACAATTCTCTAGAAACAGGAGGCATATCATGCCACACAGATGAGCACCAGGGTTGGTCAGGAGACAAGGAATGGAGGAAAATGTGGGCAAAAGCCTTTATTGTGGTTTCTGTGGCAAGGAATAGGCAGAGGCAAGTTAAGCAGGTTTAGAATTGGCTAGTTTCAATAATTTCAGCAGCTCGGGAGCCTAGAGGCTGTCTCCAGTTGCCTGGTACCTGGCCTCGGGATGATTAGGGCAAGTGGATAGTGGCCTGGGGTGTAAGAGCCCAATAAAGAGGCAGTTGGATATACGGGCTCGAGATTGAGGTTTACATTTGAAAGAAAGTTATGCTCAGTGACAACTTGTTTATTATCTCTTGGAATCTGCTAATCCTGGGAGGGCCCTTCTTTCCAGGCTCAGCAAGGCCCCGGATGTCAAAGCATTAGAATGCAGAAAATAAAAAGACATGGTTAATAGATAAGGGACCTAGCAAAGGCAGGGAACCAAAGGACTGCAATGAGAGTATGATCCTGAGAGAAGAAAAAGGAGAAAAGGTGGGGTGGAAGTCTCCAAGAGTGCCAAGCAGTTTGAGGAATATTTGGCAAGGTAGTTGGGGAGTATTTAAGCCCAAGTTTGCTGGTGAAGAGTCCCCTGACAACCTGAAACAAGACCTGGTACCCGATCAGATCACATTCGTTCATTGGATGCAGGTGGTCCATGGGAGCACAGCCTCAATGCAAACGTAGTCATGGGTTTCAAAGCAGAACAGCTGGACCCTCAGCCTGGTGTGCTTCCTGTAGTAGGGGTCTGGGAGGCACATTTTCATGGCTGTCATAGAGTTCATCCTTATTCAGAGGTGAGGAAATTGCATTTCAGAAAGTTCAGAAAGCATTCCCAGAGAGTTAGAATTCAGCATTAAAAACCTTTGCTCATACTCCCATGCAACACATCACCCTATCAACAGACAAGCTATCTGTTCATCAGGCAGGGCTTTTTAAAAACTCTGGAGACGTGGTAGCTTCAGCCAATTCCCTTTATCAGTGTCAACAGTCCTTATATTGTCAGTTGAAAACTACTGAATTCATCACGGAATTGATGAATAATACAACTTTGAATGAGGATTTTCATTTATCAGACATTTAGAATTTAGGTGTTCAACAGACCCCAGATAACTTTAATATAATACGTTTAGGAAATATGTTCCTGAAGGGAAAATTATTATAAACTGTGCTCTTTATCATTTCCATATTTTTTAATCCTTGATATTAGTGACCATTGACCTGGAAGCCATACAGTCATGATGTACTCAGGCATTGTTTGTATTAGGACCAAGCACTCGTTTGATCAGGGCTAATGAGGCCAAGGTCATTGGCTTAACCACCTTGACGTCAACTTAGTTTTAACTAGTCCCAAGGTCACAGACTTTTGACTTTTCAGCTAAGTTATCTATACTGCAAAGGTATGTGCAAGAACACCAGCACTTCTTAGCATCATATCAAGATGGATTCAGTTTTACCTTACTGCCCACTCTTAAGCACAAGACGTAAGCATTTGCCAGATTTACAGGTGTCAGTATACCATTGAATGAATTTCACACAGGCCCATTTTATCTACTGACAAAAATGTCATCAGACTTCGATATGGTAAGCTTTTTATACAATACTTTGAAAAATGTAAATTACTGTTGAAGCATAAGTTATTCATGCTGTTGCATGACTCTAATAATAATGATAATAATGTTTGCCTTATGATCTAGTGAGTGTTGGTTTGTGTGGTAGGCAGCCTCTAATAAGAGCCCCAATGATCTCTACCTCCTGGTGCCCACAGCGTTATATAATTGTCTCCCCTTGAGTGTGGGCTGGACCAAGTGACTCAATTGTAAGAAACAAGAAGAGCACAAAAGGGATGAAAAGCCCAACATTGGATTTTACAAAAAGACTGTAATTTCCATCTTGTTTGCCATCCTGCACTTTTTCTGGCTTGGAGATCTTGCTCTGGGAGAAGCAAGCTGTCCTGTTGTGGAGAAGACCATGTGGGGAGGAAATGATGTCTCCTTCCAAAAAGACAGTGAGGATATCGGGCTTGCCCAAAGCCACATGAGTGACCTTGGAAATGGATCGTGCGAGACCTGCCAACAGGAAGCAGTTCTGTCCAGGTCAAGCCTTGAGATGACCGTGGCCCTGGCCTACACCTTGATCGCCACATGGTGTGAGAACCTGAGCCAGAGAGCCCAAGCAGCCGTGCCCAGGTTCCTGACCCACAGAAACTATAAGACACATATTTTATTAGGAGATTTTGGAGGTAACTTGTTATGTAGCAATGGACAACGAATATACCTGCGAAGGCACATAAAACATTTTGGGTGTGAAGATTTGCTGCAGGTTCATAAAAAAACTCAGCTAAATTTTCATGATGCTGCACTTCCTTAGAATCTCCAAAGGATTCGCACAGCCAAAGAAGTGGGAACAGATACTGTTCTTCCTTATAACTTTTAAAGTATTCATTAAGGATTCTCTGAACATTTCATATTAAATTACTCCCATTATTATGTAGTGTTAAATTATGTCATAAACTGCTTATGTCAGAATAAACTAAAAAGGGTTGGAAAGGGAAAGTATACTTATGCTCCTATGCAAATCAATGAAAAGTATAAACCTCTATTTTAGAGCCACCCGTGAAAGCATAAGAATAGTTTGGGGAGAACTTCAAGATGGCGGAGGAGTAAGAAGTGGAGATCACCTTCCTCCCCACAAATACGTCAGAAATACATCTACATGTGGAACTGTTCCTATAGAACACTTATTGAACGCTGGCAGAAGACCTCAGACTTCCCCAAAGGCAAGAAACTCCCTATGTACTTGGGTAGGGCAAAAGAAAAAAGGAAAAACAGAGACAAAAGAATAGGGATGGGACCTGCACCTCTGGGAAGGAGCTGTGAAGGAGGAAAAGTTCCCACACACTAGGAAGCCCCTTCACTGGCGGAGACGGGGTTGGAGGGGGGGAAGATTCAGAGCCACGGAGAAGAGCACAGCAACAGAGGTGCACAGGGCAAAGCGGGGAGATTCCCGCACAGAGGATCGGTGCTGACCAACACTCACCAGCCCAAGAGGCTTGTCTGCTCACCCGCTGGAGCAGGCAGGGGCTGGGAGCTGAGGCTCGGGCTTCGGAAGTCATATCCCAGGGAGAGGACTGGGGTTGGCCACGTGAACACAGGCTGAAGGAGGCTAGTGCACCACAGCTAGCCAGGAGGGAATCCGGGAAAAGGTCTGGAGCTGCCAAAGAGGCAAGAGACCATTGTTTCCTGGTGCACGAGGAGAGGGGATTCAGAGAACTGCCTAAACGAGGTTCAGAGATGGACGCAAGCCGTGACTATCAGTGCGGACCCCAGAGATGGACATGAGACGCTAAGGCTGCTGCTGCAGCCACCAAGAAGCCTGTGTGCAAGCACAGGTCACTATCCACACCTCCCCACCTGGGAGCCTGTGCAGCCCACCACTGACAGGGTCCCGTGACCCAGGGACAACTTCCCCAGGAGAACACATGGCGTGCATCAGGCTGGTGCAACATCACGCCGGCCTCTGCCACCGCAGGTTCGTCCCTTATTCTGTACCCCTCCCTCCCCCCTGCCTGAGTGAGCCAGAGCCCCCTAATCAGCCGCTCATTTAACCCTGTCCTCTCTGCGCGAAGGGCAGATGCCCTCAGGCGACCTACACGCAGAGGTGGGGGGAAATTCAAAGCTGAACCCCAGGAGCTGTGAGAACAAAGAAGAGAAAGGGAAACATCTCGCAGCAGCCTCAGGAGCAGCGGATTAAATCTCCACAATCAACTTGATGTACCCTGCATCTGTGTAATAACTGAAGAGATAACAAATCATCCCAAATTGAGGAGGTGGACTTTGGGAGCAACTGTAGACTTGGGGTTTGCTTTCTGCATCTAATTTGTTTCTGGTTTTATGTTTATCTTAGTTTAGTATTTAGAGTTTATTATCACTAGTAGATTTATTTATTGATTTGGTTGCTCTCTTCCTTTTTTTTAATATATATATATATTTTTTCCTTTTTCTCTTTTTCTGAGTGTGTATGTGTATGTTTCTTTGTATGATTTTGTCCGTATAGCTTTGCTTTTACCATTTGTCCTAGGGTTCTGTCTATCCATATTACTATTTTTAGTATAGTTTTTAGTGCTTGTGATCATTGGTGGATTTGTTTTTTGGTTTGGTTGCTCTATTCTTTCTTTCTTTCTTTTTTTTATTACTTTTTTTTACAAAAAATTTTTATTTTATTTTTTCTTTCTTTCTTTCTTTTTTTTACTCCCTTTTCTTCTGAGCTGTGTGGATGACAGGGTCTTGGTGCTATGGTCAGCTGTCAGGCATATGCCTATGAAGTGGGAGAGCCGAGTTCAGGACATTGGTCCACAAGAGACCTCCCAGCTCCACATAATGCCAAATGGCAAAATCTCTCCCAGAGATCTTCATCTCAGCAGTAAGACCCAGCTCCACTCAATGACCGGCAAGTTACAGTGCTGGACACCCTATGCCAAACAACTAGCAAGACAGAACACAACCCCACCCATTAGGAAAGAGGCTGCCTAAAATCATAATAAGGTCACAGACACCTCAAAACACACCACCAGACGTGGTCCTGCCCACCAGAAAGATAAGATCCAGCCCCATTGTCCAAATCACAGGCACCAGTTTCCTTCACCAGGAAGCCTACAAAACCCACTGAACCAACCTTAGAAACTGGAGGCAGCCACCAAAAACAACGGGAATTCGAACCTGCAGCCTGCAAAAAGGAGACCCCAAACACAGTAAGTTAAGCAAAATGGGAAGACAGAGAAACACACAGCAGATGAAGGACCAAGGCAAAATCCCACCAGACCAAACAAATGAAGAGGAAATAGGCAGTCTACCTGAAAAAGAATTCAGAGTAATGATAGTAAAGATGATCCAAAATCTTGGAAATAGAATGGATAAAATACAAGAAACATCTAACAAGGACCTAGAAGAACTAAAGAGCAAACAAACAATGATGGACAACACAATAAATGAAATTAAAAATTCTCTAGAAGGAATAAATAGCAGAATAACTGAGGCAGAAGAACAGATAAGTGACCTGGAAGATAAAATAGTGGAAATAACTAATACAGAGCAGAATAAAGAAAAAGAATGTAAAGAATTGAGGACAGACTCAGACACCTGTGGGACAACATTAAATGCACCAACATTCGAATTATAGGGGGCCCAGAAGAAGAAGAGCAAAAGAAAGGGACTGAGAAAATATTTGAAGAGATTATAGTCGAAAACATCCCTAACATGGGAAAGGAAATAGTCAGTTGAGTCCAGGAAGCAAAGAGAGTCCCATACAGGATAAATCCAAGGAGAAACACGCCAAGACACATATTAATCAAAATATCAAAAATTAAATACAAAGAAAAAATATTAAAAGCAGCAAGGGAAAAACAACAAATAACATAGAAGGTAATCCCCATAAAGTTACCAGCTGATCTTTCAGCAGAAACTCTGCAAGCCAGAAGGGAGTGGCAGAACATATTTAAAGTGATGAATGGGGAAAACCTACAACCAAGATTACTGTACCCAGCAAGGATCTCATTCAGATTCAACAGAGAAATTAAAAACTTTACAGACAAGCAAAGGCTAAGAGAATTCAGCACCGCCAAACCAGCTTTACAACAAATGCTAAAGGAACTTCTTTGACCAGGAAACCAAGAGAAGGAGAAGATCTACAATAACAAACCCCCAAAATTAAGAAAATGGTAATAGGCACATACATATCCATAACTACCTTAAATTTAAATGGATTAAATGTTCCAACCAAAAGACATAGACTGGCTCAGTGGGTACAAAACAAGAACCATATATATACTGTCTATAAGAGAACAAATTCAGACCTAGGGACACATACAGACTGAAAGTGAGGGGATGGAAAAAGATATTCCATGCAAATGGAAATCAAAAGAAAGCTGGAGTAGCAATTCTCATATCAGACAAAATAGACTTTAAAATAAAGAATGTTACAAGAGACAAAGGAGGACACTACATAATGATCAAGGGATCAATCCAAGAAGATATAACAATTGTATATTTATGCACACAACATAGAAGGACCTCAATACATAAGGCAAATGCTAACAGCCATAAAAGGGGAAATCAACATAACACAATCATAGTAGGGGAATTTAACACCCCACTTTCACCAATGGACAGATCATCCAAAATGAAGATAAATAAGGAAACACACACTTTAAATGACACGTTAAACAAGATGGACTTACTTGATATTAACAGCACTGTCCATCCAAAAACCACAGAATGCACTTTGTTCTCAAGTGCTCATGGAACATTCTCCAGGTAGATCATATCATGGGTCACAAATCAAGCCTTGGTAAATTTAAGAAAATTGAAAGCATATCAAATATCTTTTCTGAGCAGAACGTTATGAGACTAGATATCAATACCAGGAAAAAACACCTGTAAAAAATACAAACACATGGAGGCTAAACAACACACTACTTAATAGCCAAGAGATCACTTAAGAAATCAAACAGGAAACAAAAACCTACCTAGAAACAAATGACAATGAAAACATGATGACTCCAAACCCTATGGGATGCAGCAAAAGCAGTTCTAAGATGGAAGTTTATAGCAATAAAATCCTACCTCAAGAAACAAGAAAAATCTCAAATAAACAACCTAAACTTACACCTAAAGCAATTAGAGAAAGAAGAAGAAGGAGAAAAAAAAAAACACACCAAAGTTAGTAGAAGGAAAGAAATAATCAGGATTAGTAGAAAGAAAGAAATCATAAAGATTTCAGAAATAAATGAAAAAGTAATGAAGGAAACAATAGCAAAGATCAATAAAACTAAAAGCTGGTTCTTTGAGAAGATAAACAAAATTGCTAAACCATTAGCCAGACTCATCAAGGAAAAAAGGGAGGAGATTAATCAATAGAATTAGAAATGAAAAAGGAGAAGTAACAACTGACACTTAAGAAATACAAAGGATCATGAAAGATTACTACAAGCAAATATATGCCAATAAAATGGGCAACCTGGAAGAAATGCACAAATTCTTAGAAAAGCACAACCTTCCGAGACTGAACCAGGAAGAAATAGAAAATATAAACAGACCAATCACAAGCACTGAAATTGAAACTGTGATTAAAAATCCTCCAACAAAAAAAGCCCAGGACCAGATGGCTTCACAGGCGAATTTTATCAAACGTTTGGAGAAGAGCTAACACCTATCGTCTCAAAGTCTTCCAAAATATAGCAGAGGGAGGAACACTCCCAAACTCATTCTACGAGGCCACCATCACCCTGATAACAAAATCAGACAAAGTTGTCACAAAGAAAGAAAACTAGAGGCCAATATCACTGATGAACATAGATGCAAAAATCCTCAACAAAATACTAGCAAACAGAATCCAAAAGCATATTAAAAGGATCCTACAACATGATCAAGTGGGTTTTATCCCAGGAATGCAAGGAGTCTTCAATATATTCAAACCAATCAATGTGATACACCATATCAACAAATTGAAGGAGAAAAACCATATGATCATCTCAATACATGCAGAAAAAGCTTTCAACAAAAGTCAACACCGATTTATGATAAAAACCCAACAGAAAGTAGGCATAGAGGGAACTTACCTCAACTTAATACAGGCCATATGTGACAAATCCACAGCCAACATCGTTCTCAATGGTTAAAAATTGAAACCATTTCCTCTACTATCAGGAACAAGATAAGGCTGTCCACTCTCACCACTATTATTTAACATAGTTTTGGAAGTTTTAGCCACAGCAATCAGAGGAGAAAAAGAAATAAAAGGAATCCACTCACATTTTTCACAGAACTAGAACAAAAAATTTCACAACTTGTATAGAAACACAAAAGAATCCGAATAGCCAAAGCAATCTTGAGAAAGAAAAATGGAGCTGGAGGAATTAGGCCACAGACTTCAGACTATACTACAAAGCTACAGTAATCAAGACAGTATGGTACTGGCACAAAAACAAAAATATAGATCACTGGAACAGGAGAGAAATGCCAGAGATAAACCCACACACATATAGTCACCTTAATTTTGATAAAGGAGGCAAGAATATACAATGGAGAAAAGACAGCCTCTTCAATAAGTGGTGCTGGGAAAACTGAACAGCTACACATAAAAGAATGAAATTAGAACAGTCACTAACACCATACACAAAAATAAACTCAAAATGGATTAAAGACCTAAATGTAAGGCCAGAAACTATCAAACCCTTAGAGGAAAACATAGGCAGAACACTCTATGACATAAATCACAGCAAGATCATTTTTGACCCACCTCCTAGAGAAATGGAAATAAAAACAAAAATAAACAAATGGGACCTAATGAAACTTCAAAGCTTTTGCACAGTAAAGGAAACCATAAACAAGACGAAAAGACAACCCTCAGAATTGGAGAAAATATTTGCAAATGAAGCAACTGACAGAGTATTAACCTCCAAAATTTACAAGCAGTTCATGCAGCTCAATATCAAAGAAACAAACAACCCAATCCAAAAATTGGCAGAAGACCTAAATAGACATTTCTCCTAAGGAGATATACAGATTGCCAACAAACACATGAAAGGGTGCTCAACATCACTAATCATTAGAGAAATGCAAATCAAAACTACAGTGAGGTATCATCTCACACCAGTAGAATGGCCATCATTAAAAAATCTACAAACAGTAAATGCTGGAGAGGTTGCGGAGAATAGGAAACCCTCTTGCACTGTTGGTGGGAATGTAAATTGATATAGCCACTATGGAGAACAGTATGGAGATTCCTTCAAAAACTAAAAATAGAACTACCATACGACCCAGCAATCCCACTACTGGGCCTATTCCCTGAGATAACCATAATTCAAAAAGTATCATGTACCACAATGTTCATTGTAGCTCTATTTACAGTAGCCATGACTTGGAAGCAACCTAAGTATCCATCTACAGATGAATGGATAAAGAAGATGTGGCACATATATACAATGAAATATTACTCAGCCATAAAAATTAATGAAATTGAGATATTTGTAGTGATGTGGATGGACCTGGAGTCTGTCATACAGAGTGAAGTAAGTCAGAAACAGAAAAACAAAATACCATATGCTAACGCATATATATGGAATCTAAAAAAATAAAAAATAATAGATGGTTCTGAAGAACCTAGGGGCAGAACAGGAATAAAGACACAGAAGTCCAGAATGGACCTGAGGACACGGGGAGGGGGGAGGGTAAGCTGGCACGAAGTGAGAGAGTGGCATGGACATATATACACTACCAAATGTAAAATAGATAGCTAGTGGGAAGCAGCCTCATAGCACAGGGAGATCAGCTCGATACTTTGTGACCACCTAGGGGGATGGGGTAAGGAGGGTGGGAGGGAGATGCAAGAGGGAGGAGGTATGGGGATATATGTATATGTATAGCTGATTCACTTTGTTATACAGCAGAAACTAACACACCATTGTAAATCAATTATACTCCAATAAAGATGTTAAAAAAATTTTTTTAAAAAGCATAGTTTGGGGTTTCATTTGCCTCTGGAGTGTTCAATAAATATTTTTCATGGGAATACATTTGCTCTATACCAAAGCATGGCATGTCATAGTGCTATGCAAATACTAAATATAGCACCTTTAAGAAGCCATTTGTGAAATATTCACTCAAAATTCATTGCGTTTAACACAAATCAATTTGCACATTTAATGACATGTTCCACATCTTCGAGGCCCTGAATAGTTTCCACATTGCCAAGAAATCTTAGGAAAATTGTAAACAGTTCTCCTTCAGTGAGGAGGCAATGCAATATAACAAAAAGACCTTGGAGTCAGATAGACATAGGTTTGAATCCTGGTTCTTCCTTTTGATGAGCTGTGTAACACTGGGCAAGTCGCTTCCCTCTCTGAGTCTCAGTTCCATATTTGTAAAGCAGAGATAATAATTCTGACTCCATGGCGTTGTCAAGAAATTCGAGAAAGTCTTTGTGAAGCACTGGGCCAGACACATTGCAAGTATATAAGAAATGGAAGCTATTATTGTATTATTATTATTCAGAAACTTTCTCATTATGAAAACTCTTCTAAAAACTTTTTGAAAGTAGTCATCATGCAGCTCAATCAGCCCCAGATTTATTCCATTCTCTCATTCCTCCTGTTTATCGCTTTTCGTCCACCATTACAGCCCTTTTTCCATGTTGTATTGCTTGTCAAACTCCAAGTGAAGGGAATATAAACATCTGTCCAAGCTTAACATCCCCATATTGCTCAGCCTTTTCTGGGGAAAGCTTATTTCTCCACCAGAAGACAGAAAAGAAAGATATTTAATCAGATAATTTCTACATACAGCTTAGAGTAAGATTTATATATCATTTTAATTTATAAAACATTAACCAATGTACATATGTGTCATCAGTTGTATTTCACCTCATATCACTAACTCTAGAGATGTGTCATATGGTCAAGTTCATTTTACTAATGAGAAAGGGGTAGAAATTTTAAATAGCTAAATCATATTTGATGCGATTATTATGACATATACAAGATTTTAAGGTAATTTAAGATTGAAGCACACAGTTGTTGTATCACACATAAAAGCCATATCTAGATAATAATGTCGACATGATAAATTCCAGCCAGAGTCTTTAAGAAATCCCTTATTGCAAAGATGGGTCAGACAAAACTCCTAGTCTGCTATGACCACCTCCTGCAATTTAAACCAGGCCTTACTGTAATTCTTTGCAATTGCAATCTGTTTATTTGCACAACTAATGGTAGAACTCAACATTTTGTGTTTACTTATTGATTTATGTTTTTAGCGCTGATCTCTTCCACTAAGTTCTAAGCTTTAGGAGGGCAGGCAGAGGGAGTATTTTGTTTACCACACTATACTCGGCCTTTAGCACAGTACTCAATAAATAGTTGTTAAATGTTGAATTAAAGAGTCAACTTATGTGTTCATGGTTCGTTTTTGATGATTTACTTTTCCATATGTTTGGCGTACTGATGGTGAACATTTTAAAACATTTCCTTACCATAGCTTCTGATTACTACATATAATTATTATACATGTTATAGTTATAGTTACTATACATATAGTTATATATAATATGTAACTATAACTATATAGTGTATATATAATATGAAACTATAGAACTCTTCCTATATATTCCACTTTATCGGGGGGAATTACATCTCGACCCAAAGTCTCAAAAGCTTTCATATTAAGATTGCAAACTCTAAAAAAGAAATCATTAAGAATGCCAGACTCAGCCTTAAAGAGTGATGGCAATCAATGCAGGTCTTCTTAAAGTCTGCTCATTCTACCATCGAGTCAATCCCTGGATAGCACACAAGATGATTCTGATTGATATGGCCACATGAAGACCTTGTCTTGTTTGCTGCTGTATCCCCAGAATAAACAGCGCTAGGATGGAGGAGGCACTCCTTAAACAACTGTGAAATACCCTGCCCTGGCATTGTAGACAATTGCTAAACCAACCTAATTAATAGACTCTTCTTGTGTTGTCTCAAATTAACAGGTCATTTTGATGATGGCTTTTGATAGCATTAAGGTGATCTCTGGATTCAAAACTGATACTCCTAATAAATAATCTAAGAGAAGATACATTAAGTCTAGAACAATTTACTAGTTTTCCAAATGTTTACCAAAACATTAAACAAAAGTTGAATAACTTCTAGTTACTCAGTTTGGAAACAAAACAGCAACATTTCTTTATTATAATGGGTATTAGCTGCCAATAGAAGGAAAAGATATTTAAAGAGTGTTCATTGTACATGCAGAAGAATTCACAGGATGACATTAGTTTTAGACAATGTATTTTCTTTAGAAAGAGAGAAAGGTCAGTCACATGCTGTAATTCACCTTGGAGGGACACAAATGATTTTGAAAGGCTATTTTGAAGTATGCAAGTCAAGATGGTCTACTAAAATGTATGAATTTTATCACCAAATAATATTTACAACAGACATTTCAGACTCATGCTCTTTTCATACTTGACCCCATCTCATCTCCCACTCCCAAATTAAGGAAGGCTTTCATTTTTTGTTCATATTTTTGGAATTTTTATCAGTGTGTGTCACTTTGCCAATCAGATTTTTTTTTCATGTAAACAAGCTTTTAACGTCTTTAAGAACCAACATTTCTCAGAGTGTATCACCTGTTCTCCATGATTGTAAATTAATTTAATGACATTAAATATAATGTGTAGATTACTGATAACAAACTTCTGCTAGACTTTTAAGAATTATTTTTTACTTACATAAATGAGGCCTAAACATATTCTTGTTTTAACAAAAAACTGCTATAGCTAACACAGTTTTTAAATATATGTATACATATATTTAAAAGATATATATTATTATATATTATGTATATAATCTACAATTTCCATTTTTTAATTTCAGTGTCATTGACAGTCTTTTCATGTTAGTACTTAAAGATGAAATGCTACAAATTTAATTGAAGATTTCCTCTACAATTTGCACTGAGAAGTATCTATTTTTGTCCAAATAATCTTCTCTTACCCCCATCAATTTCTAAGATACAACTAATCAGATGAGATTAGCATTATCAGGAAACCTACAAAAAGGCACTTGAGGTAGTTTTTCTGCATAAATATAAAATATGCCAAGCCAGAGTCTATTCCTGCAATGCTTTTGGCTCTCCAGCATTACACACTAGAAAGCCACCTCCTTTTCTACCTTAATTTCATAGCATATTTAGAAAAATGTATAGAAGATGGATGCCTCCAAAACAGAAAAAGTTTGAATTCTAACTTAAAATTTTAGAATTCACTCTTTCTTTTTTGTATTCATTTGTTTACACATTAATCACACTAATGCTATGTACAAGGCATTCTGCTAAGAGCTAAGAATAAGAATATAAATACCAGATTCCTAATGCAAAAGAGGTCATCATTTACCACATGAAAATATCTAAATAACAAAAAAATTCAAGACAGTGTTATAAATGCTGCAATAGAAGAATGAACAATGCTTTAGCTGCCCTGAGGATAGAGAATATTTTAGACAATCAATTAACCAACATTTACTGTCCACCTATATGTAAGACCATTTTTCTTTTGTAACAGTGTTTACCTAAATATCTTTTCATTCTAAAGCTTTTCTGAGTATATTAGAAAAGTATAGTTCATTGGTTAAGAACACATGTTCTGGTGCCTAAATGCCTATGTTCAAATCCTTGTTCTGCTCTTTCCTAACTGAGTGATCTTGAACTTGACCTCTTAGTTTCATTATCTACAAAATGTGGATATTAATAATATCTGACCCATAAGATTGTGATGAGAATTAATACACATGAAGCACTTAGGACAATGTCTGACGTGGAGTCATTCTCTTCCTGTATTCATTTCTATTATGCCATCTTTAGTGGCTTCAATTTAAAAGATCTCATCAGGCATTTTCTCTTTGTCTTTAGTTCCAGACATCCAACCTTTTTGCTTAGGGTAGGCTTTCATGGCATACCATGCAGTCTGTCAACTGTACTCACTCATTCATGACTTAGATTTCATTTAGATATCTCCAGGATGAAGGGAAGCAGTCATAATGTGAAAAGAGCTTCAATCCAGTTATACTTTAATAAGCATCAGATTTATTTCTGGGATATACTATCAAATATAATCTCTTTTGTAGAAAGAAAATAATAAAATAAGAAGAATTCAGAATAAAACACACACACACACACACACACACACACACACTTGTGATTTAAATTTTGAATACCTTTTCAAGAAACTTCATGGTACAGACATTATAAATGCAACATTTTTTTAGAATCTAGCACTTTAATCTCTCCCAGGGGTGATGTTGTTGTTTAATTCTACTCCTTGGCAAAATTGACTATAAACCATTTTTATTGGGGGAGGAGCAATAGAGTTGCCAGATTTAGCAAATAAACTATAGGACACCCAGTTAAATTTGAATTTCAGATAGAGAACGAATACTTTTTAAGAGTAATTATATCCCATGAGATATTTGGAACATATTTATGTAAAATTTTTACTCATTGTTTATCTGAAATTCAAATGTACCTGGGCATCATATGTTTTATTTGGCAACCCTAGGGGAGAATCACACCAAATCTGTTGTAGGAATGCCTTCACTTTTGTTAGATTGCTTTGTCCTTGCTTGCCTCTACACTTCCTACTCTAACTCTTTAGAAATATCCCTAGAAAAGCATTCATGCATAATCATTGTTTTAAACATCTAAATTTAATGAAGAAAATGACATAGCCACACACATAATCCAAGTCTATCATACCTGTCATTCTCTAACTTCTATGACCTCCCCAACCCACCCCATTTCTTTCTGCCCTTTGCTTCCTTTTGGAAGCTTTCTTTTCATGACTGCTTTTCTTTCTTGGACAGCATGGCATCTCATTTTTTCCGATTAGGTGCTGGAGTACAGGGACAAAAAATATATATATGAAAAAAAACGCCTATTGAGCCTAGAAATATGTCCATCATTTCAACTATTCTCTTGTATTGTCCTCATCATCATTAATTTGTCCTTCCATTGTCCCCAACTGATGAAATGCGAACACTAGATCAATCCAAACGTCCTCTTTTGTTTTTTTTCCTGGAATCTGAGCATTATAGCAAGAACCTTTATTATGTGCAAATTGGTGCCACTATGAACTGATAGTTTTCAAACAGAAATGTATATTCAGCATTGTGCAGAAATATTGTATTATTTTTTGTAACCAGTTTTCTCTCCCATTGTCCAGATGGGTTAGTTCAAAACAAAAAATTTTTTTTTTCATTTCAAAACTTTCTAACTCCAGGCTTCTCCCTTCACTCTTAATAAATAACTTCCCCTTAAACTTGCAGAGAAAATAGAAAATAGGGACCATCACACAAGATCTTCCGCAGCTTCCTTAAAATCCCACGTTCAATTTGTCTGAACTCATTCTTCCCTGATGTTTACGATGGAAAAGGTACTATGTCTCTTGCCTAATTTTATATTACAAACATGCCTTTTCCCTCAAGAACCCTGCATATCTCTTTAACTACAGTCTTACACCCCTCCTCCTCTTCAAACTCAAGCATTTTGAAAAACACAAAAAAGAGATGTAGAATGACCATTTATAAGTCCTCGTTTAACCAGTAACCATTCTGCATGTTAAAAATCTGCTTTTGTTCTTTAAAATGAAACTGTTTTCAAAAAGATTCTCTTTGCTATCTTTGTTGCTAAACCTAATGAAATCTTTTAATCTTTATCTTGCTTGATCATTCTTTTGCATTTGATAGCATAAGCCACCTCTTGAAACGTTTTTTCTCTTGCATTTCTGTTAGACCATATCTTCCATCTCATTCTTCTTCCTCCTTCTATTTTGCCTATGATTTCTAAATCTATAGTTCCAAACCACCTGTATTAATTTCTCTGGGCTACTCTAGCAAGTTACTACAAACTTGGTGGCTTAAAGCAACAGAAATTTATTCTCACACAGTTTTGGAGGCTAAAAGTATGAAATTAAGGTGTCGGCAGAGCCGCTACCTCCAGAGGACCAAGGGGAGAGTCCATTCCTTGTTTCTTCCAGCTTCTGGTGGCTGTTGTCATTTCTTGGTACAACAGTTGTTTTTTTTTGTCAGCTTGGCCAGGATATAGTAGTCAATGATTTAATCAAACACTAATCTAGGTGTTGCTGTGAAGGTACTTTGTAGATGTGGTTAACATCTACAGTTAGTGACTCTAAGTGAAGGGGATTCTTAGGCTAGCTAGTACAATATTATTTTCAAGTAGAAAAATATACTCTGTTTTTTTAAAATAATGGTCATGGTATCATATATTTTATTTTTAATTATTAATTAATTTATTTTTGGCTGCATTGGGTCTTCGTTGCTGTGCGCAGGCTTTCTCTAGTTGTGGTGAGTGGGGACTACTCTTCGCTGCAGTGTGCCAGCTTCTCATCGCGCTGACTTCTCTTGTTGTGCAGCACGGGCTCTAGACGCACGGTAGACACACGGGCTTCAGTAGCTGTGGCATGCAGGCTCAGTAGTTGTGGCTTGTGGGCTCTAGAGTGCAGGCTCAGTAGTTGTGGCGCATGGGCTTAGTTGCCCCGTGGCAAGTGGGATCTTCCCGGACTAGGGATCGAACCGGTGGCCCCTGCATTGGCAGGCGGATTCTTAACCACTGCACCAGGAAAGTCCGAAAAATATACTCTTAATGTAAATGGAGCTTGAGAAGAAGGAAGCTGATTCCCATATGACACTAGCTTTCCTGGAGTTCACTGATGTCTCACTGACTTCTGATCTCCTCCTGCCCTGAGGTCCTTCTCTGGCTTAGTTCATTAGTGTGCTTTCCATCTGCAGAGGGCTAGTGAAGCTTGATTTGTGCAATGAAAATCACAAAATACTGCTTAGAAAATTATAGAAGCGTCAAATAAATGGATATATCATGTTCATGAGCTATACATGCTAATAAAATCCCAATAAAGAGTCTGGTAGATTTTTCAGGGGTAAATTGACAAGTTGATATTGAAATTTTCACAAAGCAGCAATGGATATAAAAGAACCAATATAATCGTGAAGAAGTAAAATAAAGTTGGGGACCTATCAATAATTAAAATGCAGCTAATAAGACAGTCTAGTATAGGGGTAAGTGTAAACAAAGAGATCAATAGAACAGGATAGAGGATACGGTTGTAGACTCATGCATAATCTGGTCACCTGATAGAAAACTAAAGCATCAATACTTTCAATGGAGGAAAGGCTGTTCTTATCGATAAGTAGTGCTGGACCAACTGAATATTTAAATTGGTTAGAAATGAACTTTGACCTGTAATTCATACACCACACTTGTCATGTTATACTAAGAAGTACTTCCCCACCCAAATTTAAAGCTCAATCATTGGCTGAGTGTGTCTGGCTTTCTTGTCTTTTAGCATGAATTTCTCTGGGAAGTTTCTCAGTCCTTCATATAGTTTAATTTCCAAAGATCTGTTTGGCAAATTGACCAAATATACTTGTTTCTGCCTGAATCCAGCAGTGGATGTAGGTTAGTCTCAAGCCAGATTTTTCATCAAAGTCAATAGAATATATGCTTCCTGGATAGAGTGGTAGTTCTTCTCAAACTTAACTTTGTATTAGAATCACCTAAGGGACTTAGAAGAGAACATAAAAGAAAAGTTGTAGGACCTGGGGTTAGGCAAAATTTTTAGACATGACACCAAAAACACAATTCATAAAAGAAAAAAATGATAAATGGAACTTCATCAAAATTAAAAGCTTTTTCTCTGTACAAGAAACTCTTAAGGGGATGAAAAGACAAGCTACAACCTGGGAGAAAATGCAAGTCATATATCCAGAGTATATGAAGAATTCTTAACATTCAACATTAATAAAATAAACTAATTTTGAAAATAGTTTGGACATTCAGCAAAGAGGTTATAAGGATGGCAAATCAATATATTTTAAAAATGTTCAACATCATTAGCCATAAGAGAAATGTGAAGTTAAACCATAATGAGATACAACTACACACAAAAACAAAACATATTGACAATATCAAGTGCTGAAGAGGATGCAGAGCAAGTAGAACTCTCATACTTTGCTATTGGTGATGAAAATATGTAAAACACTTGGGCAGTTTTTAATAAGGTTAAACATGTATGTACCATGACTCAGCAACTCTCACTTGTTGGAGGAATGAAAGCTATGTTCACACACAAAAAACCTGTACACAAAAGCTTATATAGCAGTCTCTCCAAAACTGAAAACAACCCAAAGTTTTTCAGTGAGTGAATGGATAAACTGTGATACATCTGTGCAATGAAATACCACTCAGCAATAGAAAGGAACAAGCTATTGATTCACACCACAATTTGGATGAATCTCAAATGCATTGTGCTGAGGAAAAGAAGCCAGTGTCAAAAGGTTGTATACTATGTGATTCCATTTATACGACATTCTCAAAAAGATACATCTATAAACATGGAAAACAGATTAATGGTTACCAAGGGTTAGGAGTACGGGGAGGTGTGGCTAAAAAGTAATGGCATGAGGGAGATGTTTGAGGTAATAGAAGGAACTCTCTCCATATCCTAATAACCGTGGTGGTTACTTGAATCTATACAAGTGCTAAAATTCATAGAACTGTACATGGAAAAAAAGTCAGTTTGACTACAGGATAATTTAAAAGGTAAAATTAATAATTAAAAACCCTAAAAACTCCACATGTTTGCAAGTTATAAGGATCCAGGTGAGTTTGTCAGGCTCTAGCTATAAGAGCTCATTAGACAGTATCATTAGACATATTTCCTCTTTCTTTCTTCACTTCACAGTTAAAATCTAACCAGGCCTCTATGTCTCTGTATGTTAAATCAATGTGTTAAAAATTATTTGTGTGTAAAAGTGTTTATTTTCTTTGCTTTAATTGTGTTGGCTTCATTTTAAGACAAGTTCTTCCTATAAGATGGAAAAAATGACCACCAGTAATTCCAGGTTTACATTTGCCCCACAAACAAAAAGAAATGTTCACTTTCCCAGGACATAAACAATTTCCACTGGCAAAGCTTATGTCCCATGTCCATTCCTGGATGCATCATTTTGGCCAGGAGATGGAATTCCATATTTGTCCATGTCTGCTCTTGGGCCAGGGTTAGGGGCCACCTCATTTACTTCTAGATAAGCATGAAGTGAGTGTAGTTAACCAAGGCATGCTGGACAAATAGAAACATATATCATCTATGGTGGACTTAGTGCTGGGAAAGACATTTAACTAATCTTTGTCTCAATTTGTCTATGAAAAAAGGGGATAACAATAGTACATTTTAAAAGCAATGATAGCATCTACCCACAAGTGAGCTGGATCACAGGCTGCTGCTCTATTTCTCTCAGCCATTTTTATAGGATGTTAACTATGGTTGAAGAGAATGAAGTAACAGTGCCATAGTACCTGCATTTCACACTTGTAAAAATGTAGAATGCTGGGACTGAAAGGGTCCATGAGAAGTCTTCTTTCCCATCTTTCTGATTTCAAGAAGAACTATACCTGTGTATTTCTAAAGGAAAGAAAAAAATACATATATATGTTTATGATTTTCATGGAATAATATTCTATTATAACCCATCCTCAGGAATCTCAGAAATGTCTTAAATTCAACTAAGTCTTTCATGTTATTGTGTTCATGAAATAATATGAAAGCTCAGGTCCCATTAGTATTATTCTTTCTTTATTAATAAATTTTTAAAGGAGTAAATGAGCTGATCTTCACTCTATTTCAAATGTCATTATAGATAATATTGAAAAGTCTTTAAGTCATAAAATCCTTCAGCAATCATTTGTTCTTCATATACCAAATTCTTGTTCCACTAAACTTTATGTTTCACTTTTAATCCTTTAAATCTCTCTTTTTTTTTTTTGAACCCTTCAGAAATTCTGAACAACCCTCTTCAGGACAGAGGGAACATGAGCTCTATAGATTTTCTCACTGACAACTAAAAACCCAGAAATGTCTTCAAAAGAGGAAACGAGCACAGGACCTGGAGATGAGGTTATTCCAGGATTCTGAGGGAGTCCCAACACTTTCCAGACCATCTATTCTATATCTAATTGCTAATGCATTGAATGGATTTTTTCATCCATAAATATAGCCTAAAGGAGAATTAAGCTGGATTTTTGAGAAAGCCTGGCACAAAAGAGCTGTTGTCAAAGAAAGCTAAAGAGGATAGTGATAATGTCAGTACATCAAATTGCAGAAAATACTATTTTCATTTGCTGATGGAGGAGAAATATAGAGCTGCTTATGTGAAGCATTTTCAAATTTGTTCCCTCCTCCCTATAAGTCAGCCTCACTCATTAGAATCAATTTAATTTCTCCAACTCATTTTAAAGAATGAATGTGAGCCAGTAGTCCATTTTTTTTTCTTCCTGAAAAAATGATACTGTAGCTTTAATTGTGCGTGGAGCTAAAAAGGTTGCCATGGAGATGAAAATCTGTGTTGGGGCTGCTCCACTTCTCTGGCCTTGTTCTGAGCCTGAAGTGGCAGGTTCTGTTGTTAAAAGAACAGAATTTTAATTTCTGCCAATAAAACCTGTTTACTTTTTAATGCAGTTTTGTTCCTGTTGCTATCTTTTATTTCATAAGAACAGTCAAGGTGCTCAAAATGACAATAATGAGAACGTTTTAGACTATTCGGTTTGTGATTGCTGGAGAGCCAGCCTCAAAGATATGTCCCAACAGGCTCTGACGTTCAGTACAGGCTGCTGCCATAGTTTGGAAATGTTTGCCACCTAGTGGTGGAAGTTGAGAAATGCCGAAAGATGCGATAAACATTTCACGTTTTGGAAATTATGAAGCAAAAAGAATTATTTAATAGATTTTACGATCATTATTTATACCTCTCGCACCTCTTCATGCTGTTGTCTGGAATACGTTTAAGAGTCAGCTCAAATGTTAATTACTCAATGCGAGGCTCCACAATTCCTTCCTTCTCGGTCCTCCTCAATCAGAAATAATTATTCTCTCTATTGCACTCCCACAGCATTTTGTTCTTGCCGCTATTACAATACCGATAACATTATATTTAGGGGTTTGCGTGTGTGTCCATCTTCTGACAGATTCAGTAGTTCCTTGAGTGAAAAATGCTTTAACACTTTGTGATTTCTCTGTACCTATGGCAATAGTAGGGATATAGCAGGTTCCCAGTAAATGTTTACTAAATTGATTAATTGCCTCTACCCTCAGCCTCTTCTTGAACCATACTCCTCCTTACTCTCTTTATGCTATTGACTTTTTTTTAGCTCCTCTTCAGAAGAGAGGATGTCCTGCTACAAGACCTTTGCACACTGGTTTCCTTTGCCTGGAATAATATTCTTTCTTTCTCTTTTACCTGATTGACACCTACTCATCATAAGGCTCTCACTTCAGAAATTTCCTCTGGAAGGAAGGTTTCCTCTACCCCCTCATCCGTTGATTCCCTTTTTTTCTTTTTGTGAACATCTTTATTGGAGTATAATTGCTTTACAATGGTGTGTTAGTTTCTGCTTTATAACAAAGTGAATCAGTTATACATATACATATGTTCCCATATCTCTTCCCTCTTGCATCTCCCTCCCTCCCACCCTCCCTATCCCATCCCTCTAGGTGGTCACAAACCACGGAGCTGATCTTCCTGTGCTATGCGGCTGCTTCCCACTAGCTACTTTACGTTTGGTAGCGTATATACGTCCATGCCACTCTCTCACTTTATCACAGCTTACCCTTCCCCCTCCCCATATCCTCAAGTCCATTCTCTAGTAGGTCTGTGTCTTTATTCCCATCTTACCCCTAGGTTCTTCATGACCTTTTTCTTTCTTTTATCTTAGATTCCATATATATGTGTTAGTATATGGTATTTGTTTTTCTGTTTCTGACTTACTTCACTCTGTATGACAGACTCTAGGTCCATCCACCTCACTAAAAATAATTCGATTTCATTTCCTTTTATGGCTGAGTAATATTCCATTGTATATATGTAGCACATCTTCTTTATCCATTCATCTGTTGACGGACTTAGGTTGCTTCCATGTCCTGGCTATTGTAAATAGAGCTGCAATGAACATTTTGGAACATGACTGTTTTTGAATTATGGTTTTCTCAGGGTATATGCCCAGTAGTGGGATTGCTGGGTCATATGGTAGATCTATTTGTAGTTTTTTAAGGAACCTCCATACTGTTCTCCATAGTGGCTGTAACAATTTACATTTCCACCAACAGTGCAAGAGTGTTCCCTTTTCTCCACACACTCTCCAGCATTTATTGTTTGTAGATTTTTTGATGATGGCCATTCTGACCAGTGTGAGATGATACCTCATTGTAGTTTTGATTTGAATTCCTCTAATGATTAATGATGTTGAGCATTCTTTCATGTGTTTGTTGGCAGTCTGTATATCTTCTTTGGAGAAATGTCTATTTAGGTCTTCTGCCCATTTTTGGATTGTGTTGTTTGTTTTTTTGTTATTGAGCTGCATGAGCTGCTTGTAAATTTTAGAGATTAATCCTTTGTCAGTTGCTTCATTTGCAAATATTTTCTCCCATTCTGAGGGTCCTCTTTTGGTCTTGTTTATGGTTTCCTTTGCTGTGCAAAAGCTTTGAAGTTTCATTAGGTCCCATTTGTTTATTTTTGTTTCTATTTCCATTTCTCTAGGAGGTGGGTCAAAAAGGATCTTGCTGTGATGTATGTCATAGAGTGTTCTGCCTATGTTTTCCTCTAAGAGTTTGATAGTTTCTGGCCTTACATTTAGGTCTTTAATCCATTTTGAGTTTATTTTTGTGTATGGTGCTAGAGAGTGTTCTAATTTCATACTTTTACATGTAGCTGTCCAGTTTTCCCAACACCACTTATTGAAGAGGCTGTCTTTTCTCCACTGTATATTCTTGCCTCCTTTATCAAAGATAAGGTGACCATATGTGCATGGCTTTATCTCTGGGCTTTCTATTCAGTTCCATTGACCTATATTTCTGTTCTTGTGCCAGTACCATGCTGTCTTGATTACTGTAGCTTTGTAGTATAGTCTGAAGTCAGGGAGTCTGATTCCTCCAGCTCCATTTTTTGTTCTCAAGATTGCTTTGGCTCTTCGGGGTCTTTTGTGTTTCCATACAAATTGTGAAATTTTTGGTTCTAGTTCTGTGAAAAATGCCAGTGGTAGTTTGATAGGGATTGCATTGAATCTGTAGATTGCTTTGGGTAGTAGAGTCATTTTCACAATGTTGATTCTTCCAATCCAGGAACATGGTATATCACTCCATCTATTTGTATCACCTTTAATTTCTTTCATCAGTGTCTTATAATTTTCTACATACAGGTCTTTTGTCTCCTTAGGTAGGTTTATTCCTAGATATTTTATTCTTTTTGCTGCAATGGTAAATGGGAGTTTTATCTTAATTTCACTTTCAGATTTTTCATCATTAGTGTGTAGGAATGCCAGAGATTTCTGTACATTAATTTTGTATCCGGCTACTTTACCAAATTCATTGATTAGCTCTACTAGTTTTCTGGTAGCATCTTTAGTATTCTCTATATATGGTATCATGTCATCTGCAAACAGTGACAGCTTTACTTCTTCTTTTCTGATTTGGATTCCTTTTATTTCCTTGTATTCTCTGATTGCTGTGGCTAAAACTTCCAAAACTATGTTGAATAATAGTGGTAAGAGTGGGCAACCTTGTCTTGTTCCTGATCTTAGTGGAAATGGTTTAAATTTTTCACCATTGAGGATGATGTTGGGTGTGGGTTTGTCATATATGGCCTTTATTATGTTGAGGAAAGTTCCCTCTATGCCTACTTTCTGTAGGGTTTTTACCATAAATGGGTGTTGAATTTTGTCGAAAGCTTTCTCTTCATCTATTGAGATGATCATATGTTTTTTCTCCTTCAGTTTGTTAATATGGTGTATCACATTGACTGATTTGCGTATATTGCAGAATCCTTGCATTCCTGGAATAAACCCTACTTGATCATGGTGTATGATCCTCTTAATGTGCTGTTGGATTCTGTTTGCTAATATTTTATTGAGGGTTTTTGCATCTATTTTCATCAGTGATATTGGCCTGCAGAATAGAAAAAAAAAGGGACTGAGAAAATATTTGAAGAGATTATAGTTGAAAACTTCCCTAATATGGGAAGCAAAATAGTTAATCAAGTCCAGGAAGCACAGAGAGTCCCATACAGGATAAATCCAAGGAAAAACACGCCAAGACACATATTAATCAAACTATCAACAATTAAATATAAAGAAAACATATTAAAAGCAGCAAGGGAAAACAGCAAATAACACACAATGGAATCCCCATAAGGTTAACAGCTGATATTTCAATAGAAACTCTGCAAGCCAGAAGGGAGTGGCAGGACATATTTAACATGATGAAGGAGAAAAGCCTACAACCAAGATTACTGTACCCAGCAAGGATCTCATTCAGATTTGATGGAGAAATTAAAACCTTTACAGACAAGCAAAAGCTGAGAGAGTTCAGCACCATGAAACTAGCTTTACAACAAATGCTAAATGAACTTCTCTAGGCAAGAAACACAAGAGAAGGCAAAGACCTACAATAACAAACCCAAAACAATTAAGAATATGTCAATAGGAACATACATATCAATAATTACCTTAAATGTAAATGGATTAAATGCTCCCACTAAAAGACACAGACTGGCTGAATGGATACAAAAACAGGACCCGTATATATGCTGTCTACCAGAGACCCACTTCAGACCTAGGGACACATACAGACTGAAAGTGAGGTGATGGAAAAAGATATTCCATGCAAATGGAAATCAAAAGAAAGCTGCAGTAGCAATACTCATATCAGACAAAATAGACTTTAAAATAAAGACTATTACAAGTGACAAAAAAGACACTACATAATGATCAAGGGATCGATCCAAGAAGAAGGTATAACAATTGTAAATATTTATGCACCCATCATAGGAGCACCTCAATACATAAGGCAAATAGTAACAGCCATAAAAGGGGAAATCGACAGTAGCACAATCATAGTAGGGGACTTTAACACCCCACTTTCACCAATGGACAGGCCACCCAAAATGAAAATAAATAAGGAAACACAAGCTTTAAATGATACATTAAACAAGATGGACTTAGTTGATATTTATAGGACATTCCGTCCAAAAACAACAGAATACACATTTTTCTGAAGTTCTCATGGAACATTCTCCAGGTTAGATCATATCTTGGGTCACAAATCAAGCCTTGGTAAATTTAAGAAAATTGAAATCGTGTCAAATGTCTTTTCCGACCACAATGCTATGAGACTAGATATCAATTACAGGAAAAGATCTGTAAAAAATACAAACGCATGGAGGCTAAACAATACGCTACTTAATAACCAAGAGATCACTGGAGAAATCAGAGGAAATCAAAAAATACCTAGAAACAAATGACAATGAAAACATGACGACCCAAAACCTATAGGATGCAGCAAAAGCAGTTCTAAGAGGGAAGTTTATAGCAATACAATCCTACCTTAAGAAACAGGAAACACCTCAAATAAACAACCTAACCTTGCACCTAAAGCAAGTAGAGAAAGAAAAACAGATAACCCCATAGTTAGCAGAAGGAAAGAAATCATAAATATCAGATCAGAAATAAATGAGAAAGAAATGAAGGAAACGATAGAAAAGATCAATAAAACTAAAAGCTGGTTCTTTGAGAAGATAAATAAAATTGATAAAACATTAGCCAGACTCATCAAGAAAAAAAGGGAGAAGACTCAAATCAACAGAATTAGAAATGAAAAAGGAGAAGTGACAACTGACACTGCAGAAATACAAAGGATCATGAGAGATTACTACAAGCAACTATATGCCAATAAATTGGACAACCTGGAAGAAATGGACAAATTCTTAGAAATGCAAAACCTTCTGAGACTGAACCAGGAAGAAATAGAAAATATGAACAGACCAATCACAAGCACTGAAATTGAAGCTGTGATTAAAAATCTTCCAACAAACAAAAGCCCAGGACCAGATGGCTTCACAGGCAAATTCTATCAAACATTTAGAGAAGAGCTAACACCTATCCTTCTCAAACTCTTCCAAAATATAGCATAGGGAGGAAGACTCCCAAACTCATTCTACGAGGCCACCATCACCCTGATACCAAAACCAGACAAAGTTGTCACAAAGAAAGAAAACTACAGGCCGTTCATTCTCTTTATGAGACACTCCCATTGTCTAATATTCTTAGTCCATTTCACAGTTGTGATTTTATATTATCTATGCAACTATGTAACTCATGTCTGCCTCCCCCAATGTGTATGGAAGGGCTTTGAAAGCTGTAACCACACCTGCTTTGGTTCACTGTGGTTATCTCTAGTGCTGAAAAAAATCAGGCTTAATTGTTAATTATAATTAAATTGAATATTTGCTCATGATTACATTTTTTGTATTTATTTTTATTGAGATATAATTGACATATAGCACTGTGTAAGTTTAAGGTATAAACTGTATTAGTTTGATACATTTCTATATTGCAATATGATTACCACCTTGGCGTTAGCTAGCACCTCTATCACATGTGTCATTTCTTTTCTTGTGGTGGGAACGATTAAGATCTAGTCTCTTAGCCACTTTGAAATTTATAACACTATTTTTGTTATAATGACTATGCTGTGCATTAGATCTCCAGGACTTATTTATCTACTGGTTGCCTGTTTGTACCTTTAAAAAACAGCTCTCCACTTCGTCCCAGCTTCCCCTTCCACACCCCCTCCACCTCGTGTCCTCAAATCCATTCTCTACATCTGTGTCTTTATTTCTGTCCTGCCACAGGGTTCATCAGAACCATTTTTTTTTCAGATTCCCTATATAGGTGTTAGCATAAGGTATTTGTTTTTCTCTTTCTGACTTACTTCACCCTGTATGACAGTCTCTAGTTCCATCCACATCTCTACAAATGACCCAATTTTGTTCCTTTTTATGGCTGAGTAATATTCCACTGTATATATGTGCCACATCTTCTTTATCCATTCATCTGTTGATGGACATTTAGGTTGTTTCCATGTCCTGGCTATTGTAAATAGTGCTGCAGTCAACATTGTGGTACATGTGTCTTTTTGAATTGTAGTTTTTTCAGGGTAAGTGAGGGAGTAGCATTGACATATATACACTACCAAATGTAAAATAGATAGCTAGTGGGAAGCAGCTGCATAGCACAGGGAGATCAGCTCGGTGCTTTGTGACCACCTAGAGGGGTGGGATAGGGAGTGTGGGAGGGAGGCTCAAGAGTGAGGGGTTATGGGTATATATGTATACATATAGCTAATTCACTCTGTTATATAGCAGAAACTAACATAACATTGTAAAGTAATTATACTTCAATAAAGATGTAAAAAAAATACATCAAGGTACTATGGACCTACTGTGTGTCATCCCTAGCATTAGGTAAAGAAGATACAAACAGAAATATTCATGGTCCTGGTTCTGATACTTTAAATGCTGATTAGCATTTAATCAGCATTTAAAATATGCATGATCCACCATAAGACTTTTCACTGAGCTTGTGAAAGTATCCAGATCTGGGCTGTCTAGTATGGTAACCACATCACGCTGGATTTCAAACATCTCTTAAGACAGAGAGATTGTAAACTATCTTGTCAAGAACTTTTCAGAACTGATTACAGCTTTAAATGGCAATAT
This sequence comes from Orcinus orca, assembly GCF_937001465.1. Lineage (NCBI taxonomy): Eukaryota > Metazoa > Chordata > Mammalia > Artiodactyla > Delphinidae > Orcinus > Orcinus orca. Next base: position 125,363,747 of record NC_064559.1, read on the forward strand.
TTGTGATATTAAAATAATGGACACAGAAAAAAAAATCTCTCCAATCCCCACACAGCCCCCCCACCAACCCGGCCCCTGGTAACCACCATTCTACTCTCTGTTTTTACAGATTTGGCTTTTTTAGAGTCCACATCTTAGTGATATCAAGCAGTATTTGTCTTTTTCTCTCTGACTTGTCTCACTTAGCATAATGCCCTCAAGATTCATCCCATGATCACATTTTTAAATGTTCCACAAAAATAATTCTACAAGAAGAGTTATCGTCAGAGAATTTTTATCTTGTTGAAAAAAGGAGCACATTTTGACTAAATTTATTTGAAAAGAACAATATTCATTTAAATATTTAGTTTATTGAAGGGTGAAAAAATAAACCATCTATCTATCTATCCATCTATCCATCTATATGTATCTATCTTCAAGACACTCTGGTAAGTTTTGCCGTGGGATTTTCACAGGATCCTTTCAGTCAGTAAACATACAATCAACCATAAGCATGTGTGTGTTCTATAGCAAAAAGAACACAGACTTTGGAGTCAGGTTTGGTTTCAAATAGCTTGGCTATTTCCAAGCTATGAGATATTGATGATGTAGCCTCTAAGAATTTCAGTTTACTCATCTGTAAAATGGGAATAACAAAAACTGTTTTGAAGCACAGTTACAGAGATTAACATACCTTTACTTTTAAATTATCTTTGTTAATCCTTGCTAACCAAGGCAAGTACCTGCTATATGCTAGGAAAGCAAAAATAAATAAGATACTGTCCTGGAACCCAAGTAATCTTATGATGGAGGTCAATACATAAACCAGTGATGATGAAGAGGGCTAACAATGCTGTAAATGGTAACTGCAGTGGGAGGTAACAGTGAGAGGAACAGGGTAAGTCAGGAGCATACGTGGTGCTGGCAGTGGGGCGCCAGGATCAATTGTCTCTTACAGTAGAGGCATATTGGTTAATACATGCTCTAGCACACTGGCTGAGCCACTAGCTGTATGATTTGTTTAATCTCTGCATGCCTCAGTTTTGTCCTCTGTAGTAATAGTAGCAGCAAGAACTTGCAAAGCACTTACTATGTGCCAGGCATTCTTCTAAATGCTTTATGTGTCTTAACTCCCTTAATGCTTATAAACAACCTCATTTTATAGAAAAGGAACAGAGGAAAAAGTTAAGTAACAAATATCTTGCTCAAAGTCACAGAAATAATAAAAATGGCAAAGCTGAGATTCAAATCCTAGCATCTGGCACCAGAGTTCCATGCTTATCGTAACTGTGTAAAGTGCAATTAATAATAACTACATGTTCAGCACTTTACATATTGTCTGGCACATAGGAAGCATTTGATACGTTTTAGCTTTTATTACTATTAGGTAATTCTGGTTAATGGAAATATTCATTTACTTCAAAGTGATTTTTTAAATTTAGTTAATTCTCAGGGAAATATTTAAAAATCTTGTTTATCTAGTTTTTACCAATAGATGTAGGCAGATCACTAATCATGGGCAGTGTTTTTGCCTTTCAAGAGCACTCTTGTGGAAAAGTATAATCATTCAGGATAGCATTTTTATTTATCTGAGAATTGTCATATACCTGGGAAGAAATACCAAATGTAAAGAAAATCCATTAATATTTTAAAATTTAGCATCACATTTCATTTCACTGAATGTAGCAAATATATTTCATTATTGATGACTCACATTATAAAATTAAGTAGGTAAAGCATTGCAGTGCTGTAAAAAATTAAAAAGCAATTCCAGGGAAAAATTGAAATCTATTTACTTAAAGTCACAGTAGAGCAAACTTTCTATGACTTCACAATTTAACATTTTAAATTGTCAAAAATTTTCTAAGGTAAACATTACAGGTAAAAATCTACTTATCTAAAGAAAATAATTACAACATTAGCATTTAGTATGAGATGATAATGTGCTATCGTTTTGTGTCATTTATTCATTTTAAAACAAGTTTGACTAAGGAATTAACCTTGAACAACAAATAACTCTGAATATGTTTAAATATGTTACAGTGTTTAAAAGGTTTTTAGAGCAATTAAAGGCATGAACTAATTAAATATTAGTATCTGGATGAATAACTTATTAGATGACTCTACTGTGAGAGCTAATGCATGCCTTTATTGGAGAAAATACTCCCCTGGCAACAAGTATTTATTTGTCTCTAATGTCTCTAGTTTGTTATTGTAGAAGTGTTTATCACAGTAACTTTATATCTTTCATTTACAAAATGATGCTGTTATCTGCTCTCAAAGCAGGGAGACAGCTGCACTTTCTAACTCATGATTCTGAAACATAATGATTAGTGATAGTTTTCTGTGATTTCTTGGGTTTTTACAATCTCCACTCTGAAAATAGAGATGGTATGAAGAACTTAAAATCTTTTCCAAATAAAAATATACATGGTCAATGGATCTTTTAGATATGACCTTACTATTTAAGTAATCTCCAAACCTCATTAATTTAACTTATTAGGAAGAGCTCAACCTTAACTTCTATTGAGTCTCCTTCCAACAAAGATGTTCATTGAGCATCTACACTCTTACTCAGATAATATGCTAATGTTTTATGGCCATTATATCTTATAACCTTCATAATAAGGAAACATCATCAATCAGAGTAACTAAGTTGGTCAAGGTCCTAGAACAAGTAGATGCAGAGCTAAGACTGGAACCCAAATCTGTCTGACTTAACTGCGGTCTCCCAGCTCTTTGGGGTTCTGTACCCAATTTCAATGTTGAGGGGGTGGATTTCCCCCTGCACTACCAAGAAATTCTCAGACACTAGCAGGGTGTCCAAGAATTCAACTCAATTCTGACACTACCTATCCAAACATAGAATCAGATTCCACAGGTAAAAGTCTCAGTCCCACGAGACCGCCTTTCACTGTAGACATCAGTGGCAAGTCCAGGCTGTTACCTGTGCTTCTGACCCAAATAACTATAAATCAGAGGTTCCCACAATGCCCTCCTTGGGTTTGCTTAATTTTCAAGAGTGGTTCACAAACTCAGGAAACCTGTTTACTCATTAGACTTCCAATTTATTATAAAGGATACAAATCAACAGCCAGATGAAGAGAGATACATAGGGTGAGGTTTCAAACAAAGGAGCTTCTGTCCACAGGAAGTTTGGGGCCTGGCATGGTGGCTAATGGAAGTGTTCTGATTCCTCAGCCTGGAAACTCTCCAAACTCCTCCTTTTGGTTTTTATGGAGGTTTCATTTTATAGGCATGATTGATAAATTCACTGGTCATTGGTAATTGATTCAACTTCTATCCCCTTTGCCCTCCCTGGAAATCAGGGGTTAGGACTGAAAGTTCTACCCCTCTATTCAAGGTTGGCGCCCCTGGCAACCAGCTCCCATCCTTAGGAGCTTTCCAAAATTCACCTCATTAACATAAAACCAGTTGCGGTGGGAAAGGCTTGTTATGAATAGCAAGACACCCAGTTCACTTTTATGGCTCTAAAATATTTTCAAGAACTGGGAATAGGATACAAAATATTATAACAAAAGTTGCTCTCATGGCTCTTATTGCTCAGGAAATTCCAAGGGTATGGGGAGCTATGAGCCAGGAACTATGGAGGAAGACCAACTATGTATTTCTCAGTTTGGTCGTCTGAATGATCAAATGTATATTTATTATAAGTCACAGTATTGCACCAGCAACTTCCCAGTGGCTTTCTTGGTGCCTCAGGTACTGCCAAGCTTGGGAGGAAAGAATATGAAAGGTGTTTGAGCTGGGATGACTTGGATTCTCAGCATGTTCCAGAGAACCTTTTCTTTTATATATTTTGTAGTTCTCTCAAATGTCTTATTTGTCAAAGAGTTCTACAACTAAAAACCACTTGCCATAGACTGAATGTTTGCATTCCCCCCCCAAATTCTTGTGTAGAAACATAATCCCTAATATGATGGTACTAGAAGGTGGGCTTTTGGGGAAGTGATTAGGTCATAAGGGCAGAACCCTCATAAATGGAATTAACCCCCTTATAAAAATGCTGAAGAAAACTCCTTTACCCCTTCACCATGTGGTTTTATTGATCTTTGCTATTGTTTCCTTCATTTCTTTTTCATTTATTTCTGATCCGATTTTTATGATTTCTTTCCTTCTGCTAGGTTTGGGGTTTTTTTGTTCTACTTTCTGTAATTGCTTGAGGTGCAAGGTTGTTTATTTGAGATGTTTCCTGCTTCTTAAGGTGGGCTTGTATTGCTATAAACTTCCCTCTTAGAACTGCTTTTGCTGCATCCCATAGGTTTTGGGTCGTTGTGTCTCCATTGTCATTTTTTTCTAGATTTTTTTTATTTCCTCTTTGATTTCTTCAGTGATCACTTTGTTATTAAGTAGTGTATTGTTTAGCCTCCATGTGTTTGTATTTTTTACAGATCTTTTCCTGTAATTGACATCTAGTCTCATGGCGTTGTGGTCAGAAAAGATACTTGATACAATTTCAATTTTCTTATATTTACCAAGGCTTGATTTGTGACCCACGATATGATCTATCCTGGAGAATGTTTCATGAGCACTTGAGAAAAATGTGTATTCTGTTGTTTTTGGACGGAGTGTCCTATAAATATCAATTAAGTCCATCTTGTTTAATGTATCATTTAAAGCTTGTGTTTCCTTATTTATTTTCATTTTGGATGATCTGTCCATTGGTGAAAGTGGGGTGTTAAATTCCCCTCCTATGAATGTGTTACTGTCGATTTCCCCTTTTATGGCTGTTAGTATTTGCCTTATGTATTGAGGTGCTCCTATGTTGGGTGCATAAATATTTACAATTGTTATATCTTCTTCTTGGATCGATCCCTTCATCATTATGTAGTGTCCTTCTTTGTCTCTTCTAATAGCCTTTATTTTAAAGTCTATTTTGTCTGATATGAGAGTTGCTACTCCAGCTTTCTTTTGGTGTCCATTTGCATGGAATATCTTTTTCCATCCCCTTACTTTCAGTCTGTATGTGTCTCTAGGTCTGAATTGGTCTCTTGTAGATAGCATATATAAGGGTCTTGTTTTTGTATCCATTCAGCCAATCTGTTTCTTTTGGTGCGAGCATTTAGTCCATTTACATTTAAGGTAATTATTGATATGTATGTTCCTATTCCCATTTTCTAAATTGTTTTGGGTTCGTTATTATAGGTCTTTTCCTTCTCTTGTGTTTCTTGTCTAGAGAAGTTCCTTTAGCACTTGTTGTAAAGCTGGTTTGGTGGTGCTGAACTCTCTCAGCTTTTGCTTGTCTGTAAAGGTTTTAATTTCTCCATCAAATCTGAATGAGATCCTTGCTGGGTAGAGTAATGTTGGTTGCAGGTTTTTCTCTTTCATCACTTTCAGTTTGTCCTGCCACTCCCTTCTGGCTTGCAGAGAGATCAGTTCTTAACCTTATGGGGATTCCCTTGTGTGTTATTTGTTGTTTTTCCCTTGCTGCTTTTAATGTGCTTTCTTTGTATTTAATTTTTGATAGTTTGATTAATATGTGTCTTGGCATATTTCTCCTTGGATTTATCCTGTATGGGACTCTCTGTGCTTCCTGGACTTGATTAACTATTTCCTTTCCCATATTAGGGAAGTTTTCAACTATAATCTCTTCAAATATTTTCTCAGTCCCTTTCTTTTTCTCTTCTTCTTCTGGAACCCCTATAATTCGAATGTTGGTGCATTTAATGTTGTCCCAGAGGTCTATGAGACTGTCCTCATTTCTTTTCATTCTTTTTTCTTTATTCTGCTCTGCAGTAGTTATTTCCACTATTTTATCTTCCAGGTCACTTATCCGTTCTTCTGCCTCAGTTATTCTGCTATTGATCCCATCTAGAGTACTTTTAATTTCATTTATTGTGTTGTTCATCGTTGCTTGTTTCATCTTTATTTCTTCTAGGTCCTTGTTAAATGTTTCTTGTATTTTGTCCATTCTATTTCCAAGATTTTGGATCATCCTTACTATCATTATTCTGAATTCTTTTTCAGGTAGACTGCCTATTTCCTCTTCATTTGTTAGGTCTGGTGTATTTTTATCTTGCTCCTTCATCTGCTGTGTGTTTTTCTGTCTTCTCATTTTGCTTATCTTACTGTGTTTGGGGTCTACTTTTTGCAGGCTGCCGGTTCGTAGTTCCCATTGTTTTTGATGTCTGTCTCCAGTGGCTAAGGTTGGTTCAGTGGGTTGTGTAGGCTTCCTCGTGGAGGGGCCTGGTGCCTGTGTTGTGGTGGATGAGGCTGGATCTTGTCTCTCTAGTGGGCAGGTCCACATCTGGTGGTGTGTTTTGGGGTGTCTGTGGACTTCTTATGATTTGGGGCAGCCTCTCTGCTAATGGATGGGGTTGTGTTCCTGTTTTGCTAGTTGTTTGGCATAGGTTGTCCAGCACTGTAGCTTGCTGGTCGTTGAGTGAAGCTGGGTGCTCTTGTTAAGATGGAGGTCTCTGGGAGATTTTCGCCATTTGATACTATGTGGAGCTGGGAGGTCTCTTGTGGACCAATGTCCTGAGGTTGGCTCTCCCACCTCAGAGGCAGAGCCCTGACTCCTGGCTGGAGCACCAAGAGCCTTTCATCCACACGGCTCAGAATAAAAGGGAGAAAAATTAGAGAGAATTAGTAGAAGTATGAAGAAAGAAAGAACGAAAGAAAGAACAAAAGAAAGAAAGAAGGTAAAGTATAATAAAGTTATTAAAATTAATTATTAAGAAAAAAATTGAAAAAAAAAAAAACAATGGACGGATAGAACCCTAGGACAAATGGTGGAAGCAAAGCTATACAGACAAGATCTCACACAGAAGCATACACATACACATTCACAAAAAGAGGAAAAGGGGAAAAAATCATAGATCTTGCTCTCGAAGCCCACCTCCTCAATTTGGGATGATTCGTTGTCTATTCATGTAATCCACAGATGCAGGGTATATCAAGTTGATTGTGGAGCTTTAATCTGCTGTTTCTGAAACTGCTGGGAGAGATTTCCCTTTCTCTTCTTTGTTCTCACAGCTCCCAGGGGCTCAGCTTTGGATTTGGCCCTGCCTCTGCGTGTAGGTCACTGGAGGGCGTCTGTTCTTCGCTCAGACAGGACGGGGTTAAAGGAGCCGCTGATTCGGGGGCTCTGGCGCACTCAGGCCGGGGGGGAGGGAGGGGCACTGCGCGCGGGGCGGGCCTGCGGCGGCAGAGGCCAGTGTGACGTTGCACCAGCCTGAGGCCCGCCGTGCGTTCTCCCGGGGAAGTTGTCCCTGAATCCCGGGAACCTGGCAGTGGCGGGCTGCACAGGCTCCGTGGAAGAGCGGTGTGGATAGTGACCTGTGCTCGCACACAGGCCCCTTGGTGGCGGCAGCAGCAGCCTTAGCGTCTCCCGCCCGTCTCTGGGGTTCGCGCTTTTAGCCGCGGCTCGCGCCCGTCTCTGGAGTTCCTTTAAGCAGCGCTCTTAAACCCTTCTCCTCGCGCACCAGGAAACAAAGAGGTAAGAAAAGGTCTCTTGCCTCTTCGGCAGGTGCAGACTTTTCCCCGGACTCCCTCCCGGCCAGCCGTGGTGCACTAACCCCTTCAGGCTATGTTCAAGCCGCCAACCCCAGTCCTCTCCCTGCGCTCCGACCGAAACCCGAGCCTTAGCTCGCAGCCCCGCCCGCCCCGGCGGTTGAGCAGACAAGACTCTCGGGCTGGTGAGTGCCGGTCGGCACCGATCCTCTGTGCGGGAATCTCCCCGCTTTGCCCTCCGCACCCGTTGCTGTGCTCTCCTCCGCGGCACCGAAGCTCCCCCCTCCCCCTCCCGCAGTCTTCGCCAGCGAAGGGGCTTCCTAGAGTGTGGAAACTTTTCCTCCTTCACAGCTTCCTCCCACTGGTGCAGGTGCCGTCCCTATTCTTTTGTCTCTGTTTTTTCTTTTTTTCTTTTGCCCTACCCAGGTACGTGGGGAGTTTCTTGCCTTTTGGGAGGTCTGAGGTCTTCTGCCAGCATTCAGTAGATGTTCTGTAGGAGTTGTTCCACGTGTAGATGTATTTCTGGTGTATCTGTGGGGAGGAAGGTGATCTCCGCGTCTGACTCTTCCGCCATCTTCCCAACACCTCCCATAGGTTTTGGATCATCATGTTTTCATTGTCATTTGTCTCTAGGTATTTTTTGATTTCTTCTCTGATTTCTTCAGTAATCTCTTGGTTATTTAGTAATGTATTGTTTAGCCTCCATGTGTTTGTGTTTTTTATGTTTTTTTCCCTGTAATTGATTTCTGATCTCATAGCATAGTGGTCAGAAAAGATGTTTGATATGATTTCAATTTTTTAAAATTTACTGAGGCTTGATGTGTGACCCAGGATGTGATCTATCCTGGAGAACATTCTGCGTGCACTTGAGAAGAAAGGGTAATCTGCTGTTTTTGGATGGAATGTCCTATAAATATCAATTAAATCTAGCTGGTCTACTGTGTCATTTAAAGTTTGTGTTTCCTTATTAATTTTCTCTCTGGATGATCTGTCCATTGGTGTAAGTGAGGTGTTAAAGTCCCCCACTATTACTGTCAATTTCCTTTTTTATACCTGTTAGCATTTGCCTTATGTATTGAGGTGCTCCTATGTTGGGTGCATAAATATTTACAACTGTTATATCTTCTTCTTAGATGATCCCTTGATCATTATGTGGTGTCCTTCCTTGTCTCTTGTCACATTCTTAATTTTAAAGTCTATTTTATCTGATGTGAGTATTGCTACTCCAGCTTCCTTTTGATTTCCATTTGCATGGAATGTCTTTTTCCATCCCCTCACTTTCAGTCTGTATGTGTCCCTAGGTCTGAAGTGGGTCTCTTGTAGATAGCATATATACAGGTCTTGTTTTTGTATCCATTCAGCCAGTCTGTGTCATTTGGTTGGAGCATTTAATCCATTTACATTTAAGGTAATTATTGATATGTATGTTCCTATTAGCATTTTCTTAATTGTTTTGGGTTTGTTATTGTAGGTCTTTTCCTTCTCTTGTGTTTCCTGCCTAGACAAGCTCCTTTAGCATTTGTTGCAGATCTGCTTTGGTGATGCTGAATTCTCTTAGCTTTTGCTTGTCTGTAAAGCTTTTGATTTCTCCATCAATTCTGAATGAGATCTTTGCTGAGTAGAGTAATCTTGGTTGTAGGTTCTTCCCTTTCATCACTTTAAATATATCGTGTCACTCCCTTCTGGCTTGTAGAGTTTCTGCTGAGAAATCAGCTGTTAACCTTATGGGAGTTCCCTTGTATGTTATTTGTCGTTTTTCCCTTGTTGCTTTTAATAATTTTTCTTTGTTTTTAACTTTTATCAATTCAGTTACTATGTGTCCAAGTGTGTTTCTCCTTAGGTTTATCCTGCCTGAGACTCTCTGCATTTCCTGGACTTGGGTGGCTATTTCCTTTACCATGTTAGGGAAGTTTTTGGCAATAATCTCTTCAAATATTTTCTCAGGTCCTTTCTCTCTCTCTTCTCCTGCTGGGACCCCTATAATGCAAATGTTGGTGTGTTTAATGTTGTCCCAGAGGTCTCTTAGTCTGTCTTCATTTCTTTTCATTCTTTTTTCTTTATTCTGTTCCATGGCAGTGAATTCCACCATTCTGTCTTCCAGGTCACTTATCCGTTCTTCTGCCTCAGTTATTCTGCTATTGATTCCTTCTAGTGTATTTTTCATTTCATTTATTGTATTGTTCATCTCTGTTTGTTTGTTCTTTAATTCTTCTAGGTGTTTGTTTTGTAATTCTTCTAGACCTTTGTTAATCATTTCTTGCATCTTTTCGATCTTTGCCTCCATTCTTTTTCCGATGTCCTGGATCATCTTCACTGTCATTATTCTGAATTCTTTTTCTGGAAGGTTGCCTATCTCCACTTCATTTAGTTGTTTTTCTGGGATCTTATCTTGTTCCTTCATCTGGTACATAGTCCTCTGCCTTTTCATTTTGTCTTTCTGTGAATGTGGTTTTTGTTCCACATGCTGCAGGATTGTAGTTCTTCTTGCTTCTGCTGTCTGCCCACTGGTGAATGAGGCTATCTAAGAGGCTTGTGCAAGCTTCCTGATGGGAGGGACTCGTGGTGGGTAGAGCTGGGTGTTTCCCTGGTGGGCAGAGCTCAGTAAAACTTTAATATGCTTGTTTGCTGATGGGTGGGGCTGAGTTTCCTCCCTGTTGGTTGTTTGGCCTGAGGCAACCCAGCACTGGAGGCTACAGGCTGTTTGGTGGGGTTAATGGCAGACTCCAGGAAGGCTCATGCCAAGGAGTACGTCCCAGAACTTTGGCTGCCAGTGTCCTTGTCCCCGCAGTGAGCCACAGACACCCCCTTCCTCTGCAGGAGACTCCCAACACTAGCAGGTAGGTCTGGTTTAGTCTTCTATGGGGTCACTGCTCCTTCTCCTGGGTCCTGATGTGCGCACCACTTTGTGTGTGCCCTCCAAGAGTGTAGTTTCTGTTTCCCCCAGTCCTGTCGAAGTTCTGCAATCAAATCCCACTAGGTTTCAAGGTCTGATTCTCTGGGAATTCCTCCTCCCATTGCTGGACCCCCAGTTTGGGAAGCCTGACATGGGGCTCAGAACCGTCACTCCAGTGGGTGGACTTCTGTGGTATAGTTGTCCTCCAGTTTGTGAGTCACCCATCCAGCAGTTATGGGATTTGATTTTATTGTGATTCACCCCTCCTACTGTCTCATTGAAGCTTCTCCTTTGTCTCTGGATGTGGGGTATCTTTTTTGGTGATTTCCACTGTCTTCCTGTCGATGACTAATTGTTCGGCAGTTAGTTATGATTTTAGTGCTCTCACAAGAGGGAATCTAGAATCTTAATAATAGCTAAAGTGGCAGGTAAAATTATTGTATCCAATAATTCCTGAACATAAGGGCCATTTTTAATTTTATTTCCACTGGCAGTAGGGAAGCCACATTGCTTAAACAGCATTCCAAAATCATGAGCTACTCCAAAAGCATATCTACTACCAATATAAATATTAGCAGTCTTGCCCTTGGTTAAATTATAAGCCCATGTAAGAGCATATATTCATCCTTTTGGGCCAAAGTAGCCATAGGTAAATGTGCTGCCTCAACAATATCAAGAGGATTTGCAATAGCATACTCAGCACAATGTTTGCCATTGTCACCTTTTAAATAAGAAGCATCCGTTAAACATAAGAAGTCAGCAGTATCCAAAGAATTTCCCTCAGATCATCATGAGGAGTTAGGAGGTGGTCCATCCGTGTTAAAGTGTTGTGACAGACTTTGTCAGAGACAGAGGGGAGAACAGTAGCTGGGTTAAGGTTATTACAACAGAAAAGAGTTACGAGAGGAGCAGTTAACAAAAGGACTTGCTCAGGAGAGCTTCTACTGCACAAAGTACAAAAGTGGTTAAAGGGAATCCACAATGATTTTCTTGGTGGCCTTAACCAAAAGGTCAATGGCCGTGATGGCTCTAAGGCAAGGGGGTATCTCCGTAACACATGGTCCATGTCTGGCTATAATATGCTATGGGTCAATGATGGTCCCCATATTTTGCGTGAGTATCCCATGGGTGTTCCCTTCCTTTTCATATACAAAAAGGAAAAAGGGAATCTGATCATTGGGATGCCCAAGGGAAGATGGGTTCATCAAAGTCTCGTTTAAAGCCTTGAAGTTTATGTAGTCTGATTCTTCCCAAAAAATTGGGTCAGAGTTGGTGTTTTGTAGTAAAACATACAGAAGTTTGGCCCTTTGGAATCCAATTTTGGTGATAATCAACCAGCCTGAGAAAACCTCACAGTTGGCACTTACTTTTGGCTTTTGGAAAGCTTAGGACACCATAAAGACTATCTGGATCAAGATGTAGCACTTGTTCTGATGTCAGGTGCTCTAAATAGCAAACCTGGGTTGGGCAAAATGCAATTTTTCTTTGTTGACTATGTCCCTTTAAGACTAAAAGCTTTAGCAAGTGGATGCTGTCTTCCTGTGAGGAGGCTTGAGAAGGAGATCAAAGAAGCAAATAATCAACATATTGCAACAAAGTAGAACCCCTAGGATGATTTTATATCATCCAGATCAGTCTTCAGGATTTATGAGAAATAAGAAGGACTCTCAATGAAATCCTGAGACATTACTGTCCAGGTGAATTGTTTTTCTCTCCAAGTGAAAGTTAAAAGGTATTGGCTAGCTTCATCCTTTGGAATACTAAAGAATACACTGAATAAATCAATTATAATAAAGAATTTGCTTCCAGAGGGCATGGATGTTAGTAGTGTATGAAGGTTAGAAGTAATGGTGTCGAGGGATAATAGTGTTGTTTGTTGTTCAGAAGTCCCAGACAAACCTTCACCGTTTGCCCTGAGGTTTTCTCATGGGTAAAATGGGAGTGTCACAGGGACTAGTACAAGGGATAATGAGGAAAGAGTGAACAAGATGGCAGAGTAGGAAGCCTCTGCACTCCCTTCCGCCAACGGACACACCAAAATTACAACTCTTTACAGGACAACTATTGATAAGAACAACCTGAATACTAGCAGAAAAGACTTTCCAGAGCTAGAGGTACAAAGAAGGAATCATAATGGGATGGGTAGGAGGGGCAGAGTCATAGTATAGTCAAGACACAACCCGGTTCCTAAGAGGAAGGAAAATCCTAAACCCAACTACTAAATAATGTAAAAATGGAAATTCAGGGAGGCTAAGTGACATGCTCAGGGGTATCTTCCGAGCCAGCAGTGTTGCTGAGCAAACTCCAGGAGCCTCCTACGTCCTTTCCCAGTACTCTAGTTTACAATATGATTCCATGGCTAAGTGCCCAATTATACTCATAGAAAAACACCATAGAAGCATATTTTTGTATTGTATTTCTCTCTTTTGAAGGGAATAGTTTTTGTTATCAGAAGCCTGTCACTTTCTTCTAATAATCGAGTCCCTAATACATTTTCAAGTAGAATTTCTTTTAAAGAAGCCTTGTGCATGGCAGTTTTATTGTTTGGAAGCTCAATTTGTTCCAGAGATAAACCTCTGAGTAAAACAAATTGTATGTTCTGTGCAAAACCTCACAGCTATAGTTTTTCTTCCTGCTTATGTCAAAAGAGATAAAACTAGAGAAATACGCAGGAAGATAACCTAGTTAAGATGCATTGGAAATCTCAACATTCAATGTTATTTACAACTAGCAATGGGATGAAATACACCCAAAAATATATTAAGGAGGAATAATTAAATTGAAGGGTGAGATGGTAGGAAGAGATGAAGAAAGAGAGAAAGAAGAAAGGAAAGAAAGAAAGGAAAAGGGAAAAGAAACTCAGTTTTTACATAACTACATCAAGAGGCTAAGCACCTTGTCCTAGATTAGTATAGTCCATGGGAAGCTTTGAAATTACAGAAGTGAGTATTACTATAGTTCTCACTATTGAGTATCTACTAGGTGCTGAGAGCTTTAAGTGTATTAGCTTTGATCTTCACAACAACATTGCAAGTTAATTATTATTATCTCTACTTTTATATAAGGATACTAAGACTGAAACAGGCCAAGTAACTTTCCCATAGCCCCAGAGCTAACAAGTGTTGGAGATGAGTCAATCCTTTTTCCTGTTTTGTTCCAGAACCCAAGACTTTTTTTCCTTATGCTGTGCAGCCTCTGGAAACTGCCTCAAATGTGAATACATCTGCTAAAATCAGCCACAGGAACTTGTCTTTTGTGTACTACATTAAAATACACAAACCAACTACTCACATCCCGTCTCCAGGAGATGTCTCTTTTCAGGTCGTTTTTGTGTATTCACTACCTCTATCTCTTATGAACATCCCTTACCTGGGCTACCATTAGGAAATATAACACAGAAGCTTAAATTTAACTATCACTTTCAATGCCTGGATGGGGAGCTACTTTCTCTTAGATAAGAAATACATTGCTGTCAGTCATTACCAGGAAAGATAACTGACTCAGGATGGCAGACACCTTGCAAAAGGCCTGGGACACCATAAGAGATAGTCAACCAGGTAGAAAGTGGTGGCAACTGCTAATCCTAATCACTTTCATTCACAGAATATGAAAGTTTCAGAACTGCAAATTCAAAGAACCTTTTGGGGTAGTAAAAATAAGATCACCAATATAAACCGTGGATTGCTGTCCAGAGTGAACTCATATAATTCTGTAAACTGGCATTATATGAGTAAAATAATATTTCTTTGGCAAAATATTTCTGCCCTATTACCATAGTCATAATTGCATTTTTTTCTTTCTATCACACGTGTGCTTTTTAAAATGTTGACCTATTTCTGGTACGTATTTTATAAATGGAAAGAAAACTCAAGTTGATGTAATAGTAGCATCTGGTTTTCCAGAATAAATAATTTATACTTATTAGCTTGATATTTTCCCCTTCTTTTTCTTTTTCATTATTAGTAAGAGAAGCCCTTTAGGGTATGTTTTGATTTTAAATATTAGGTCAATATATTTTGAATCACATTTCTAAAATCAAATTTTCATCCCTGAAGCAAGTTATCTATTCCAATTGCTAAGACAAATTCAGCTGTTTCTGAATTAGAAATAAAAAATATAGAGAGAATTAGGTTTAAATATTTTACTTAATCAAATATTTTCTGTGATAAGATTTAGTAAAAATATTTGTGAAGCCTGTATTCGGTGGTTGTAGTTTTTGTTTCAAGGAACTTTGAAAGCATTGAGTTCAATTTCTTATTTTCACCAGATAAGGAACAGTTAAATTTCCCAAAATCTACTGTAGTTGAATATATGAGTTAATATGTATCCCTTAGAATTTGTCTAAGTGTTGTTATTTTTCAAACTAAACAGAATGTAGTTTGAGGGAAGAAATGAAGCATAGTGATAAAAAATGATATTTTAGAGACTTCCCTGTCAATGATGTAAGAAAAATAAAATCTTGGTGTATAATTACAGACACACACACACACAAGCACACTTATACACACTCCTGATTTCGAAAAAAATGAAAATCAACTCAATTGCCTCTGAAATTGACCAACAAAAAAAAATTCTCAGTGATTAAAAATAATAAGAAAGAAAATAAGGATATTTGACCACCTAAGCTAGGGATGTTCAAAGAATTTTTCTGTCTTTTAATATATTCACCAGGTTATTATTATTTTTTATTTTAAAATCTTTATTGGAGAATAATTGCTTTACAGTGGTGTGTTAGTTTCTGCTTTATAACAAAGTGAATCAGCTATACATATATCCCATATCTCCTTCCTCTTGCATCTCCCTCCCTCCCACCCTCCCTATCCCACCCCTCTAGGTGGTCACAAAGACCGAGCTGATCTCCCTCTGCTATGCGGCTGCTTCCTACTAGCTATCTATTTTACATTTGGTAGTGTATATACGTCCATGCCACTCTCTCACTTTGTCCCAGCTTACCCATCCCCCTCCCCATGTCTTCAAGTCCATTCTCTACGTCTGCATCTTTATTCCTGTCCTGCCCCTAGGTTCTTCAGAACCTTTTTTTTTTTATATTCCATACATATATGTTAGCATACAGCGTTTGTTTTTCTCTTTCTGACTTACTTCACTCTGTATGACAGTCTCTAGGTCCATCCACCTCACGACAAATGACTCAATTTCGTCTCTTTTTATGGCTGAGTAATATTCCATTGTATATATGTGCCACATCTTCTTTATTCATTCATCTGTTGATGGACACTTAGGTTGCTTCCATGTCCTGGCTATTGTAAATAGAGCTGCAATGAACATTGTGATACATGACTCTTTTGAATTATGGTTTTCTCAGGGTATATGGCCAGTAGTGGGATTGCTGGGTCATATGGTAGTTCTATTTTTAGTTTTTTAAGGAACTTCCATACTGTTCTCCATAGTGGCTGTATCAATTTACATTCCCACCAACAGTGCAAGAGGGTTCACTTTTCTCCACACCCTCTCCGGCATTTATTGTTTGTAGATTTTTTGATGATGGCCATTCTGACTGGTGTGAGGTGATACCTCGTTGTAGTTTTGATTTGCATTTCTCTAATTATTAGTGATGTTGAGCATCCTTTCATGTGTTTGTTGGCAATCTGTATATCTTCTTTGGAGAAATGTGGAGGGAAAATAGAAATGTCTGGTTTATATTTTAAAATAAGTCCTGCATTGTATATTTTTTACATATATACTCATTTAGCAAGAAAATACCTCAGCATAAACTTTGAAATATAAAGAACTCAAATGTCAAATTCTATTATGAAAACACAGAAAATTTTAAAAATTATATATGTGAGAATATTTTTTCTTTGAAAAACCTCAAGGTTTTTCATTCTTTTTGTGTATGTGGAATTAATCATTATATTATGAGAACTGGACCAGTTTTATTGACTTTATCTGATAAATTCCATTGATATTAGTAAGATTTTATCAGGAAAAAGTTTTAATAATGCTGTTTTAAGATATGAATAAACAATAGAAATTCAATAATAATTGTTATATCCACTTTTATTGGAACCAACTAGACTTCAGAAGTTTAACAAACATTATTTTTCTTTAGTCTTTACAGAAATTCCCCAAGGTAGGTATTAACCTTATTTTACAAATGAGAAGAGTAAACATGCTGAAGTTAAGTAACTAGCCAAGTCACGCAATTTGTGAATCAACCCCAAGATTGATTTCAAAGCCTGTGCTTTTGCCACTAAACTGTCTTTCCTGTAAACAAAATGCTTATTTTCTGCCACTGCCAACACTTTTAGTGTCAATTTTAGGTTACATTGCATCTGCTTATAGTCTCTTCTCTACTTAGATCAGTCAAGAGAGCCTAGGATTTGCTGTGGTAACAATTTTAACTCTGAAATGTCCATGACTTTATATAACCGAGATTTATTTCTCAATCACCTGCATGCACTGTTGGGTTGGTGGCATAAGCTATGTGCTCCACGGGTCACTAAAGGTCCCAGGGTGACGGAGGCTCTTCCATGTGTAATCTCACGTGCCACATAAGATGGAGAGAGGGACTAGAGCACGGCACAGACTTCTCGGTGCCTTAACCTGGAATGACACAGATCACTTCTGCTCACATCTCATTGGCCAGGACTAGTCCTAGGACCCCACCTAACTGCAAGGTTTTGGGGAAGTCCAGCTTTTCTTTTGTAGGGAAAACAAGAAAAACTCTTTATTGGTGAACACTAATAATGTCAACTGTAACCTTCTTATTATATGCTAATTTGATTAGCATTAAGGACTCTTTTAGGTATTCATTAATATAATGAAAAAAAGAATTCCTTCCAAATTATTAAGGAAAAGCATATAGACAATATGGCAAATGATAGAATATGAAAGGAGCAGTAAGGAAGCAAGCGCAAAAGCCAAAAAATAAGCAAAAAGAATAGAATACATGAGGAAATAAAGCAAACATAATTGTGTAAAAATATTGATTAAAAAGTAACATCAGGGCTTCCCTGGTGGCGCAGTGGTTGCGAGTCCGTCTGCCGATGCAGGGGACACGGGTTCGTGCCCCGGTCCGGGAGGATCCCGCATGCCGCGGAGCGGCTGGGCCCATGAGGCCACAACAGTGAGAGGCCCGCGTACCGCAAAAAAAAAAAAAAAAGAGAAGATAGTATGGCTAAAAGGTAGAAGCTATTAAAAAAAAAAAAAAAAAAAGTAACATCAAGCCAGAATTAAATATTTTTTAAAAACCAGTTCAACTTAAAAAAAAAAAAAAGAAGGCAGCTACAATCCATGCTGTGTGAATGAGTCACACCTAAATCTAGTTAAAGGATGAGTAATTCTGTATGACTCAAATACAGACAAAATGATAGAGGGGGATGAAATCAAAGATGTACACAGAGTAGCATACATTATCTTAGAGAGGTTCACTACAAAATATGAAAGAATTAAAATCAGTTAAACATCTAACCCAAGTAACTAGGAAAGATTACCAAAACATATATGAGGGAAACGGAATGATTTGATAAAAATACTAAGGAATTTTGGAATAACAGGGAAAGAAAGTAGAATCAATCACAAATTCCCCAGATGTGGTTTATGGAAATGGCAGCAGCAGCAACTGCAAGAGTGAGAATGAATTTGATAATCCAAGTAAAGAAAAAGCAAAACCCACACATACTCCCAATTCATAACAAGAAAATTAAGTCATGAAACATATCAGGAAAATTAAAGAGAATTAGGAAATCGTACTTCTCCCAACTAAGTAACAATATCTGAAGTCCAGGATGAAATGGTATTGTTGGTAAAATTTAAATTGTGTAACTTGACCCAAGAAGAGAATATATCTAGAGTCTAATAACTGTAAAATAAATTGAGAAAGTTGTCAAGAGGTACCTTTGAACAATATTTCAAATGCAGGTAATTTCAGCATGAAATCTTTTAAAACACCAATAGAAATAGAGACATTCTGTTATTTAAAATGTGCCTAATCTCAGAAAAAGAAGGAAATCTTTCCAACTATTCTGTGCATTGAAAATTACACATACATTGAAATCTGACAAAGATAACATAGAGTTTAAAAAAAACAAATTTGCCTATGAATATTAGTGCAGAAATATGATGAACTCTCCAAATTGCTAATACAATATAATAACATATTTAAAATTTTTGCTCCTGATAAGAAAAAAAAAAGTGGAATTATCCTTAGAATGAAGGAATAGTTCAACATCAGAAATCTATTGATATGATTAGTTGTATTAAGAAGTATAATATGCATAAACACAGATAATCTACAAGTTTTATTAAAAGATATAAAAGAAGATTTGAATAAACACAGATATCTTCTATTCTTCATTTGGGCTACTTAAATCTGAAAGAATTAAGATGTTGGGCTACAGCATCTGAAAGATGTTGACTCCACTAAATTAATGTAAACATTCAATGCAATCCCACCAAGATGTTTGGAACTTTATTAAACAATTCTAAAGTTCATCTGGAAGAACAATCATGGGGAAATTTTGAAACATTACAATAATATACTCTGTGGTAATAAGGCCGTGTAATACTGTCCCCAAATGGGCAAAGCAATAGAAAGGACCATAAGCAATAGATAAAACAAAGTCTATATGGCATAATTTTATCATAAAGTATATGATAAAAATAGCATTTCAAATCAATGACAAATAGATTATTCAGTAAATAACACTGAGATAGTTAGCCTAATAGAAAACAGAGTCTATAATAGCATATACCCAAAGCCTATTGATTTGCCTTCCTGGGTTTCTTTCCAATTCTTCTTCTTCTCCCTTATTTACTGCCAGTATGTAAGTGAAGCCATCACCACCTCTCTCCTGAACTGCTATGATAGTCTTCTGACTACTCTCCCGAATTCCAGCTTCTGTATTAGTTTATATTTAAACAAACATCAAAATGAACTAAGAGTTTAAAAAGGTGGACATTCAAAGTAAGAAGTTTATATTAGTAGGAATTTTTAGGAAAGTTTCCTGAGACATGTTAGTCATTCCTTAATTTTGTTTATGAATATATTATAAGGGCAATATTTTAACAATATCTCATTGATTACATGATTTCAGATTTAGAATGAAAATTTGGAATGTGATATAGAAAAGCTTCTGTGTTAAAATACAGTCACCTCTTTATTATTCTCTGAGTTCACAATCAGAAATAGCTTTACTGTGAATAATATAAATAGATGATACAGGGGCATTTACCTTGGTTTGGAATAAATTATATGATATTCTGGGAAGTAGGGGTTTTTTTTTGGTGATAATCACCTTTTACATAGGTTCAAATTAAAATGTATAACATTTTCTGGGAAACGAATTAGACCTTGGAACTCACAAAGTATGGTCCTCTGACCAGCTGTATCATCATTTCCTGGAGACTTGTGGGACAGGCAGAATCCCAAGCAACACCTCAGATCTACTGAATCAGAATTTGAATTTTAGCAAAATTTTCATACATTCTTGAGAACATTAATATTTAAGAAGTAAATATTAATTTAACCTAAAATTAATTTAATGTAAAATTATTTTCTGGGATAATCCCAGCTCAATCTGTGATTTGAAATTTTTGTTCCACAGCACATAAAATCACAGGGGATACTTAACTTGGTCGTCTATCTGTCTACATCTTTTCTTCTCTACCCCTTTGCCAAATGTAGGAATTAATGCTTATCACAGGAAAGGAGAATTGACAGAGAAAAGTTCCCCTCTTTTTCTTTTTCTATCATACCAAGCTTTATCAAGCATCTTCTGTAATCACCCAAAATACAAATGATTATATCACGGGAAGCAGTATATTTTTCTTCTTTCTAGAAGAAACTATATTTTGCTTTTAATCATTTCAAGCTATAATTCATTGCTAACTCTGGACTATGTTTTTCTATTGCCAAGGGCACTATTTAAAAAAAATTTTATAACGCAAAGCATTGTGCAAACATGAAAATATTGGAACAGTTTGTTTCAGTATGTTTATGTTACTCTCTATTATATCTGTAATTTCTATTGGCAACTATTTTCACAGTTTATAAATGACCTTGAAAGTAGTATAAATTTGAATCATATGTCCCAAATTCTGAGAATGTGTCTCTAAATTTGTCTATTTTGTATATGTATTTTTTCTTTTTCTCTCTCTCTCCCAGAGGAGACATTTTTATCATCTCGTTTTATCCCTTCAGTCAAAGTAAACTTGGACAATAATTATGGGTGTGCTTTTTGAAGGATAAGCATTTTCTAATCTTTCTACTCTTGTCACAGCAGGAAATTGCTTATTGGTATCATGTATTTCTTTTAAAAGCAGATGATCTATTCAATAAGATAAATCTCGGCCATATGTTGGTAGCCTGAAAAAAATGCCATAAGCAGAAAATATATTGTGAGAATAAAGTGCTTACAAAATTGTCCAGGCTGTCATTATTTTATGGGTTTAGTAGAAGGTAAACGTAAGATGCATATATGTTGTTATTCTGGATCTTGAAGTGCACAATAATTTTACTTCTTACAACAATATCTCTTTTCAACTACTGGAGAGTTTTCTCAGTGTGTTTTCTTAGACTATGAAAGGGGAAGATTATCTTTTTGTTCCAAAGAGATACCTTAGATTGAATAATTCCTGGAAAGGAGGCATAGGGCCTTTATGGAGTGCGGGAGGGAGCTAGTGTTACAGGTCCCCAGTCACAGTGTGGGGTCCCCGGGTGAGTCCAGGGTAGGAAATGGCATCACACACACGCAGTCAATGCTTTGAGGCCACATGGACAACGGGACCGTCCCACAGTTACACTCTACCCGCATTTACTCATTCATTCTTTCAGCACCTGTGTATTGAGCACCTGCACAATTCTAGGTGCTGTTCTAGGCATTCACGACAAAGCACAGAGCAAGATAAAATTGTCCTCAAGAAGCTGTCATTCTAGTGGAAGAATACAAACACAAATAAATTGACAGTCACAAAATATATGGAATATTAGATAATGAGTATTATGGGACAAAAAGTAAAGCAGGAAAGGAGTATGGGCAGTATTAGGAGGGGTCTCTCTAAATATGGCGGTCTGTTGCACTTCAAAAATCAGTTTGACACTGAGTCTCAGAGTTCCTCTCTATTTTGTTATAGGATGCTGACAAAATGAGAGACACAGAGACCTGTGTTTCAAGACTAACTTCTTTTTCAATTTTTTGTTCATTTATCCTTCATTCAGCTTTTAAAATATATATATATATATATATATATATATATATATTCTTGATTGTGTAATGCTTCTCTTCACAACCCATTTAGAGTTTACTCTCTTTCTTAGTGTAAAATCCAAAATTCTTACCACGGCCTACAAGATCACTACCTGATCTGGTCTGACCCTCCCTGTCTGGCATCATCACCTACCATTCTCCTTGTTCTCTCAGTTCCAGCCACCGTGGCCTCTCTGCTACTCCTCAGACACACGAACTCTTATCTGAGGGCTTTTGCAGGGCTGCTCCCTTTACCTTGGCAGTTCATCCTCCAGGTATCTAAATGCCTTGTTTTCTTAGTGTTGGTCTATAAAAATTAACAAAAAAAATTCTCAAATAAAAATGGAGAAACCTCAATTGCAATAGAGTCGAGAGGCCAGAAGGGGGAGCTCTCATACCTTACAACGATAGCAGAGCCCAAGAGCGAGAAGGACGACTTCCTCTTTTGCCTGGCAAGAGCTCACCCAATGAGAGACTGTCACAACTCAGCCAATGAAAAGTCACTGTACTTTGAAGTCTCAATTCTTACAATGGACTCCTCATTTACTGTACCTCTCCCAACTTCCTTTTCCCCTCTGGAAAATAGTTCTCCTCTCCTTGTCATGTAGGATTTGCTCATGGTTCACCATGGCTGCAGACCCCAAATTGCAGTTCTTTCCTGATCCCAAATAAACCCAGTGTTGCTGGAAAAATAAATGGCAATCTATTTGTTTAAGGTCAACAGGTCTTTCTTCAATATGACATCTTCAGAGAAGTCTTCCTTAAACCCCCTAACTAAAAAAAAGCACCCCAATCCCCATCAATCTGTCCTCTTGCTGAACCTCAACTTTATTAATAAATAGAGACTATTTTCATCCTTAGATTGGATGGTCCATGTAGGACCTCTCAGTGTAGGTGACACTTAGGCTGAGACTCAAATGACAAAGCTAGATTCAGTCATGTGAAAATTAGGAGGAATGTCTTCTTGATGTAAAAAGTCTAAAGCGTGAGAAGTTTGAATTACTAAAAACATTAATGTGGCTGGAGCAAGGAGAATGAAGGGGAACAAGTTTTTAGATGAAGTTATGTGATATTGTGTTTTATAAGAATGACCAAAATATATTTCTCATATGTATTTGTTCTCTATCCATGGTTCCTGGTTCATACCTCCCCAAACCCTTGGAATTTCCTGAGTGATAAGAGCAACGTGAGCATCTTTTGTTAGAATATTTGGTCTTGTCCTCAGTTCCTGAAATCTGTCTCAGAGCCATAAATGTAAAATGGGTGTCTTGTTACTCATAACAAGCCCCTGTTCACCACAACTGGGTTTAAGTTAATGAGGTGAATTTTGGAAAGCACCTAAGGAGCGGGGCTGGTTGCCAGGGGAACCAACCTAGAATAGCGGTGTGGAACTTTCAGTCCCAACCCCTGATTTCCTGCGGTGGGGAGGGGCTGGAGGCTGAATCGATTACCAATGGCCAATGATTTAATCAACCATGCCTATGTAATGAAGTCTCCATAAAAACCCAAAGGACTGGGTTCGGGGAGCTTCTGGGTTGGTAAAAACATGGAGGTGCTGGGAAAATGGTCCTCCTGGAGAGGACATTGAAGCTCCATGGCCTTTCCCCATACCTTGCCCTATGCATCTCTTCCATCTGATTGTTCCTGAGTTGTATCTTTTTTAAATAAACTGGTGATCTAATAAGTAAAATGTTTCTCTGAGTTGTGTAAGAACCACTCTAGCAAATTAACTGAACCCAAGGTAGGGGTCTTGGGAACCTCTGATTTATAGCCAGTTGGTCAGAAGTACAAGCAACAATCCGGACTTGCAACTGGCATCTGAAATTGGGGGCAGTCTTGTAGGACTGAACCCTTAACCTGTGGAATTGATGCATCTCCAGATAGTGTCAGAATTCAGTTGAATTTAGTTAAATTCTTGGACACCCTACTGGTGTTCTGTGGGAAACACCTCCTCCCCCCCCCCCACACACACACTGAGGGTCCAGGAACCCAATTTAGGTTAGAAACATGGGCAAGAACCAAATCAAGTGAGAATTCTGGTTTACAGTAAAGAGTTTAGGTGTTTTGTACATCTGATGGGAAGACATCATAGAATTTTAAGCAGGATAGTAGTATTTTAAAAAGATTACTTTGGTCACCATGTAGTGCCTTTTACAGAGATGACTTAAAACTGTAATGATTATTATCAATGAACACTCCTGAGTACCATGAAGACCTTTGAGGGCCCTAATCTAATCTGTGTCATCAGGTAAAATTTCTGTTCTCAAGTGTCAGTTGAAGGAAGAGAATCTGAATAAAGAGCAGGAAGAGAAGATGGGTTTGGGGTGGAGAGAAGGTCATTGCATGCAGAGAAATGTGTGTGCAGCCCCTGAACTGGTGGAAGCTTGGTGCACTTGAGGATTGAGAGAAAGCCATCATAATTGGAGGGCAGAGATGCCTCACTAGAGGAGGAGAGTCAGGTAAAGGTCAGCCTAACAGGGGCTTATAAGCCATGTTAAGAGCACTGGAAAATCAATGAAGAATTTTAAACAGGGAATTTCATGATCAGATTCTCATGTCTTTAAGGTGCTTATGTATAAGCCATTATGTATGGCTCTTATGTATACAATAGGTTTAGGTGAGTGAGAATAGGGCAGTTTGGGTGGGTGTTGGAGGTTCTTATATTGCCAGAACCTATGGCCCTGTCTTATATGTCTTTTATATACACTAGGAGGCCAGAGGATAGAATGGAGTGGAATGCTTGTGGTGGGGATGTAGAGAAGTACATAAGTTCAAGATTACAGATGTATTCGATAGATAGATGGATAGATCATTTTAAATAATCCAGACTTGGTGGTACATTACACGAAAACTTGAGAAGATGGGAACATCAAAGAGGACTGCTAGGCCCCTGGTTTGTGCAATCAGAGGTTGACGATACCCTTCACTAAGATAGGGCATTTAGTCATATCACGTTGGTTTCAATATGATTTGTTGTCCTAGTCAGTTGTAAAGTGACCTTGTAAAGTCAAATAAAGGCTTAAAGACCATACTATATTAGAGGTATTACCTCATTTTTGAGGACTTTACGTTTTAGATACAGTTTTTGCATTTAAGCCAGGAATATTCTCTATAAACTGAAACTCTTAAATACTGGTTGATTTTACATACTTATATGATATGTTTAGCAAGTTAATCTTGTAAATTTTTCTCACAAAGACATATTTAGCAATACATTCTTACCATGAAAATCTTCTTCCTAGCTAATAATTATGATTGATGAAGACTAATTCTGTTTGCCTCAGTTCTAATCTTCTGTTTTCCCACTCTGTAAGTCATTTTTGTCCCTTGGAGAGCAAAGGGGGAATTTTATTCAATGGGTGGCACACATTTCCAGGTTTCTTACATTAATCTCTAGATAATGAAAATTTAAGAATGCCAAGATTGTTTCTTCCATCTCACTTTTTCACATTATTTCCTGATAGCAAGTCTTTTTTTTTTGAAAAGTAAAATTAACATAACACAAGACTAACCATTTTAAAGTGTAAAATTCAGTGGCATTTAGTATATTCACAATGTTGTGCAAACATCACCTCTATCAAGTTCAAAATCATTTCATCACCCCAAAAGAAATCCCCATAGGGATTAAGCAGTTACCCCCTGTTTCTTCTTCCTCCCAGCCTCTGGCATCCACTAATCTGCTTTCTTTCAATAACATGTTATTATTATTTTCTTAATTTACAAAGAAAAAATACAATAATCTGCTTTCTTTCAATAACATGTTATTATTATTTTCTTAATTTACAAAGAATAAATATTTATTATTTTCTGTAAATTGTGCACTACATATCTGTTATGTCAGGAAAATATACATTATATATGCGTGTGTATCTATGTGTGTGTGTCTATACACACACACATTTTTCTTTTCAGAGTGCCAATTGTTAAACACTTACAGGCACACAACTGGACATACAGCTTTTGCTCAGGAATGAGTAAGGAACAAGGAAATCTGACTAGAGAAATTTAGGCAAAATGATCCCTCAGGAGCCTGCATTCTTAGAATAACTTCTACCCTCCCCTCTGCTCTTTTTTTTTTTTCTAATAATAATAGTAATAATAACCTTTATAATAAAGATAATACAATTCTGAGCACTTAGTATGTGCAAAGCCCTTAGAATTATGACTACTTAATTCAATCCTTACAACTACCTGGAATTTTGGTATTATTATTTATTTACTTTTTAACATTTTTATTGGAGTATAATTGCTTTACAATGGTGTGTTAGTTTCAGCTTTATAACAAAGTGAATCAGCTATACATATACACATGTCCCCATATCTCCTCCCTCTTGCGTATCCCTCCCACCCTCCCTATCCCACCCCTCTAGGTGGTCACAAAGCAACCGAGCTGATCTCCCTGTTCTATGCAGATGCTTCCCTCTAGCTATCTATTTTACATTTGGTAGTGTATATATGTTCATGCCACTCTCTCACTTTGTCCCAGCTTCCCCTTCCCCTTCTCCGTCTCCTCAAGCCCATACTCTACATCTGCGTCTTTATTCCTGTCATGCCCCTAGGTTCTTCAGAACCATTTTTTTTTTTTTAGATTCCATATATATGAGTTCGCATATGGTATTTGTTTTTCTGTTTCTGACTTACTTCACTCTGTATGATAGACTCTAGGTCCATCCACCTCACTACAGATAACTCAGATTTGTTTCTTTTTATTGCTGAGTAATATTCCATTGTATATATGTGCCACATCTTCTTTATCCATTCATATGTTGATGGACACTTAGGTTGCTTCCATGTCCTGGCTATTGTAAATAGAGCTGCAATGAACATTGTGGTACATGACACTTTTTGAATTATGGTTTTCTCAGGGTATATGCCCAGTAGTGGGATTGCTGGGTCATATGGTAGTTCTATTTTTAGTTTTTTAAGGAAGCTCCATATTGTTCTCCATAGTGGCTGTATCAATTTACATTCCCACCAACAGTGCAAGAGGGTTCAGTTTTCTCCACATCCTCTCCAGCATTTATTGTTTGTAGATTCTTTGATGACGGTCATTCTGACTGGTGTGAAGTGATACCTCATTGCAGTTTTGAGTTGCACTTCTCTAATGGTTAGTGATGTTGAGCATCCTTTCATGTGTTTGTTGGCAATGTGTATATCTTCTTTGGAGAAATGTCTATTTAGGTCTTCTGCACATTTTTGGATTGGATTGTTTGTTTGTTTGTTTGTTTTGATATTGAGATTCATGAGCTGCTTGTAAATTTTGGAGATTAATCCTTTGTCAGTTGCTTCATTTGCAAATATTTTCTCCCATTCTGAGGGTCGTCTCTTAATGTTGTTTATGGTTTCCTTTGCTGTGCAAAAGCTTTTGTTTCATCAGGTCCCATTTGTTTATTTTTGTTTTTATTTCTATTTCTCTAGGAGATGGGTCAAAAAGGATCTTGCTGTGATTTATGTCATAGAGTGTTCTGCCTAAGTTTTCCTCTAAGAGTTTTATAGTGTCTGGCCTTACATTTAGGTCTCTAATCCATTTTGAGTTTATTTTTGTGTATGGTGTTAGGGAGTGTTCTAATTTCATTCTTTTACACGTAGCTGTCCAGTTTTCCCAGCACCACTTATTGAAGAGACTGTCCTTTCTCCATTGTATATCCTTGCCTCCTTTGTCATAAATTAGTTGACCATAGGTGCATGGGTTTATCTCTGGGCTTTCTATCCTGTTCCATTGATCTATATGTCTGTTTTTGAGCCAGTACCATAATGTCTTGATTACTGTAGCTTTGTAGTATAGTCTGGGAGCCTGATTCCTCCAGCTCCGTCTTTCTTTCTCAAGATTGCTTTGGCTATTTTGGGTCTTTTGTGTTTCCATACAAATTGCAAATTTTTGGTTCTAGTTCTGTGAAAAATGCCATTGGTAGTTTGATAGGGATTGCATTGAATCTGTAGATTGCTTTGGGTAGTAGAGTCATTTTCACAATGTTGATTCTTCCAATCCAAGAACATGGTATATCTCTCCATCTATTTGTATCATTTTTAATTTCTTTCATCAGTGTCTTATAGTTTTCTGCGTACAGGTCTTTTGTCTCCTTAGGTAGGTTTATTCCTAGGTATTTTATTCTTTTTGTTGCAGTGGTAAATGGGAGTGTTTCCTTAATTTCCCTTTCAGATTTTTCATCATTAGTGTATAGGAATGCCAGAGATTTCTGTGCATTAATTTTGTATCCTGCTACTTTACCACATTCATTGATTAGCTCTAGTAGTTTTCTGGTAGCATCGTTAGGATTCTCTATGTATAGTATCATGTCATCTGCATACAGTGACAGCTTTACTTCTTCTCTTCTGATTTGGATTCCTTTTATTTCTTTTTCTTCTCTGATTGCTGTGGCTAAAACTTCCAAAACTATGTTGAATAATATTGGTGACAGTGGACCACCTTGTCTTGTTCCTGATCTTAGAGAAAATGGTTTTAGTTTTTCACCATTGAGAGCGATGTTGGCTGTGGGTTAGTCATATATGGCCTTTATTATGTTGAGGTAAGTTCCCTCTATGCCTACTTTCTGGAGGGTTATTATCATAAATTGGTGTTGAATTTTTTCAAAAGCTTTTTCTGCATCTATTGAGATGATCATATGGTTTTTCCCCTTCAGTTTGTAAATATGGTTTATTACATTGATTGATTTATGTATATTGAAGAATCCTTGCATTCCTGGGATAAACTCCACTTGATCATGGTGTATGATTCTTTTAATGTGCTGTTGGATTCTGTTTGCTAGCATTTTGTTGAGGATTTTTGCATCTGTGTTCATCAGTGATATTGGCCTGTAATTTTCTTTCTTTGTGACAACTTTGTCTGGTTTTGGTTTTCAGGTTGATGGTGGCCTTGTAGAATGTGTGTGGGAGTGTTCCCCCCTCTGCTACATTTTGGAAGAGTTTGAGAAGGATAGGTGTTAGCTCTTCTCTAAATGTTTGATAGATTTCGCCTGTGAAGCCATCTGCTACTGGGCTTTTGTTTGTTGGAAGATTTTTAATCACGTCTCAATTTCAGTGCTTGTGATTGGTCTGTTTATATTTTCTATTTCTTCCTGGTTCAGTCTCAGAAGGTTGTGCATTTCTAAGAATTTGTCTGTTTCTTTCAGGTTGCCCATTTTATTGGCATATAGTTGCTTGTATTAATCTCTCATGATCCTTTGTATTTCTGCAGTGTCAGTTTTTTTAATTGTTCTCATTAACACAACTTTTAAATATAAAAATAGTATGTTTCTTCAGAATATACTTAACATTTCTTAATATGCTAATTTTGCTATATCAAATGTGAAAACCTCACCAGCATAAAATTGGTGTTAAGATCTAAGCTGAAATTTGTAACTGAATACACAAACTTATCTCCCAATTGTTTTAAATATTCAAATTAATTCAATAAACATTAACTGATACCTTGTATATGTTCATGATTGTAAGGATTAAAAATATATATAATATGTGATCCTTCCATTCAGGGAATTAATTTTAGTAAGTTTACTTTGAGTCATCATTCATCAGTATGATCAGTAGATCATAAAGAAAAGGAAAGTTGTAGAAGTTTCCATGATGGGGAAAGAGATTGAGATAGGCCTTTAAAACCCAGGGATTCAAATTGATGGCAAAAGAGGAAATACAACTCCAGACAAAGTGAAGCGTTTGAACAAAAATTAATCAGGGAGATGTAGAGACACAGAGATATAAAGAACTTTCCTATAGCATCCTCCAATCACACCCTCCATCTCCAGTTTTTAATCAATGCTTTTGTTTTTCAAGAAAAGTACCTAGGGTTAAGTGGGAGAAAAGTGAGTAGGGTCAAGAGTCAGAAAATCAGGGCTTACTTATGGTTATGCTATGTATTGGATTAATATTTGCCAAACTGTTAACCCCTATAAACTTCATTGTTCTTATTTGCAAAAGGGATCTTATAATAACACCTGATTTATAAAGCTGCCATTATAGAGCTTTCACCCAGTAGGAAAGTAGAGACAATGAAAAAAATGAACAAATACATATAAATCATGCTAAATGATGATAAGGCCTGTCAGACAAAGGAGAGTAAAGGTGGTTTGGCTGGACAGAGCAGTGGACGGAGTGTGCCTTTTTACATATATTGATCAGAGAGGGCCTCTGATAAAAATGGCATTTGAGCAAAGACTTGAATGAGATGATAGACCAAGCCATGCAGTTTTCTAGGGGAAGAATGTTTCAGGCAAAGGAAGAGCAAATACAAAGATACTGAAGTGGGAGAACACTTGGTGTAATTGAATATTACTTTAAGGAAAACCAGAGTAGCTGAAGTAGAAAGACCAAAGATTGAAAATAGTACAAGAGAGGAAGTTGACCTGAGGATGGGGGGACAGATAAAGGAGGGTCTTATCAGCTGTGGCAAGGGTTTTGCATTTTACCATGAAAAATACGAAAAACCATCGGGAGGTTTTGAGAAGTGACTTAAAATGACTTATTTCTATGGAGACTAGATGGCAAGGGGTCATGAGTAGAAGTGAGGAAACCCATTGAAAGGTTAGCTCTAGAGTTTAGGTGAAATACAGTACTGGTCTATAAATTTTACTTGTAAACTGTAATATAAATATTTACTATTATATTTTCCATTTCCTCCGTTCCAACCCAAGAAACTCATCTTAGCTCTGAATACTTCCCCCTATTTCTTGCTACATCCAAGAAGAAAAGGGGAAGTGAGGGTTGGCTGACAAAATGTAATTCACATTAAAATGAACTTTTATGATCTACTTCTCATAATTATCCAGGCTCTGGTCTGTCTTACTTGATAATGAGGCATAGTTGTTACTGCTTGTAAATAACTGAGGTGTCAGAAATCACAAGGAGGTATTTTGAAATTTGCCTTTTTACTTCACAAATGCAAAGTTTTCTTTACCGTATAGAGGCAAGTAAGAAACATAATTTCTCCTGGCCCAGATTTCTTTTATGCATGCATCTGTAATGAAAAGAACCTTGCTTAGGAAGGGCTGTTACCTCAGAAAACTAGAAAAAAAGCTGGATTAAAGAACATTTTATTACAGACTTTATGAAAACATTACCAGTTTAATAAAAATACAATATAAGCCAATAATTTTAAAGTAGCGTATTAGTACTTGCACTATATGGTCTTGATACATTATTGTTGTCGACACGATCATAAGTACATAGTAGCCATAAGCTATTGTGCTGAGGCTGATTAATGTATTCAAATTTCAAAGTATGACAACGCTTTATAAAACTTTGCTCCTTCTTCTTGCCTGTAAATACTTATTTTACTGCTCAGTGTTTTGCAAAAGTGAACAATGAAAGGATTCTTTAGTTGTTTCTCTTTCTACCCTCAACATAAATCTGATTTAGTGCAAAAGCTTTGATCCAGGACTGGCTTAAATGCCACATATACCCAAACTCAGGATCATCTAAAGTCCCTGGTTTAGAGAATGCAGCAGTGAGGAATATTATTTCAGACACAGTTGAAAAAAAAAACCTGCACATAGTTCTGTTGTGACAAAGCAAACAGCCACCTTATTTGCCCTTCATTTTAAAAGAAGCTGGTGATGATTTTAGAAGTGTTATTTTCCATAGCCACTCACCTCTCATTGGCATTCCTCCTGCCACCTCATCTTACAATATTCGCCTCCACCATACAGACATCTATGTTACAGGAACCACACTTCCATAAAAATGGCCATTTCCCAAATTTCAGTAAAATGACTCAGATACTGCCTGGTTTTCTGATTTTGTTGCCAAAATACTCTCATATCTCTACAAATTCCCTTTTGAAAAAAGTTTAGATCTGCATGTATTCCATTTCTAGCTGTATTTCTTGTCTAACAGTTCTTTTTGAATAGACAATTATCGCTCCAGGTGCTCCACAGTATTTTCAGTAAATAAAACTATAGATTATATAAGTATAGATTTGGGTATGGGGGGAGTAAGGTTATATAACTAGGAATCAAGATAGAGTTAGAGATCAGTAGAAGAATCAGTATAGGTGTGCAAATTTCTATTTCTCTATTTCCTGAGAAAAATTACCCTAGAAAACTAATCTGTTTTCCAATAAACGAAGCACCCAAAACTTGACGAAAAACACAACTGAAAATACAGAATATATTTTCCATTCTTTGGAAGGCTTTATGAGTAAAAAAGGCCAATGCTATGTTAAATTATCTTCATGTGTATAACTTATGCATGTTTTGGATCTATTTGCTTGTCCTAAAGATTTCTGGGTAGGAAAAAAGTATAGGAGTAGAGTCCAAAGATGTGAGTTTAAGTTTAGTTGTATGACTTTGGTCAGTCATTTAAATTTTTATGGCTTCTTGGTTTTCTTTTATTTTTAAACATATATAAATTTAATACCTTATATGTATATTATATGATATAATACATATCACACATATTGTACATTATGTATTGTATACATGTGAGATATATATATATATCTATATATCATAGGATTGATATAAGTATTCAATGGATTACAAATGTAAATGCCATTGGAAACCAGCATTTATTATTTATTTATTTTTACGTTTTAAGAAAACTAACAAACGACCTCCAGAAAGGAAGAGCAGAATTATCAGAATTTAGGAGAACAAAAATGTTATACAAAGTCTTCTGGATTCAATTGTGTACTCTGTCTACAATTTATTTTACTTCTATCTAGCATTTTTCACTTAAACTAAGCTTTCTTAAACTAAGGCTCTTTTTAAAAAAGAGCTCTATACATCGGTTGTGGACGGAAGAGGAAAGGTAAAAGGCAAGCCTCTTGGTGAACTATTGTTCACATTAGCTGCATCTGAAGCTGTGACATAGCTTGATATTTCCAGGTGTCATATATTATTGTTTGACCATTACTTCTTCCCCATACCCAAGACCTCTATGGGGGTAGAGGACAGTACTTCCTTGACCCCCAGATGTTGCCCTAGCCTTGTTTTGTCCAATAGGTAAGAGTGAGAGGGTCCAGTTCCAAACTTAGTCCTTAATAGACAACAGTGCTCCCATTGGCATTTCTGGGAGCTTCTGATGTTCAGTATGAGAAGGATATGCCCCAGGTATTCACTGCGCCTCCTGTCTGGGCCCCAGAACGTGACACAGAAAGTACCGCACCTTCCCCAGCCTACCTGCAGATCTGTGAGCAAGACACTAAATGGCTGTTGTTTCATGCTACTGATTTTGAGGGTGTTTGTTAGGTTGCATTATTATGATAAGAGCTAGTTGTCCTTACTACTAAGACTTACTGAGAAAGCTTTTGGAGAATATGAGACCCAAATGTCTCTGCTACTCCTTCTCCCCAGTCTAGTCTTTGGAAGAGCCCGCCCGAGGGAAATGCTGTTTCCAGAGCAGGGCACTAGTACCCAGATCATTTATCCAGTGGGAGTGGGAGTGCGGCAAGAGGCAGAGGGAACAAAGACCAAAGGATCTCAGTTTAGAATTTAAGATAGTTGAAATCCACCACATTAAGAAAAATTACCAGTCAACTCAGTTTAACCTTTGTGGGGAGGAATCAAGGGGTTGAAGCAAGAGGCTATTCATGTTTAAGGACAATCCTTCTTCCTTAACTAGAAAATTAGAGATGAAAGATACCCCCGACACACACACACACACACACACACACACACACACACACACACACACCGGACTTAACTGTTAAGCAGGGAAATCAGCAGCTTATCAGGAAGCCTTGCTTCTAACGGGGTTCAGGATTGCTAACCCAACATATGGCACCTTGGCATATCGAATACTTCAAGCCGAAGAAATTTGAGAAATGGCAGGTGCAGGGAGGATTTTTTTACTTTTTCCTGAAGCAGGTCATAAGATCCTCATGTGAGAGGTGGCCTTCCTATGCCCAGAGGAAAGGAGTATCCTCATCTCCAAAGACGGAGGGATGCAGAGGGGAATCTGAAGGAACAGGACTTGCTCGGTTTTCCCATTTACTGATACCTCTTTTTGTCCTATCCCATTTTCCCACAACTCTCCAATCTTCATCAAAGCTAGCAAAAAAATTCTCAGGTTTCCATAAGAAAAACATCAGAAAACCAACAGACAAAAAATTGAGGGACAAAATACCTGACCAGTCCTCCTCAAAACTTTCAAGGTATCAAAACCCAGGGACGTCTGAGAAATGTCACAGCCCAGAGGAGACTGGGACAGAAAAAGGATGTTAGGAGAAAACTAGGGAAATTCTAATAAATTGGGGACTTTAGTTAATAATAATGTATCCATCTTGGTTCCTTAGTCGGATAAACATGTCATACTAATGTACTAAATTACTAACGTGTTGGAAATAGGGGTACTGGGTCGGGGTCCACGGCACTCTGTACACTCTGTACAGATCTTTGCAACTTTTTTGTAACTCTAAGCTATTCTAAAATTAAGCGAGTACTAAACAGAGATAAGAATGTTAAAAAAAAATTCTCAGATTTCTTCATTTCCTTATGAAGTCCTTCCTGTTGCGTAAAATTTATCTTAAATAAATTTGTAGACTTTTCTCTTGCCGAGAACATAGAAGGGTAGAGAGAAAAGATATTTCTCTTCCCTTACACATCCATCTTTATAAAGCCAGCCCGCTTCAAATTAAAATGCAGACCCTCTCCAGATCCTTCTAGTAGGCAGCAGAGATTTTACCCAGGAAGACTCTGAAATGAGTCATTACTTGATATTCATTAAACCGAATCCAAGTTAATGCTGTGCTCAAAGCCAAAAGTTTATTCTTTATTTATGTACAACTTCAAATTATGACTACCTTTTTGGTCCAATGTAGCAACGAAATTAAGATATTCCAATAATGACTAAAAACATCCTAGAGAGGCTGCAAAATTTCTGCTATGAACCTGGTCAAATTACCAAATTCCCAGGGAGAAACTTTAAATCTCCTTCTAAGTCCAAAGTTAAAGTCTAAACATGAATCCAAGGCTGGTATCAAATTCTCTTGTCAAATGAATAAAATGTTTGAAGAAATAAAAGCCTCAGATCCATCCTCAAAAATGTCTTATTCTGCTTAGGCTCAGCTGGGAAAGTTTTCCATGTTGGGTGAAATTGCGGTTCCCACAGCAGAAGCATCCTAGGACAGTCCCTTAATGGAATGGGTGATTAAGTACCTAAAGAGTTACTGATATTACACTAAAGAAGCCCAAAGATTTTCTAGCTGTGCTAATATATCCTCAAGATTTAAAAGTGAGTGAGTTTCCAGCCCCTGAAGAAGCTCTTCAGGGCAGCATTATGACACAGGATCCCTTTTGTACTCAGCTTTGATCACAGCAGTAGCAGAGTCTCAATGAGATCTGGATAAAGTGAATTGAGTGTGAGTTCTATCTACACACTGTATTTTCAGTCCTTTGCCGTCTGGCTGTGGCTGCTGACTTTTGCCATGGACTTTCTCAGACATACGAAATTATCTCTTAGGAGGGTTTTCTCTTCATCTTTGCGTTTGGTCAAATGGAGAAATCCCCTCTGGATGTTTTTGAAACATGTGTCCCTGAGGGCTGAGAAGGGCCAATACCTCTGCCATATGCCTCACCAGATTATATAAAAGTTAGATTGGGGAAGACTAAAGCCGTGGTTAGAGCTTGCATAGTTACAATTTGGGACCAGTCAGGGACCACATGGCAGGATGTGACTCTCGAGCCTCTGGACCAGTCACACTAATCTAAGATTCATCCATGCACAGGGCCATGGATGTAGAATGGGATTTGGAGCAATTTTCTAATGCAACCTCTCTAGGCCTAGCACTGGCAATTACAGCCAAAAATTCACTAGTGAACAGGGACATCGACTGTTTTGTAATTAAAAGTAGCAAATATAATGCTGCCTACCAATGCCTCAAAACTGTTGAATCCCACATCAGCCTCCCCTGTGATGCCAGGCCAAGCTGTTGTCAGGAACCTCAGGATCAAGCTGCAGCAGCCAAGGGCCTAAGAGCCCTCCCTGCTTTTTGGTTAAGATCACTTGCCTGCAAGCCCTCCTATAAGAGAAGCTACTTATTTATGGGCAAACCTGATATAACTTCCAGTGAGCCAGCGAGGTCAGAATCCTGCCTGGCTTAGCTGCTTAATGTCTCCCGGCTCAGGGCTATCGGCTTAGATTGCAGCGATTAATAGCCATGGATACACTGGAAAAATATGGTGTGATATACACCAGCGTCACGGCTTGGGTCAAAACCCCACCTGGTCAGCATTGAGTCAAGCATGAGCAAAGCTTGAAGATCCCCACTCTACCTACACTAGAAGTTTAAATTTTTTAAAGCTAAATGCCAGACCTTTTTGCTCTTTCAGATTGCTGTCCGTGCACCAAAACACTGCTTATTTATGAGACCACAGGTTTTCTACCACTAAACACCAACCACCCCCATCACCCCAAATTTGAAAGCCTCATCCCTCCAGTCACAAGGTCCAACCCAGACAACGGATGCCTGCTGGAGGGACTTAGTAATTACAAGTTTACTGCACGCTTGAGAGTAAACCAGAGACGTGCTTCCTACAGACATGCCAATCCCAAGAAGAAAGGAGAGAGAAACAGGCAGAGCTAAACCCTGTTGTTCCCACCAGCCCACTACTGATGGAGAGAAGGCGCTGAGAGGCTAGAGCATCAGGGAACAGTCAGAAGGATGGAGGAGATGTATTACTCATCCTCAGAGTAAGGGTCCAAGGCTATTAACTTTTTTCCAAGCATCTTTTATTTTAAAAACCACCTTCTCCTACTGACTTGAAGTGTCATTTCTTCAATTACTAAATTTACATTTATTCATGGGCCTGCAATTATCCATTCAATCACTACTCTCAAGCTAGTTACATTACAAAAGTGTTAAATAATGTATTTGTAAATATTTATAGGGTTATTCTCCTCTCTTGTTCTTTTCCCCACATTGTTTTAATAGATATTAATATGTTAATTTTCCCAGATTAAAAAAAACATTTTGTGGTATTCTTTTTGAGATTACATTATAGATTTGGCATAGAATTCTAATACAATAATCAAACATCTTATACCATTTCCTTATTTGTACTTTTTTCTTCAACTTCTAGGTTTTGAACTCCAAAAGGACAAGGACCACTTATTTTTACTTCTGCATTTCATACAATAGTTTCTACATATGTTAAGTGATAGAAGCAAAGACATTTTCCAAATATATTGGGTATTTTTACATCAATGCCTTTTTCCTTAAAAAAAATTATATCTTTTACTTAGATTCTCTTTCCCCACCTTCTCTGTCTGCCATATTCTGTTTATTCTGCCATACTCACCTTAAATGTAACCTCCTCTGGGAAGCCTGCACATATACCTGCCCAGGTAGAGTCTTAGTCTCTCCTCTGTGCTGCTGTATTACTACCTATAGGTCTATGTCCCTCATGACATTTTACTGTATATGTATTTATCTCTCTTCCTAGAAACACCAAGTTAGGCTTCTTAACAGAGGGATATTCTTTGTTTTTTCATCTTGTACATTTGCTGATATATAACCTGGTTTTCAACATGTGTTATAAATGAATAAATGCAATAAATGCAAATTGCTTCTGCTTAATATTTATCACAATGGAAAGTAAATAAATACTTTTTTGTGTAATTCATTACATACTCCATTTAAAAAAAAATTATTGGAGTATAAGTGATTTACAATGTTGTGTTAGTTTCTGCTGTACAGCAAAATGAATCAGTTATACACATACATATATCCACTTTTTTTAGATTCTTTTCCTATATAGGTCATTACAGAGTATTGAGTAGAGTTCCCTGTGCTATACAGCAGGTCCTTATTAGTTATCTATTTTATATATAGCAGTGTGTATATGTGTCTTCCCCATTAGATAGTAAGCTTCATGGTCAGAAACCATGTCAGTCTTGTTTAACACTGTCTCCTTAGGGTGTGGCACAGAATAGCTCATTAATAAGTATCTATTGAATAAATTGATATTATTTCCTATTGTAAGTTAATAATATTATTATTCATATTGTGATGAGACCATAGCGAATGTTCAAATTGAAGTTTTGCATACAGAAATTGTATAGAGAAATACAAAAGATCAATAGACACTTCAGGAAAAGGAATAATATTGTCTTATGACGTTTTCAAGATTTAAATTCCGTATTTTAAAAGTCATGAAAAGACTGTGACCACAGGAGATGTCCTTCAGCGAAGCAATATCTTTATTTTACTCTAAGTCAAAATATGATGAGTAATTTACCCATAAAGCATTTATATGGTGCATATAAATAGGCTGTTAGCAATAGAAACAGCAGCCAACAGGTTTACCCTGTCAACAGCAACTTATTAACATGACAAATAGATAAAATAACATGTAAAATGAGCCACAATCCTGCTTCATTTTCATTTCAATGGTCACTCCAGAAGAAATTTTATTATCATTGCATTTAAGTGTTTCCTTGTTGAATATTTACAGTTGTTTTTAATAAAGAAGTGTCTGCAGAGTCATCAAGAATTTTTTTAAATGACAGTGAAATATATCTAGAGTGGCACCCTTTTGAAGGGAAAATAATTCTGAAGATATAGAAATTACAGGCTCTCCATGAACATGACAGAAAAGATAAAGATGCCATTACTGAATAATGGACTCACCATGAGTCATTAGTAAGTCGCTGTTGTTAATATATTATGTATTCTACTTAATATATGATCATATACATTATGCTTGTGTGAATAACTGCAAGCATAGATCTTAATAGTAACCTCGCAGTAAACATTTAACTTAAAATAAATCTTTATAGATCCCATTACGAATCAATTTTAAAGCTTAATTGTATACCCTCTTTGGAAAACTTGGTTAAGATTATTAGTTCTAATAATAGCTAATATTTATTGAGAATTCACTATGCATCAGGCACTGTTCAAAGCAATCTATACATATCGCCTCATTATTTGATCTTTTTAATGACCTATGAAGTAGGTACTGTTATTATTACGATTTGATTAAAAAGGGATCTAAGGCTAACAGTGGTCAATGACAAGGCCTATGTTACCAAAGTCAGCAGTGACAGAGCTGGGACTTGAAATCCAGTTACAAATCCACAGTTTTGTCTGTGCAGTGGATTTTAACCACTGTGCTCTATTCTGTACAGCAAACTGGCAGTATAAAGAACAGATCTGGCTAAAATCTTGGTCAGGAGACTATTACAAATACATTTGAATTTGAATATATTTTGGCATGGCATCACTTTACAGCTCTTTGCATTTCTGCCTTTCTCATTACTCTCTATTGCCTGATTACCCCTCTTGGTGCAGTTAGTTGACCTCTCAGAAGACATTCGATTTTGAGATTCTTGTTTAATCACATCAAAGACATAGAATAGAATAGTAAATATTGAAGTCTGGGGGCAAAAATGAAAAGGTCTAGGATCAATAAGACTAGTTGAAGATCTAGCTAAAGTGTACCTCTAAGGTTCTAAATAACATCTGTGTCTGTGTTGGCATCTTTCTATCAACCTCTCCATTGGAATTGGATTTTAGTGCAGACCTCATTTAGCTTTGACATCAGGTATGTAGCAATGTTTATACGCAGATACTTCCATTTGGGATTACAGAAGATGGAACTGATTTAGAGGACACAGATCTTGCCCACAGGCATTTTATTATCTAGATTAGGAGACATCTGGTAGCAAGTAACTGAATAAAAGCACTCTAATAAGAAATGTGAGTATAATTTGAGATACAGAGATTTATAATAGAAAGAGCCCAGGCTTTGGTGTCAGAATGACCTGAATAAAAATCTCAGAGTTTCTATTTAATAACTCTCACCTCTGGAAAACACATTAACCATTCAGTTTTACTTTTGGCCTATCTAGGATGAGAGTGGCAGTGCATTCCTCCCTTTCTAGGAAGAGATTTTGGAGCTCTGAAATTAGTTCATTTAACTTTTTTGTACCTTAACTTTCTGATGGGTATAAAACCCATGATATTTCTACAGTTCACAGGTCTTTTCTTTTGAATTGTCCTTTCAGCTTTTAGGAACATGAAATGACTTTCATTTTTAATATTGTATTTTTCAGTTCTAGAATTGTCATTTGTAGTTTTGCACTGTTAATTTTTTGCTAAAATTTCCTATCTCATTATCCACCTTTTCTGCTAAACATGTTAACATGTTTATAACAGTTATTTTAAAATTCTTGTCTGTTAATTCTAATCTCTGGAATACTTTTGGGTCTGTTTTTATTGACCATCTTTTCTTTTTTAAAATTAAAAAAAAAAAATTTTTGGTCATGCCATGGTAGCATGTGTGATCTTAGTTCCCCAACCAGGGATCGAACCCACACCCCCTGCAGTGGAAGTGCAGAGTCTTAATCACTGGACCACCAGGGAAGTCCCTGACCAGCCTTTCTTTTGAGGATAGGTCATATTTTTGTGCTTCTTTGCCTGTCTTGTAATTTGTATTCTGGATATTGGTATAAAAGAATAATGGATATTGAAGTAAATGATATTTATTCCCATTAAAGGTCATGATCCTTCCTATAATTTATAGTTGAGCTGATTCTAGAAGGGATTGAAGTTTGGTTTAATTTCAGAACACCACTGGTTCCAAATAATTTCAGAGTCCCGTTAGGACTCTCCTTTAAGCAGGACTTGGGATTTAAGCACCAATAAAAATCTTGAGATGTCTGACGGTTTTACAGTCCTGCTTTTTAGGTCATCAGAAAGCTTTCACTGCACTCCAGCCCTACTCCCAGCGTTCATAATTTCAGCGATCTCTATCTGACCTCTTTCTCTGCTCTTAGCCCTTAGTGAGCTCTGCCATGCACACACTATAGCCTCCATGAACTTTGTGGGATTTCTTTCAGCTCTCCTGCTATTTTCCCAGCCTTTGCCCTGTGTGCTGGTGAAGATCCCATAAAAGAATTGGCAGATGGGTGCAGACTTGTTCTACATTTGGAGGTCCTCAAGATTCTAATCTGCCTTATCAACCTCTGTGAGACCTTTAAAAGTTTCTCCTTACTTTGCAACCTCACCATTTATGTTGGGCATGCATTGTCTCCCACGCAACATAGGAGGACATTGTAAAGCTCTGAAATTTAATTCCATTAACTTTTTTGTGTACCTCACCTCTCTGTGGGGTATTATAAACTCTAATTTTTGCAGTCTATCCATCTTTTCAGTTGGTCCACTGGGAGCAATACTCTCTTGTGATTTTCTACATTCTAACGGAGTGAGGAAATCTTACTTTAACCATTCTCAGTCACTATTTTGTCATCTCTGAAAAGGGAAACTTCGTGTAGATTTAGGACAGCATGTGAAAATTCCTTAGCATGATGCGTGACATTGGTAGGTGCTTGATAAATACTAATGTATCCTTTCTCCATTACGTTGGCTATCAAGGGATGTCCAGTAAAAAAATAAACAGCTGTGTGGGCTTTGCCGGAATCTTTGTATGTCTTGTTTATTTCTTTCAACTAATATTTACAGAATGTTTACTTATTGACTGTGCTTATAAGGATTGTTCTTAAGGAGACTTCTAAATCAAAGGTCATGTGCTCACCTATTAATTTTTTTAACCCTATTAATGTATCCACTACATTCTACAGAAACAAACATGGTTATTTGCACTTAGGGGTTTGTTTAAAAGGGAATGGGAGATGAAGTGGAAGTTGTGGAAACATAATGGATTCTGATAAAAGGAAAACTAAATTAAGGGGCAAAAGAAGCACAATGGGTAACAAATTAAACCAGGAGGAAAACTCTTCCCAATCAAGGACAGCAGACAATGACTGAGAGTGTTTATGTCTCAAGGAAGGAAATTAATTTATAAACAACTCCTTGTTATATATCAGAAAAGAGCTATAGATCATTGCTAGGATTCACACCTGGAAGGATGAATTGGATTACTGGGGGGTGGGGAAAAGATCAAAAAGGGAAGCTGCACTGTCAGTTACATTTAACCTTGCTAGAGTTTTCTCTTGATGGTTTGCATTTACTCAGACCAAAAAGAGTCTTTTTGCTCAAACTGCTTTTCCCTCACCAGGAGAACCAGATGGGTTACCCCAATAAGAAAATGAAGTAAACCTTTACATATTAAGAGATTGTTATTGAACAGAATAATTACATTTTGGGGGATGTGAATTTTCATATCTTCCACTTTCATCGTGAATACATGATTCATAGAAAGACAGGAAATTAAAGCCAAAAAATCAAAGGAAAGAATAAGAAAAGAGTCTCTTGCACATTTTATTTGGGTCGGTAACAGATTAAAACCTCATTGAATTGAAATCCTATGGGAGTAGAAGCAGGAGTGAATTTCTCCATTTGTGATCTTGACCTATCAGCTATTACATGAGGTTTCCCAGACGCTGGCAAAATCGGTCCTTGTTCTCTGGGCTCTCATCATCCCCTCTACAGTTTCCTGCTTAATCTGGGAGAATTTGATTAAAAAAAAAAATATCTGACAAACCTTAAAGTCTCTATACTGGCCAGACTAAGAACTATACTGTGTCATCGGGCACAGCAGTCATTTTATATCCTTTCTCTCTTCCTTTCCTGTATCTCTGGGGAGGGAAATATTCCATCAGACGTCTGTATCTTTATGCAACTTTCTAAAACTGGGCATTAAGAGCCTCTTGATTATATGATTTTCTTTGCTGAATATCACACTATATATATATATATATATATATATATATTATTTATTTATTTATTACACATATTATTCTTGCCATTCTGTTTATGGCAGTCAGTACTCTAGGAAACAAAACTACTTTCTGAGTGTTTAACTTATAAGTCACTGACCTTGCTATCTATTTCATAACTTACCCTCCTCAGTCTATTTGAAACCAAAACCACAGTACTGTGGGCTACATGCATCCTAACACTTAGCACATTATATTTTAATTAGGAGATGTGATGGTATAGTAAAAAGTACACGGGCCTTGTTATCAGCATACTAGCTCTAATACTAGTTGTTTGACGTTGGGTGAGTTACTCTAAAATTCACTCCCTTTACTTGTGAAATGGGCATAATAATTAGAAGCTTTTTGTTGTACATTTTCAGCTCTTGTACATTTTCATGCAGTTATTGCCAAGCAGAAGTAGATGGCACTAGACTGGCTACTTGAAGATTTTTTTTTTCTGTTTTTCTTGATTCAGATTCTTTCCCATATCAATTCATCAATTTCTAAGCCTTTGGGGTCAAACAGAGCATGATAGTTGCACTAATCTTTCAGGATTCATGTGGTATATCCACTGTCTCTCTGATGTACACCTTTCTTATTTCTCAGATTGATTCTGGTTTAAAAACTTCAAAAGCCCCAATCTCTGGAATTTAGCAGGACAAAAGAGCCAATCTCTGTGGCCTGTGAGGCTTGACTGAGAGACATCTGAGAGGACATTCTGCTTTATTTCCCAATTTAGGGTCTTTGGTGGATATTAAATAATCCCTGACGATAGCTGTGACTATTAGAAACCCAGAGGGAAGAAATGGTAAAATTTATCAATTTCCAAATGAACATGTAAAGGAGAAGAAAACTCTTGCTACCTAAGGAATATATTTTTTTCTTAAACAAAGTTAAGTTGAAGGGAAAACTAAATAAAATAATCACAAATTCAAAAGCCCCCAAACTCTACACCTATAGAATTTGGTCTACCATTTCAGTGAAAAGGCTCTGAAAATCTGCCCTCTTCCCAGAGAATCTCAGTCTCTCTAGTGAAAATTTACCAATCAGATATCACATC
Source organism: Orcinus orca (assembly GCF_937001465.1). Classification (NCBI taxonomy): domain Eukaryota; kingdom Metazoa; phylum Chordata; class Mammalia; order Artiodactyla; family Delphinidae; genus Orcinus; species Orcinus orca. Next base: position 125,406,975 of record NC_064559.1, read on the forward strand.
CTGTTCATGCCAATATGGTCTGTCCTATTCAGTCCATCTTTAAATAGCACTTACAAAGGAAATGATAGGTGCTAACTAAGAGAGCAAGAGTTCTTAAAGGAAATCAGGACCCTGAAGAAACACAATTGGGCTTAAACAGCCACTACATCATAAAGTTTCAGTTTCACGAAGGAGAGATACAGTGTTCATAGGGAATGATATTGACAAAGAAACGCTTTAAAACACTCTCCTACTGTCTTAAATTTGGGCCCCTCACTCCTATGTAGTTCTAGTTTTCTAAAAAGTTAATTTTTTTGCCTTTGAGAGTATAGATCCCCAACAAGTCAATGGCCTCCTCTGCCTTCCCTAAGTCTTGCATCTTACCACTCCAACAGCAAGGAAAAAGGAATCCAGGACACACACACCAGAGGGAAAAGAAAGAACACTGACCCCCATATCTAAGGTGAGCTGTCCTAGGCTGTCCTCCCCAGGCCTTCTTATACTGGGCAGCTGCAGTGACCCCAGTCCAGCATCACCTCACCAACTGTGAGTTTGAAAAACATCCTGTAAGTAAGCAATGGAAGGAAGTGTAAAGAAAGAGTAATGGTTTGCTAGACTTTCTTCCAAAAAGTAGCAACACTGACCCTACTTCTATACCAGCTCCAGGGAATACCTACATCTAAAAAGCGTTTTGGGGCCTCGAGTTTAATCTATTTCTCCTTTAAAAAAATCTATAATATGTGGTACATCTCCATTTTCTATTCCACATTATCTATTTTATCTCCAATCTTTTTTATTTCTGTATTCCAGAGAAGCATATCAAAATTTCCTCTTAATCAATGAGTTGCCTTCCTGGAGCTTCAGTTCTGCAGTTTATAACCTCAACTGTGAACTTAAGTTGTTCATATTTCATCTTAAGTTTTCTAGTACTTTAAAGTTATTTCAGTCTACTTACATTTACTTAGAAATCATTCGTGAAATTCTCAATTATTTTTCAGCACTGATAGTGGTCCTTGACCAATTCTAATTGTGAGACTAAATAGTTGTGGTAGGTAATTACTTAAAATTTGTTGATGACAAATTGACGTTATTCGTGAAAGTTACATAAAATTTTAAGCATTTATGTGGACAAAAAGGGGTATTGTAACTTATGTATCTTGTTGCCTCAATATGATGTTTTTACAGTACAAAAATACTAAATGAGATGATAAAATCTCCCAGAATGTAAAGCACAAAGACAAAAGTATAAAAAATATAAAAGAGAGTGATGAGACATGGAAAATCAAATAAAGTCAAACATACATTAAAAAGTATTTCCAGGGAAAGATAGGAGAGACATTAGTCAAAGAAATAATATGAGTTTTTTACCAAAGTTAAGGAAAAAATAAGTCCTAAGATTAAGTGTCGAGCAATATAAGTGAAAAAGGCCCACACTTAGGCATACACTCCTAAAGTTTTTCAAACCAGGAATAGAGAGAAGATTCTAAAAGTTTACAAGAAGAGAAAAGAATAAAATTGACTATCTACACAGAAGTGAGAAATGAAATTACACCATGTTTTTCAATAACAAAGGCTGATAAAAGGCAACAGGATATATATACTTCATTGAAAAAGTTTCATAATATTAGAGAAATGAAACTTACACAAGAGTGAGCATAAAATCATAACACTAACTTAGCTAAGCATCAGCTTCAAGACAATGTTTTCAACTGAGTTCCTAATGAACAATTGACTTTACTGTTAATAGGTGAGAAATAAAATTCCGCTCATTTACTTGAGTATACTGGAGAGAATGTAGCCACACAGATAATATATGGACTGTAGCTCAGCCAGAAGATGAACACCCCCTCACCAAGAGCTCAGATCAAAAGGGAAAAGATCAAGAGTTGCTGCATCACAAGACCTATTCTCAGTTAAGTAAAAATCAGAATGTTGGGTCTTCCCTGGTGGCGCAGTGGTTGGGGGTCTGCCTGCCGATGCAGGGGACACGGGTTCGTGCCCCAGTCCGGGAGGATCCCACATGCTGCGGAGCGGCTGGGCCCGTGAGCCACGGCCGCTTAGTCTGCGTGTCCAGAGCCTGTAACGGGAGAGGCCACAACAGTGAGAGGCCCGCGTACCGCAAAAAAAAAAAAAAAAAAAAAAAAAAAAATCAGAATGTTGGAGGAAAGCAAAGCTTTTCATAGATTTTCTGTATGGAATTCATCACAAATGTGTAAGCAAAATCACAAAAGTTTTAATCGTCCCAAACCGAGGTGACATCCACCATATGATGGTTAGGGATGAGACTGATAGCACATAAGAAGAAGAGAAACAAGAAAGCCAGAGCACCTCCAAGTTTTGAGGATCCCAAGTAATCTGGGTAGAGTTTCCCTTAGAACTCTGAGTAATTTCATAGATGCCAAATAATTCATGCTTAAGATAATGTGTGATAAACTTATTAGTTCATAGTCTGTATGAATTGAAGAAACCTGGAAGAATATATACCAAAATGCTAATAAGAATTATCTTTAAACTGTAAGATTATGAATTATTTTCACTTTCTTCTTTACATGTATTTATAAAGAGAAGTAAATACTTTTATATTCAGAAAAAATAAAGCAATTTTTTCAATTGATAAAATAGAAATTAGAACCATTCTAATAATGGCAAAACTATGCTATATAAATTCAGGCTGCTATGATTAGTATACTGCTTAAAATAGCTAGAAGAGCTAAGACTTGTCCAGTGTAGCTCAAAAGATAGCTGAAGTGATCAGTAATAACATACAGTGCTTTTTTTTATCTTTACAAAGTGACGTAGCTAAGTTTATCTTGTAGTTTCTGTTCCTATTGAGAAAAAAAATGCTGTGGCAGCATGTATATACGACCACAGTTCTGAAACGTACAGTAAGATTCTCTGAGTCACTGTAAAGTGCCCATTGTATACTGCTGGACATCACCAACACTATTCCACTTTTTAGGTTGGGCTACTGAATTTATGCAAAGCCTAAAGACATGGCTAGAGTTTCCAACATAGTATTTGCTGAAAACCCAGGTTCACAGATTCTGAATTAAGCTCTGCAAAGAAAAAAAAAAAAAATCCATCTGTTTATTCAGACAGGGATGATTGGTCCCCCAACTTCTTCCATATGTAAATAGAAGTTTCAGAAGGGCACATTTCCCAGATTCCTAAGCACCTAGGTGTGACCTTTTTATTGTGTTCTAGTCAATACTGAATTGATATGCACATTTCCTCTGTGGGAGAGGACACCTCCTTCTACTCCTTTCCTCCTTCCTGTTTCCTAGAAAGCAGACATAGTGGAAATGAGCCATACTGGACTATGTAGATGAGGAAAATGCCTGGATGACAGAGCAACGTGATAGAAGGAACCTGGATCTTCAACACCATGCAGCTGCCTTATCTGCCCCACACCATGTACACCTGGACTATTACTTAAGTGGGAAATTAATTTTTGTTTTTTTAAGCTACTGTGATTTTAGTCCTCTATTACACATCTGAAAAGTATCCTAAATAAAGCAATTTCAAAACTGATGGGGTAACAAGGGAATTGCCTATGCGTAGGATGGTCAGTTTAAACACACATTCAAGGACTCACTACGAAATCAGTAGCTTTTATTTTTTTACATGCTGCTCCCTCATCTTCCAGAAAGCTGCCATATTCACCTATTATTTTAAAGTCTCACAAACCTCAATATTTAAAAGTAAAGATTAGAGCTTGACAAAGAGGAGATTTTTTTATATTCATGTTATTTTTTCCTTTCACTCTCTTTCTTCAAGAAAATGCATGTAAGCTACCAGTTAAATTACTGTGGGTTGGTAAAAAGATAACCTAACCAAATATTCCCTGAAATTATACAAACCCATTATGACAGTACCCTAGGGCACACAAGGTTCTTGGCATTATGGAAGATTTTAATATCATTTTGTGAAATTCTTCAATAGAAGCTGCAATTGATAATCAATGAAGTATTTTCTTGTAGAGGGTGAGTTCATATATATGCACTGCTTGAGGCACAAGGGGACAATTAATGTAAATCAATTAATACAGAATAAGGTATTAAAGCAATATATAAATGGTAATAAAATGTAGAATCATATTGTGGGGATCTCTGGCAATAATAGAATAGCATTGGTGAAACTTAATTATATTAATTTTGCTTTAAAAAAATCTGAATTTTTCTGCAGATATTTACATACTTTAAGGACACAATAATATTACAAAAGTAGCAATAATGTCCAGTCCCCTCTTAATTTTTGCACTAATGATGAATAGATGTAGCAAAGTTAAGCAAAATTTTTGATTATCTTTAAATCATTTCTAATGGAATGTGTTATGTGGTTTCAGGGATAGAAAATACAACAGATTTACCTTCCTAATTATGTTTTTCTGAGACTAATATTAACATTAATTAGCATTCCATTTGCACCTACCAGGAAAATTATTCTAGAATTTAAATTTGCTATAGTTAAGTCATATTCAAATTGAGTAGATTTTTTCCATGTATATTAAAATGCTTAAATTTCCCCTGAGTGGGGAAAAAACTTCCAAAATATATTACATTTGAATAATTCTTTCAACTTTTCAATCTGTTTTATAGCAATATAAAAATTTTTCCAAGATTATAAAGCTAGTAACAGTTCTTAAGATCCCCTCCAAAAAAGTCTAATTATCTTTTCTTACCCCAAAACTGCTACTTAGATACCAGTTAGTCCCAAATATATATAGCTAAATAATGATTGAATTTAAAGTAGCATATGAGACCCCACTCTAATACCTTGGTAGCTATTACCTAGTATATTAGCTTGCTAGAGCTGGGTGGCTCATATAACAGAAATTTATTTTCTCACACCTCTGGAGCCTAGAAATCTGAGATTAAGTTGTTGGCAGCGATTCTCCTCCCTGTGTCTTCACATGTTCTTTCTGTGTGTGTCTGTGTCCTAATCTCCTTTCCTTATAAGAATACCAGCCATATTGTATGAGGTTCTACCCTAATGACATTATTTTAACTTAATTACCTCCTTAAAGGACCTATCTCCAAATATAGTCACATTCTGAGGTACTTGGAGATTAGGACTTCAACATAGGAATTTGGAGAAACACTGCTCATAACACCTAGAAAATATAATCTCCTCTTTTTCCTCTCACAAAGATCCCAATTATAGTTCCACAGACAGAGGTTACTATCCATCTGTTTGATTAGGAGCTGAGCTCTGTAGTACAAGGTCCCATATCCTGAGATTGTTTTGAGTGGACAGTACTTATTAAGTCTTCTTCATACACAGTATTTCACATGATATTTCATTTGATCCTCAAAACAAACATGTGTGGTAGGTATTATTACTACACTCATAAAATAGATGAAAAAACTGAGGATCAACAGGACTAAATGGCTTGCACAATGTTACACAGTGATTGACAAATCCAGGACTCAAGCACAGTCCTCAGACCACACCACCTGCAAGGAATTAACTAACCAAATTCTTTCCTTCCCCCTTCCCTCCTTTTTCCTTCTTGTCTTTTTTTTTTTTTAATAAATTTATTTATTTATTTACTTATTTATTTATTTATGGCTGTGTTGGGTCCTCGTTTCTGCACGAGGGCTTTCTCCAGTTGCGTTGAGCGGGGGCCACTCTTCATCGCGGTGCGCGGGCCTCTCACTATCGTGGCCTCTCCCGTTGCGGAGCATAGGCTCCAGACGCGCAGGCTCAGTAGTTGTGGGTCACGGGCCCAGTTGCTCCGCGGCATGTGGGATCTTCCCAGACGAGGGCTCGAACCCATGTCCCCTGCATTAGCAGGTGGATTCTTAACCACTGCGCCACCAGGGAAGCCCTCCCTTCTTGTCTTTTAATTTTTTTTCCTTCCTTTTTGTTTTGGGTGCTCTATTTAATTTTTTTTCAAATGCTATAAAGTCAATGAGGATTGGTTTTTAAGATACATATGTAAATTTATATATTAATATTTATATATTTTAATATTATGTATAAAACCCCAAATACATAGAAGATATATTAAACCAAAAGAAATTGCTAATATTCAACGAGCTTTGACCTACAAAAGTGGCAATTTCCTACGATTCAATCAAGAAAAAACACACCATAAACTTCCAGTTTCCTATATGCATCTCCCTTGAATTATTTCCCTTGAGATTTACTCCCCCTTCCATCTCTCATTGGACCCCATCCCAAACCCAGCTGTTTGTCAGCCAGTTGTTCCCTTCAAGATACCAATCTGGGAACAAAGTGGAAAGGTCAGGGCAGAAGACATGGCGATGTGTCTCTTGAAAAGTGAATAAGTGAGTGGATCATGAGCAAAAACTAAATAACCATTTCCGAGAACAGCTTCTTATAATTCTATTCCACTGAGAAGTTAAAATGAGTTGACATTTACTGTTAGGTATTCCCTTCTCCAGGATAGATAATATTTCTTTACAAAGAAACTAACCCCCAATCCCCCCCAAAAAAACAAACAACATACCACTCATGATCACTGTTGTTATCTAATACACACGTGTATCACTGTTAATACTTGTGGTAATTATCTATTAGTGTGTAAAAAATTACCCCAAAGTTTGGCGGCTCAAGACAACACACGGTTATTACATTACAGCTTTTGAGGACAGGGAATCCAGAAGTGGTTTAGTTGGGCAGCTCTGGCTCAGGATCACTCTCATTGCTGCTGTCAGCACATGGCAGGAGCTGCAGTTACATGAAGGTTTGGCTGAGGATGGAAGGTCCATTTCCAAGATGCCTTACTCACATGGCTATTGGCAGAAGGCCTCAGTTCCCCACTGACTTTTGGCGGGAGGCTAATGTTCCTGCCACGTGGGCCTCTCCTCACAGTATGGAGCTAACTGGCTCCAGACCCAGCAACCTAAGAGCAAGCCAGCCAACAGGAGGACACAGTGCTTTTTATGACCAAATTTCTGAAGTCACCTGCCATCACTTCTGCTCTATTCCATTCACTAGAGGCAAGTCACTAAGTCCAGGGGAGGGAAACTAAGCTCCACCTATTGCAAGGAGGAGCCTCAATGAATTTGTGGACATGTTCTAAGCCTGCTACACTACATCTATGTCGTGCGTGCCAAGAAGCACTCAAGAAAGAGTCCGTGGCTCTCAAACAGTAATTCGAGATCGAACAGGAAATTTGGGGCCTTCGTCTTGTACATATATAATAGAATACATTAAACACTTCTGAAAAATAGTTTAACATAACTGAACGTACCAGCAGAAAAGTTGTCTTGGCTTATTTAAAAGATCAAAACATTTTGATTCTAAAGCGTTGTGTTCATGTGTACAAAGGCCATTCCTTCCTGGTTAGCTCACCTGTTGCTTCATATTATAGTTCTACTCAGTGTCTGACTTTATTTAAATCCCAAATCATTGATAACTTGCACAGACTTCAAATAAATTTAACCGAAATATATTGGTTTTATGATGAGTATGACAAATTAGCATATAAAAGTTATCAAAAGTTTGTCCTTACCTTTGCTCCTGGTTTCCAAGAGAGGGCACCAAGAGCTGAAGAATAACATCTTCATTTTGGAAGGAAGATTCTGGCAACTTATACCAAGATGGAAAAGGTTGAAAATGATGCTGGCAATATGCCATCGCAGAATTAATCATTATTTTCCCTCTAGTTTAATAAAGACCACATTTCCTTTTTCATCACTCAGTCACTGTACACATTAAATTTCATGAAAGGTTATATTAGTTTATATTTAGAGAGGGAAGGGATAATGCTTGCAGCGTGCAGACATCTAAGGGCTACGTGACCCACAACTGAAGCAAGACCATGGCATCTAGCCATCTGCTTCTCTTTTCTGCATCTCTCTCTGTCTCTCTCTCTGTCTCATTCTCATCCTAAATTTTGGGGATCTCATACAATTTGTTTTTCATCATTGTCAATTTGGATTAGTCTTTTGTGGCAGAATTAATTCACAGACTTTTTCTCCCAGGGCTTCTTTGAAGGTTCTTTGCAAGAAAGCTCAGAACCCCCTCCTCCCTCTTCCACATGCCTTCAGCTCCCCCTCAAAGATGTCCCTCCCTGCACTGTCTTGCTGCTTGGATTTCCTAGCCTGACAAGGTGCAAGAAAGCCCAAAGCCCAGGTCCCTTCTCTCGTGTCAGCTCCACCCGTGGGAAAATGAAACATCCTTCCCCTGTCAAACAGTGGGTGTGCAGGCTACTTTTCAGTGACTTGTCCCCAGCCTTACCATTTCTTGGCTAGTCTGTGCTGAAGGTGTAGAGTAAAATTGAAAACATGTGCACAGGGCCTCCCTGGTGGCGCAGTGGTTGAGAGTCCACCTGCCAATACAGGGGACGCGGGTTCGTGCCCCGGTCCGCGAAGATCCCACATGCTGTGGAGTGGCTGGACCCGTGAGCCATGGCCGCTGAGCCTGCGTGTCTGGAGCCTGTGCCCCGCAACGGAAGAGGCCACAACAGTGAGAGGCCCACGTACCCCAAAAAAAAAAAAAAAAAAAAGAAAAACATGTGCACATAAAAAAATAATTAGAATATATAATTGTTATCACATAGATTTCTTACCATTATCTTCAAAATTAAACTATGTATTTTATCTATCTATAGAGAGAGATGGATGATAGATAGATGGAAGTAAAATAAAATATTTTAAAATAAATTATATTAATGAAATTCAATAAGATCGCTGCATGTCATGAATCTCCAATAATTTAATCCATACAATGAAAACCTTATAAGCTAAATGTAGCAGGAAGCAATCTTTGGTGAACAGGATGCTGCATGTAAGTAAAATTTTTGTAATTGTGAAACAATGCCTTTATTCCATGTAAGCTTCCCTATCCATAATAATCTTCTCTTAAATTGTCGCATAACTTCTTGTATTTGTTACCATCACAGCTAAGCTACTACTGACATATTTTAAATGAGTGTAAGCCAGTGGGATATTAGAAAGTGGGGCAGAATGCAGGAACAATTCTTCATTATGTATAGAACTGTCCTGGGTACAGAAGAACATGTAGCATCCCTGGTCCTTGCCTTTGAAGGTCAAGAGAGGGTCCAACTCATTATAATGACTTAATTCCCATTTACAATTTCCAAATATCTCCTGAAGTAAGGCATTCTACTGAAAACTACTGAACTATGGGGAGAGAGAGGAAGAGGTTGGAATGGTTTGGCTCCTTCAATAGGAGGTAGACCCCAACTTCTAACAGCATCTGAACTTAGAATATGGGACATCACCTTTTGGGCCTGGTCATGATAGCACAACACAGGGAAAAAAGTCACACTTTATCACCACTTCAGCTTCATCTACAGATGAACATAGAAATTCAGATATTTCTTCTGTCTTTAATGAGTTGTTTACACACACATATTTTTGTATGTCATTCTCTGATGGTAATCCTAAATAAATATTTAATTTAGACTCTAAGGTTTTGACTCCGTAAGATTTTGCCTCCTTGACTATCTGAAGGAACTGAAACTATTTACTTATACCTTTTCATAAGGATCATAAACAAAATACATTAGTTAATAATTCTGTATACACATTTTCACTGTTTGACTCATGTTTACCTAATCAGGTGGTTTTCACATTGAGAATATTTTATTTTGTAAATTTTCCAAGCCAAGTGGTGAGGATAATAGGGAACGTTCTTGGAATTTGAGCTCCTGATCAAAGTTCAGGACCTCTTCCTCCTTCATCATGTTCCTTGGGTCATGTTATTGACAAGTGTTTACTGACAAGAGGTCATCTAAATAAATGTCTAATATTATGGTAGAATTGGGTAGGGGCGTATCTTTCAGGCACAGAGCTGCAATAGGAGGTGTGGCCATGGTGCCCAGTGAACTTCAATGCACTATTTCCATAGCCATAATGCCTATCTCTGGGACAGATATAATCTAACATTAGATACCGGGTTATGCCTGCATCAGGATGGAAGTGGAAATGTTTGATGATCTCTCTCAAGCCAGAGGTAGCATTTAAAAAAGAAGGATCCCTGTGGATGCTATGTGTAATACAAGTGAAAAAATATTGATGTTTCTGACATTCCAAACAATAACTCAGGATGCAAGATGTCAGTTCCTGTTAAAGACAAAGTTAGCTTTGTAATGAGAATTTATGGAGCTTCCACAGAGCATATAGCCATGAACAAGCTGATTTCAAAATCATTTTTTCTTTCTCCTTATCCCAACAGACAAACATGTTTCCAAATCATCAAAGCCAAGAGTTTAGGAGCTACACAATTTTCCCCTGCTTCATCTTTGTAGAGGTAAGATTATTCTGAAAATTCGACCTTAGAATATGTATTAATCAAAAGAAATATGTTACCCCTTAAAAGTTACTCTATGTATCCTCCTCTGTAGACACTGAAGCTTTAACTATAGAAATCTGTAATGTCACAGGTGTATTTTCATCTGAAATGTTTCATGGTCATGGTGATTATGAACATGTGTTCCACATTTGTGTCACGTGCAAATGCCTTTCTAGATCTAGAGTTACAGTTTCATTACCTCATCAATGCATTTCCTTCTGTCTACCTCCACTTTCTGATATCTACCCCTCCCTCCACAAGCTATTCCTTATCCCAGGACCTGTCAGCTTTGCTCTGGAACTCCATGTGTTGACTTCACTTAGTTGATTAATATAGCTATAGCTGACCCTAAATTAGCCAGCAAGGCTTGAGGCTAATGTCACGCAGTTCAGGACCTTCTGCCTCACTTTCTGCATCATCACCACTTACTTATTTTGGCTTCCTCCACCTCATTTTTCTTTACTCACCTTCTTTTCCATCTCATGCTCTTATTTCATTATATTTATCAAGGATTATAAGGAAGTTGGGTTGATGGGAAGTTAGGGTACATCTCCAAGATTTTTGCATCACACAGCCAATGAAAGAGTTTATGGGAGATTTAATGTGCATATGGATGAACTATTACTCACATTGGCCTTTTTAGATTGTGCGTGCATAAGAAACATGCTCATAATGCATCAACTACGATGGAAAAGAGACACCCAACTGAAACCTGTTTGGCCAGCCCAAATTACTGCTATATATTTACTTTTTTATTAAGTACCTGTACAACATTAGAGATACCACAAATACATTTTACAGTGACCTCATCTTTATTATATGTATATTATTTCCATGTTATAATGAATAAAAGTAATACTTTAATTAAGCCAGAAACACTAAATGATAAGTGCTTCTTGCAATGATGGCTTTAATAAGATTATAGCTTAGTGCTCAGACATGACAATTGCTTTCTTGGAGTCAACATCCTATTTTTATGACTGCAATGCAGTTTTCTCTTATCCTTCTAAAAATGATTCATGCCAATCATATGTCTTGGGAGGCAAAGGTATAAAGATATTAGAGGAAAGAAAATGATGAAATAAACTGGCAAACAGGTTTTCAATGTTTCAAACTTTCCAATTATTTGAAACTATGCTTTAAAGCTCTAGAACTACAAGAGGTAAAGCTCCTTTAAGAAACTAGGTTTTGTAAAAAAATATCCAGTAAATACACAAAGTAAGCTGAAAGTAACTATGTTTAGAATTTATGACAGAGAACTTTAGCCTTAGTGTCAGCAATATTTACATAAAGATAAATAAACTGATGAATAATGGATGAGAGAAAATGCTTTCTTTACAGTTGGGTAAAAGATATACAACATGATATTTCTACCAATTTTTCTTTCATGATCTGGAAAAGAAATAGCATGGATGGCAATAGGAAGAATTTAACTCAGTCAGACTACAAGTTAAACAAGTAGAAGTTCCTGGGTAGCTAAATAAGGCTGGCAATGGCAGGCACAGACCGTAGTTTTTCGCTATTTAAAGTTTTCCAAATTAGGTGGAGCATGAGAACTGGAGCACAGAAGGATAAATGACAGCTTCTAATGCCTAATCACGTTGCTCTTGAAACTGAAACAGTACTGGTGTTTGGGGAGCAATGGATGTTCTTTAGAAGGATTCTAAGAACTGAAAAAATGCTTTAGGGTGAGTTGAGGACAGTTGCTAAATTACCTTTGGAGTCAGTCCAGGAAAATAGACAGCTAATAGTTGAGATGGAAGGAGTAAGGCAGGAATGGTGACTAGTTGTTTTAAGTTAATTTTAAATACTATTTTAACTGATGTTAATATATGAACAGAGATTGTTAGTCTATCAATTTACTTTAAGTGATGTTAACTTGTGCCTCAGTTGAGTAAACTAGAGATTAGATTAAAAAACGTTTGGAATAGCATCCATTAGTCTACTTAACTATTCATAGCTAAGGAAGAAAAAGTCAGGCATGGTCCTCCATCTCCACCATTTCATCACCCAATTTTAATTGGACAGTTAGAATATAAAAAGATACTCTGATCTGGTTTCCTTGACCCTCCTTTGGATAGCTCCACTCCCGTGCTTTCACAGACATGGACACAGTTTTCATGCTCCATGTGCTTTGTTTCTGCTACCTTGATGTCTCTCAAAGTAGTGAGACCAAACCACCTCTACCTGCTTGACCAACCACTTCACTCCCCTATTTTCTTCCCAGACAGCATTTAAAGTTTTTCTTTAAAGTAGAAATTACTTTCATTTTCTTTCTGATTTTAAATTAAGAAATACGAAGTTTTAAAAAATGGATATTATAGTAAAGTTTTTAAAATTCCATTTATTCATTTCTGTTTACTGAATGCCTTATATGAAGCAAGCATTGTTTTCAGCTCTGGGGATACAGAGGTGATAAAAATAGATAATATCTCTTTCCTCATGGGTGTCACATTCCAATGAGCTGGGAAAACAAGTAACACATAAGTGAGTAGAATATTTAGAGAATCAGTTGCGGATAAGTGGTCTGGGGAAAAAGAAAGCAGGGAATGAGGATGGGGTCAGCTGATGCCAGGCAGCCTCAATTTTCCTTATAATGTTGCCACTCATAAATAATTCTGTTAATATTTTAGCATATAACTTACCATAAAGTTTCTTTTTTAAATTCATTTTATTTTTTTATCTATAAACATATTCACATAGTTTAAAAGGTTAAAAAGCATTAAATAATTATAACAAAAAATCGCAGTATACTAATTCTGTGTCTCTCCCTCCCGCAGAGTAACTTTTTAATCTGTTTCACCAAATAATATGTGTATACTGCTGTCTTGATTCATAAATTTTAAACATCATCTATTGACTTGCCTTTGAGGGAATGAAGACTTTATATCTTTTACATTCCCTACTCCTTTCTCTCCATTCCATTCTACTATAACTGATGTATCAGAGTTTCTGGCACAAATCTGTACACAACATTTTCATTATGATTATGGCTTTCTAGATTCTATTCAAGTAATGGACTATTGGTTCATTTCCTTTCTTTTATAACTTCGCTTTCCTTGGAGTTAATAATGGCTTCGTTATTTTATTTGCTTAGTTTTCCTTAAATCTCTGATTAACTCTTGACACACAATTTAATCTATTACAAATGTCTTACTACAATTTTCTACATGATCGAAGCTATCAGATATTCTACTAGTTACTGTTCCCTCTTAATCCCTCTAGGTACCTTTTATTCTCTTGTTTGAAACTGGTCTATCTGCTCTCTAGGCCTCGTCCACAACAGTTGTCTTGAGGTTTCCTTTGCCACCATCTTGGGGATTATCTTTCTTTCCATCTCCTGTGTTGTATTGCCTGTTCACTGCATCCTAGGTCTCCTGTTCTTGGTTTTTTCTCCTGTTTTAGTGGAGAAAATCTTGCAATAGATTCTCAAAAAAGTTAGTTTTCTATTGCTTCTGTAACAAATCACTACAAATGTAGTGGCTTAAAACAATACAAATGTATTATCTTGCAGTCCGTATGTTAGAGTCTAACTTAGATGGCACTGGGCTAAAACCAGGTATGGACAGGGTTGCATTCCTTTCTAGAGGTCTGCGGGTGAATCTTTGTCTGTTCTAGTTTCTAGCGGCTGCCTGCACTCCTTGGCTTGTGACCCTCCCCATTTTAAAGCCAGCAATGGCGGGTTAAGTCCTTCTCACACTGCATCACTCTGACCTCCTCTTCTGCCTCCCTCTTCTACTTTTAAGGACCTTTGTGATTACACTGGGCCCATCTGAATAATCTCCCTATTTTAAGGTTAGCTGATTAGTCAACTTTACTTCATCTGCAACCTTAGTTTCCCTTTGCTATGTAAGGTAACACATTAACAGGTTCCAGGGATTAGGACATGAACATCTTTGGGAGATCTATTGTTCTGCTTACCTCAGGACAGATAGGAAACACATATTAGTCTCTGTTGTACATGGACATCTGATTTAAAGATCGGTTGGATACAGGATTATATGTTTAAAATGATTCCATTCATAATTTATAAAGTATTATTTCACTCTCTTGTAGCTTGCAAATTTCTCTTCAATTCAGATGACATTCTGAATCTCAAGAAGCCTTAAGGAACTTGTTTTTACTGGTATTACAAAATTATATAATCATATAATTATATACCTTAGTTCATATATTTTTTATTTACTCTTTGGGCATTTGGGGAGGGTCCTTCCACTTTAAAGACAAATATCCTTCAGTTCATATATTTTTTTCTAATTACTTGCATTTATTGATTTCCTCCTCATCATTTTTTCTATTTTCTGTATCAGGAGCTCCTGTGGTTTGGTTATTGGACTTGAATAACATACATATATGAGATAGAAGAGGCATCATACACACATGTAGATAAAAGAAGAAAAAGAGGAGTTATGTTTATATTAAATTATGTAAAAATTAAATAAAATATATAAATATATATATATATATATATATATAGAGAGAGAGAGAGAGAGAGAGAGAGAGAGAGAGAGAGAGGGAGGGAGAGAGGATTCAACCAACCAGGACCATGTAGTACTGAAATACTCTTGAAAAATATTTGCATATAAGTGGGCCCATGCAGTTCAAATCCGCAGTATATATACATACTGTGTATATATATATATATATATATATATATAATTTCTGTGGTTTTTTATTCACCTCTTTATCTTATTTTCTGAGAGATTTCCTTGATATTATCTTTGAACATTCTCACAGAATTTGTAAAAAAAAAAGCTATAAAATATTTAATTTATAAGAACTGAACTCTGTCTTAGTCATCCTTTTTTGTCTCATTTTCTTCATACATTTTTTCTTTGTAAAGAATGATTTATTTGAAGTTGTCTTCTGCGTCCTGCATTGCCTTTTCTTGCTCTTAATTCCTTTTCTTTCTTGGTGTTTTTTTCTGGCCTCTCTCTTCCATATTCTTCTCAATAGTTAGTAATAATCAAATTTCCATTTCTTATCAGAATAAGACGTAAAGAGTTGATTGGAAATTTTGCATGTAGAGGTCAGATTTATTGATAACTGTGTTAGGGCACAAGTACTACTCAAACTCTACCCAACCCAACGCGATGAAAAATTTTGAGATGCCCAAAATATAGAAGTCACCGTATTTCTTACACATAGAAGTCTCTAGTGGGCAGGTTGTTTATAATTATAATATGATACTTTAAATATGATCAGATGCATGTGAAAATTGTGTGAAAGTGGACTGTGAGGCCTTTATGAAAAGGTCTTCCTTAAAGGTGCATAGTAACTATTCTGGAAAGAGAAGAAGAAAGATCATTCTAGCTTAACAAACAACAATCCAAGTGGTTTATTACAGCCACTATGGAGAACAGTATGGTGGTTCCTTAAAAAACTAAAAATAGAACTACCATATGATCTTGCAATCCCACTCCTGGGCATATATCCAGAGAAAACCATAATTCAAAAAGATACATGCACCCTAATGTTCATAACAGCACTATTTACAATAGCCAAGACATGGAAGTAACGTAAGTGTCCATCAACAAACGAATGGATGGATAAAGAAGATGTGGTATATATACATACACACACACACACACACACACACACACACACACACACACACACACAATGGAATATTACTCAGCCATAAAAAAGAATGAATTAATGCCATTTGCAGCAACATGGATGGACCTAGAGATTATCATACTAAGTGAAGTAAGCCAGAGAAAGACAAATATCATATGTCTCTTGTATGTGGAATCTAAAAACATATGATACAAATGAACTTACATACAAAACAGAAACAGACCCATAGACATAGAAAACAAATTTATGGTTATTAAAGGGGAAAGGAGGGAGGGGATAAATTAGGAATTGAGGATTAACATATACACACTACTATATATAAAATAGGTAACCATCAAGGACCTACTATATAGCACAGAGAACCGTATGTATAGTGATATATATATGCATATATGTATCACTTTGCTATATACCTGAAACTAACTATAACTGTAAATCAACTACACGTCAAAAAAAATTCCTGTTGGGGAAGAGTGGATCTTAAAATTTGATAGACTATGCAACTCCAGCTTTAATGGATTTTCATTTCCAGTCTGAAAGACAACAGGAATGAATATGGATTTTTTAATGAAAGAAACTTTATGAGTAAGTGAGTTTTAAAAAATTAAACTGGTGGTGGTTTTCCAAATGGCTTTCTTTTTAAAAACGAAGGCTTGGAGAAGGAAAGGAGACCACACTGGAAGATATTTTATTAATCAGGCTTTTGTGGTGATAAAATTCTGAACTATTAAGTGGCATTGAGTATGAAGAGGAAGTGACAACCTAAGATGTTGTTTCTAAGAGAAGCATCAATATTCACTCAATGATTAAATATGAAAAGGGAAGAGAGAAGTTAAACATAACTCAAAAAGTTCAGGCCTAGGGGACAAGTTTTAAGTAATTTGTGTGGTGAGAAATATTTTCTGTATAAGCCCTGAGTGCTTTCTGCTTAAAATTTTACTCATTCTCTATTTTGAGAGCTATCTCTTTATTTTCTTAATTTTTTTTTTTTTTTTTTGCGGTACGCGGGCCTCTCACTGTTTTGGCCTGTCCCGTTGCGGAGCACAGGCTCCGGACGCGCAGGCTCAGCGGCCATGGCTCATGGGCCCAGCCGCTCCGCGGCATGTGGGATCCTCCCGGACCGGGGCACGAACCCGTGTCCCCTGCATCGGCAGGTGGACTCTCAACCACTGCGCCACCAGGGAAGCCCTATTTTCTTCAATTTTATAACCAAGCCTCTGGCTCTTTCTGGAAAAGCATCATCTTTCAAGAACAACTTTTTAATTAATTACTTAACACTTTGCACGTCCTTATGAATGAAATGCCCATGTGCTTTTTTTTTCTTTTCTGGAATTTAGAATTTATCATGTGGTAGTGATCTGAATATTACAGCACAGACTAATGAGAACTGAATTTTTTATACGTTTTTTGCTTGATAAACATCCATCTTTTTTTCTGTTTCAACATGGATAAAGTTGATAAATAATATTAATGTTTTGAACCTGACAAAGTTTCTTTCCTTGACCAAACTCTACTCAGGTTCCCTTGAGCTCTTTTTCAGCTAGGCTTGACTTTTGACTTGGTGTTCTTCTCCGCACTGTTCACTTTTAACCAGTTTCCCCCATCCTCCATATCTGATCACCCTCGATATACAAGCAGGTTCCTCATCCTCTACTGTCTCCCAAGTGGTCTCTGATCACCCTGGCTTGCTTTCAGCAAGAATCCTGTTGGATGGGTTCAGCCAGAACCTCCCATTGCAGTGATTCCTATACCTATTATGATACAACCCCCTTGAATAAAAAGTCCTCCTTACCCTCTTCAACAAGTATTGTGAATAATTTTTTCTTTAACAAGTCTTATGCCCAAGTTTCATCAGCCCCACATAATTTATATCTGTGAAATGAGCAAATGACTGTAGCTAAATGTCATGGAGACTGTAGATTAATGGATGATCATCACCTCCACAATCACCCAACAGCAACAAGGAACATGACCAGGACACCTACTAACGCCTGGTACTGTGCTTGGTTCTAGGGGTACAGGCAGATATAAGACCTTTCCATGGCAAGTCAAAGATTACAATTATTTGGAAGGAAAAATATATGCCAAAATGGCAAATAACTACTTAGGTCAATATTTCATTTCATGGCTTATATTAAATCCCAATCTTCTCTTTAAAATTAAGCTTTAACTAAAAATTGTCTCCATAAGTCTGCCAGGGAAACCTTTTATATCTTTAATCCTTCAAAACTGTCAGGACAGAGGAATGTGAAAGCAAAATAAATAAGGAAATGGGGCAACATTGCCAATAGACTACTGTTATGTATTTGAATTTGTCTTGTATTTACACAACTTACTAGGTAACAAGAATGAATACTATCTCAAAAATTCATCATGAAAAGTAGATAATGTTTTCTATTCTAATTTACCATAGAATAACAGGATATTTATCTCATTCATATTCCATCTGACGCATTTAAACTCAGTTGGCTCTCAAAAATTTTTGTGACTCCTGCTGATTCTTCACCTCTCCTTTTCATGTTTCCTTTTATCTTTTGAGAAGCACCTTTTTAAAAAGTTACTTCTAAAGGAACAAAGAGCAGTGTTGTTGCAGTACACACTACTCTTCTCATCAGACTATTTCGATTGCTTTGGTTACCTGGTAATTTACATTCACTCCCTTCAGGTAGCATTCAGACCCCACAAAACATCTTCCCCAGCAGGCTTATTGCTTTTTCATTCCTATGGAGTCTTGTGCTGGACAACTTCAGACACAGGCCTTCCATCCAGTCACAGCTCCTCACTCAGTAACACTCTGCTGTGATTCTTACATCCATCGCAAGATGGTTTGATGGTTGAGACTGCCAACTTTCTACAGAAATAATAAGAAAGGTTTAGAGGAGTTGGCCTTTTAAGTCTCTATAAGAATTGGTCAATTAAAAGCAACTATAAAAAACACCTTCCAAACAAAAGCTTTTCTTCATACTGTGAAAGGCATTATGGTGTATCTTATAAAATCTGCTTCACCAAAAAAAGGCAATCTGTCCAACCCTGTATAAGTAGCTGTAGGTATACATTCTCATGGATGCTTCTTTTTTCTCACTTGGCTCATTTTTAAGCAGAAAAAAAATAACTGTACTTTAACTGAGGCTACTAAATACTGATGAAAATGATGATGAACCGGCAGTGTGATAGAGAGAAAGTCCACTCAGCTGAGATGCTCATGATTCCTGAGAAACCTAGGAGTACTTGGTGCAGAATGTTTTGTTTAGCGAATAATCATATTTTGGAGTCAGATCCTTGGATTCAAATTCATCTCTTAATAAAAATGAAAGTTTTGGAAGTTACTTTAACTTTTCTCTGAGACTCAGTTGCCACATCTGTAAAACGGAAATAATTCAAGTGGATTGTTCACAGGATCGTTGCTAGGAATAAGTAAATCATTTACATAATGTATTTAGCACTACACCTAGTACATATTTGTTCTCAATAATACAAGTTGTTAATGTGTATCTATTCTACAAGGGTCTATTGTGCTGTTTATACATCCTAGTCTTTTTTGAGTATCCCAAACTGAGTATTCCTGCACTCAAGGACTGTATAATTTAATATAAGAGATAACCTCACAGTCAAGTCATTTAAACTAGCAGAACCTATAGTGACGAGCCTAGGAAGCCATACTTTCTTTCTGTAATTTCCTCTTTTGACCAGTTGATATTTGATTCAAGGTGATTCTGTCAGTTCATGACATTGGAGATTTGGAATTGATTTTAAGAGATACAAATTAGTCTCTGAAAATTGCCTGAATCGAGGACAAGCATATCCAAGAATTATGGAAATCGTGGTCAAGTATTTCCAAAGCAAATCAGAGAAATTTGATATGCCAGGAAAGAAAGACTGAGAATATAGTGGCCTTGCTATCTGGTAGCTTTCCAATTTCTGATTCCATTTCTTTGTGAAAGCAAGCTGCACTTTCTGCTTATCGGTTACATTTAAAAATCTATATTTTAATAATTAATTTTCCTTTTGGCTTAAGTTTGTATGATTTGAGTTCTATTGCTTAAAACCAAAGTGCTTTAACTAAGACCTAGGATTTGATAGGAGAAAGTGAACTGATATTTAAAGATCTGGAAACAAAGTCACATCTGATGAAGGATTTGTTGTCAGTTATAGCAACAAGAGGAGCAATAAAAAGAAAAGACTGAAAGCCGACTGAAAACTGAGCAGGAGTGGTGCATACCCAGGGTCCAAACCTAATTGTGTTGAATGTGTTACTGCTTCCTCAGCAGACTTTTATTCTCAGCCATTCCTCTATGAAAATCTGAGCCCAGGGTACCTTTAAGAAAGTCACTGTAGGACTTCTAACAATAGTAATTGTTAAAACCCATGGATACTATAATTTGCAAATAATATTTAGTATTACTTTGCTAATGATAGAAACACCTGCCCCAATATTGTGTGTCCTAGCAATGCCTAGAATAGTGTTCTAATGTATTTTTTGCGTGAAATACAGTAGTGAATACATATTAATTACTTAATAAGATACGTACTTTGCATAATTAATAAATAATGTTTCAATGAAATGTTTGATTCAATATACGGCAGTAATTAATAATAATGATATACACTAATTAACCAAATTAAAATATGTAAATTATCTTCTGGTATTCTGTAGTTGTCAGTTCACATCATGGATTTGAGACTAATTTTTGTTAATTAAAAAATAATAAACCTAAATAAACTATAGGTTATTTTGAGATTTAGCAAGGAAATTTCTTCAGTAATAAAGCCAATTTTATAAAAACATATCTTTTATTCTGACTCATGTGTTGTTTGAGTATCAGAAGTACTCACTCCTCATACTGCAACTTAATTTCTGGTAAGCACTGGCTCCACAGGAACAGAAATCCCAATTTAGTTCTCTAGACATGAGTTGAATGAGAACCCCCAAATTTGTACCTGCAACCTTAAAAATTAGGAAAATATGTCAAAGGCTTTACCATGTAACAATTTCTTTTCCAAAAAAGGATTTTGTCCTTTTAGAAGTATTTGGGGATGTATTTACTACCTTAAAAATACATATTCTATTTCTTTTAAAATGCTTGCTCAGGGTTTTGCATCAGATTAAGATGGAAGGACAAGAACTGTATTTACACTCCCACCAGAAAAAACTTAAGAAGTAGACATAATATATCAAACAACCGTTTGCAGATATTAGATATTAGGCAGTGCAGGGAAATGATCATGAGACAGGGGAACAATTAATGTAGTCCTGTGATTGCCGGAGAGAGTTTCCAGGCCACAGATCAGGGAGGAGGAGCAGAGCCCAGGATTTTCCCTGAGTTGAGGTTATAAAGTTGGGAGTCTAGGAGCAGAGTATTGGTAAGAAAAGAGCGGGAGAGAGAGAGAGAGAGGGAGAGAGAAAGTGAATGATAAGCAAGTAGTTGCATATCCATATAACCTAAGGTTCCTCAGCAATAATAAACTATAAATGCAGCAACACAGGTGAATCTCAGTTATGAGAAGTGGAAGAAGTCACACCTCCCCAAAAAGGCTATATTCTTTATGATTTTATTTATATATATATTTCTAGAATATGAAAAATAATATATAGTGAAATAATATATGGGACATCAGCCCTTGCCTAAGCATGGGAGAGAGAAGTGGCAAGGGGAAGAAGTGATGCATAAAGGGCATGAGAAAACTTTGAGCTCGTGGATTTGTTCATTATCTTGATTATGGTGATGGTTTCGTGGGTAATAAACTCACCAAATTATATATTTAAAATATGTGCAGTATATGGTAGGTATTTATGTATATGTAATACATTGTATATGTGCAGTCAAATTTATCAATTTTACCTAATAAAACTGAAAAATGATTTTAAAAAGCACAAAAAGCCTTTTAAAATATGAGTATTTTAGCATTTTAAAATTTTCCAGTAAAGAAAATCAATCTAGGCCAATTTACATGAAAACACCTATACACAGTCTTGAATGTCCTTAGATGGAATGAAAATGAGTTATGTCATTAATTATGTATCAATATTGTTTCAGGATAATAATTATCTCTAGGCCTAAATTATCATAATGTTCATCACTTAAATCTGTGTTCCTTGCTTCTTTATTCATTTTTCTATAAAATACATTATTTTTAACTAAAAACTGATCCAAATAGCTGATTGGATAAAGGCAAAAATATATTTTATTAATATGCCACCTACTGATGAGATTATCCACTTATATATTAGCTATTATAGGCAAAATCTTCCTTTGTCTTTTTTTAATCAGACAAATTTAAATAAGTTACTTAATTTTATGAATATTGATGAATGGAGAAAAAAACATGGTCCATCTCCTTATCATTTCCCATTAAAAAACTTTTGTAGGAACTACATAGCACTCAGCTTGATACTGTGAACAGGGCCATCACCATGGGGGATAGTTCTGTTTCAGATCTTTAATTGATAAAGTGTCCTGAATCCATACAGTGGAATACTACTCAGCCATAAAAACTATTGACATATACAATAACATGGATAAGTCTCAAAGACATTGTGTTAAGTGAGTAAGTCAGTCTCAGTAGATACCATACAGTATGATTCCATTTATACGGCATTCAAAAAAAGGCTGGGTACCAGACGTTGAGGGAGGTAGGATGAGGGAGGGTCTGACTACAAAGGGTCAGCAGGTGGGAAATCTTTGGGATGTTGGAATTGTTCTGTATCTTATTTGTGTTTTCAGAAAGCTTTCTTTTAAAGTTCTCATGTTCTCCTTTAATTTATTTTTGGGTGGCAGTGTGCCAACTAAAATCTCAACTTCTTAGCCTTTGTGTCCTTGAAGCTATGGATAGCCATGTAACATAGTTATGGTTAATGATGTAGAAATATGGTACCAGGTGGGAGGCGTAGAAAACTATTCTCACATAATAAAATATTAACTAGACTAATCTTGTGTGCACCTTTTTGCCCATCACTTTTCCCCATTACTCTTGCCTTCAATGCAGATGACATGAATGAAGGTGTGGCAGCCATCTGTGACCAAGGGTTATACACTATAAAAAAAAAAAAGAAGAAGATAAATAAAGTTCTACTGTTATCAATCAATGAGTTTGAAAAAATGCTGACTTTTTATTGCTCAATTTATGATTTAAGATAATCATTTTTCAAGTTAATAAACTGTACTTAGTTAACAAACTACCTTGCCTTCATATTGGTAGCATGAAAATTCTAGTGATCTGTTATAGAAAAGTTCCCCCTTGAATTTCTCTGCAACTTTTCATAGTGATCATTAAATCTACTGTGACATTTTATCAACATGTTCAGAGTTTGCCTTTTGTGGATAATACAAACGTTGCACTCTATCAACCTGTCAATGTATTTGGCTTTCGGAGCTCTTACTCAAAGAGATTCATTCCATAATTCATTCATTCATTATCTTGAGGTGGTAGCAGCTTGTAAAAGGTTATCTGTGGGGAAAGATTTTTCTCCTAATGCTAATCTCTTACAATGAAGTAGTTATCAAAAAGATGGAGTAAAAGGAAAACTCATAGTCGATAAATAAATATCAACATGTTCAGAGTTTGCCTTTTGTGGATAATACAAACGTTGCACTCTATCAACCTGTCAATGTATTTGGCTTTCGGAGCGCTTACTCAAAGAGATTCATTCCATAATTCATTCATTCATTATCTTGAGGTGGTAGCAGCTTGTAAAAGGTTATCTGTGGGGAAAGATTTTTCTCCTAATGCTAATCTCTTACAATGAAGTAGTTATCAAAAAGATGGAGTAAAAGGAAAACTCATAGTCGATAAATAACAAAATGTGAAATATGATGTAAATACACATACACATATAATATGTATATAGTCTATATCTATAGCTGTATCATACAGATAAATGTGGGACACTGTATAGAGGATGGAGGTATTCCCTACAGACATTAAGAAATCTAAGACTTCCTGTTCTTATATTTGGGACAGTACTGTGATTTCAAATAATTAATAAAAATACAATGAAGCATTTGCTAGTGTAAAAGATAGCTCAATCTCTTCAACAAGGAGAGAAATAAATCTTGTTAAATAAAATTGTCTAAAGAGTGCTACGTAGCTACTTCTGCACACTGTTGAAAGCAATAAGAATCTCGATGGTAGTTATCGGCTGGGGTCACCCCAATGTATATCTATGACATCAAACCCACTTTCTTGGGGAAAAATAAGCATTTTACTAAATAGGTACTTTAACATAGAATGGAAAATGAATTTCAACCACCTCACCACCAGTCTATTGGTAGTGGCTGCCTGAAGCATTGCAGTGAGAAGAAAGCTGAAGTAAAAATTGGATTCAACATGAAAGAACAAGATTCTTGATTACCAGTGTCTGCACTGGTTCGCAGGTGAATTGAAGTCTCAAGTACCGTGCACATCCCAGCCCTGGACTGGATTTTAAAAGATAAAGGGATTCATATACAAATATCTGATTCCTCCTTAAGGAACTGATCAAAATCCTCAATTAAGGGAGTTATTTTTAGTATGAATTTCTTTTCTTTTAGGTTCTCTTTATGCTTTTTTGTGTGTAACCCCTGTTACCATTTTCCTATGTAGACTTGCACTGGAATAAAATATTCTGGCATAAGATACCTTACTACTTCTGGCAGACAATTTTTGTTCTCAGCTTCTGTATTTGCTGCTTCTTATAATAGAATTTTTTTCCCATATTTTTGTCTTCCTAGTATCTGATCTCCTTTCCTGTGCAGTATGAATTTCCCACTTCCTATGCTGTGTGAACTCCCTAGGCTGTGTGTACAAGTCTTGGTCTTTATGGGAGATGGAGCCTGTTTCCCATTTTAGAAGGCTAAATGACTAGATGCTCATTACGCCAGACTCTTGTAGCATGGGTATATATAATTGACCTAGGCTCAGACAATCAAGTACTATAGGCATTCAGACAGGAGCTGGTGACTGATAGAAGTGGATATAAAGATTGTGATAGAAGCAGATATGGAGATTGTGATAGTGGCAGCAGTATAAATAGTATGTTTCCAAAAGCAGCTATGTCAGTAGTTCCAGGGGCAGCATCCAGTGTCCAGTGCAGGTCTTCAGGGCAGTGGTGGCTGTCATGCATGCTGTAGCACCTAGCGACCAGGGGCAGCAGCAGTGGTGTCTTTACTAGACCTGCTCTGTGATAGGATTCAGGCTAGGGTTCTTGCTACTGCCTAGCTTCCTTTGCTTCTGCACAAGTTTATTTCTCCAGCCTTACCAAAAATTCTGTGGAAAATCCAATATATTTTCAATAAGTACTTTTTCTGTGTAAATGAATCAGAATAGGTTTCTCTTGGTTGCAGCTAAGATCACTGACTAACAGATTTGTGAGAGCCTTTATGAGTGATAAAACTAGGTAAGTTTTGCGGTACGCGGGCCTCTCACTGTTGCGGCCTCTCCCGTTGCGGAGCACAGGCTCCGGACGCGCAGGCTCAGCGGCCATGGCTCACGGGCCCAGCTGCTCCGCGGCATGTGGGATCCTCCCGGATCGGGGCACGAACCCGCGTCCCCTGCATCGGCAGGCGGACTCTCAACCACTGCGCCACCAGGGTAGCCAAAACTAGGTAAGTTTTGCTTCTCCCCACTTTGCTCTGTAGATGCTAGCTAGCTTTGTCACTTGATAAACCTCAAAAAGGGTTTTTCTGTCTCCCTGTTGAAATTTGCTCCTTTATATAAGCTCTCTATATAGGTTATATGCTGTGGTTTCTGCTGCACTGAAGCAATGGGGCTGATAAATTTTGTACCTTTTGACAAAAGGAGTAGCTTCACTTAAGTCGGAGCCAAAAGTAGAAAATTCATCTTCAGAAACATGGATACCATAACTATTTTGTCATCGTTTCTAATGATGACAACAATATATTCAAAATTCAACCAATTCTCACATCTCCACTCCAACATTGTCACCATCATTTCTCCACAGATGACTCAAGAGCTAAATAACTGGTCCCCGGTTTGTCTCCTGCCCATCCTACCCATCTCCCACATGCACAGGTTATCTTCCAGATAAAACTTTTAATGGCATCTCAGCATGACTTAGGGAAAACAATCCAGAATCTTCACCATGGTTTACAAAGATCTACATTCTTTGGCTTTTGGCTACATCTCTGACTTCATTTCCTATTGCTTTCCATCTTGCCACACTGGCCTTTTTGCTGTTCCTTTACCAAGCCAGCAGTGCTCCTATTTCAGGGCCTTTGCACTTGCTGTTCTCTCTGACTTGAGGATTCCTTTCCCAGATACTCACATAACTCATCCACTCACTTAGTTCGGATCTCTGTTACAACACCATCTCCACAGAAAGGACTTTACTTGCTATTCTTTCTAAACGACCACACTTGTCACTCTTTGACCCCTATTCTACTTTATTTTCTCCTCATAATTCTTATTACTATCTGACATTATACAATTTTGTTGTTTGTTTTTTTGTTCTACTCCCCACCCCCATTAAAGTGAGCTTCATGGGAGGCAGAGATTCTAACATACTTTTTTTCATGGCTATATGACAAGTGCCTGGTAGAGTGCCTGACACACAGTATTAAATAGAGGGATGAACCAGAACAGTTCAGAGCTGGGTGTTGGGTAAGTGTAGAAAAGTGTTGCATAGACTCTGACTTCCTTCCTACTATTGCAGCAATTTGTTTCATTGGAGCTGGACTCAAACATACAATCGCTGAGAGAAGTGTCAGCCTAGCACCTAACAAACTCTAAAATGTCTGTGTATGAGTTTGACTACATAAATTAATTGGTGACAAAACCACTTAATAAACATAATATATTTAAATAATGATCAAATGATTAAATAAGTGAGTGATCAAATATAACTGGACAGTCAACTTGGAATCCTTACAAACATTAGGAAATGCCTCGGGTGGCCTCATTCCTAAATTCTATATTTTTTTCCAGAAGTTTTTATTTCATATTTGTACCACTGGCTTAATAAATTTTCTTGAGCCTTTATGTTAAATTGGAGCAGCATGCACAATTTAAATTATCTGTTAAGTTATAGTTATTACTTGGTTGGTATTTGTGGCTTTTACAGAAATTCAGCTAAGCAATTCTTTTGTCATCATTTACCATGAGCGTCCAGGTAAATGTTATTTACTCCATTCCGAGAATATGGTGTTATCTGGTGCTTGCTTCAAGTCAGTTAAATTCAGAGCACAGTGCTAGGAAATGTGGAGATTCTCTAAATAAAATGGCATATTTCCTGTCTCCAAAGAGTCTGACAGTTCTAAAACTAGTACAAATTGGGAATCTTTCTGGGTATGACACTTGATCTGTTTCCAGCTGAGTCAGTCTTCGTCTTAGTTTCCCCAACTAAAAAATAAAGCTAATAATATCACTGACAGGAAAAAATAGTGGAGAACAGCGAGGTAAAGTTTAGAGTTTGAACTTACTAGTAAGGTACAAGTTAGGTCAATACATTCTAGAATGTTTCAGTTGTGTGAAACAACAAAAAAAGAAATCAGATTCTCTTCTAATATCTATTAGCGTTAGATGACCTATTAGAGCTGGAATTCTAACAATTCTAACAAAACAACAAATCTAGTGTTTTCAAACTTTAAAAAATTGGAATTATTTTGCAATGAAATCTTAAGCTGAGCCATAAGTGCTTAAAGTTGTTCAAAGTGGAACCATATAGGTGTACACTGCTTAATTAGAATTTGACGTCTCTGAGACCAACCTCCTGGGAAGCTGTCACACAGATACAACAGTCTGACAGTTTTATGGTCACCTGCACTAATTCAGATACAGTCTTCCCTTTGGCACCATTAGACAGAGATTACCTATTTCCAGGACAGCAATATAAGCTGTCCCAGCACAAAGAGATAAGAGGAGGGAATCGAGCCGCCTTAGATATAAGAGCTTGACTCTTCATCTCAGCAATTTCCTCTCGATATTTTGAACTTATCACCAGCCTTCCTTAATTCATGGTGTCTCATCCTTTTATCTGTGCTGCCTCCTGAAAAATTAGGAACCTAACTCTTGTCCCAGATATGATTTTCTGTCCCCACATTGTGTGTGTGTGCATGAACACACACACGCACACGCACACACACAATCTGATCCCATTCAAGTTGGTGGTCACAACCCAAAGCTGACTTGCTCCTATCTGTTTTACAAGGACAGTGTTGGCAGAGAACTTGCAGATCTTGTTCACCATTGTATCCCAAACACCTATCACAGTGCCTGTATTCATATATGCCTGCAGTTATTTATTCACCACTTAGTTAAACACTTGCAAGCTTTCTCTACATCCGACACTGTCCTTAACACATAGAAACAGTGTTGAGAGAATTTGCTCCTGCCTTCCTGGATCTTGCCATCCTATGTATGGTTGGTAATCTATAAATAATTTTTCAATTAATGAAAACAGTTTCCTTCTGGCAAATAAAGAAGCAGTCATGATTGGACAATAAATAAACAAAGAAACAAACAAGTTTTTAGAGCAGGTTTAGGTTCACAGCCAAATCGAGCAGAAAGTAGGAGAATTCCCATGTACTCCTTGCTCCTCCAGCCCCACAGCTTCACCCACTAGCAACATCTGGCGCTGAAGTGGTACAGGTGTTAACAATTGATGAGTCTGCATGGCCACATAATTACCACCCCAAGTCCACAGCCTACATCAGGGTTCACTCCTAATGTTGTACATTCTATGGGTGTGGACAAATGCCTAATGACATGTATCTGCCATTTTCGTATCTTACAGCATAATTTCACTGCTCTCAGAATCTGGCTAGACTTTTAAAATTCTATTTTAGGATTTACAGAAATTAGATTGAGTAGCATCTCCCTTCAGATTTTTTGATCAAAAGTTCTGGCTTAGATGATATTTGATTTTCTGAGGAACCAGCCCATTCTGGCTGAAACATGTGTTCAGATCAGGTGATCTCACAAACATGTAAAGGATCTGGCTTCTCATCCTCTCATAGCAAAGTAGTTTCTAGAGAAGTTTCCCAAATGAGGCAGTATATGGAATGACAGAAAAAAAGTCTCTGCCTTTATCATCACGAGGCATGGACATCACTTTGATAGTCTTTTGTTTAACTTTTTTTTTCTTCTGGAAAAGGAGCGTCAGTTGGCTGATTTCATTATCAGAAACCCACACAATCTAGAGAAACTTCTTTATAAATTAGGAATTGTCTGGCATGGACTCCTCTCCAGTCATGACCCAGCCATTAGGCCGAACGGGATTGCCACTCAGACTTGCCTTTGCACTTGACCGCTCACAGGTGGGCTCTAGACTCAGAGCTTAGAGAGTCTCAGACGTCAGAAACAGGATCAGCTGAGCACCAAGTGGTTCCTGAGGCATCAAACACAATTTGAAAGTCATATTTCTAATTCCCTCATTTTCAGAGAATGAAACAGAGAGTCACAGGGTGAAGTTACCTACTTGCTTCAGATCAAATAGCTGAGTAGAGGCAAAGGTTATGCTAGAACAGAGGGATGTGGAACACTTATTCCAAAATTATTTCTACTGCTCTATATTAGTGATGTATTTTCTGATGTACTGACTTTCATCAGTCAAAACCAACTAATCATAAACCAAGATTTAATAGAATCGCATAAAGATGATATTCCTGATTTAGTAAAACATTTTGTAGTGAGATGAATCAAAATTTTCCCATTGAGGAAACAGTTCTCTGAAAGCAGACATGATATTTGTGTACCTGGGAATATTTCCTTGTCTTAGAAATGCTCAACGCTTTTTTTTTTTTTGATGACACTACTCTTTCCTTCTGAATTCCATGCATGGGGCACCAGCAGCCATTTAGAGGGCCTTGGATTTCTTTAAGCTATTATTTTCCTCATCATTTAAGCTTAAGTATAAATCTGACCAACACAACTCTGCAACTACTGAAATCAGAAGGGAAGAATGTCTTAAGCAGGTGAAATCCCCAGGAATCTCAGGCAAGTCAGATAAAATTATTCCGTTGGAAGCTGGCCCTGGTATGAGAATAGCCACCAACACCCCAGGGAGAATTGCATGGCATCTTTAGTGAGAAGACACGATAAAACATTAGTTTCTTCCTTCAAAAAAATTATCACATTTAACTCCTTTGAGAAGGGTGCAAGAGTTCACCACTACTTCCATCTGATTATAGAAGTCTAGTTTTTTTTTTGAAATATACAGAAGCTGACAAATTCATTGAGCCAAGGGCTATAGCATCCCTCAGGGTTTCACCTGAGTACTCATAACAGGTGGCTGTCTAGACTGTTTTTGAATACTCCAAGGACAAAATTCCAGTTTTAATTATGAAAATCATTTATATAATATATTAATATGCTTGCACATGATTTTCCTACTTTACATAGCAATAGTGAGGATGAAATGAGATAATACATGCAAAATGTTAAACACAGAGGCTGGAATATTGTAGGGTTTAATACAATTTATTTTCATTTCCTTTTCTGTCACCAAATATAAACAAAATATAAATTCCATACACCTGAAACTAACACAACATTGTAAATCAACTTTACTTCAATAAAAGTTTTTAAGCTAACAGTAAGCTAACTGCAAATGCATCTTTTTTCTAATACACTATAAGCCCTTAGAGCAGACACCATCCTATTTCTGTACTCTCCCTGTCTAGTTCTGTGCATTGCTGAAGAGTAGGAAATGAAGGAAGAAGGGTGGAGAGGAAGGAAGGAAGGAAAGAAGGAAGGAAAATAAACAGGAAGGGAGAGGGTAGGAGATAGGAATCATCAAACAGGCTTATATTTCTCCAGTAATTCCCTACCACTTTCAGGATAGAAAGACATGCAACTCCTTAGCTTGGTTTACAAGACAGTTCTGGCTTGGCCCTGGCAGCCTCTGTAACCTCTATAAATACAGTTCATGTTCAGCTTCAGTCAAGCCCAGTTAGTAGCATTTCCTCAGATACACGCTACAATCACAGCCCCCAACTTTTGCATATGCTACACTTCTAACTTGAACATGTCCTCTCTTGATTTCTGTCCCCTTAGAGCCTAGCTAACTTCTCCTCACCTTTTAAGCCTCAGCTAATGCATTTCATATAATCACAGTAAGTAAATTCTTTTCATCCTTTTCCTTTCTATTGCCTCCCATTTCAAAAAGACACTTTGTCATTTTTTCTTTTTCAAATATTCATACATGATAGCATATTTGCTTTCTCAGAATGTACCCCAAATATTTTTTTGCTTCCCATTCTGTCCATTTTATGTGTACCAGATCCACATATAAATTTTTTTATCCATAACATGTGCAATCCTCTTCCCCCCTAAATATCACTTGTTCCCACCTATTCTTTCCCTGCTATGCACTCAGGAACCAGTGCTACACCTTAAGTAGATGATCTCTCTTGGACTCTGGGACTCTGGAATATTCTGTAGGAGAGTTTGGTATTTTTTTTACACCAGTCCTACTTTAAAACATTAAACTTTTTGTTTTATAGAATTGGAGGTTTATGTGCAATTGTCAGAAACAGTACCGAGAGACGCCTCATACCCTTCACCTAGTTTCCTCCAAATGTAACGTCTTTGAAAGCTCCAGTATATCACAACCAGGATTTTACTATCAATATAGTCAATATACAGAACAGTTCCATCACCACAAGGATTCCCCGAGTTGCCTTTAATATTACAAGCACCTCCATTTCCCCAGCACTATCTTTGACAGGTGGCAACCACTAACCTGTTCTTCATTTCTATAATTTTGTCATTTCAAGAATGTCATAGAAATGAGACCATACAGTATGTGACTTATTAGTATTGTTTTTTTTCACCCAGCCTAATTCCCTGAAGAGTCATCCAGGTTGTTTTATGTATCAGTAGTTCATTCCTTTATGTCACTGGCTAGTATTCCATGGTATGGGTATACTACAGTTTGTTTATCCGGTCACCCATTGAAGGATATCTAGGGTATAGTTTTTGGAACTGGAAGTTTGGTTCATGTTTGTTTAGTACCCATTTCTTCAACAAGGACATAAGGACCATGAGGACAGAGGTTATTACTCCATTATTTATACCTAAAGGTACACTTAGCAGTATTACATTGCTTGGCACACAGTACATACTTAATACATATTTTTGAATAAATAAGAGGCAGAATCTTGTCTTCAATTTATGTCCAACTGAGGATAGTTATACACAAAAAACTAGGTATTCTGAGTAGTTTATGATCCCCCTTTTCTACCACATAAGGTTGTATCTTGTAAATATATCAAAGATTGTAAGGAAGCAATCCAGTCACCCAGTTCCACCATTCCTTGGGCCTGGTGAGCACTGTTGCACCATGTCTCCTCTGGGTCTCTCTGCTCTAACTGCAGCTGACAACCTCTGAGAGCTCTACCCCTTCAGCCCCATCTCCCTGAAGCCCCTCAAGGCTTTCAGTTATTTACTGAGCACCTCCTTTGTGCCAGGCACTGTGTTTAGAGCTTGAGGAAAAGCAGTAAACAAGATGAAAAGACAGAGTCTTAGCTTCTTTGCACTCCATATTTTATTAATGAAGACAGACAATAAATATGAAAAACAGAAATTAACAAGATTTCAGATAGTGATAAATACTGTGAAAAAAATAAGACAAAGTGACA
The DNA here is from genome assembly GCF_937001465.1 of Orcinus orca. Taxonomy (NCBI): domain Eukaryota; kingdom Metazoa; phylum Chordata; class Mammalia; order Artiodactyla; family Delphinidae; genus Orcinus; species Orcinus orca. Next base: position 125,439,398 of record NC_064559.1, read on the forward strand.
TGGTAAAAATATGCTGGTGGACTGGGGCAGGATGGAGCTGCATTTAACCAATGGCTTAGAGATGGTCTTTCCAAGGAGGTAAGATTTGAACTGAGGTATGAATCCATAAAGGATACTCTACATACTCTTTTGTGTCTTTTCACTCTCATTTTTCCTATTGTTGCATACAGTTGTAGTTTAATTTTCACTGCTGCATATTATTCCATTATGTGAACCTAACAAAGTTAATTTAGTATTTTCCTGTCAATGAACATGTGAGTAATTTCCCACATTTGGGAATATTACTAGCAGTGCCACTATGAGCATTCTAGTGTGTGATATTTGGAGACATGGAGTAGAATTGCTAAGTTATGAGACATGCATATGTTTGGCTTTAGAGGATAGTACCAGTTTTCCAAAGTAATTACACAGATTTACACTCCCATTAGCACTTATTGACAATTCCTTTACTTGGTATTTTATGTATTTTCCTTTGAACCACTTTGGTGGGTGTAATAGGCATCAATTTCTATTTTATTTGATATATTTATTTTGTATGCTCATTTTCCAAATCTCTTCTTAAATCTTTGACTTGTACTCTCTTTTCATTTCTTTTATGTTCAGATACCACATTCCAAAGTCAAATACCTTTCCTTTAGTTGATAATGCTGCCAAGTGAAAGAGAGCACTTGCTTTCACACTTACACCTTCATATGCCTTCTTATCATTGAAATACAAAAATATTTAATTTTCAGCAATCTCACATTGTCTGACAGTAACCATAGACCCTAATCATTATTTTGCAGATTGATGAGAGGAATTTCATCAATAGATGGTTTCAAAGTCCCTTGTATCTTCAATTGTTATTTTATTTAAATAATTTTCATCCTCCATTCTCTTTGTGATCCTCTTTTTCCCTTGGAACAAACTTTACTTGTTTCTGCCTCAGTGGTGTTTGTTTCCCCTTTTGCCATCCATTTTCACCTAGTTTAGGATCCCAAAGCAACACTTAGGTATTTATTCCACTTTGATAAGAAGTTATATTTTATATATGAACTTAATTTCCCAGAAATTTTAAAAGTTATTTTACTTAGAAAAAGGTTATGGAAAGACATTATTTTCCTAGAAGCTACTTTTTAAAAAATTTTATTACTTTTTTATTGAGGTATGGTTGATTTACAATAATATATGTTTCAGGTGTACAACATAATAATTCACAATTTTTAAAGATTATACTCTATTTATAGTTATTATAAAACATTGGCTATATTCCTTATGCTGTACAATATATTCTTGTAGCTTATTTATTTTATACATAGCAGTTTGTACCTCTTAATATCCTACCCCTTATCTTGCCCCTACCCCTTGCCCTCTCCTCACTGGTAACCACTAGCTTTTTCTCTATATCTGTGTTTGTTTCTTGCTTTGTTATATTCACTAGCTTGTTTTATTTATTAGATTCCATATATAAGTGATAACACACAGTATTTGTCTTTCTGTCTGGCTTATTTCAGTAAGCATAATATCCTCTAAGTCCATGACAGTTATTTTTAAATGGTTTGAAAAAGAGAAGTCTTCAATACCCAAAGAAACTCAAGACTATTTTCATACATATGGTAGAATTATGACCAACATTTTCCTAAAGCAGCTTAAGAATTAAACCAGTCCTTATACACAGTGGCCAATCAAAGTGATTAATGTTTCTGAGACTGCTAATCACGGCACTATGTCAAATGGCCAATTAGTTCAGCTGACAGTTATGCTATTGGACCTGCAGCTGTACTGGTGGGAATAGCCATTGACTCAGCAAATAAAGAGCAATAAGAATTTCCAAGTAAACCAATTTAACTCCCATGTATATGTGTCTATATAAAAACATGTTTCATGTGATATTGCTAGCAGTTAATGAGGTATTGAGGTGCTGTCTCCTGAGTCCCTTTAAGCTACATGATTCTATGTTCTGTTTCTATAGAATTATAAACCATGTAGCAGGAAGCTCACATTAAGCTACTACCTTTGTGCTGCCCGATGCTGGGATTCAGGCATAGTTAGATAAGTTGTAGAATAGATCTGCCAGAGTTTCTTAGTGACTGAGAAGCTTTCTGGAAAAGAATATAAACTGTGTTCATTGCTGAACTTCAAGCATATCTGATCATGCCTGATGAATTGATGAGTTGGCTTCAAAGAAGCCTAACTGTGAGTAAGAGATTAAAAACTATATATAGAGAGTTGATTCCAAAGAAGAAGAAAGCAGGCAAATGGCTTAGATCCAGTAACAAAGATTTTAGTCATCAGAGGAGGAGGGACTCAGTACAAGTCTTGGTTGATGCATGATTTCATTCTAGGCTTAGCTTCAAGGACCTATAAATTAAAATAGAAAGACTTCTTTGGCTAAATGCTGTAAGACTTCGTGACACAGGCAACATTAATTTCCACCATTGTAGTAAAAATTTGTTAAAAAATATTCAGAGGGAAGTAAGACTGCTCCCACATCCTTTCATGGACCACACAGACCTTTGTTGTAACTAAGGGCTCAGAGTGGACACTCAGAGGTCTTGGGAACCCAGGAAAGCAGCAGGAAAGACTCTCACCACCACTGTAGCTGTGTGGTGGTCATCCGCCTCTGCATTCTTGAGAATGGCGACTTTTGCGTCAGTGGAGCATTACATAGAGCATACAGCGTCAACAGAGCAGCATGGATGCTGTATGTTAGGTCTTCTTCCTGACAATTTGTAAGACACTTCCTGGGGAATCTCCGACTTATTTGTGGCCAGGTGTGTTGAGTTGGAAGTATGGAAGGATGTGATGCAATGCTAGGAGAAGAAATTTTGCAAAGGTTGGATTTTCCTATATTGAGTAGGTCAAGGCCAGAGCGAGGATAATTTACAATAGGATAACATTTTTAAAATTTTCTCTAAAATTGAGATCTTCCCCTGCAAAACTCTAACCACTCATCCATATAGGCACCCATTTATACATTTTAAACATATTCAGTGACTGCCTTTATTTCTCCCCCTCTGAAACCAGAAATGGAAAAAATCGTTTGTCAGTTTGGTTGGGCTTATTATAAAATTTCTGTCATTTTTCAGTTCTTTATCTCATCTTAATCTTAGTTTCTTTATTCTTTCTTAGTTCCCTATCTCTCTTTGATTAAGTTTTGAAAATTATTCTTAGAGCCATGAAGTAGCTATATCAATAAAATTATATCAATAAAAATGGACATATTTTTGTTGTAAAAATTGTTGGTTATTAATTGCTCACCGTCCTTTCCTCCTGGTTCTAGCTAACTGAGAAACAGAATTGAGGGGATAAATAAGGAACACAATTAAGTATTGATACCGATTTTATTGATAGAGTGGGATTGAGAACCCAGTCTGGATCTGAGGCCAGGATGGTACTTCCTATGGCCCCTCCTGAATGGAGTCTCCTCGGTCCCACGGAAGTATTCACTCATTCACAGGCAGAGACGCTAGGTTAGAGAGAACAGAGGGCAAGCTGGGCTCACCAGGACACTTTTCAGTTTGGTGACCACACGGGTGGGAGTGCAAGGTGGTCAGGCCCTCAGCACTTGAGAATTGGTGGTGATTACTTAGCAATGCAGCAGTATTTCAACAAAGTGACACTGCCTCACAGTAAGTGTGGCTCACAGATGTTAAGCTCCCCTAGATCTCACCAATCAGATATTTTACCTCTGCTCCTATGTGTGGAATATGTGACGTACCATCCTCTCTCCAAGGAGAAAAGGAGAAGGAAGTCAGGGAATGAGTTCTCTTCCCCAATACTCCCAAACTTTGTGCTTATTTAATTGTGTGTGTTTAATAACCAAGCCTATGGTCGTCCAGGGTTGTGACTATACCTCTTCAGAGGAGGAATTAGCAGAGTATTAGAGGTGCCCCATGGCCCACCACTGCCCCTCTGGGCCTCCTTCTGGGTCAATAGTGAACAGTTCAGCTTTTGAACTCAGAAAGTTCTGACAAAGCTTAGAATAAGCCATTGATTGATGTAACTCACAGGGTACAATGTACTCATGGCCAAAAACTCATTCCCTGTTCAAGTTCTAACCTCAAATTATGCCCCACTACATTGTCAAATGCTTCTTATTAGAAACTATACAAAAAGTCCATATAAAAGCAAAAGTAGCGCCAATAATACAGTTTAACTTCAAACTATATCACACACTTGCACAACATGAAATTCTTCTCAGTATTGTATTCCTAGAGAGAAATGAAAGACCAGAAGCAAAATCTGATTCAAGTTAATGAAACTTCCAGGAAATCAAAAGTCCAAAATCTTGCCTCTTCAATGTTTTTCCTTCTATTTTCAGCAAGAAGGATTTCAATCACATGCAATCAGGGTCCTTTTAGGAGCAGGCTGGCCTTTTCCTATGGGAATAGGTGTAGCCTCTCCAACAACTTCAAAATTTAATGACTCCAATTTTAATTCACACTCACGTGTGATGTGTTATCAGACAAAGAATCCAGGGTCTATAGGACATGTAAGATGATTTCAGCTGCAGCCTTCACTCATACAATTTGAAAGAGACAAAATAATTTCAATCCTCCCACAGCAGTTATCCCCATACATAATGTCACAGTGCAACTGTCAGCACTGAACCATAGCAGAAAAAAAAAAAATAGAGTAGATTTGATTTGTCTTGCCAGAATGCCTGATAGTCTAGGCCAGTTTATTTTGAGTCCTTACACCATGAACTTAAATTCAGTTATGAGAATGCTTCCATTAAGAGGTTAATGATGACACTGTTTCTCACATTTCATATGTTCCTACATTTTCCAAAAATTACAAATTTGCTGTGATAGCCTCTTCAGCCTCCAGGCCTTATTTGAAGCTCTCATCTTTCACTTTATGTTCATTTCACAACTTTTCACTTCCATATCTCCCTTGAGTCGTACTCTTCCAGCACGATTCTGGCATGTGGATGCTGAGGAATGAGCATGCCGCCTGGGGATACAACCTCCCCTCCTCCTTGAGAGCTGGGTACCCTACATTTTAAAAGAGCCAACACTCCAGAGTTCATTGCATCACATTCTCCACAATGTCAATCTTCTGCTCTGTGTTTGGATTTCTTCAACCTCAGAAATATCGAAAGGCATTTTTAGCAGCGTGTCATTTTCTGTTGCAGCCTCTTCTTTTGGAATTCCTTGGGCCTAAGAATCCTGTGTCTTAGTGGGATCTTTCCCTCACCTTCAATTTGCCTCAGCTGGAGATTTTCCTTCAGTATATTATTGACTGAAAGTTGCCATTGATTTTTCCAATGTTTGTGCCCTTTGTGGATTAACAGAGGATAAATATATCTTTCCTGTGCGCACTTTGTCCAATTCTGCATTCCCAGAGTGTTAGAGTTGGTAGAAGTTGAATCCCTTATGTTTCTTCCAAGCATCCCAAACACTGCTTCCTGCTGTCTCTTTTTCCCACAGGTTTCCATTTGCCTTCAGGGTTCTATTTCTCTCTGTTGTTCCCCTGCTCTTTCAGTGAGAACCAGCTGAGCTTTTAAAATTTTACTCACTTCTTAAATGACTGTCTTTCCTTCTCTAAAGCAACAACCATAATATTAATTATAGCAACCTAACCTTTATTGAGTACTTATGGGGGGCCAGATCCTATGCCAAGAGTTTAAAGGTAGGCATGTTTATTTCCTAGTTACCAATGACTATTTCAAGGATTCAGGAGGTGAAGATATCTCCTGAAGTTTACAAAATTAGGGTTAAACTAAAAGAGAGAGAGAAAGCGAGAGAGAGAAGAGAGATGAATTACCTATTATCCACATTTAAATAGGATACATCTATCTGTAAAAAAGTTCCTCACCTCACCAGCCAGTTAAATCACTTATCCTCCATTAGAGAAGAGCAAATGAAGGGTTAGAGATAGTATCAGAAAATATGTACTGCCGTGCTGGAGAAAGGCAATGCTTTCTTGTGGTCAAGGGTCCAAAGTCCCTAATTGAGTTGCTGTAGAGACTAAGTGATTTCATATAAGTTACTCTCATTAATAAAATCAGTAAGTGCTGCTCCTTTCTCAAGAGTGTTACAAAATCTTCTTCCTTCTACAGAGTTAAGGAAAAAGGGAATAATTGTGTTCTCCAATAATGTCCAGTTCAGGACCCTCACAATCACAGTGGAAGGAGAACTTGTTGATTCATTCACATCATATTTCTCTCTGTCTTACAGCATGGAAGAAGAGCATGCCTATTAATACGGAACTTGTGGTGATTATGCCCCTTGTATGGTTTATAATAATGGTGTTTGATCATTTACTCACAGTGTTATATATAAACGTTAAGGATTTTTTTCCTAAGAAATAGCTTGGGTGGTTTTTTAAAAGTATAAATACAAAGCATGTCATTGCAACTATTTTATACAATACTTATACAGGGAAAAGTAAATGAAAATCACTGGTTACTCCACTTCCAAGAGACATTACTGTTAACATTGTCATGGGAACCTCTCAGGGATTTTTCTGTTCATGTGAACACACATACCTTAAAATTATAAAGTGGGGTATCCATTATACTAGTGCCCACTAATGTGTTAGAATGTATTTTTTCCCTTAATAATATATCATTGGTGGAGGGGCGTCAAGATGGCAGACTAGGAAGATCCTGAGCTCAACTCAGGGAGCCCACAAACACATCAAAGCTACAACTACATATATGGCAACTCTCACTGAGAATTACCTGAAGACTAGCAGAACAGCTCTTCTACAACCAAGGCTATGAGGAAAGAACCACACAGAGTCTGGTAGGATGGAAGGAGAATTAATCTAGTTGGGACCCACACCCCTAAGCGGGGACCCAGAAGAGAAGGGGGATTTCACAGGCTTGGGGATCCTCCCTAAGAAGTGAGAGAGATACGAGCCCCATATTAGGCATCCCAGCTATGGGGTCTGGCACTGGGAAGATAAGCCCCCGTGACTAGTTTGAAAACTAGTGGGCTTACCTGAGGGCTGTAAGAAACGGAGCCTCCACTCTTGAAGAGCACAAGCATGGACTAGCTTTTTCCCAGTCCCGGTGCAGAGGCAGCAGATTGAAAGCTGCCTGATGCTCCAGCTGGCCTGCCAAAACCTCCCCAATACACCCTCCAAAGCCACATCAGCTTCCTGCTCGTCCATCTTGCTCCGACACTGCTCCCTGCTAAGGTGGAGACCACCATCGTTTGCCCCAAGGAAAAGTGAAGCCAGCTCAGGAGAGCTGCTCCAGCACCTTGGGCCCCACACATGCCCCCAACCAAAGAGAGACTGCCATGGCTGCCAGGAGAAGCCCAACTCCTTCAGGGCCCCTTGGGCCCCAGCCTTACCCCATGAGAGCAAGGCAACAGCCACTGATCCTGGGAGAAGCCCCAGAATTCACAGGGCTTTGGCTCTTGTCCCTCCAGCTTGCCAGGCTTACCTCTCACCAAGGCAGCAGCCACCAGTGCATCCCAGGAGAAGAAACAGCCCATGCTCACTTCAGATTCAGCTCTCCCACAAAAGCCATGGGGCACAGGCAGACTGCATAGGGACACTCCCAAACAAGGACTCCTGACCATCCTAACATGGCCAAAGTCCACCATGGCAATTGGTAACAAAGGCATGACTACTTAATTGTGCACTTAGTGTAGATATTTGCAAATAAGTCCCAAGTTTACACCCATATATGCCTTATGTCCGATAACTGATGTAATCTTTCTTTGAAACCACCTTCCTGCCACGCTCTCCAACAATGCTGGCGAGTAGGGAAAATATAATTTAGTTTAATCCAGTAACTTACATTGATCCAATAACTTAAACTTTTTTTTTAGATAATAGTCTTACTCAAGCAAATTCTCCATCTTCCAGATTCTCTGTCCTTGTCCTGATATGTCCAAAATGGTCTCAAGTTGTGAGATGTAAAGGGCTACATAACCCATGGTGATTGAGAGGATGGGAGGGACAGGTCTGCACACAGGTCCCTGTATGCCGTGTTGGCATACTGTGCTAATGTCTGTGATTGGGGAATTTGTTGCATCTTCTTTGGTTTGATCAGGACCCAGAGATCCTCCGCTCTTGACTCAAAGTTTCATTCACTTACAAGCGCTAAAAGGTCCTATGTGTGGCTGCAGGGTTCTGTACTTGGTTGTGCCCGGCTATAGTACATTTAATCCCTGCCAGACCTCTATGGAACCTCTGGGAGGTACCGTAGCTGGATGCCCAACTACTTCTACATCTCCACATCAACTTCACTCTGAGGACATGTGGTACCTTCCAGGTCTTTTTCATGGCACATAAGAGTTAAGTGCCTTAGGAGTTTTATCTAAGACTCTTATTCTGCCTAAAGACTCCAGAAGGAGAGCGGGAGGGATGCTCTCTGTAGCTGTGTTCTCTTCAAGGTAGACTTATTTAGATAGTTCTTGATCCAGGGCTCAGTGCCAGCTGATACATCTCTCCATCTTACTTTTAATGTTTCCTGTTTAGTGTGGCAGACACCTATGTATACTGTCAGGTATAATACAAACCTTATATTCCCAGCTTGTGTCAAAAATATTTTTCATAGTCATTGGTAACTTTCCATTTAAAAATTGACCTAGCTTAGCGAGGTATGTAGGATAGATGATCTTAAGTCACAGCTCATAAAGCAGATCTACCACCAACAAGTAGCTATAAAAACATTGGATTGAGGCTGATGGGGAAGTTGATACAAACAAGCGTAATAGAGACATATCCTTTGGCAGGTGTCTGGGTCAGCATTATAATGTAAATTTGTTGCCAGTACTCTTTATCTTCTCAAGTCATTTGCGATTTTAGAGATGCCCGGTTTGCACTAAGGCATAATGAACCCTGTGAGATTTTAACGTTGGCCCAGTTTTAAAATGTGGTTAACTGAGTGGTTAATGTAGGATGAGTTCTTAGGACTGCATTAGGCCAATCAGTCTAATTAGGTTGCATGCCCGTTGGGCATGGACTGTGAGTGCTTGACTAAGTTTTTCGTTAAGATTTAGCACATTTTGTCTCAATAAATTTCTTTTGCACTAAACCTCACAAAGTGGTTTGCAAATCACCACTTAAATATTACAAAAATACAAACACATGATTTATAGAACTAATACTTGCACTCAGTTTGAAAGCTGGCCTCTGATTTTATGAAAGCACTTTAGTACTGTTACATAATTTTTTTCCCAAAACAGTGAAGGGAAAAATCTGGTGATACATGTGTACATTAGATACGTGTTAGGCTACTGGACTCCTGTAGGATTCTATAATTCTATGTCAATATAAAGGAATTTTAAAAAACTACTCTGTCTTATTTCCACCCAAAATTTCTAGACTGATTTATTAGTTGTTCAGTTATTTAATCAGTAGCTCAAGATATCTTAGGAGTTTCCACTTTTTCAATAGGCTGAACTGATATTAACACTGGTCTATGTAAACATGATTTTTTACTGCACTGGTAGCTAACTTTAAAGACTTTATGAGAATCAACCTTTTTCTACTGTCCACAGCTGTATGTATTATATATGTATGTACACAGAGCTAAAATATTTTCAAGAGAAACTTTCTAATCATATGCCCATATCATGGTATTTAGACTATAAGATTCATGAGGACACATCCAAGTCTTTTTCACCTTTGTTTTACAACAGAGTCTGGCACACAGTAAGGACACAACCAAATATGAATAAATAAGTACCTATTGAAACCTCCTGGCAATAAGAGACACCTAGTCATATGTTCATGAGATACCACCTTGGGAAAGAGAGAGAACGGTGACTCTAGGGGACTCTGCTTATAAAGATTCAGGAGATTCATAAAAACTTCAGTAAGGAAGAAACTCATTCAAGATGGTAAGATCCATGTAGGCAAACATTTCCCTACAAATAACATACCCGTATCTTACTTTGGTTTCATAGAGTCCATAAGATCCGTATGAGGTGCACAAAAGAGAAAATAAGTTCAACATCTTATGAACATCTTATAGTATCAGAGATTCCTAGAGTTAAGAAGAATCTTAGAGGTCATCCGTCTAAGTTTCCACCAAAAATTAGAGATTCTCTTCTCAGCCATAGTAATCATCCAGCTCAAATCCTTCCACTAATAGGAAACATGTGCTTTGTAATTATATACTTACGTGCTTGTAATCCAAACTAAACAGATTTAGATCCTAAGGAAATGAGTGGGCTTGAAGAAAATGACCATACATGTAGGACAGAAGAGTCCAGATATAATGAAGAAAATTTACCTAATTAGAAATAAAGCCTATATCTAGATCAAAGGGAAACATTATACTTCAAAAGCCAGGATTAATGAAAGAGACCAAACCTATAAATATATTGGAGAAATTGTGATTTCAAGGATAAAGCATCTTTCGGGCTATACTAGAACTGATAATTGACACCCCTGACCCAATATCATTTCTCATCTTCTTTTGTAATAAGGGTATTTTAACACAGCTACCTAAAATAAGCATTCCTTTTCCCAGACTCCCTTGCATCTTAGTGTGGCTATGTACCACATTCTGATCCAAAGGATGTGAGCAGAATTTGTGTATGTAACTTCTAAGTCATGTCCTTAGTAGGAAGAGGTATATCTGCCCCTATGCCCCCATTCCCTTTCCAGCTGGCTGAGATGTGAACATGGTGGTGAGCCATCTTCCATGTGGATGAGAACAACTTCCTAGAAGTGGCAGAACGGCAGGATGAAAGGACCTGCATGTTTGCCTTGATTGCTTATGCTTGGACTATTACAAAGGAGAGAAATAAACTTACTTCTAACTTATCTGAGTTCCTTTTATTTTAGGTCCTTACGTAATACACAGCTTTCCAGGTGGACAAATTGCAAAGTATCAGGATCTAAGTAATACAGATATAAGTGTGTTTAAGTGATGTATAATAAACTTAAGCATCATACAAAAGATACAATACTTTCTCTTCTGGAGCTGATGAAATATTTTCAAATATTATGTTAGGTCAACAAAAACTCATTAAACTATAAAAAGCAAAAGTTGTACAGGTGATTTTCTTTGATCAAGAAAATAATAACACAGAGGGTAAGGAGATAATTATCAAAAACATTTGACTACTTAGAAAATTTTAAAATGTATCCCTTAGGTCAAAGAAGAAATTAAAGTTGCAATTATAGCTATTTAGAAAATAATGACAAGAAGCTTCTATTAAAGCTTATGAGCTATGACCTCAGAGCTGTGATTGTCTCTGGACAATCTGGATGTTATTTTCGGCCAAAAGGAGCCAGAACTCACTGAAGACAGCTGATTTCAGTTCTGGGTCAGGAAATGTACACATGTACAATATGAGTCCAGAACATCTTTCATAAAAGAAAGTAAGAAAGTTTTCATGGTGTACTGGGTTCATGTCAAAATGACTCCAGAACAAACATGAAAAGATTTCCACTGGACAAAGGTGAGCATCTTGAAAAACAATAATATGTGCTCTGGGTTGAAATACATCAAATATGTTTAAATCTACGAGTTCATGAGGGTAAGTGCTTTCCCCACTCCACCCAAGCAAATTAAAAAAAAAAATCCTTGGATAACTATGAAAGTACTAGGAAACAAACTCACTGTTTTGAAAAATGTAAAAAAGAAAGTAATCAATTATTTATCTTGTCCTTCACATAAGATCTACAGCTCAGAAAAACAAATAATTGATGAGTGAATATTTCTCCTTATGGAAATTTTGAAGCTAATAAATGTAAAAGGAATGATAAAAGTGAAAATCACTATTCTGCAACCCTAATGCAAATCTAATGTAAACAATCCAGGCAATGATCAAAAATGGCTGCTAATATGACAAAAAGACAATCAACATTATGTGTTTCTTGATGGAAGTATTATACATAATTCCACCTTTGATTGAAATCAAATCTGCTCTGATAAGGACCAGTTTACAGGGAAATAAGGGACAAAAAATATGATAAATGATACCTAAGGAAAATAATCATCAAAATCCAGTCTTGGGAAACTATAGAATAATAGAAGAAAAAGTCAGGTTTCTTTAATAAAAAGATGGAGAGAGAGAGAGAGAGAGAGAGGGAGATTTGTAGAGTATAAGATACTTAAAAGACATATCAAGTTATATAAGAATGCTTATATTTTAGAGGTACTTATAGATGAAATGATATGATGTCTAAGATTTTCTTCAAAATAATCCAATGGTGAAAGATCTAGCTGAAGACCTATAAATAAAAGAAGACTAGTCATCAGTTGATATATTTGCAGCTGGGTAATAGGCCCACATGGGAGTTTATTACACTGTCTTACTTCTGTATACGTTTAAAATTTTCTAAAATTAATAAATTAAAAAATTATGGAAAAAAGCATTTCTCAGAGAAAATATCATTTTAGTCTTGGATCTCTTCATTATTAAAGAAGATATAAACTAGCAATTCCGCTCAAGAACTTTAAAAAGAATAACAAAGCAAACTCAAGGAATATAAAGTAAATTAAAACATTAAAACATATTAAAAATTTCAGAAGCATAATGTCTTCTATGTCATAAATATTCTTCAGTACATCAATTGATTCCTAATTTCCTGTGTGAGGGCATTTAAATCAAGCAGTCTTAGAATCTAGCTTAATAACAAAAAGTCCTTCTAATGGAATTCCATCAGAATAGCCTCCCTTGTCTTCATCTAACAGATGTAGAATATGTAGACTTATGAGTCCTGGTGTCACAGAATCAATAAAGGTGATGGAAATGATTTCTTTTAAAACAGTATTAGAATACTGGTCTGTTTCTGGGACCTCATATGTATAATCTTAGGACTGTTGACTCTCCTTTGACTTGAACTCTTGCCAATATTCCAAGTGGTAAACCCTTAAAGAGTCCCAAATCACTATCAACACATCAAATTCCTTAAGAAGGAGATTTCTAGTCATGCCATCTATAGTTGACTATATTGTCTTCCTCCTACAGATTGCTGTCACCCTGGTGCCTCCCTTTACTACTTCTATAGAGGGCACAAATGTCTGGAAGACAAGCTTTTCATATGATAATTTCTTCTACTCAGTCAAGATAGATTCTAAAATCAAAATCATTATACAAACATCAGAGATGATAGACTCTTCCATTTAAAAGGGATGCTGGCATTGAGCTGGTTAAGTTTCTGAAGTTGCAAGTCATTTTATAACACACTCCGTAAGTAAACAGTAAATATCTAGTCACAGTTTATGATATATCTTTTCAATATGTGTAATCATTTCTTTTTCCCTAAAGTGTTCTCCCTAAATTTGCAATAGCTCATGTAAGCATTATGAGCTGCATAATTGGCAATAGCTCATGTAGGCATTATTTTACCTATCTGTGTAACTATTTGCTTAAGAATCTATGCGATATTGGGAAAATACTGTATTTCTCTGAGGCTGAATTTCTTCATAGATAATACTGAATAGTAACACCGTATATTGATGTTGTACAAATTAAATAACAATGTAAACGTTCAACATAGTGCCTGACTTATGAAATATACCTTGTATAGCTTAGATTTCTCTGGACAAATACAAAAGGACAAACATTTAAGCACCAAAGTATATTCCTTATGAGTTGTATATTACTATGCTGTTACAGTGGCGACACTATGATATTTGGGCAATAATTCTTGTGTGTTTTAGTCATGACATTCTTTCCACACCATTTAGAAGAAATTTTTAGAGAAAATCATTAATAAAGAAATACAATTTACATTTTTTCTCACAACTTAATGGCAAAAAATTATGAACTATAAGCACCTAATAGAAAAAAAAAGTCATGCAAAGAACATTAAAATGAAGCTATTGATGGTGGCTTATTCATGAGCTATTGATTATGCTGATTTAATTACCCACAGTTATAAGATTTTAGAACGAAAAAAAAAAATTGAGGACACCCAGTGCAATCCTGGTCATCTCATCTTCTGTACTTGGGAGCATTATTCATCTTTTTAAGGGAAATATAGATCCTAATAAATCAAAACCAAATGTATTCTTCCTATGTTAAATCTTTTAGGGATATAAATTTGACAAGTTTTGAAAATTTAGGAGGGAACCTTTTGCTTTCTATATCCCTTTAATTCCTTTAATGGAATAGGGTGAGGGTAGAGGGGTGGAGCAAGGAGAGATGAATAATGATATCATTTTGATTTATTATAAGGCATAAGCTAATATTATTTCTGTCCTCCACAGTATCAGATAGAGAAAGTAAAGAAAGCACTTATTTTCAAAAATGAAGTAGAAGAAAAATAAACACACTGAAATTTATTTTTGATTATATGGTTGCTAAATCAATCTTATTTTCCATTGATTTATTTTGTTTCCTTCAGAGAAATCTAAATATTAAAATCTTGCCCAAACAGATAAAGATTTTTTTTTGCCTTTGTCAATTTTAGTTTAGTTCTTAAATTTGGTGCAGGTTTTTCAATCCCAGAAAAATGTCTGAGTTATAGGTGCATAAGAGGTACAACCAAAAGAGTTTCTGTCATCAAAGTTCATGATTTTTTCGTGTGTTACATAAGACAGCAGGCAAAGGTCACCAAAACCTGGTCCCTTCTGAAGGTATAGTTTTCTCCCCTTTCCCTCCTTTTCACTACCACTCATCCCTCCCCACTCCATTAAAATAGCTGTACATAATATACAGACTAATAAGACCCCATTATTTGATAATCTGTGTTATTCTTTACCCACTTAAGACTTATTTTTCCATAATTTTCTTCTATTTGGAGAGACTGTTCAAATATTTTGGCTACTCAAGGCCTATATAAACTCAGGATCCACCTCAAACCCGTTTCCTGCCAAGAAACCATCTTTGATTTCTCTAGTATCTGGAATTAGTATCTCTCCAGTGTAATTACTTGTGAACCCCCCAACCCTGATTAAATTCAATTAATGGACTTTTATCTTGCTCCAAGCATCTGAACTTGGTCAGAAGAAAGACAGCAATGCTGATCAATATAATTTTAAATTCATCTACACTGACCTCAAGTTACAAGCAATTCTATCACATTTCCTCACTTTATTAACTTTCTTAGTCTCTTAGGTAAAGGTTTCACATTTTCTCTCCCTCTTAAAACTCCAATACCCCATCCTTCTCCCATTTGATTTCCTTGAGTTTTTTGTCATTGAGAAAATATGGGCAACACATGCTCTTCCTACCAAATTTACCATTACTTGCATCTGTACTCATACCACCAGTCTTTATTTCCATGACAATGGTAAACTAATGGTAACTCTATATCTGAACAAACTCTTACTTTGTGCACAAAATTCCATTCCTCTCACTCACCCTAGGGCATTATTCCTGCAGTTGATCCTTTCTCTCCTGGATTGCCATTTTTATCCTCTTTTATTGGATAATTTTTATCAGCATAAAAACAGTTACAGTATCTTCCATGTTAAGAAAAAAAACCTTTCTTCACCCCACTTCCCCTTCCAACTACTACTCTAATTTTCTGTCCCTCTTTACAGCAAAAGTCCTCAAATGAGTTGTCCATCCTCACACTCTCCATTTGTCCTTTTATTCTCTCTTGAATCCAAGAGATTCATCAGAAAATCAGTTGGCTTTACCTTCCAAAGACATCCAAATTCCAACAACTTTTCACCACCTTCACCCTCTTCTAAAGAACCATCATTTCTCACCTGAACTAGCGCTTCAGCCTCCCAGCTAGTCTTCCTGCTCCCATAAGTGTCCCCACCCCTGCACTCTGAGTGATACTCTTAAAACATAAGTTAGTTAGATCATGATACACTTCTGCCCAAAACCCACTAAGGATTTTGCATCAAACTCAGAATTAAATTCACATCTGCAGCATGGTCGGCAAAGCTCCCATGATCTTGCCCTCCACTAACTCTATGATGTCATTTGCTGCTAATTTCTCATTCTGACCTCACCTCATCTCAATTATTCTGCCCCAGCCACAGTGTCCTACTTGGAGATCCTTGAGCGCACCGGGCACACTCCTGCCTCAGACCTTGGTACTTGCTGTTCCCTCGCCTGAGAAGCTTTCCTCCCCCCACATACCCACACATTTGCCTCTCACTTCCTTTAGTCTCTGCTCCAATGCCACTTCTTAACAGAGAGGCCTCACTTAAACACTCTGTATTATGTCTCTACCTTTCTCTCTCTGCATTATTTTTCTGCATAGCATTTATCAGTACCTAAATATTACATAGGTATTTGTTGAGCAACAGCTTTTCCTGCTAGAATATAATCTACATGAGAGATTTTTTTTCCACTTCTCTATTTCCAGCATCCAGACTGTATCTTTCAAGTAACTGCTCTCAATAAATATTTGTTGGCTAAATAGTAATATCACATGTTTTATCTTCCTTTATGTAATTTATTATAACTTGTTTGCACTGTATGTAATACATATATATCTTCTGGTCCATATACATAATATATCTTCTTCAGAGCAACCAATGATGCCCAACAATACATCTGTGTTTTGTGGACATTATCTGTTTTAATTCTTATAACAATTCTGAGATTAGGGTTATATTATCCTCATTTTACAGATTTGGAAATGAATCTAAAGAGATTAAAACTGTTGAACATAGTTACCATTCACAAACCTCATTCCTGACCCCCCCAAATAAAGGCTCTCCCTGTAACTTTACAGTTGAATTTGCTTTTCTAACATTTAGTTCAAACTATGCTATTTGTTGGAAATTTAATTAAGTTAACAGCTCAAACGTAAGCATCGTTTATACACCTTTGAAACGTGGATCTATAGAAATGGCAGTTGAATTAACTACTTGACAAGAACTATTTTCCCATTTGCCTTTACTTTCCTCTACGTTCATTAATGAAAGCACACTTAAATACCATGAAATAATGGAGTTGCCTAAATGATTGGGCATGAAAAGCTGGAAAAACACAGTTTTGGCTCAGTGAGATATTGAAATTTTTATTTTTAGAAATATTTCTGGAGAGAGTAAAGCTTGATGAAGTATATGAAAACTTGAACTGAAATGTTTTATTTATTGACGTAAGTTTTTTAAACAATCCAAGCTTTAATTTTTTTTCATATTTAATTATTTTTATGCCACTAATTTTCTATGACTTTCTACTCATGCGCCCATATTCCCTCCCCGAGGCCTTTATATTTCTAATTCTTACACATATAATAAAGGTTGGAACAAACTGATGAGGAAAAAAAGTAGAATTCTGCCTTACAAGATCTTTCTTATAATTTTCTAGATGTGCATCCCTTGCTTTCAAATTAGCTACGGTTCAGGAAGTGATGCTGCTAAAACTCCAACGTGAATGTATGAAGATCCAGACATGAGAGAAGCTGGACTTTACATACAGATCTTTCCTCACTGGCGTCCCTCTCCCTGCCTTGTTCATCTCTGCGTGGGGTTATGCCATCCACCCAGGGGCACAATGTCTATTTCCACAATGCATGGAAATCACCCTGGGCATCTCTTTTCCCTCTCTATGCTTTCTGTCCCCATATTAAATCCATCACTGAATCTTATTGACTTTACTTCTAAATAACTCTCTAATCTATGAACTTCTCTCCCTACTTATTGTCACAACCCTGGTCTAATTCTCTGGCTTATGGCAACAGGTTTCATACGGTCTTCCAGCTTTCAAACCTTTTTTGATAAACAGCCACTGTGATTTATTTTAAACACAAATCAATTCATATCTGTGTAAAACCTTTCAATGTCTTCCCATTGCATTTAGGAAAAAATTCATCTCCTTTCCATAAATTATAATGTTCTTTATGCTTTAGCCCAGCTAATACCACTCTCTCTCTCACTACCTACCATCCAGTGTTTATAACTTCACTGGAACTTTTTCTGGTGGTCATCCAACCACCTAGAATGCTCTTTTCCAGACCATGCAAGGCTGGATTCTTCTCACTTTCAGGTCTCAGTTTAAATGACTCTTCTTCAGAGAGGCTCTCCCTGACCACCCAAAGTAAAGTAATTGTTCTCATTGTATTCTCTGTCAAACAATTTTATTCATTTTCTCTGTAATACTTTTTGCATTCACAATGACATATTTACTTGTTGATTGTATGTGTCTCTCATTACACTGTAGACTTCATGGGAACAGAAACGTCTATATTGCTCTCCAGTATACACCCAGGGCCTTGCACAGTGCCCAGCATGTGGTAGTTGCTCGATAGATAACTGACGACTGACTGACTGACTGACTGAATGAATGAATCAATGAAAAACTGAATAAATTGTTTGATTAACTTGGTAAACCAAAATTATTGGGTTCAGAGTCTATCACAAGATGTTCAAGCCAAATAAGCTTAATTATAGATAAAATTAAAACATATATATATATATATAACTTTTGAAAATTGTAAAGCACAATAGAATTGAAAGAATCATTCAACAAAAATATATACTCTTTGTTCAAGCTGATATTTATAATTATAGACCAAATACTGGCTCCTTAAAAAAGCATAAATAAAATCATTATTGCATAAAATTTATACAGTAGTGCTTTACATTTTTAATAGTATAGGAGTAAATTTGCCTCTGTGGAAACATCAATTTTATCAACCAAGCATTAATTAGAAATCGAACTATAAATGTTGGGCTCCTGAATCAAAAGTGAAGGCGTATCTGTCTCAACACTGCGAGTGCTTTATTCTCACAATGTCGCTCATGAAAGCATCTCCTTGTGTCTGTGCCTCGTTCCTCTCCACGGGACTAGGATTTATTTATGTTGTAGCATTGCTCTGGGAAAAGGACACCGCACTGCCCACTTCCGTTGCCTCAAACTCTGGCTCATTCAAATCAGCTTATGCAAATAGATGTCTGAGAGCAGCCTTCTCTGTCTCCACCAACTCAGCAGGCATATGTGGATCTTTGTTTAGGTCAATGCATGCCATATATGCGTCCACATGGCATGAAAAATATATTTCTTAAAGGAAAATTCTTAGTATAAAAATTTAAGCTAAAAGCACAGAATATAAAATGATGTGGGAAAGAAAGTATAGTAAATTTGACTACAGGCGTGATATGTAAAGTTATATTATAATCCAAGAAAATTCATTACAGCAGAGATGAGAAAACATTGCCTTATCATCTATTCACTTTCCCAGAATACTGCTGAATTCTGGGAAGAACAAGTGGAAAATAATAACAGTTAAATATTCTGAAGCCTTAAGTTTTCTAAGCACTTTATGTACATCAAGTAGTTCATGCCCCACAAAAATTCAGTGAGGTAGGTAGTAGTATTCATTGTGTTTGACAGATAAGTAAACATGACACGTAAATATTAGGTAACTTATACGAAGTCATGCAGCTAGTAAGTGGTATGGATAAGATTTGAGTCTAAAGCCCACATTGTTTGTTTGTTTGTTTGTTTTTCCGCGGTACGCGGGCGTCTCACCGTTTTGGCCTTTCCTGTTGCGGAGCACAGGCTCCAGACACGCAGGCTCCGGACGCGCAGGCTCAGCGGCCATGGCTCACGGGCCCAGCCGCTCCGCGGCATGTGGGATCCTCCCGGCCCCGGGCACGAACCCGTGTTCCCTGCATCGACAGGCGGACTCTCAACCACTGCGCCACCAGGGAAGCCCTAAAGCCCACATTCTTAAATACTGTTCAATGCTGCCTCTGATAAATAAGTTACATTCCAAGACATTCTTAAAGAACCTACAGATCTGTAAAAGGGAAAGACACATGCCCGAACAAAGGATTAATCCTTTTATATAATTAATATTTATAATTTCCAGAATATTTTTACTATTTTATTACATTAATTCATATAGGTAAACAATTAGCATAATACTTGGCATATAGTATATGCTTGAAAAGTGTTCTTCTTCACTGGATCCTCACCTCTACTCTGTTAGGTAGCAGAGAGTAGATGTCAACATGAGGAAAGCTATTCATGATTATGAATTAACCATGAAATTCTGGTGACATATTCAGCCAGAGTTTTTCTCACTCATGCAAAGTGCCATGTTGGTCAGCAAGGGCTCTCCTTCAAGCATGGATCAGAGGCAGTAAAATCTTTGACCACGGTTACCAGTCCTAAACCTCAATCCAACTCCCTCCACCTCAACACATGGCTACTTGGGAAGGCACAGAATGAGGTCAAATGTTGATAGCTCCCTCCATCTCAACACAGGTCATTTCTTTTCCTTTTTGTTCTTTATTGCGGTATAGTTGCCATACAATATTAAGCAAGTTTCAGATGTGCTACATAGTGATTCACAATTTTCAAAGGCTGTACTCCATTTATAGTTATTATAAGACATTGGCTCTATTCCCTGTGCTGTACAATATATCCTTCTATTGACGCTTATTTATTTTATACATAGTAGTTTGTACCTATTAATCCCCTACCCCTATCTTGCCTCTACTCTTTCCCTCTCCCCACTGGTAACCACTAGTTTGTTCTCTGTATCTGTGAGTCTGTTTCTTTTAGGTTATTCAATAGTTTGTTTTATTTTTTCAACACAAGTCATTTCTGCTGCTTACATTTTCTTAATCAGAACCAGTTATACGACCTGAATGCAAATCCAAAAGAAGTTGGAATTTGCAAAAGAAGTTGGGAATGTTTTTGTTCATGTAATAAACAAAAAGAATTGTATCTGCTACTAGTACTAGTATTCCTCTTTGTCAGATCAGTATAGTGAGGTACATGAAGGTATAGTGACCTACTCTTGACCATTCAGTCAGTACACATCGAAATGAAACAGGCTTTCTGCATTTTAAATTAGTGGTCATTATGCTAAGTATCATAACCAAATAGTTAAATCTTATGAAGAAAACAGTTATTTCAGTTGAGAGTTATTGAAATCCTTCATAGAAGAAATGCCATTGAAACTGTTATTAAAGGTAGATAGGATTTGTGTACAGAGAGATGGGATAAGGGAATCCTAGGCAAAGCTACATAAGCAGAGTAGAAGTAAAGTAGTAGAAAGTATATATAGGAGCTAACTCAATTTGACCAAATCAGGATAATTATTTTAATGGGCATAAAATTATCCTGCTAAGTGAAAAATTTCACCTTGGTCTGATTGATACAAAAATCTAAGTGCTTAGTTGATATGGACATTAAGACAACTTATTATTTCATGGTTTGATCACCTTTGCTCCTTTTATTGTTAACCCAGACATAGCCTTGGGTTCTAAAATGTACATATGTTACCTGAAAACTCATAATTTATTTAAAGTTTGCTAGTGGTAAAATGCTTCAAAATATTCCCCCGATTTCAAGTATGGTCATTAATGACTGGTATATACTTGAAAAAAACAATCTAAAAAGCCATTAATATAGAAACATTAAATTTAAACAAAACTAGCACTCATTCATTCATTTATTTATTCATTTGGCATTTACCTTTCAAGGATTTATGTTCTAGGCAAAATACTTGATGCAGTTAGACATGATTGAGATAGGTCACTCACATCCTTTTAATTAGTATAGACCAGTGCACTTCACATAGAATTAAAATAAACAGGATTTGCAATAACAAAGATATGCTTTGTAAGTATTTGTATTTTTTTCCCTTTTTGAAACTCAAATGCAATAATTAAATTAAGTTGGGCACAAATACTGACATACAAAATGGAAGAATTTTTTTAATCATGCCTGTCAGGATTTAACCTAAATAAAGCAGAGGATCAGTTTTTTCTCTCTTTCTGTGTATATTACCCAGAACAAGGGGAGATTCTGAAGCTTTGGCAGTGGACTTGGAAAAGAAGCATACAACATCTCCCTAGGCAAAGCCCTAAAACAATTTAAACTGTGTGCTTCTGTGAAACATGCTATACGTGATATTATTAGGCTGAAGCAGTAGAAAACAATAAAAATAATACAGCTTTTCATTTGTGTTCGTCTTGAAAATTAGGCAAAGAGGATTCACTCAAGAACAGATTAGTTACATAAAACATGACACATGTACCCAGTTAGAGGGCACCTGCTTGTTTAGATCCTTTGGTCTCTGTGGTTACAGAAGGCTGGGCCAGATGAAGATGGACTTGCCTCATCTTTCTCATAAAGTGAAGGGGTGACAGGCAGATAGTGGCCCACAGCCTTACCATGTGCTGGGGTGTCAGGAAAGAATAGATTGAGTATCAAGGATGACAAAATATCATCAAAATGTTCCATACAAAATTAAAAATAATTATTTCAGGATTTTTGGCACAAGAAGGTAATGGATGGATTTTGATACAAACTATAGTGTGTTATAATTTAAAACCAACTATACATTATAGAAGGCACTCTAGGATTAAAGAAAATTCCCACAGCAAATAAAAATTAATGTAAATGTTCTCTGGGGTTACATTTTTGCAGCTTCATTATTTCGTGGAAACTTCTGATGTGGGAAACCATATTATTCACTGGAGATAGTGATATATGCAATCGACACAGGGTAGAATATTTCAAGTAGGGCTTCAAGGTTTAATTAGAAAAGGCAGGTTAGTGACCTATAAACCTAAGAAAGAGATTCCAGTATTTCTGTCTTAAAAAAAAATCAACAAACATACAATCAATAGACTGTTCTTATGGAGCCTTTGACGTAAACGATGAGGGATATATAAAAGAGAATGAGAAAACTTTATGCCTGCTTGAGAGGACAAAATATACCATGATGAGCACTGTTGTTTGTCAATTTTAAGAATCCTATGAGAAGAGGAGGACTGGAGACTAATATGCAATAATCAGAGAGTGATATAAGTTGGGATAGAATGAAGAACTAAATTGTTGGTTTTCACTCATCTTATTATAAAGTTTTGGAGAAAAGGGCTATCTGCAAATACTAGGTTAGACAGAAAAACATCCAGAGAAAAGTGAGCCTTGAATTGAAGCTTAAGTGAAGGGAAGAAAAGATATTGAAAAGAAGAGGGTAGAGAATTCCATGACAGGGAACTGTATGAACCTAGGATATAGAAAGATGATAAAACTTGGAAGTTGACATCAGGGCAGAGTTGGAAGTTGCTTGAGATAACTTAAGGAGGATCAGACAATGATAAAAATCATGGAATTGATATGTTCAGCAGAGAATTCATTGAAAGTCATTTTTTAAAAAGTGTGATGTGATAATTACACTCAGTGTCTTCTGAAGAATAGCCTGGAAAGTTTAAAAAAGATGAACAGAAAGTTGAGATGTGATGTCAGGGAGACCACAGATTGTACTAATTAAAGCATGAGATGATAAGGGGCCAGGAATACTCTATGTTATATAAAGAACAACAGATGATCTTCCTTGATTATTAAAATTAACGCATCCACAGTGATACTCCCTAATCCTCTTCACGCACTGCTTTTTCTTAGCTTTCCTAACCATTTTATTTTTATTTATTGTCTCTCTCATCTCTACAATAGGTAATCTTTTTTGTTTTGTTTTGTTTTTTCAGTGTTGTATTTCCACAGCCTAGAACAGTGCTTGACACATGATACGTGCTCAATAAATTTTTTTGATAAATCAATGAGTAAATATTGCAAAAATCCTGAAGAAAGTGATCCTTAGGAGCAGACTGAATATAAAGAATGCCTACTCCTGGGCATATATCTGGAGAAAACCATAATTTGAAAAGGTACATGCACTGCAATGTTCACTGCAGCACTATTTACAATAGCCAAGACCCAAGTGTCCCTCAACAGATGAATGTATAAAGACGATATGGTGTGTGTGTATACATATATAAAGGCAGACAGAGAAAGACAAATATCATATGATATCACTTATATGTGGAATCTAAAAAAATGATACAAATGAACTTATTTACAAAACAGAAATAGACCTACAGATATAGAAAACAAATTTATGCTTACCAAAGGGGAAAAGGGGGAAGGGATAAATTAGTTTGGACTGACCTATATTCACTACTATATATAAAATAGATAACCAACAAGGACCTAATGTATAGTACAGGGAACTATATGCAATATTTTGCAATAACCTGCAAGGGAAAAGAATCTGAAAAAAAAAATTATATATATATATATATATATATAACTGAATCACTTTGCTGTACACTTCAAACTAACAACATTGTAAATCAACTATACTTCAATTATAAATGAATAAATAAATAAATAAATAAATATAATGAGGAGTAAGATAAAACTAAAATAATGATTCCAGAGAATACAACGTAGAATATTTTTTAAGTGATGGGAACAATTGAAGAGTTTTTATCCAATGGGGGTAGTTTGGAATTAGTTTTAGGTTGGAACCTAAATAATATTAGTAAAATTTTATTTGGTTAGTATTGTCTTCCCACACTTAACACAGTACCTACAAAGTTGGTGTTCTATAAATTCATTTTGAAAGAATACATTCTATATTGAGTTTAAGGATTAGTGAATGTGCTCTGTTTGGAGTTGGAAAGGTAAGTCTGAAGAGCAGGGAAAAATAGGAAAGGTAGATATGAAAGGTTTCAGCATAGAAGCTGGACGATCTGGTGTGGCAAAGGAATTTTCAGAGCTTGGAAATGCATAAGTGTTTTCATGTGTTCATGCAACTAATTTTGTGAAAGAAAGGTTACTCTCATTTGACTAAAAACTTGTTTTAGCAAATTTAGAAATTAATTTGAGAAATTTGCAACCTGGAGGCAGAGCATACAAGCACTAAACTTTGGAATTAATTTTACGCATATGTGTCTTTTATTCATTAGGTAAATTTCTGAAAAGTTATATGCAAATCAAATAAGGGCAAATCTAATAACATTGACTCACATTAGAAGAGCTATTTTATATGCATTTCTGATTGATTTGCAATTGGCAGTCCTTCATAACACCTTCATCCTTTCTTTGCCCTTCAAGATTCTGTCAATTAGTTGATGAACTGTCAGCATTTAAATTCTTCAGGAGCTTACTATTTAAAGGATGCCTGTAGTGAATGCTTTAGTTGTATGAGAAAATCATATTGGGATATACTGAGTTTTATAGAGAGTAAGGAACATGTACCATGACATCTCAGAAAAGTTTTAGTATCATAAGTACACACAAAGCATGGAATGAAATAATAGTTGTTTAAAACACAACAAATGTTGATGCAAGTTAGTTTGTTGAAGTTAGTTTGTTGTTTGTCCCCTTTAAGGGAATATATATAATGCTTTTAATCAGTGCGAGAATTTGACCAGCTATTAAGGTCTCTGAATTCAAATTTTCCAAGACTGGGGACTTGATATGAAAACTCGAAAATGCCATTGATTTGCTTCTATTTCATTCTCTTTTGTCTTAAGACAAGCTTAACATTTTTACTTTGGGGATATTTTAATTATGTGTGTCTGTGTGGATAAGTGTGCCTCCAGTATATAATCTGTACATAGACATAAATAATTAGTCAACTTACTTTTTTCCCCTTCTCCTTGGAACATCTATTTGTGAATAATTTGAGTCCACTTGAACCAATTAACATCTTCAAGAAAATATTTTGTACACCAATTACATGCAAATGTTGGGGAAACAAATTTGAATAAATTTTGAACCTGACTCAAAGAGTTCTGAAATCCATGATCCAAAGATCTCCCAAGGAACCCGGAGAGCAGGGGTCCTCGTCCAATGGTACCTTTTGGACCCCATGGCACTAATGAAAGCTGTGCAGTCCGTACTTGAAAATAATGTGTCCTCTGATCTGAAGATAGTCAGATTTATTGCATTACGTATTAATATAGTTACCCCTTCTCCCTATCTTCTGATAAAGATACAACAGTATGAGTAACAAGCCAGTGAGGCCTTAGGCACCGACTCTTTTCTGATGTAAACCTCTTCCAAAACAAACACACTTATCTTCTTCCTCACCACTCTCAGCTATTCTCCTTTTCTCACCAAAACGTATGATTTTGATGCTGATGGTCTGAATTTCCTTCCCTAGGCATTCCTGCTAAAGATACAGGCAGAACCAGCATGATCATCACACTATAATACTATTCTTAATCTTTCCGAAGATTAAATAATGACTGGGAATGAGAGTAAATTATATAGGAAAATACCATTGTGTAATTCTCATATGTGAACATACTCTGAGTATTATTGAAGATAGACTAAAATATGTTGCGGTTACACCCCTCCCCCCCAAAAAAAATCCTTTAAAATCTCAGTGGCTTTCAGCGACAAAAGGTTTGGATTTTTTTGTTTGTTTTGTCTTCCTTATTCCTGCAACATATTCATCTCAGGTCAGTGGTGAGCTCTGTTCCTTTTTGTCTTTGTGGGGTGGAGCGTACAAGCCAATATGGTTTCATGTCGATGGCAAAAAACTGTGTCTTCCAAAGACTTCCAGCTGGAAGCGGCCCGCTCAACTTACCTTCACAATGCTTTGACTAAAGCATGTCACACGTCTATGCACAACCTCAAAGGGATGGAGAGTGCTGTCCCATCAGGTGCCTGGAAGGAGGAAAATTACAAATCACAAGTGCTCTTAAAACTAGCTCACCCTGAACTGAATAAGCAATATGTGTATATACTTTTTTTTAAAATACAAATTTTCAGTTTAAACCAGTTCAAAAGCATTTTGGAAAGAATAAAGCACTATATAAATATACGTACTATTATTATTAACATATTTTAGGCAACATATGATCATTAGAATGGAGAATTTGGTAATTATAATAAATGACTAGTTTTAAAGTGTCCTTTGCTTTTTTCCCCCCATTCATAGAGTATTTATTGAGTACCTCTGATTTTCCTGGTACTGAGCACATAGGAATAAGTGAGACATATAGCCTCCTATCAAGGAAATTACAATCCAGTAGAAAAGAGTCACTAGTAAATCAACAATAATGACAGATTACATTAAATGTGATGACAGAAACAAATAAGTGATGTAAAGAGAAATTTCATAAAGCGATGTCAGGATGACTCTGCTTGCCCAGGTAGATTGCCAAGAGTAGGTGACTTTGAGATGAGTCTTAAATACTGAATAGAGATTATTACAGAATGGATAAGAAAGGTCTGGACAAGCACAGACATAAGAGTTTATATAATGGTGAGAAATTGCAAGGACATCCGAGGCTAGAGAATAGATTTATGAGGGCAAGGGGTCCACAAAGCAAAGTATAAGTTAAGAGATGTAGGCAGATATATTTGTGTCATGCTAAAAATTTTTCAACGTTTCTGAAAGATAGTGGTGAAACATAGTAGACTTTGCCTTAGAAAGAACATTCTCTTGGTAGGTGAAGAACAGATCTTCATTACCTTGTATAATACCTAGTATATAATCGGTAGTCAACAAACAATGCTGACAGAATGAGTGAGTGAATGGTGGCATGTAGGCCTCACTGCAATACATTAACCAATTTTTCTGAAATTTGGAAATATCATACATTCAAAATGTTGGTAATGTTTATGACAAGTATTTCTGAATAAAGACCCAGAAATGCAACTATTAATTTATTCATTCAAGTATTCATTTCTAGATTTTCTAAATTCATTCATGTAACAGATTTTGCTTCTATGCAAAGCACTACATTAAGTGCTATGAGAAGCGAAGGTACTGACATATAGATTTATTTTTTCCTGCAAGGACTATAGAGTCCAACAACAAAAAGAATAAGACCCATGCTCAAATAATTGCTTCAATGTGGTATATGGTGAAAGGAATAAAAGAAAAACAGATTGGTGCTTACTCTAGGCCAGTGGTTGTAAATGCTTTCTGGAAGAGGTTATCATTCAGGCTGGCCTTTGACAGATTTATTTTAGACTTTTAGAGATAGTCAAGTTAGCAGTAAATAAACAGCAATGCCTATTTCGAACAATCTGATCCATTTTGTATTTTATTGTCGTTATTTATGTTAATCCGTCGAAATTATGAGTCAGACTAATTTTTAACTATGCAGCTGATTCAAGTCAGTGAGATAACCCTGAATTTATCTTGCATACAAGTTAGCTCTCAATGCACCAGCTACTCATATTTAGTTACCTTTCCTGACTTGTGGAACAAATATTGACAGTTTGTTTTTGTCACCAGTATTTCCAGAAAATTAAAATTTATCAGCCTTTCAAACCATTTTCCAATTTTATCCTTTGGGAAAAAGGTGGTAATGGAATGATTAAGTACATATGCAGATTTTATAGGAAATACATTACATTTTATAACCTGATAAAATGCTTGTTGATAAAATGCTTTCATTATATTATTTTATTTCATAAATTTATTCATCATTAGAGTATTTGTTATGTTCCAGAAAATGTACCAAATGATTAAGAATACCAGATTCATTAAGCCTATTGATTTGCCAAGCATTCAACTATTTGCTTTGCACACCTTATTCATTTAATCCTCAAAATGATGATATAAGTATTGTTAGTCTCATTTTACAAATGAGAAAATTTAAGTGTAGAGAGTAACCTGCCAAATGTCACATAAACAATATGTGAGGATCCAAGATTCAAACCCAGATCTGTCTTTTCCAAATCATACTCTTAATTTCTATACAGATTGAGGAAAGAGAGAAAAAAAATCTGACTCATCCTAATGTCCACCCAGGATAACTTGACATATACAGAAACCACAACTGTAATAGAAGTGCTGAAACGGGGACTGGAAGTTCTAAACGGCAGAGTCTGTCTTTTCCCTTTTGGAATCCCAATGCCTCACCTTGGTCATTGGTGTATAGTGGTTGCTTAGGATACATTTGTTGAATGAACAAATGAATAAATAACTACAAAGAGATAAAAGGAGAAATTGGAGCATCAGGAGACTTTTTTTTGCATAAGAGGAAATTGAGAGGTTAAATATCTGCCCCAAACAAAACATCTATTCTAATCAAAATTAGGCTTGAGCCCAGACCATCTAACTCTATTCTTTTCCATGGTACCACAGCTGCAGGAAGATGGCATACAGACACAGATGACACTTGTCCTTTATCAAGATGACAATACCCTTGAACTCAGGTGTCGCTCTGTATTTACTGTAAAGCTCCAGTGTGTTATTGTATGCATGGAGTGGAGAGTTATGTAGTGATGAGAGCATGAGCTCTCAGGCAGGTACGAGCAGGTTCAGATTTAGGCTCTGCCATTTATCTCAGGTAAGTTGCTTAACCTCACTAAACCTCAGTGTGATCATTTATAAAATGGACATGTTGTGCCCAATCCATAGAACTGTGAGGATTGAATGTGAAAACTCGTGAAAAGTGCTTAGCACAGTGTCTAATGCAGAGTTCAAAAGAGCTGGCTGTTATTTTGTATCATCAGATGTATTTACTTAGTAGGACTGCTGCAGCAAAGCACCCAAAACTAGGTAACTTGAAACAATAGAAATTTATTGTCTCACAGTTTTGGAGCCTACAGCTCTGAAGTCCAGGTGTTGGCAAGGCCATGCTGTCTCTGATGGATCCATGGGAGAATCCTCCCTTGCCTCTTCTAGCACCTGGTGTTTGATGGCAAGCCTTGAGGAATGTATTACTCATTATTTAGCTTGAGGATGTATTACTCCAGTTACATGGCTGTCTTCTCCTCAGGTGTCTTTACATCATCTTCCCCCTGCACGTGTCTCTCTCTGTGTCCAAATTTCCCCTTTTTATAAGGATACCAGTCATACTGGATTAAAGCCCACTCTAATGACTTCATCTTAACTTGATTACCTCTGTAAAGATGCTATTTCTAAATTAGGTACTTGGGATTAGGATGTCAACATATCATTTTGGGGAGACAAAACTCCACCTTTAATACCAGGCATCTACTTTTAACACCGCTCCTTAAGGGAGCTGTGTAACTTCAAATCTCCCAACCCCGAAGAGCTGTATAGAAAGCACTTTTCTGAGAACGTTCTCTTGTGCGTCCTACTTTTCTGTACCTAGCTTCTCAGCTATCTCCTGACAGCCTCAATTGAGAGTTGCCTCTTGGGTCTGGTTTAGATGTCACTCCTGGACTAATTAGGGGAGTCTCTTGCTGAACCTGCAACCTCTGTCCCCAGTGGCCCCTGAGTTCTGTTCTTCTCGCATCAGTACTGCCTTTGGTGGTAAGACTGCCTCCCTTGGAGGCCAACCTTGTCCTCATTTTACCTTCATTCATCCTCTATTGACATAGATGATAGTAGTAACTGCTCATATTTATTGAAAGCTCTAATGAGCTAGGAGTTATATCAAACACTCGACAGGCATTGCCTCATTTAATCCCCACAACAGCCACATATAGGTTACAGATGAGGAATCCAAAGTTCAGAGAGGAGGTTAACTTGCCCCAAATTGCACAGCTAGGAAAAGACAAAGCTAGAATGTAAGCCGAAATGTGTTTAACACAAAAGATTGGTTCTTAACTATACAGTCTCTGCCCTAAAGGAGCACAGAATATAGTAGAAAAATGAGACCACAAAATCAGTAACTATAGAAAGTAAAATGAATGGAATACGAGATAAACATAAAAAACTATGTGGACACCCATCAAGGGTCTTAATCCCCATGGCAGTTATCAGGGAAGGCTGCTGAAGGATTATAATTCAGTAGGCATACATGGAAGTATGTGTCATGGGCAGAAACAGGTAAAAGAAGAGGGACCAGGAAGGGCTTGTATAGCATACAGAGGTCTGCAGTCTTAAAAGATGGTAGAGGGATGGAGAGCATACCAAGAGGAGATGGCATTAAAGATTCTTATTTAAGCAAGGAAGTGACATGATTTGTTCACATGTTGGGAGATTCATTCCGAAAGGAATGTGGAGAAGAGATCTGACAGGCACACATTGAGAGGTAGGGCATGTCTATTTCATGAAACAGATAAGAAACCATGAGGCTTGAACTAAGATGGTGGCTGAAGGAATGGAAGAGAGACAGGATTTCAGAGACAGCAGGTCTAATCTATTGCACTTGGACCTGACTTAATGTGTGCAAGAGACAGTAAACAATGAAATAACTTCCAAGGTTCCAGTGTGATACCTGATGGGTGCAAAGCATTGCTTTTCACTGGAATAGGGAATGAGAAGGGAAATCAGCTGTGGATAAGATGGGAGGCAGTCGTGGCTTTAATTCTGAATTTGTTGAGTGTGAGGTACATGAGGTTATGTAAGTGAAGGAATTTCAGAACTGGAAAAAGAAGTACAGATATGAAACCAAAGAGGTTAAGTACAAATCTTGTATTCCTGACTTTGAATTGAAATGTCAGTATGAGCTCATGGTGTGTCTTCTCTAAAAGAAAAAGTTAGCTCTATCCATTGAAAAGACCTAGAAATGAAGACCAACCTGGTAGCAATAGACAAACCCTAATTCATCAGATTTTGGTCTGTAAATACCATTTTCCCCTAACAGGAACCAAACTATTTTGGAAAAATAGCTGGTTCTAGGTCTGGGGAAAAACATGTACAAGTTAATTCTGGAACACCTTATCATACCAAAAGCAAGGAAACTACCTATCCAAAAGACCCAGGAAATCATTCTGAAGACACTCTCTGGCCCAAAATAGGATAACCAGAGTATAAATAAGATTAACAACCTAATGGTTTGAAACATATCAAACACTTTTAAATCCATAAGTTTGTAATTTTATATATATAAACTTTTCTGAATGTTTGAAATGTTTCTTAATAATAATGCAAAAAAATTAGGCAGCTAGTACAATGCCTTGCACATAAAAGACATAAGTTGGACTTCTTTTTATTATCACAGCCTGAAAGTAGCTAGCACCTTTCTATAACTCATTTTATTCCTGCTTTCATGTTAAAAAGTTTATTTTCCATTGATAAAAACTTGCTGATTCAAGGGAAACTGTTGAATTATCTTATTCCTCTTGGTTCTCATTTTTTAAAAGGGAACAAATGAAAATCGATAATTAATAAACTTGTTTTTCTCAGCTTCAAGTTACCTGAAGAAAATCACTGCAACATAATGATTTTATATGTAACCAATCTTGCCATTGACCACATTGCTTTTGTCTTTTGTGTTTAATACAAAACTGCTTTACTCCACATTTTGAAATGTTTTCATCTTTCTCATAAAAAGAGGGAGGCACATAACATATTACTGATTTTCACTAACAAGTGCTAGACCATGTGAAAAACCTCATGGGGTTAATTTTCTGTTTTTTGTTTTTCCCATGCTAGGCTGATTGAATGTGTCCCATGACTTAGTTCAGCCTCAAAACATGGCACTGGATCAATCAGTAGGTTTGACACAACTTCAGCTGCTCTGATAGAGGATTCATTAAAAAGAAGTCATATTCATGAGATATTTTAGCTGATAAAAGAGAAAAATAAAAGTGTGTCCTTGCTACTTTTTCCCAAGGGGAAAGGGAAGAAAGGGGTGTTGGTGGGATAAAAAAGAGTCAAGGGAGTGGGGGCCATGTTCCTTGGATGCAGGAATCTTAAGGTCTGCCTTTTGACTTCAAGATTAAGCTTTGTTCCCATGGTAGCATGGGTTTCCAGATTGGGACGCCAGGTCCCTTCATATAAATATATTCTTCTAAACCTCTGCTTTTTTCAATTGGGTTACTGTGTTCTATTTTAGTACACTTCTCACTTACTCTATAATCTAAAAGAGAGACTTTGATACCGGAGCTAAATTAAAGAAGAGACCTCGCTTGTTTTTAGATAAAGTGAGAGCCGTCAACCTTCTTGAGAACATCATGTTTTGATTGATAGATTTTCTCACTGGCTCTTTTCTCTCAACTTCCCCTTGGTAGAGGACCTCATCAACTTCCCTATTCTGTTTTGTTTTCCATCCATCTCAGTGAAGGAAGATGGCTCCATGAAGGCTGACCCTATTGCCCATCTCACCTTCTCACTCTTTTCTGTCTCTTTCAAAATCAAAAACAAGTTCTTCCCCTCCGGCTTCCTTATTCACTCATACTTCTATTGGTTCTCAGCCATCAAATGTGTGCGCTGATTGTTCCTTTCTTGGGAAAACAGAACAGAACAAAAAAGTTTTTACCTTGTGACCTCCTCCACCCACTATTCTATTCCCCTCACATTACTGATTCTTAAACTACAAGAACAAATAATCTGGACCCAATGCCTCTGTTTCCTTACTGCCTTCTGAATCCTGGCTTCCTCTTGACCATTTCATGTCGAATAAAATTGTACACGTGACCATGTACCTAATCACCGCATTTAGTGGCTCAGACTCTGTCCTCATGCCCCACATCTGCACGACAGATTTGATCTGTGTTCCTCACACATCCTTTGTGAACTCTCCCTCCAAGATCTACTTGACACTGGGAAATCCTTGATATCTTCAAACATTTTCAACCATTAATTCCCTGTTGCACTGGCTGCTCTATTTTTCTTTACTCGTATACTTTTCTTTCTAAAACTTTCCAGAATATTGGGCCTGTAGGAGGATAATATACAGTATCACTTGATTCTACTGCATAATTTTGAACCAAGTGAAAAACTGAACATGGGAGATCAGCAATTGGATATTAACTGTTTCTATAGATCCACGGCCAAAAAGGGATGCTAATATTCTTTGTCTCTCCACTTATCCTAAGCTCAGAGCTTGAAGGAATCTATTCAAGGAAACAAATTGGCTTTGTAGGGCAGACATACTTACCCAGAATTGTTGCTTCCCACAAAAAGGGGGAAATGAATCTCCAGATCTTTCAGGCTTTAAATAGATAAGATTTACCCAGTGGAAAAATGTGAACCAGTGAATGTCACTGCACTCCCAGTCAAATAAATCACTGCTCCCTCTTGGGGAGAAGTGATTAAGACACATCATGAGTGTTACTTCTAGTGCAGGTTTTTCCATAAGGAAATACGGAACTATATATACACAGAGTATGAGGTATTCTTCATTCTTATGTTAATCATCATCTTTATGTAGATAATTCTGTCTCTGAGTTTGATGTATGCCTAACTTTACAATGTGAAACTTACTCACCTGCCTCTACCCCATGTTCTTCTCCATTATAGCCAATGGCAATACCACTCCCAGTCATCCAGACGAAAAACTTTGGCATCATCTTTAATTCATGAGTCTCCTTTCTTCCTATTGCTTTTCTTTCAAAATGTCTCTCGTACTCATCCTTTCTCTTCAATTTGTACATCTACCACTCTCTTCTACTCCTTATTTATCATCCATGCATTCAACAACTATTTATTAAGTACACACCAGGTGCTAGGAAATGTTTTAGGCAGTGGAGATATAACAGAAAGGTAAACCATGGATTCAGCCCTCATGGGGCTGAGAAGAGCACACAAAGGTTTTTATCCATCTCCTTTTGATTCAGTTATCAGAACATACAACATCTGCTAAAGCTGAAGCCCACAGTCTTAGAAATTTTTCTTTCATTGCACTCCCAGTCTGCACATCATTAGTACAATTCAGATGGAAATCCTGTAGAGATGCAATATTGCTAACAGACTGCACTTCCCAGAAAATTTGACCTCCCAAATTTGATTTATTTAACATATTTGCATTTTAATGCATTTTTCTGAAAGGGTAATCTCATCAAGATGGGCTGCTGTGGTTTTACTGAGTAATTCACAATTTTCAGCTCATTTATATGTATTTATTAATGTGCAGTATGAATATTTGCACAATGCACAGGCACATATGGATTGTGTCCACCAGAAATGCACATTTAAAAATTTCAAAGGCTGAGCATTTGGTATCTTGGTTACCTTACAGATGTTCCTCCTCTAGCTTAATATACTCCATTGAGTCAGTCTCCCAGTTTTAAGGTTAATAATAAGTAACACTTCTGTGGTACCCTACAATTTATAGTACACACTTTTCTCTGACATTAACTCATTTAATAACATGCCTGACATCTTGGGAAAGCTCAATAACCTCTTGAAGCTACAGAAGAACCATTTAAAGGGCCAGTTCTCCTCCAGCCGCTGTCACTAACCTTCAGTGATGCAAGTTCCTAAGTCAATCCTGACTAAGCTGTTACATTTAGGTATGGCACATGGACATGGTCAGTGGATGTGGCCAGAGAAATTCTGATATGACCAGATTAAATTCTGGCACTCTCCTTCCACCAGCCCCAGCCTCCTTTCAACTCCATTTTCTAGGCTCAGTTGGCACAAATGTGTTTTTTTCCAATGTCTCTTTCCTAGTTCTCTAGTTCTTCATGGGAATTGGTATGCTTTTCCTTAATCATTGGGACAGGGTGCCTATTTCTGCCAGCTGCTACCATGAGAAGGAACTCTGGCAGAAGAACCCTATCTACATTCTTCTCAGATATTGGATGGGATGTTTACATTAATACGCTGAATTCTTGTCTGAAATGTTCACAATATTCCTTAGGACATATATATGTGTGTGTATATATATATATATAAGAATATATATTCCAAAAGACTGTTGCAGGTACATATCAGTCTTCATTATTTCTAAACATCATATTTTATCATCTTTCAAATACAGCTAAGTCATAATTTATACCTTTCTGTATGGGATTAAAAACTCTCACAAAACATGTCACCTTTATGTGTAAGAACAAAACTACAAAGATATCAAAAGTTTTATTAGTATGATGATGTCTTTCTTGTAATTGTCCACACTTTAAATATTTCCTTTTTAATTTTTTATTGATGTCTTGTGTACAGTTCAATGAATTATAACCTATGTATATTTCAGATCATTGTCACAACAATTGGGATGCAGAACAGCTCCATCACCCAAAGAACTCCCTTGTGCTATTTCTTTACAGTCACCCACACATCCACTCCTAGCCTGTGGCAACCACTGATCGGTACTCTATCACTGTAGATGTGTCTTTTCCAGAATGACATAAAAATCGAATTGTACAGTATATAACCTTTTGAAACTGGCTTCCTTCACTCAGCCTAAAGTCTCTGAGGTTCACCCAAGTTATGGAGTTTTATTCCTTTCTATTGTTGTGTAGTATTCCTTAATATGGATATACCACAGCTTGTTAATCTATTCAAGTATATCTTTTAATATATTTATATTAAATATAAATGGTATTTGTAGAATTGGTACAACATATTAAAAACTGTCAATATGATGCAATAGAAATTTCTTGGGAACCGGCCAGATCTAGGTTCAAACACCAGTTCTGCTACTTATTAATCATGGGCCAGCAGGAAAGTATCTCTGAGATTCAGATTTGGCAAAGTGGGAGGTAATGGTACTTAATATTGCAGGGTTCTAGAATTAACTACATACAATTGAAACATGTGAAGTGTCTGGCACATGGTAAATAGTCAAACGTGTCTGTATTACCTCCCATCTGCCACTAAGTTAAGGTAGCATAGTGTATATTTTTAGAAATTTTTGTCTTCCTGATTTTCAGGTGTGGAAACTCATAATATTGACCTTATTGTAATGATCCAATAAGGTCATAATATTGACCTTATTGTAATGTTTTGTGAGCAGATGGGAGGTAATCTATTCTTACTATGCCTGTACAGACCTTTGCAGAGCATAAATTCTTAATAAACATGTCTCTAAACAAATGCAAACCACTAGTTTGCATGCTTTTCTAGTACAAGGTTATCTTATGGAATAATTTTCTAGAGGACCGGAATCTGGTAAACTTGTTTTGAGCAGCACCAGCAGAACTGGGGGTCCATGTAGTCTGATGAGATATATAACAGAATATATATATATATATATATATATATATATATTTTTGTGGTACGCGGGCCTCTCACCGCTGTGGCCTCTCCCGTTGCGGAGCACAGGCTCTGGACGAGCAGGCTCAGCGGCCATGGCTCACGGGCCCAGTCGCTCTGTGGCATGTGGGATCTTCCCAGACTGGGGCACGAACCCGTGTCCCCTGCATCGGCAGGCGGACTCTCAACCACTGTGCCACCAGGGAAGCCCAAGATGCATATTTTATCTGCTCCTCATCTTGCAGTCATACATAGCCAGGTGGAGAGAAGGGGGCAATATTTAAATACAAAGGAGGCTTGGGTGATTCAGAGAGCATTGGTAAAGCCCTCTGATGAAGCTGATTTCTAAGCACTCTTATCTCACTTGATACTGGACTCCATTACCTGTCAGTAATTGATTTGTTGCAATTCCTGGAGCGTAGCATTTGGCTTCCTTATCAGTATGAGCAAGAAGCAGCAATTAAATTTCTGACCCAAAGGTAAAAAATATGTGTGTGCTTAGCCCAGACTCCCCATATTATATTCATTTTATACTTCCGGCTGTACAACTGAGTAAGACTGTCCTTCAGACACCAACATTTATCGTCTGAAAATCATGTTGAGGAGGGTTTCAGAGCAGTTGTATTGCCAAGTAGATCGTTAAAGTTATGTACCATTGAATCAATTTTAACTCATGTTTTCTGACTTTTACAATGAGGTAATAAAAATTTACTTGGTCTCAAACTTAACTTTAAAGAGTTCAACTGGAAATCCATCCGATTGGGAGGCACAGACATCATTAAACAGTGAGGAAATATAACTTATTTTTTCCTAACGTTACAATTTATGAAATAATCACCTGGATATTTCAGCAATCAAGCTTATTTGTATTGATCTTGTATAGGTTGATCCACTTGCAGTTGCCAATTTCATACGGTTCAACCTAATGAAGCATTCTAATATATTGAATTGGGAGAGCAGTGGGATGCTCTTACGGACTGCATTATGTCCTCTCACCACTAATATGTTGAAGCTCTAACCTCCAGTGTGACTGTATTTGGAGACAGGACCTCTAAAAGGGAGATAACTAAGGTTAAATGAGGTCATAAGGCTGGGACCCTAATCTGCTAGGATTGGTGTCTTTGTGAGAAGAGGAAGAGCTACCTCTCCATGCGAGGGCAGAGGAAAGGCCACATGAAGATACAGTGAGAAGGCACTGTCTGCAAACCAGATAGAGAGGTTTCACAAAAAACCAACCCTGATGGCACCTTGATCTTGAACTTCCGGCCTCCAGAAATGTAAAAACAAAAATTTCTGTTGTTTAAAGCCACCCAGTCTATGGTATTTTGTTATGGCCAAACAGGCAGACTGATATAGTTGTCAATCCCCAATCCTCCCAAAATTTTCACTCCTGGTTCAGTAGCTAAGCTGGATTATCCAATATTAAAAGGACATAGGGCATCTACTCCTCAAGCCTATGGTCTCATTTACAGGTCCACCAAACACTAAAATGAAAACTCTGTGTTATTTCAGAGCAGCTTATGTTTTATGCTCCTGTAGAATTACAAATAGGTATCTTGATTAGTAAAAACCTGATTTACTCAAACTGGACTCCACAAAGACTAGGACCCTCAAGTAAGTGGTAGTATTCTGCATACTACTTTTTGGAAGACTGATGTTGTCATATCTCTTCAGTAAATGGAGTGGGGGGAGTGTAGTTTTAAGAATCAGAGATTCTTAGAACTATTTTAGCATATAGTAGTCACTCAATAAACAGTATTGTGGTTTCAAATAAATAAAAATATATTTCAGGCAATTTTTTTCGCAAAATGTCCAGAGTTTATCCTACCATCAGCACTTACAAAAATCAATCTCCTACATCTAGAATCACTACAATAATAAACAGTAAGAGCTGAGCTTCCAAATAATGACCCCTATGTCAGATCACCAAAGAAAAATGTAGTACATTCAGCACAATTTGATTACTAATTTAAGAGTTCTGACAAAGAACGTTAGAGGGTTTCTATTAATAAAAGCAGTAGTTCCCCAGGATACTCTATTTCATGAGCCTTTCTAAAGTTAATTAAGATTTTACTCTTCATGTTCTTCTATTTTTATTGGCGATCTGTATGAGACAAAAGAAGTATTAAAGCAAGTCATCACTAAGTGGAAAACAAGGTAAAATATTTTATCCTTATCAAGTACATTAAAGGCCCCATTACACATTGAAGCATTGATTATAATAACATAATTGATAAATAATGAAATATGATTAATCACACCTGACTTAATAACAAAGGGTGATAATCACAAGAGTAACAAAACAATATGCACAGTGATGTTTCTCTTCCAAATACTTCCCCCACTTTCCTTCAAAGTGATACAATCTATAAATATTTATACTTTAATGGCAATTTTTCTGCTACTTACTAGCTTCCAATTAATTCAGCAATTAAGACATTATTTCTTTACTTGACCAAAAAATTACTTTCCATGTTTATAGATGTAAACTTGTAGGTGGAAAAAGCTCAGTAATTTATGAACACATTCAAGAATGATGAAATGATGAAATTTAGGGCAGAAATTCATCATGCCAGAAGCCTTTGTGCTCTCACTAAAATAGCATTCCAAAAATCATCTGATTTTTTTTTTTTTCGGTACGCGGGCCTCTCACTGTTGTGGCCTATCCCGTTGGGGAGCACAGGCTCCGACGCGCAGGCTCAGCGGCCATGGCTCACGCGCCCAGCCGCTCTGCGGCATGTGGGATCTTCCCGGACCGGGGCACGAACCCGTGTCCCCTGCATCGGCAGGCGGACGCTCAACCACTGCGCCACCAGGGAAGCCCCAAAATCATCTGATTTTAAACTAATAGTACTAATAGTTGATCATGGTCCATGTGTGAACATAAGGAACCATTCTGAGTGTCTAATTTCTGTTGTATCTTTACTTCAATCATTACCTAGTGCATTGAAGGACAACCAAACAAACGCTGATTGGCATTCACAAGCTGAATCTTTGACAAAGGACCCGCAGCTGTCATCAGCATAGTTGGCATCACATGCTCCATATCGCTGCTAAAGAAACTGTTTCTCAAATTGTTAGCAGGATTTGTGATTTTGTTCAGTAGGATGGTTCTCATTTATCATAGCTCACATAACGACTTTCAGGTGTCTTCAAGTAACATGAAGTTACAAAGACAGTTCAGCAGAATTTTATGCAGGCACTTTTCCAAATGGATCAATAAAAGTTTTGCTGATCCAGCAGTGGCAGGATTAATTATACCAGAAGAGTAACAATAACCGTAATGATCACTTATTGTGGTGAATGGCCAAGGTTCTATATCACATCTTAGTGAAGTAGGCAACATTATCCTCATTTTAGGACACTACAGAAATTAAAATGACTTGGGCCAAGGTCCCTCAGTTATGAATCTACAGAGTAAAGATATGAAGTCAGTTCTGTAATCCCCAGTCCTCAGGCTTACCCATCATACTTAACTGACACACTCTTATGTTCTTATCCTTAACAATTGTTTAAAGGTATTCTTAGGGAAATTGAATATTTTGAAACTTCCCCTGATGTTTTGGATCCATAGATTTATACTTAACAAAATAATTTTTTTTTATCACTAAAACATATGGTAAACAATTCCATATTCACAGACATGGCAACAGAGCAGGAAGCAATTAATCTGAGCTTTGGGGAACTGAAACTCAGTGCTGGGGAGAAAATCCAGGACCCACTCAGATGAGGTATTCTCTCCTCCTAATTAGGATGCTTTCTAATGTAGATTTGTCCAATGCTTTAATATTTATGAAACATTTTATAAATATAAGTCATTCGATGTCTTTGTAAAGATTCACTAACCCAGTTTTACAGATGAGCAGACTAGATTCAGAGAGGCTAAGTGATTGTCACGGCCACACAGCTTAAGTAGTAGCAGCATGTCCCAATTAACTTTCCCTAACTTAATAATTTAAATTTTAAATTTTACTATAGGATAATAACAATAATTTTAAAAGATAGCATGCTAGTTAAATTTTTCTGTTCTTTCCCTGCTTTAATATTTAATAAATTTGG
This sequence comes from Orcinus orca, assembly GCF_937001465.1. Classification (NCBI taxonomy): domain Eukaryota; kingdom Metazoa; phylum Chordata; class Mammalia; order Artiodactyla; family Delphinidae; genus Orcinus; species Orcinus orca. The sequence goes on from NC_064559.1 coordinate 125,479,838, forward strand.
GTTCTTTTACCTGGTCAATCAATTTCACACCTATACCTTCAGTGAAATATAACTAGGTTTTCTAATAAAATATGTGCTTCGTTTGTGATAACTGTTTTGAAAGTGAAAATTTAAAATACTGGAAATATAGAAGAATAGAATAGCTGTAATACAGTCACAGAGTAAGGCACTTTAAAGATATCTTCGTGGTTCTAGAGGAAGATAAGTACCACTTATTCAGGTCAGAAGCATCTGGCCTTTGAGATAAACATCCCATTACAGCTGGAACCTCAAAGGCAGACATACAAATTACTATTCTAGCTGTTTTTCTTTCCTGTTTTCTTGAGAAAGCAGTTACCTCCTAAATCAAGCACTGAAAACCACCCTGTGAGGATGCAGTATGCTATGACATCCAAAATAAAGAGGTCAAAGGTGTAATCCCAAATGCTCCTATCTCTCTTTAGTTTTCGTATGAGGATATTGTCTCTTTGAGTTTGTATGAATGTGTTTAAGTACAACATTTCTTTAGTTAACCACCCCTACATCTTATTTCTTATTCAAGCTTCAGGGGTGTTCTCTATATCAAATTGTTTGGAAGTTAGTAAACTAGTGCAATTGTTCATTTTCTAGATCCAGGTCAATAAAGATCTGTTGAGATATTGTCTTTTGCAGCTCAATAAGTATTAGAATGAATTACTTATTCTGAACACAGCTATCTGGCCTATATAAAGCCTTTTTTTTCCAAACCTATTCCCATGAGATCTTCTACCAATATATGTTAATATTTAACGTTCCTCATTAGTACAAAGTCCTGTAACTTGTCACACATGTGAATCTCCTTAAACATCTCTAGTGCAGGTTCAGCATTATGAATACGGATTTTTGTTGTTGTTTTTAAAAGAAGGACTCTATTCTTCTTTTGGAGAGCTTCCCTAGTCCATTTATGTACAGCCTTCTAAATTCATACCTTACCATCTCATCTATGAACTGAAAGTAACGTTATTTATCTCACCATCTCAGCTATGTACAGAAAGTAATGTTATTTATCTCTGTTTTTGCACATGGAATGAGAAAATTTCAGGAAAATGCCTGGGTTTACCTCTCAGTTACCTGAAACACATGGAAACCATTGTTTATAATTCCATATCTCCTTTGGTCCTTGGAAATGCTCAGGTATCTCTGCCAAAAACATTCTGTCTATAAACTAATGAGGTCCAAATCCCTGAACCTGAGCAGAGAATCTCAATCTGGCTCTTGGTATTCATAGATTTGTTGTACGGAACCCAACTGGTCATAATCCTGAGGAGTCATGTCCATCTCCTGTTCCGTTTTAGCAGGCACATTAGGTTCTCAAACTTAAAGAAGAAGAATACATTCAGTCATCTAGCTATCCACAAATATTCAATGCTTGGCTTCCCAAGGATTATTCAAATGGTCTTTGCACTTGCTACCAACCTAAAGGTCCCCTCCACCTTGCCTTTTTGTACATTTGTCTTCTATCTATAGAAGAAAAGTTATAAACCATACAGACAAGGACTACATCTTTCTATGCCAGTCTAGCACCTTACTAGTTCTTACTGGAGCATGAGTATTGGGGTGGGTAGATGGGAGGTATTGGAACTGATAAATGATTCCCCCAAGATCTGTCCCAGTATTCATGTTTTATAGGTGGAGAAACATGGTGGGATGGAGTGGTTGTTAAGTCATGCACAGATAAATACAATATGAATCACTGGGAGTTGGAAAATAAAAGTTATAAATACCACACTTTTGACCTACATTACTCACTTTGGTAGGAGCTGACATGGGGAGAATTTGGACAGGACAGACTGACGGCTACAATACATTTGAAAGCACAATGATATGCCTAAGAATTAAATTAAATTAAGAATTTGGGCAAGATTCCAAAAGATTAAATATGAGTAGTGCTTTTTTTAATCTAGAAACAGATAGTTACATTAAGAATTGAGGCAGGGGCTTCCCTGGTGGTGCAGTGGTTGGGAGTCTGCCTGCCGATGCAGGGGACACGGGTTCGTGCCCTGGTCCGGGAGGATCCCACATGCCGCGGAGCGGCTGGGCCCGTGAGCCATGGCCGCTGAGAGGCCCGCGTACCGCAAAAAAAAAAAAAAAGAATTGAGGCAGGGTTCCAAAGGATTCTTTGAAGTTGAAAAACGTCTTTTAGAAAAGAATTAGCTTACATGATTCACAGGAAAATAAAATGAAGAAAGGCCCTAAATAAGTACCTTCTTTGGTACTTACTTGGTACAAAGCCCAGAGGTAAGAAAATTAGTTCATTTTGTCCCCAAAGAAGCTCAGGCTCAGGAAAGTAAAGTAATCAGCCCAAAGGCATATTGCTCATGCTCTTTCATCCACCTCACACCATTTCTATGTATAACCAAGCTGTTCAAATATTCATGGAAGTTTAATTTAATGTTGGTATCTTTATAATGTGAGTTAAGATTATTAACCTTGAATTTCAGCATTGGATGGTTAGTCAACCATGAGTCGGTCAACAACAGTTTTTGACCATCTAAAATGAACAAATCATGGGGATATTGAGAATTCTGAAGGAAAATAATATCTTATTCTTGAGGTGGATACCATCTGAAAGAGAAGATAGAATGTGCACAAATCTACAGAAAAATATATACAGAAATATGGATACACCCAGAATCACTTTGTTTTTGTTTTTGTTTTTCTTTGCGGTACGCGGGCCTCTCACTGCTGTGGCCTCTCCCGTTGCGGAGCACAGGCTCCGGACGCGCAGGCTCAGCGGCCATGGCTCACGGGCCCAGCCGCTCCGCGGCACGTGGGATCTTCCCGGACCGGGGTACGAACCCGTGTCCCCTGCATCGGCAGGCGGACTCTCAACCACTGCACCACCAGGGAAGCCCCAGAATCATTTTGTAAGCAATAAAAAGAGAAGGAAGTGACTGGTGATGGGTGTTAGAATGACCTGGGTTAAGGCAGGCTAGATACATGTATGACTAAAGGTTAAACTTTATAGAATTTAAACACAATGTGCCAGACATAATGAAATGAGCATCAATAATCCTCATAACAACCTTGTAAAGTAGTTACGAGTATCATCCCTATTTTACCGGTGATGGAAGCAAGGCAGGAAGAGGTTAAGCATTTTGCCCAGGTTCCCAGAACTGGTAAGTGGCGGGGCTGAGATTTGAACTGAGGCAGTACCAGAGTCATTGCTCTAACATTGCCCTGTGTGCCAAATAAGTATACAGGCTAGGTTTATCTGGGGACATAAAGATTGGGATTCCCTAACCTCGAAGTAAATTTTATACGTGAAAACACTTCCCTGTTGTTCTTAGAGGAGTAAGTTCCTTAATTCATTCAAAGATTAAATATCTACAGTATACCATACACTGCTCATGCTGGGGACAGAGCAGTGAACAGGACAGACGAGGACCCGGCTTTGTTACACGAACAGTACTAGGCACACATAACACCAGAACAGTGCATTACAGTGCATTTTAATTTCAAAAGTAATGCACGTTTTCATCAGTTTGAATACATTACCTACGTTAGACTCTCCTTAATCCAAAGTTACATTTTAAAACTATCCTTTTAAATTAACACCATTCTTCCAAAAATTCTATTAAACAGGATTTAGAACCAGATTTGCAGTTTAAACACTCTTACAGTCTTAGAATGATTTTCTGAATGTAGCACTAGACCATGTATCTTTGTAGTAGTTATATTTTCATCGTATGATAAGTCTTGCTTGTCCATTTAGGAACAGTTTGCTCCCACTGCCCCAAATTGCTTATTACATAGGTTTTTCGGTGTTGTTTTCCTGGTAAGCACTAAGTAATTAGTTATTAAATGATGTCTGTAATAACATGGAGGGTAAAATAATTCTACATTAAAGAAAGTCACACTGCCATTATTATCTCATCCCTAAACCACCAATCACTTGCCAAATTTAAAAGGCCTTTTTTAGCTTAAAAGTGTTTTTTCCTGATGATAAAGGCCCACCTCTAAAAATCATCAGGCTACAACCCATTAACATGAATATTCTACAAATCTCCTAAGGTAATTCCACGTTGTAATGAGAAGGGCAGGGCTCTAGGAGTATTTTCATCCCCTCGCCGTGCATACAGGCTTCCTACCTGCTCTCCGGAGTGAAAGGTAAGCAGTGTCAGGTTCCACTAAGCTCCACCCCCCCCTAAGCCCCCTCAGTCGGCTGCCTAATCTTGCAGGCAGGGACCCATATGGCATCACGAAACGGGCTCCTTACATACATGCAGTTACACAGCTACTTACATACCCACGCACACGCGTGCCTGCCCAACGTATGGGTGTGTTTTGTATGCCTGTGGTGTGAGCCCTCTGTCTCCCTCTCCTTTCACTTGACCCCTGGGGAATCCCGGCAGTACCTGGGAACTCAGGGAATAGCGAGGTGAGGCAAATGGCCCTTTTCCCTTCCCTAGGGGCTGCACTGCTGGGTCCCAGGAATCTGCAGTGCCTCGTCTCACAAGCAGCTAATAAAGGGAAACTGAGAAGATGAGCCAGAGGAGACTACGTGAACGAGGAAGGGGCCGTTGTACAAGACATGATGCTTCGGGAACTCCCGAGCTATGATTTCTGTTTTTACATACAAAGCCCTAGGAAGCTGGAGCGGGAAGCAAAAAAACTCAGAATCTAAAATCCTCTGGGATGATGTTTCTCATTGCGCCTAGAAACTCGCGCTGGGCGTGTGTCCTGCACGGGGTTAAGGAATCCAAAGAGGCACCGGCTGAAAGTCGCTGCGCGGAATCGGCACTTGGCGCTTTACGGGGTTGCGCTCCGAAGACGCGTCCGCACCATTTTCCCAGGCGTTGCGCGGGTTTCCTAAAACACCCAGCTGCTGCCTCAGAAGGGAGTTTCTAGAAGCTCCTTCTCTACTGCCTCCCCTCCCCCCCTTTTGGTTTTTACCCCTGTGAGGAGCTTCGCTTGCTCCACTGCCTCCGCCTTCCGAGGGGTACAGGTGCCGCTGTCCCAGCCGCCGCCGCCCGGTCCGCCCCTCCTCCGGGCGGGCCTGGGGGCTCGGCCCCGCGCAGCTGCATAGCGAACGGTGTCTCGCCTGGCCGCGACCCGCCGCCCGGGACTCCCCGCCCTCCCGCGCGACCCCGCGCCCGGGCGGGCGGTGCTTGCGGCGGGCAGGGGGCGGGGAGGGGAGCGGGGGTTCGTCCGGGGGTAGCCACCTCCTCCGCAGCCAGCCGGCGCCTCGAAACCCGGACCTGCCTCCGCCTCTTCCTCCGGCGGCTCCATCCTGCCTCCCGCGCCTCGTCCTCCCGCCGCCCCCGCCGCCGCGCCCCCGGTGGCTGCCTCGGCGGACCCGGGAGGGGGCCCGTCCGCCGCCCGCTCGGCTCGGCCCGGCCCGGGAGGCGTGCATGCCCCGGCTGCCCGCGGCGCTCACCAGCAGCATGCTCTATTTCCAGATGGTGATCATGGCAGGGACGGTGATGCTGGCGTACTACTTCGAATACACGGACACGTTCACTGTGAACGTGCAGGGCTTCTTCTGCCACGACAGCGCCTACCGCAAGCCCTACCCGGGCCCGGAGGACAGCAGCGCCGTGCCCCCCGTGCTCCTCTACTCGCTGGCCGCCGGGGTCCCCGTGCTCGTGGTAAGCCCGGGGGTGCCCGCCCTCGCCCCGACTGCCCTTTTCGGCCCCTCGCCTTCAGGGTTGAGGCCCCGCTGAGGTCGGGGCGCGGCAGCCTTTGCCTTCTAAGTTCCTCCAAGTTGGCGGCAGACCCTTCCCCAGAGGACATTCTTCTAGGGCGCGTCGGTATGGGTCCGAAGGAAGCCCCCAGCTCTCCCCACCTGCCGCCCCCGCACCCCCCGCTACCCCCCGCGGTGGCTGCAACTTAGCGTGACACGGAGGGGGATGGGAGGGAAGGGGGCTGTAGACGGTAATGGGTGGGAGTCGGGGTTGGGGAGGAGGTGAGTTATCCGGTTGAATCTTGACTTCATCTACTCTGTGGCCTTGCTCCGCTGGCTGCCACCTCTCACATTGCGACTGGAAGACGAGCAGCAGCGGGGCCAGCGGGAGGGAGACGGCGATCAACTGCTGGGGTGTGGAAGGGACTTCTGCTTCCAGAGTCGGGGCGCAAATTCCCTTTTTACCGCCTCCTTCCCTTTCGAAAGGAAGTGCCAATTAGACTAAGCTGACCAGGGAACAGATATCTAAAAAAGAACATGAGACCTCTCCTAAATGAAGAGGCTCCAGTAGCAGTGCTTGCTGAAAAGCAGGAGCTGTGCCTAAATTACAGGATTCATTTAAACGCTCTTCCATTCCCTGGGCGGCTTAAGTCCTTTTCTCATAGAGCTTTTCTGAGAATGCCTTTTGGATTGTGTGTGTGTCTATACGGGCACATGCACGCATATATATACACAGATATACATATGTAACTATTAGAATGATAATCGTATAATAATTTACATATGTGAATGTGGTGCAAAGTTATAGGTAGGAGAATTGGTGGTGTTTTTTCAGAAAATAATTATTATGGTTCCTTTAATACTGTCAAAGTATTGGAGGTTCCCTTCTTGTGGTACAGCTCATCTTGTCTCTCTCTCTCTCTCTTTCTCTCTCTCTCAACAGATAACTAATAAGAAATTAAAAATGAAGAGGGAAAGGAAAGGGACTTTTTTTCCCAGTGGTTGAATGTGTAAATTGCAATAATGAATGTTAAGAATATCTGTTTTATCTGTTAGGTTTGGATATTCATGTTTTCTTTGATTTTAGAGGAAATGAGTTAATAATTTACAGAATAATGAAAAGTTCCTAACACACATAATGGAATTCCACAAACCAAGGAACTTCTTGATAACTTCAAAGTAACTTTATCACAGGTACTGTGATAGTTGACGTCAAATACGGCTCCAAGAATACTGTTTTGAAAAGTGTTAGACCTTGCACCAGAAAATGTTTTGTTTTGTTTTTTTTCAGTTGTAATTTGCTAAAATATATCAGAAACCCCGAATCCAGCTTCATGTTGGTGTTCTCTCTCCTCTATTTGGAAAGCTGTAAGAGAAAAAAATAAATTGGTCCTTCTTGGGCCCTTTTGCTTTCTGCAGATGTTGAGTTTCCAGACACATGTTTTCTAGGAGACTGAATAGCTCAGGGATTTTTCAAGGATTTTTTTTTTTTTTTTCTTTTAAGAAAAAAGCCTGTCACTTTCAGGACACTGGTTTGGGTACAGCCATAATCAGTAATGTCTGTAACTCATCCCTTGGTGATTACGATTCTGTGGCTTATTTAAATGAGATAGCACTTTTCAGATCCTAACCATCCATCCATGGTGGCAGGTGCCATTTAGAGACATAACATATTTTCCCAAAGAATTTGATTATTCTCCACTTAGGGGGAACCACAGAGGGGAAAGGGAATTAATTAGTCATTATTGAGCACCTGCTTTGTGCTGGGCACTGAATAGTCATGGCCACGTATACTTCTCAGAGCATCCCTTCCAGGAGATAGTCTCTCCAGTTAACATTTGAGGACCCTGAGGATCAGATAATAAACTAGAAGCACCTGAAAACAAAAATGGTGGGTGTGGTGTTTGATGCCTGTGAGACTGATGCCAAATGCCATACTGCTTGTCCTACTTCCAAAAAACATGTTCTCTGAAAGAAGATGAGAAAGGCTGCTTGGGTGGGGATCTAGAATATTCTTGAGAGATTTTAAAAGGGAGGATCCAACGTGATTTCCATGTTTCGATTTTCAGTTCATTAGTTACAAGAGAGAGAATTTGGGAGTCAGTCTGAAGAGAAGGAAATGTTGGATATTCAGGCTAGCTGTGCTGCTGGCCTTTGTTTCTGCTTCTGCTCTTCCCAATATTACACTCTCATAATGTGAAAGTTTGGGAACAGTAATGGCAGCCCTGCTTTTCCATTCTTCTCAAGAACACTGGCTTAGCACAGTCACTTTGCATGAAAACAATATTATTAATAGTAATGTTAGTAGTACCCATCATTTGTTGGGTTACATACCCTATACCTATCTAATACTTGCATTATCTATGAAAGCAGTTATTATTACTGTCACCTACCCTTTGGCAAAACTGAGGTTTAGGAAGGTTAAGTAACTTGCCCGAGGACCAAGGCTAAAAACATTACACCCAGAATTTTAACCCTACCGTGTCACGCTTCCAAACCTGCGCCTTTCTATTACAATATGCAAATTCAGCTTACTTATAAATCATTCTTCTAAATAAATGCCTCAAATGGTCTCTTTCCCCATCTTTTACATTTCTTGGACTGTAGTGATACAGATTCTTCATTATATATATTTTTAATCTTCAAAACTCATTCTAATCCTTAAAGTTAATTTTGAAAAGTAGCTCTCCTTACTGCCACAATCTGTGGTTTTGTTTCAAATTTGCCAAATTTATTTATCTAAAAATTAAAAGGAAAATATTCTTTAAATTTTATCACTTTTATATAGTGTTGACTTGGGGCACATGTTAGGAGTCTGACAAGTTTGGATTCAGATTCAAAGTGCATCCTGCTGTTATGGTAAGAGTTGGGGATTCTGCTTGCTGTGTAACCTTGAACAACTAATTTATAGCTCCTTAATCCTTAATTTTCTAAGTCACAGGATTTTGAATATTAAATGAGATATAATATATAAATATCATTCTTTGCCCATAGTTGATACTCCATAAGAGATCACTATTTCATTAACACTATTAGTAAAATAGTAATTCAGTAAATGCTTATTGAATTCCTGTGTTACAAGCACCATATCAGCCAGAGTGGTGGTTATAAAGGTAATTTCAGAAGTAAACCATGGTCACTAATCCTTAAGAGTTTACAGTAATTTGGGAAATTGGGTAATCATGCCAAAAGTCATAATGTAAATCACCATAATAAAAGTGTTTATGTACATATTTACATATATATATATACCGCAAAGACCTCTGGTGGTTCAAAGAGGACAAGATCATTTTTATTTGGAGAGGAGAAGAAAGGCTTCATGAAGAAAAGGGTGGCTTTTGAGATGTGACTTGAAGGAGAGGCTGAAATGGAGTTTGAGTCAGGACATCACAGAAAGCAGCAGTGTGAACATGAGTGACTGCTTGGTAGCAGAAAATGCAGTCTGTACTCTTGAAACAGTGGTTGGTCTGTCTTGTTTCTAAGAGTGGTGTGTGGGGAATACAGGGGTATATGGCAGAAGAGGAAGACTAGGGTCTCATTGCTGAGTCTTGGAATGTCAGGCTGAGTTTTTCTCCGTTTATTGGGAATTGAGTAGGGACTTGTCTGATAGGTGGTGTTTTAGGACATTTTGGGGACAGTAGTGTAGGGCTCTTCTATTAAAATATCTGTGTAAGACAATTTTACACTCTAAATCCCCGAGTCTATTTTGTGTTGTGAAATATTATTATTTTAGTTGTGTTTTCAGAAAACACCTGTAATTTGGGCTCATTTACAAAGATGACATGGTTTATAAACTCTTTGAAAACAGGTACTGTTCAGTTTGATCTGTATGCACTCACCCAAGCACTACCTACAGAATTTACAGATATAAATTTAATTAGTGATCTTTGTTTTTCATTGATTAAAAGACCTGGTGATGACAATGTTTCTGCCCCCCAAATTTGGATACAGTGGCCACTAGCCCCTATTGTACCTTAGATCTCTGAGCAACACAGATGATTTGAAGGAGACAAAGCTAGACCATCCCTCTTCATAGAGTCAGAATCAAGACAGAGAAGACCAGCACTGAGGGTTAGGGAGCATCTCTGATTGTTTATGCCTGCATCCCCAGGAAGCTCCCTCTGGGTTCCGAGACTGAGGCATGGAGCTACTGCCGCTATACCAAGGATGTTGCATCACTAAATGTGGTGGAAGTAGATGGTGACAGAAAGGCATCTTATATCCAGAGGTCCATCTTGTTAAATCAAAGCCTAAAGCTCTCCCATAGACCTCTCCTTCCTTGAACCTTGCCTTGGGTGCCCACTACTATCTCCACCCATCTCCACTCCTGGAATCCTATGAGTATAAAATGAGTTGACATTTAAGTACCAGAGTAGTGCCCAGCTGAATATGTGTTAGCTACTGTTAGTCCTCCCAAGGTTGGGATAATTCATCAAGACAACCTATTTGGGCTTCCCCGGTGGTGCAGTGGTTAAGAATCTGCCCGCCAATGCAGGGGACACGGGTTCGAGCCCTGGTCTGGGAAGATCCCACATGCCGCAGAGCAGCTAAGCCCGTGAGCCACAATTACTGAGCCTGCGCGTCTGGAGCCTGTGCGTCTGGAGCCTGTGCTCCGCAACGAAAGAGGCCGCGATAGTGAGAGGCCCGCGCACTGCGATGAAGAGTGGCCCCCCACTCGCCGCAACTAGAGAAAGCCCTCACACAGAAACGAAGACCCAACACAGCCAAAAATAAATAAATAAATAAATGAAATAATAATAAAAAAAAAAGACAACCTATTTAAGGCACCTAGCAAAATACCTTTGTTAGTGGGTTCCAGGGCTGATAAAATATTTGAGGTGAACAGAAGCCACCTAGTTCAATTCATCACCCACAAAAATTGGGGAGTCTGAGTAGCAAGAACACTAAAACTCAATTAGAACTCTGTTCTTCCAGTCAAGTCAGTGATTTCTGCCTTTGACGACTCCTCCATTTCTTCAGCGGGCTAACACTAGCTAATATTTCCTATGTACCAGACACTGTGTAATGTACATTTAATGTGTTACTTCATTTAATGCTCACCATGATAGTACTGTCTTTAAACGTAGGCACTATCATTAAGCCCACTTTATAAATGAGAAATAGGATGTTTAGTGAGATTAGATGTCAGACTTGTATTAATTTTTTTCAGTCCATTAGTATAATTAATCTTCACAATAAACTTATGAAGGAGATTTGGATGTAAAAAGGTGAGATGACCAGTCCAGAGTCCCACAATGACAGTGCTAGAATCGTCAGAGCCTGTGCATTTAGTTCTTTTGTTATGTACCTTTATCCTTACACAATAAACAAATCTTTAAAGATATTTAGTCATAGGGATTCAATACTAAAAGGGTTAAATTTTTCTCAAAACTTTTATCTTCAATTTCATTTTTTTCTGGTTTGATGGGAAACTTTGTGTTCTAGTGTAGACAGTGGTTTCAATGTGTAGTGTAGGAAATTGTTTTGTTTCCTATTAAGCTCGAAATGTTATGGAGAGGTTGGTGGCAGCGGGAGGGATTCAGAGATATTTCTGTTCTGATCTGCAGCCGCGTTTCTTATCTCTGTGGCACACATTGGCACAGGGCTTCAGGCACCTGCTTTTCTGTGGAACCACCCTCTGGTTCTAGATCTGCAAACTGCAGTGCACGGAGAGCTGAGGGGACCTCTGTTTCTAAGACATGTTTCTTAAAATGGGACCTAGCACTAGATTTGGGGGGGGGAGCAGTGAACACACTGAAATTATATTATAAAATACCGTATGTACATATGTATGTATGTGTGTGTGTATGTATGCATTTTTCTAGTGAGAGCCTCCATGGCTGTATCGGATTGTCAGAAATGCCCAAGATTCCTAAAAGTTAAGAACTACTCTTTGAGGATTCATGGATCTGTTTAAACTCCTCCTTAGGTCTCTTAGGCCCTTGCTTTACTTAGATATTCTCATTCATATTCACTCATTCATGTTCACCCTCCCTCTTTCCCTTCTCCTCCCTGCATTCCTTTGACGGTCTCTCTTTTTTCATTTATCCCCTCCCCTTTGCAAACTGATTAGGAGATTGTGATGGGGGTAAGGGGAAGCAAAGGCCCAGGAACCTGAAAACCAGCTTGTGTTTCCTTTCCCTTCCTTTTCCCTGCCTCTCCCCCTCCCTTCTGCCTCTTCTCCTCCCACGCCCCTTCTTCCTTTTCCTCTCCCCTTCTCCCCCTCCATCCCCTGTCACTCATCATCCCTGTTGCTTCTCTGCACCAGTTACCTTATCTGAAAAATGTTGACTTATTCCTTCCTGCCTTTCCTACCTTTTGGAACTGTTCTTGAGAATCAAACGGATGTAAATGAACCTTGGAGACAATAAGTCACTTCATGCATATGTGGAAAACATAATGTGAGCAGATTACATGGGTGTAGCTGCTTGGTCATTGGAGATGGTGACTGCTTATGGCATGGCTTTGCCAGCTGTATACACTTACTCTGTGGAGTAGAAAAACGGAAAAGTGTTTTATACTTATTTTTTAATTTTCTTGTAGAAAGAAGAGCAAAAATAAAAAGACAACAGTATGAAATGGCCTAACTGATTATTACAGACTATTACTCCAATACTCAATGCTGTTTTTCAAAATGTTTCAATAAGCTCTTACTGTCAAGATTATTATAAAGAATCATCCCATTCATTTGTGTAATTTGAAAGAAATAATGTTTCCAGGGAGCAATGTTGATACCATCTGTTAAGTGTGCATTGTATCATATTCATTTTTAAATTTGTACTGTACCCAAAAGTCATTATTTGTAAAAGTTTGGAATGATGATAATGGATCTACTATGTGCTAGACACAGTGCTATTACTTGACTTGTGTAATGAGGGAGGCATAGTCACTGCCCTTCAAGAGTTCAAACACTATGCATGAAATTATATCTCCAAGCCTCAGCTTTCTTGTCTGTAAATTGAGATGATACTTAACATTATCTTTTAAGAATTAAACATAAGCATGCATTAAGTGATAGCTGCTCTTTTAACATAAATGCCAGTAACATTTATTGGTGCTACGCAGCAAAAGGACATCAGGTGTCCTTAATCATTTCTGTTGAATGGATGTGGTAAACCATTTACTCTTCATATTAACTATTCCAGGTACTATGTGTGGTAACTAACACATCTAGGGAGCTTATGCAATTCCTCCACTGGGTAAATGCCACATCTAGGATCTGAATCTATTACTTCAAATCCAATGCTCCCTTGGCTACCTGCCATTGCCCACTAATTTGATTCATAGCCTGAATGGTGGCATTCCTAGAAGGCAGAGGAGAGTTAAAGCATATTGATTATGTATCATTGTGCTCTTTACAGCGTCCTTATGCTTGTAAATGTATAGGCTCAATTACAACCAGACGTGAAAAGGGGAATTTAAAATCTGTGTTCAATATGTATATGTATAGCTGATTAACTTTGCTGCACACCTGAAACTAACACAACATTGTAAATTAACTATACTCCAATAAAAATTTAAAAAATAAAATAAAATCTGTGTTCAAAGACAAAACTTCACTGGTTCCTAAAACCAGTGGAATAGCCAACAGAACTTGCTTCTCCCAGCTCAACATTCCCATCCATACAGTTCGAGGAGGCAAGTTCTGATGTCAGAGATCTTAACCTAGGAAGAGGAAGAGCTTTTAAACAGACTTTGGAAAATCATAAGACTATCGTTTTGATGGGAGATATTGTAAAATATGTGAAATGGAGTTCTATGTTCAGTACTATTTAAACTATTTCTGAGAATGCCAGTTTTCACTCAGCAGGCTGCTTACTTTTTTAGTCTTATTATGACAGATGTAGTTTGAGAACCACTGTCAGTAAAATCACCATTTTTTTTTGTAAAAACAGAATCCTAGAGATTCTTTTTCCAGTTCAGGTGCATTTAAAACTTTACAGACAGTCTTGGTGGACGTTTCTCACTGAGAGAACATGTGTGAGTGGAAGCGTGTGTGTGTGTGTGTGTGTGTGTGTGTGTGTGTGTGTGTGTGTATGTGTTTTTGGTATTTAATACATTTGTAATTTTTTGTATGAACTCACTTTTATGTCCCTTGCTTCTAACCTTTATAGTGCTCTCCCACCCTTCCCCTCAGGAAAAATAATATTTCTGAAACATTCTGCTATATCCTTTCAGACCTAGCACCAACTCCTCTAAGTAGATCCTTTTTCCCATATGAGGTAGCTGCATTCTCCTCTATGATTCCTTTGTGGCTTTAGCACATTATGGCATTAAAATAATCTTATATTGTGCTTTATGTTGTATTTAATTTTATTCATGTTTCTATCACTAGACTTGAGCATCTCAAAATCAGGGTTTTGTAATCTGACTCATCATGCCCAACTCTTTGGTTATTTTTGGTGGATAAATTATCCAGGGACTAATCGAAGTTTGTGATGATGAGGTTATAATGACCAAATTCTGCTGAGCACACAGTTACTTAATAACCATTCATTAAAATAGGCAAAATATTCCATACAGCCTATTCTGTAAGTTTAATGAACTGGCAGCTCTCTGTCCTTTGATGCGTTTTAAGTGTATAAACCCTGTATAAAAGGTTCAGCATAGCCAAGGTATGATTCTGTGTCCTCAGACTGACATGCTTCAAGCAGAAACCTTCCTATCCATTGAGAACAAGTCACTGGGATATGGGTTACAGGCCTCCCTGGAGTCTTACACCCTGATCATTCAAGGGTAGGAAGTATCTCCAAACTATTTTAGTCAATCCAGTTCAATAGCTTGAATTTCACCAATTAAGAGTCCATTTTAGCACTTATCATGCTAACTAAAAGTCACTACTTTCATCAGTAAAAAATCATTTTATACCTACAATGCTAATTTAGTTGTGATATGATATATGATATATGATAGCAAAAAGACTTACAGCAGCCTCTTTGGAGTGTGACCTTTCTGATAAAATGCTTGTGACATCGGACTTCCTCTCTCCCTCTCTCCCTCCCTTCCTCATTCCTTCTTTCCCTGAGCAACTATTTGTTGAGTACCTTCCATGTGTAGCATACCTTGAAAATAAGGCTTACAGAAGTTACCTGACTTGCTCCAAATCCCAAAACCAGAATTAGAGCCGATCTTCCCCTTTTCCAAATCTTTCAAAGCAGTGTCAGGAAGTAAAACACTCATGAAATCATGGGGCGGTTAAATACAAATGTAGTCCTGACATATCTGCATATTACCAAAGTAACTTACGGCATTTCTTCTCTAAGGATTTGTGTTGATATAACCAGCCCTGCTATGTTGAGGAAATTGTGTATTGTGTTTCTAGCATAATGATCCCTTTTTTGAAAGGGTGCTCTCAGTAGTGCCAGCAGAAACTGTACTTTTCTATCGAGATTTTTTAATCGAGATTTCAGATTTAGCTTTTTCTCACACTGGGGTGCACAGAAGCACTCTTGACACTGAGAAGAATCTTGTATTTCCAGAGATCTCATCAAAGCAGAATGCCATGTTCTCCCAAACAGAAAAATTGAGCAGTCTTGGATAAAGGCAGTGCACCTGGGGCCTCATCTTGTAATTTAAAATGAGCTCCTGACATTTCCAGTCAAAAAACAAAACACTATCTTTGGGTTGGTGGCAATGACCTCTTCCTTCACACGTGCCTTTCCAGTGTGGGGTTTACTCAGTTACTAAAATGAATGAAGAGACTTAGTCAAAACTACGTGACAACCCTTTTGGTCTTTCACAAAGAGACCTTTGTTTCTTCTTCTTGCTGGCTCCATCACATGGTTCCTTGGGGGGTCTCCTTTTCCTTTTTCCTGGGGCTCAGTCTAGAATACAGATAGAGGAATCCAGTAGACACTTTATTCAAGCCACACTGTCAGGCTTTTACTGCCACTCCATTTTTGGAAAAGATTTGTGAATCCCCTGTGAGAGAGATTATGCTTCTTTGTAGCTGGGACTTTTTAGTCATGAAAGAGGCCTTAGAGATCATTTAGTTTCATCTCTTAATTTCCAAATGAATGGCCAGAGAGATTAAATGACTTGCCCAAGGCCATGCAGCTAATGAGAAATTACACCAATTGCTGACATGTATGGGCACTTGGTATACATCAGTCCTTGTTGTACTTTACACTTATTAACTAATTTAATCCTCACAGCATTAGAGGTAGGCACTATTGTTATCTCAATTTACAGATGAGAACACTGAGGCACAGAAAGATTAAGCAAAGACCCCACAGCAAGGAAGTGACATGCCTGGGCAGAATGTCTCCATATGAGCTTTTAATAACACAGAGATGGTTCTTTTCTCCAGTACCATTTTTTTTGTCATCTCCTGGAGAGGTTAAGGCCGCCTGCAGCAAATCGTTCTGCATAGCAATATTAGTTGGGAGATAGAGATGAAGAGTATGTGATTATTATGATAGCTTTTTCCTTATGACACTGTAGTGCTGATTGAGAACATTTTCCTGAATATTGTATTTACAATTAGCAGTTAATCTGTGATAGTGAAGACATAGTAACAGATAAGGAAAAAGAGCATTTAATTCCCTAATCACTTGGTTCTATGATGCCTTCTTTTATGTTGCTGACATCAAATCTTTTCAGACAAAAAGTAAAACTACATTTAAAACTTGCCACAAGTGGATATAACAAAAACCTAACCATGTTTAATACGCAGACCTTTAAGTTTTTTTTTTAATTTAAAACTGAGGGAATATCATTAGGGAGTTGATTACACAGGTGATGGGAAAGTTGAGAAGCTGAACAGGAAATGGTGAGGCCACCCAGAGTTTATGCAGTTGCAGAAAGCCACTACTACAACTGCCAGGGCTGGAGAGACAAAGGAAGGAGATGGGGTTAGCAGAGCTTGGGGCAGAAGTTGGAACCTTAAATGATGTGTTTCACAGGAGCTAAAAGTATGGAGGAGAGCTCTTGTTAGAGGTGTTGCCTGAGGAGGGAGGAAGGAAGTGGTGAAGAAATACCGACTTTGCCTTCCTCTGCCTTTCAATCTCCCATCCATACCTCCCAGACTTTAAGTTCTTTTAATGTGATTTTTACGTAACACAGTAAAATGATCACACTACATATAATTGATATATAGCCTATCTACTGCATTCAAGACATAGTTACTACATTTGGCATACTAGTTTGGCATAAGTTTGGCAACTAGTTAGAGGCATGGAAAAACTATTGGTGTAAATATATGTCAGAGAAAAGGATAGGCAATTATATATTTATATGTTTTGAAGTCTTCTCTTTTTTTTGAAGGAACTTGGAGACATTCTCAAAACTTGGTTCAATCCTGTGGTGCCATTTCCTGCGAAACAGCAGTGACCTGAGAAAGTGCAGCTCTCTGCTCTCTGTAATTCTCTCTGCTGTTTGTTTCCATCTATTAAATGATCTCTATTCTTTAATCTGGGCAACTTCAATCATACCTCTTTCATAATTCTTTCCTTGATGTGTCTAGTCAATATTAATCTATCTTTCCTATAAACTCCTTTTTTTTTTTTTTTAATATAAGTCTTTCCCCTTATATACTTTCCATAAAACAGGAGTTGTTGCAGGTGTGAGATGGGGAGCTGGAGAGAAAGCAAGACAAAAGAAAAGGATCAGGGCTTCCCTGGTGGCGCAGTGGTTGAGAGTTCGCCTGCCGATGCAGGGGACACGGGTTCGTGCCCCGGTCCGGGAAGATCCCACGTGCCGCGGAGCGGCTGGGCCCGTGAGCCGTGGCTGCTGAGCCTGCGCGTACGGAGCCTGTGCTCCGCAACGGGAGAGGCCACAACAGTGAGAGGCCCGCGTACCGCGGGAAAAAAAAAAAAAAAAAAAAAAGGATCAGTAGCAATAATGTACTCTTTTATGGAAATAGTGAATGCAGAGAATTGGTAATAAATTTTGTATTCGCAGGTTTCATGATAATCTGAAATTAAAATAAATAAATAAAAGGAGCAGTGACTCACTGGACTCACAGGCAGGTGACCTGAGCTGTCCTCCTTGCTCTGCTGCTTTCAACCTTTGAGACCTTGAGAAAGTCAAGTAGCTTTCGCACCGCTGTATCATTAGATAATTGGTTTGAAAGTGTTTGAACCTCACCCAGGGCAGAAAACTGGCTCATGGCCCCCGGAGCAGCTCTTTCTGTGCATGAAACAAGTCTGACTATTAGGACGCTCTATATTACAGTGAAAGTCTGTCTCCCTGTCTTCTGCTCAGTGGTCTCTCTCACCTTTTGAAGCCATCTGGAACCACCTAGATGGTTTCTCTCTGAATCTTCCTTTCTTGAGACTTAAAGTCTTCATCTTGACGTAGCATGGACTTGAGTCCATTTTACCCTTTTGGCCACTCACATCTGACTTTACTTCGGATGTCCTATGTTTTTAAGGTGTGGCACCAGCACTGAATGATGTGTCTCAGGTGTACTCTCACCCCTCACAAATAGAGCAGGAATTTTGCATACAAATTTTTTTCTTAATACATTAGCCTTGGGACCAATATCCAGTCACCTTGTGGTTAGTTATCTCATCTGTAAAGGGAGTAGCTTAAACTTTTCGTCAAGTAGGCAGAAGCCCTGTATGATGATGTACACCGTTCTGCTCCCATGGCCACAGCAGACATTGCTAAGAGACTGTGGCATTTTCTCACCAGCTGAGACTGATCTGGGCTTTCAGTCCTTAAGACAGAACTCCAGGCAACCTCTTGTAACTGTATTTGCCCTCTTGGAATCAAATGACTATTAAAAAGCTTCAATTGTATGTAGCATGTACAATGTAGTATACTGCATGGCTATGCATTATAGTTAATTACATTTAAATACTATGGCCGTCAAAAGATTATAAATGCTTATAGAACAGCAAATATGTCTCGTATGTCTTTGACTCTTGCTCATCACATAATGCCTAATAGAGTGCCTTTCAAATAGTAGATATAAGTAATTATTTGTGTATTTTAGAAGAGAATTAGAGAAGCATAAATTAAAATTATTTATAATTTTACCCGTTCACAGATACTTAAATCGTAAAGTCCAAATTATTTTTCCCAAACCCATCTTTAATATTTTACTTTATTTGCCAGTGATCCCTGATTTCAAATATTTTCCCCATGTACACTCACTTCATTTTTTTCATTTACTTAAAGTTATGTAGAATGTAGTTCAAAATAAATCTTATTTACTTGATATGAAGAATATGTCAAACACCTATCATTTTGTTTTAAAAATCTTTAACATCATCAAGTTTTGCTTCTGTAACCACTATTTCATTCCCCATGTCTTTAATTGTCCGTTGCACATACTTTTGTAACTTAAATTGTCACTACTTAAGCTTTTATGTAGCACATGCTCTTTCTTCATCAACTGTGACATTTTCTTTATTTCAATACTTTATTTTATTTTTCTCAAAACAAATTGGTTGATTTAAAGAGCATATCATCTTCCATTCTGTTTTGTAAATTAAACCACCAGTACATTTTATGTGTGAAATTTGCATGTATGGTAAATTGGAAAACTTTTTTGGTGTTCTGAAGGAGAATCCAGATGGCTGGCAGGGTTTCTAAATGAGATGAGTCATGATTTTATTGTCACTCAGGGTCTCTGAATCATACTGTATACATTTTCATTAGTAACCATAGATTAACGGTTGAAACATTTGACTCAATACATGGAACTATTTTTGAGGAGAGTTTCTTTCCTTGGAGAGTGATAAAAATTAGTGGTGCTTTAGAGAATGACATTAATGAGTAAAGAAAGATTCAGTGCTGCTGGGGCAGGCAAATCACTTACAACTTCAATTAACTTCAGGAGGAACCAGGAAAATGAAATTAGGATTTTACTGTTTATGGATACTTTTCATTGAAATTCAGGATTTCCCAATTAGAGTAAAATATCAAACAAGTGCAAATTAGTTCCTCTCTGAATCAAATGGGTGCACATGAAATGGTCTCCTAACAATCACATTAAAGCACAATGACCTGGTATTCAGTAATTCATTTCTTCATGTATTCTTGAGAAAACATTTACCAGTCCTCCCCGGACAAGGTTTTGTGTGTGGAAGCGATTCTACACATTCAAATGGAAGAAAGGATTCCTGTCCTCAAGGAACTCAGTCCCATGTGTGTGAAGAGTTAAAATATACTAATCGTGATAACTGACAGTGAGTGGGCTGGGGTGAGGGAAAGCGAAGAAGGGAATGAAAGAGAGTTCTGAGAGCAGGTGATGTTAGCTAGTCAGGGACGTGACGCAAGGGTGTTCCAAGCAAAGAACAAACACAAAGTCATTTAGGCTGGAGAAACCTTCTTGTTTGAAGAAACTCCAAGAATGTCTGGAATGGAAAGGTGTCTAACACAGAGGCAATTAGGTTCAGAACATAAGGATGTTTAGTAAAAAGTACATTACAGTAATACTCAGAGTTTGAAGTCCAGATTCCCTTATCTGCTTGAAGAGGTAAACCTGTGATACACAGTCTAACCTCTTAGGCTCACTTGATCTGTCTGCAAAATGGGACATCTAAATCTACCTGTCTTACAAAGTAAGTTTATTTCTGTGACTGATTTTTATTTAGTAAACTAAAGGAGAAACATTAGAGTACTTTTCAGAGTTTTACGGCAATATTCATCACATGGGTCTTGGCTGGCAAGTGTGTTCCAGAGTACTTATATTTTCCTTGTTTTAAATAAACATACCATTGTGAAATAAACTGTTAGATAGCTACTGAGAAGTTAACCCCCCTGACACATATATTACATGATTTTAAATCAGTATTTGCAACATGGACAATGCTAAAATATCCATATTTGTATAATTATGAAAGCTTATGTTAGTATGCATATTTAAAATTTAAATTGGTTAGTATATTTTTGTTACTATTGCTGTGTTTTGCTTCTATAATTAGGTCATTTTGACTTGCATTTTATAAATTACATAACAGGTGTGCTCACCTGTGTAGTAAATGTCTTCAGTCTTCTCATTTTAAATTGGATACTAAAGTGAAAAATATGCATCTACATATTGCTCTAGAAATGTGAGGACACGAGTGTGCAATTCTTTTAGAAAGCACGGGTTAAAATTTATGTGTAATGGAACTGTATCATTCTTGGTAGGTGAAACTCAGATTTTCCAGTTTATGGCATTAAGGATTGAATGTGCTTGGTTTTCTTGCAAGATGCTCTATCCTTCTAAATTTAGTCATCTAATTAAGATTTCCATTCATGGGGAATGACTTTAAAGAGCACATAAGACAGGCTTTTACACAAACAAGCTTTGATTGGATTAATTGGATTTGCATAAATTTTATGAGGTGAGTGTGCTAGTGTCTCAGCTTCATCTGCTTGGAAGGGAGAACTTAAAGGGATTTGTAAAGAGGAAACACATTAAAGGTTGCAAAGGAAGCACGCAAAAGCAGTCAGGTTAATGGCATGGCGAGAACAAAGCAGCGCTTTGGCAATATATAAGCTGGCCAAGTCTGGAAAAGCTGGGCATAGGACAAAAGAGATGGGAGGTTCAGAAAGACCACAAGATTTTGGGGTGTGTGTGTGTGTGTGTGTGTGTGTGTGTGTGTGTGTGTGTGTGTATGTGTGTATGTGTGTGTGTGTTTGTTTTTGTTTCCCCAAAAGAAAAGGGATCTAAAGCAGCCCTGATGCCTGATGTGGGTCTGACTACAGAGGCTGGGGGAGCTGGTGGTACATTTAGGACTGAGATAGCCAAGGCAAGGATGGCAGCTTGGATTGTAGGCAGGCAGGCTTCTTGCAGGCAGTTCTAACAGAGGGTCGCTTGGTCATTAGAGACCCGTGCTGATCCAGGCTTACCGAAAAGATGGCATTCTGGAACTGGGACGCTGAGAAGTAGGACAGAGCAGGGCAGCACCAGGGAAGCAAAGAGGTGGTGAAGTGGAGCAAGGCACATGTGACACAAGGCAGGCTGGTCAGAATAGGCAAGTCCAGAGGAGACAAAGGACAGAACAGGCTGCTGAGACAAGGTCTCAGGCACACAGCCCGGGGCACCGGGGCTTGGCAGCCCAAATTAGGATCTCCAGCAGTGGAGACCAGGAACCCTTCCCAGCAGGCAGCGATCAGAGGCTCAGAAGTTGATTCTGAGCCGAGGCTCAACAACAGATGTGAGGTAATAGAATTCAGAAAGCCTTGATATGGAACCAAACTTCAGACCTTCCAGCCGCTAGTGCACAAGTGATCTGCAGAACATTGATTCTGGCATTCACGTATTAAATAGTAACAATGAGACATCAACAATAGCAACCTCATCACCCCTTACATTTGCATAAAACGCTATCTTTCACAGAATGGTTCACAACAATCATGTGACATGGATAGTCTAATCACTTAGAGGTGATAAAACCCAGGCTCAGAAAATTAATATTTTCTCACAGTCATGCAGTCAAAACAGTGGCAGGGTTTAGATTAGAACCTGTCCCTGGTGTGTTTAAACCTTTGTTTTTTGGTTTTTTTTAAACATCTTTATTGGAGTATAATTGCTTTACAATTGTGTGTTAGTTTCTGCTTTATAACAAAGTGAATCAGTTATACATATACATATGTTCCCATATCTCTTCCCTCTTGCATCTCCCTCCCTCCCTCCCACCCTCCCTATCCCACCCCTCCAGGCGGTCACAAAGCACTGAGCTGATGCTTTGCAGAAAGTAAAGAAAAGGGCAGCTGGTATGAGGATAAATGAGAAGGGCTTTCCTGACCTCGGGAAGTTCACAGTCTAGTCAAGGATCCAGGCTCATGCAGAAATAACCTTAACGTTTCAAAAACTCATCCCTTTACTAGAAGAGCAACTGGGGCCTGGGAAGCATTCAGCCACTGTGTGATGTCTGAATGAATATCGAGTGAACTGTGGTAGCCCAGTGAAGAGAATAATCAGTTTGAACTCAGGCTATAAAGAAGGCTTCTCTGAGAACATGGCATTTTAGCTACTAAGGACAGGATGCTTCCATGAGGGACATGCTTGTTTGGATTTGGATGGAAGGGAAAGAGAATTAGTATTTATTGAGGTAGATTTAGATTAGACATACCTGGGCTTGGATCCCGGATCTACCTCTAAATCAGTGTAATATGGGGCCGGTAACCTGACCTCATTGACTCTCGGTTTTCTTATAGCACATGCTCATTGTACAGAAGCTAGTGCCTTGGAACATGTTAATTTGTGATCTGCAGATTGGATCCTGGATCTACTACTTAATCAGTGTAATGTGGGGCCGGTAACCTGACCTCATTGACTCTCAGTTGTCTTATAGCACATGCTCATTGTACAGAAGCTAGTGCCTTGGAACATGTTAATTTGGTGGTGGGGAGTGTAAGTTAATTTTCACAAAGGTTCTATCATTTTGTATTATCACCCTTTTGCAAAAGAAGAAACTGAGACTCAAAAAATGTTAAGTAACTTGCATGAAGTTAAGCAGTTTGAAACCAGAAGATCTTCCTGGCTCCAAAACCCATTCTTTTTTTTTTTTTTGCGGGGAGCTTTGAAAAGAGGGAGTGAGCTTCTTTCATTTAGTCCATTTGATTGTATTAGGGAGTTTGTAGCAGGAGAGAGTTAGAACCAAGAGAAGAGAGCAGTAATTTATGTGCAATTGAAACAATTCCAAATGCAACGATAACTATCACTGATGGAGAAAAGAGGTTTAGAGGATAGGGTAAAAATTCCATATGAAAATCAGACAGCTGAAATGCCTATTGAAATTGTAGCCCTTATAAAGTAAGATGAGGTGGGTTTAAAGGTGTGAACATATTCAATGAGTGAATCAAGACAATATTGAGTTGAACTAAACAACCAGAAGAACTTATGTCTCATGGGTATTTTGAATTAGGAGAAAACAGCTTAACTGTAAGAATATTAAATAGGATGGAGGTGAAAAAAAAAGGGGGGTATTAGTCTCTTCCCAGAGTATGATCTGGGATCATCTCTTCGTGTTTAACGGTCTTTTTATATCTCCTTTTGTCAATTCTGCTTTTCCCAAATTATTCTTGATTGATGCAGGATCCCAGATAAGTAGATACGATAAAAATGTAAATGTGAGGGCTTGTGGATTCTCATAGTACCATAAAGAAGGAAGCTGTCTTGCTACTGGATATGTGATATGAATAAAGACTTTTTGGTATGTTGAAGTATTGGCAAAGGCATAAATTCTGAGTCACACAGATTGTCTGTATGTGAATATGTGGATGGATGGGTGATGAAACATTGACACCGGGGCATGGCTATGGTGTCAGGTCCACAAGTGTCTCAGTGAGATCCTACCATTGTTATAGCTAACATCGTTCATTCAGGTAGCAGGTATTCAGTTTGTGATTCAACTGAGCCAAGCTTCTTTTCATTCTTCCTATATCTCTCTTTCTTCCTCCCTCCCTTCCTCCTTTCCTCTCTTTCTTCCTTCCTTTTTTCAGCAAACATTCATAGTTTGCCTTCTCTGTGCCAGGAACTGGGCAAAGTTCTGATAATAGATAAATAAAGGAGTCAGGAATCGTAGTTGAGACTCAACCATTGTAGACCTTAGAGGAATTAAAACTCATTCCTGCTTTTCTCCTTTGGCTTTTGGCAGACAAAAGTTTGGAACTGTCAAAGATTTTACAACTTTTGTCTAAAGTTACATTCATGATCTATAGCATAGCTATAACACCAGAGGTAGTTTTGCATGAGTATTTTGAGAGAGTTACATTCTTACTATTCCACTTTCTCCTTTTCATCTTTGTTATCTTTGGTTACTGGCTTATTTAATAGGTACTTTCCAAAAGCTCTGTCTACTGTAGTCTAAGTATGTAATATATATGATGTGAATGTTCCGTAAGAGCCTCCTCTATGGAAGAGGCCAGTTTCTGACCAGAGTATAAGCCATCGCTCCCTAGCAAATATCCACACGTATTAGCCACGCATAGGGAAACTGGATTAAAAACATACCAGGAAAAAGGTATACTTAAATAATGCCAAGATGAGGAACTAGATAAGGGGAGGAGCTGGTTCACTTAGAAGCGTTTATTGAGTTTGCTGCATTTAAATAGATGGTATCTATAAAAAGTTTACTTAAGAATCCTAGTTGATTGGCAAAAATTCATAGTCAAGAAAAGCCAAGTTAGAAATTCTAGATACATTAGCACATGTCTATAGAAACAATAATAACATTGCTTTCAGGAAGGAAGATAGGAAAAAAAAAACAACAACAAGGTACAAATTTTGTGAGTTGATTCCTCTCTGATCTGTTTGTTGTTTTAGTTAGACCACGTAGGAATAATGGATGGTGAATTGATTTTTGCAGGTTAGACCTCAGATGTGATTGACACGTCAGAGCTGCATCTAATTCAGGAACATGACAAATGTCAGGACAGTTGATTAAAATAACCATCCAATACAGTAGAGTTTCATGTGTATTTATTTAATCCATCCTCAAATGTATGCTCAGTTGTTGGTAGAGTGTCTATCATAGAGCACTTTATCTTTTGAAGACCAAAACACTGTAATAAAGAGACATGATGAAAAGTTTCCTAAAAGCTCTCCTCATATTTAGTTTTATATTTCTGCCTTAGAGAATCAGTCAGATGTGCACACTAAGTAAATGCCTACGAATCTATTTCCGCGATCCACTGGCAGCTCTTCCCTCTGCTCTGGCTCCTCTGAAAACCCAGGGCCTCCCGAGCCATCTGCAATTATGATGGACCAGGGGATGTAAAAATAGAATGTAGCCCCATGATATCTAATAGAAATATAATACAAACCATATTTCACAATTTTCTAGTAGCCACTTTTTTAATTAAAAAAATTAAAAAGAAAACAGGTGAAATTAATTTTAATAATATATGTATTACTTAACCCTGTATATCTAAAATATTATTTCACCAGGTAATCAATACAAAAATTTATTAGTAAGTTATTTTCCATTGCTTTTTGTACTAAGTCTTTGAAATTCAGTGTGT
The DNA here is from genome assembly GCF_937001465.1 of Orcinus orca. NCBI lineage: Eukaryota > Metazoa > Chordata > Mammalia > Artiodactyla > Delphinidae > Orcinus > Orcinus orca. The sequence goes on from NC_064559.1 coordinate 125,505,390, forward strand.
GTTTTACACTTACAGCACATCTCAGTTTGGACCAGCCACCTTATGAGTGCTTAATAGCCAAGTAAGTGCCCAGGGCTATTGACAACCGTATTGGACAGGACATTGTTTTCTTGTTATCTTAAAGAAACTTAGCGGTTTCCTAGCCTATTCTTCCTCTGCTTTTAGGGGATACTTTTGAATTGATATATACCTTTTTTTTTTTTTTTTTTTTTTGCGGTACACGGGCCTCTCACGGTTGTGGTCTCTCCCGTTGCGGAGCACAGGCTCCGGACACGCAGGCTCAGCGGCCATGGCTCACGGGCCCAGCCGCTCCGCGGCATGTGGGATCTTCCTGGACCGGGGCACGAACCTGTGTCCCCTGCATCGGCAGGCGGACTCTCAACCACTGCGCCACCAGGGAAGCCCGATATATACCATTTTGAGTTGTGCTTCAGAAGACACACCTGAGTAGATTTTTAAAGAAGTGTTCTCAAATTAACAAAGACTTGGTTTACTGTAACTGTTTCGAATATGATTTTTAAAACACTTTTTTAAAATAAAATACTCTTTTTCATCAAGGTTAAGAAATAGAGAAAGATGTGAAAATATTAAAACACTTCTGAATCTTAAACTTGGATCTGGACATATTACAGATTTCCCTTCCATGAATCGTGCTGTGGGAGGAAAAAATTCATTGCTGTGTGTGGATTCTCCCCCAGTCACCTCTTCCTTTTGCCCGTTCTTTGTATATGTTGAAGTATGTGGAGAAAGGTTATTCAAGGCATCATTAAGACATTCTTGCTTTTTTTTAAATAATAAGATTTTGTCTTATCATCAGCACACATGGTGGCAGCAAGTGCCCTAAAGACTGCAGTTCTGTCATATGTATCTTTTCTTTCTTTGTTTCATTCATTCATTCGTTCATACAACACTTAGTGCCAGACCACTTGCTGGGCATGGAGGTTAAACAATGAAAAGGCTCTCACAATGTAGTGGGAAAATTGTGTAAAAAAAACTACAAATATTAACATATGATGTCCTTCACTACCCTCAAGAGGACATATTACTTAATCTTTGTTGGTGTGATAGAGTTTGGGCCCAGATGTCTTGGAAATGGGAAAGTGTTTCTCTTTTCCTTTACTTTTATTGAAGGTGCTAATTATGTTCATGTTCCTGGGTTCCAGCCAATCCTTTCTCCAAGCAAATACCCCTCTCCAGAGAAGCTTATGTTCATGTTTGTGCTCAATTATTAGAGCCATCAAATCAGTCTGCATAGATATCAAAAGAAATAAATACTTTACTATTTGAAATTACACTGGGTTATATTGGTACTTTTACAAGTATTGCCACCAAAATCTCATTGTTGACAACTTTATTCATACTGCAAATACTGGCAAAAAATATACTGTTGCAGCGTTCAGTTCATCTGTGTGTGTGGATCGGAGCTTCTCACTGGTTCCTGTACATCTCCAAGTACATGAATCACGTGCCATGATTTTTGTTAATGGAGGGGCACATTGCAGAATCTGTTTTCCTCTAGTGCCAATTTACAAGTGTTCCCACTTGCCAGGATGCTCTTTGCAAAGATGAGATTGGATATAAACACCTAATGCCGTGTATCAGGACAGGTGAGGCAGAGAGCCATTCTGTGACCCAGTGGAAGAGCTGGGGCATGGGAGCAATTGAAGAATGGACACAGAAGAGTAGACTACCCCAAGGGTGCTCTGGGCATCTGGTCTTGCAGCAGAACATGAGCTATGGAAAGAGGACTTACAGAAGATAGGAATTATAGGAAAGTCTGCATCAGGGAGGCCTATGGGGAGTAGTGGCGTGTGCTGGTATTGGGCAGAACACATCTCCCAGGAATCTAGGAGCTGGTGGGTGTGGGGAAAACCTGTTGCTAAGTTAGAGAATAGGGCTTTAGCCACCATGTAGGGTTAAGCAGAAGAACTCCACTACTTGGAAGACAGAGGGGGACTGAAAGTCTCATCCATAGCGGCACTGGGGTGCTAAATAGGTGACCAAGGCAGAGACTCAGGAACTGGGCTCATCCAGCAAAAAACAGGCACAAAGTAGAAATTACATTTCAGGAACAAGGCATAAATCTCGTTATCAAATATAGGCAGGAGTGTTCAACCTGAATTAGCAGTAGAGACTTGATATTGAATCACAGAGCCTGTGCTATAGTTGTGTAGTTCTCTCCTGCCTAAACTCTGAGTTTTCAGAGATCAGGGAGAGCTCAGCTTAAACTTTGGGGACAAAGGGGAAAGAAATATACTCAAGTGACCCTGGTTTTGTGAAGAGGGTGGGGGAGGGGAGGTACAGAGCTAAGAATGAACTAGGATGAAACACTGTCATCCATTTCAGAGTCCCACCTTCAACTCTTCACCAAATTGATTTCATTATTTAAATTGAACCCATTGTCAGGTCATTTACGATTAGACTGTTTGGGGAATTGCTCTGTTGATTCAGCTAACAAGGTTTTGTGAAAGGCAAAGGCAATGTGAAAAAGTTTTCTGCTTTCATCACCACCAAACCCTTTCTTGGAGGTCACCACCACCAACCTTCTTGTTTGGACGTTAAATTCCTCCACTTCTTTGCAACACTGGACACAGCTGATCAAGGACCCCCCACCCCCACCCCCCTGACATTATCTCCTCCTGGTTTCCTTGACGTGATCATTTTCTTCCATCTCACTGACACTCCTGCTCTGTGTCCTTTGTTGCTTGTCTCTTTGTTTCCCACTCCCCAGTCGTAGGTGATCTCAAAAGGTACCCTTAAGCTTTTCTTTCCTCTGCTCTCCTCTCCTCATTATTTGCATGTGCCCCTTTGCTTCCCCACTGCTCTAAGCCTGGCTCATTACCTGGAAGGATTACTGCAACAGCTAACTTAACCTGGCTTTTCACCCCTCTCTGTAGTCTCTTCTGCTTCCAGATTGATTTTTCCTGAAGCACAGGTCTGATCACACTACTCCCCTGCCCAGAAATGTTATAGCCTCCGACTGTGAACAAAATTAAGTACCAGCTTCTCACTTAGATCTCAAGGCATCTACATCATGGTCCTAAGATAATCTCCCATTAGGCCCCCATATCTAGTCTGCATTCCAGCCAGATTGGCCCACTTACTGTTTCTCAAGGGTATCCTATACTTTCCCTCCTCTGAGACTTTATTTATATTCTCCTTTTGCCCTGTAACTGTGGTAACCACATGTCTTGGTTTTTCTGGATCAGTCCCGGTTTATTCCTATTGTCTCGATAATAGTATTACTCAGCTCCCATTTCACACTCAAAAGTATAGTAATTTGAATGATAGATTATATGGTCACCCTACCTATAAAGCTCTTTTTCCTGTTCCTTCTCTCTGTCTTATGCCTCAGGCTGCACCCTATTTAATTTTGCTTGTGGTAAACATAGCCCTATCCTTTTAAGCCATGTGCCATATTAAAAAAAACCCAGAAAACTAACTTTCATGAGATTTACTTTCTCACTCTCCACCCTACCATCACCAATTTAATGTATTCCCTTCCTATTTTCAGCCCCTACATTTGCCAACATGGTATTGTAGTTGTTTGTTTTTAAATGTAGTTATTTGTATATTTTAAATCCTTCATAGTAACTTACAAGTTCAAGGCCTTATTTTTTGTATTGATTAGATTACTTTTATTTGTAAATAACAGAAAACTCTGACTTAACCATTTAACAATAAGGAAAATTTATTGTATCACATAACAGAGGGTGCCAAGTTAGGATGGCTCAAAAATGACTAATTTAGTATCTGAACAGTGGATTAAAAATCCAGGTTGCCCCTTTTATTAAATGCTTTTTCAACATCCTTGGAAATGATTGTATGTTTTAATATTTCAATTTAGTAAATTGTGTTACTAGACTATTTTCACTGCATTCCTGAATATAATCAATCTGTTTCTCATTGTATATTGTTCATACTGCATGGATGAAATAGTTTTGGTAATGCTTATTTATGAGGCGTACATTAATATTTGTAGATAAGTGGTTTTAAAAAAATCATTGAATTATTTAAAAAAAAAGAAGATCCAGGTTTCTCTTCTCTTTCCATTCTGATACACTATGCGTCTACTCTAATCTTGCTACCTCCGCTCACAATTGCCCAGTGGCCAGCCTTGTTCTAGAAATCATATGCAAATGTGATGATGTCTAGAAGAAGAATATTTCTTCTGTGAGTCTCTAAGCAAGAATCCCTGTTACAGAAGCACCCATTCCCAGCAGAAGTCACCTCATCCCTCCTTGGGCAGAATTTCATTACATGCCCAGCCTAAACTAGTCACAGATGAGGCCGTCAGGACTTGACAAATCATTCATCCCCTGAGGTTGAGGTGGCCCTGATTCCCTTGAAGATCGTGGCCATTAGGGAAGGTTGAGCAGAGCAAAATCAAGGCTCTGTGAGGAAGAGGGATAATTACCACTAGTGAGGCAAGCAACAGTATCTGCTTCATATAAGTTTGGGTTCAATCAATGTTTATTAAATAAGGTTTTAGTTTTATTTCAAGATATGAAGAATTGTAATTCACTTGAATATTCTAATGCTGTAATGAATTATAAATACTGATCTTAAATAAACCTTTAAAATGATCAGTACTGCACATAGCAGGTTCATTTCAACACTGTTTTGCTTAAGTTCATATGGAGAGATTAGAATTAAGACTTTGAAAGAAAACTTGATTGAGATTTTAATAGCTATCTAAAACTGCTGGCCAGAACACTGTGCTCAGAATTGCTCATTAAGTAGAATTATTTCCTGTTGCTTTTTGAGGGAATGTTTTTCTGAGTATTTGAGTGCTATATTCATAGGATTCAAATACTCATAGGATATCAACTCTCTGTTAACAAATTTACCTTTTGGCACTGAATTGCAGAATTCTCAAAATACCTGCCAACTATGAAATGTAATCAACAATAGGTCAAAACATTATGATTTTGAAATGTCCTGCAGCATCAAGAGGAGTTGGAAGGAGAGGCTGCTGAACGAGAATCCTCTTCTCATACCCACGAGAGGACTCTTGTTCTTTCCACCCAGGGTGTGTTCAAGCCCAACACCTCCCAAGATCCTCTGTGGGTAAATCAGTGGTGGAAGCCAGAGAATTTGGAGCAGTTCTTGTGTTCCTTGCACAGTAGTTAGTACTGTACTCTGTAAATGGGGGCTCGTTCAACCTTCTGAAGTGTTGTCACCAGTCTGCCACACAGATGGTCCCAGTGAGGAGACCCTAGGGAGCCAGTACCCTCTGGGTCAACAGGAGATGGAGCCAGCACTATTAACCTGAAAATATTCCGTGCAATAAAAGTGATCAGAAAGACTCGTTTTATTTCTGAATGAAACAAAGGACAGAACAGAGGAAAACTGCTTCTAAACCCTTCATTGGATATTGCTGCTCAGAATTCTGGACCTTGGTGCCAGAGGGCTTCAGGCTGGCATTTTATGTTTTCAGAAACCCTCTTGTTAAGTGCTGAGATGTAATGACTCTAAATATTTTGACAGCCTGCAGTAGGACTCAGGAGAGAGGCAGAATCTAAGATTATGCCTGGCTTGGATATTTGAACAAGTTTTCTGAAGGGTAAAGGGTCTGGATAAGATCGAATTCCTCCCAAGTGTAAAAGTCAGGGATTCTTATCTAAGGGCGGCCTATTTGCATGTATGTTCAAATATATGTCAAAGTTAATCTGAATCTCAGTGGGGAATCGTGGTAGGAAAATAGCACAGAAACTGAGTAAGCTGTGTATGGAAGAGATAGTGGACTTCAAAGTCAGACTTTTTTTCCCTTAATAACTTGAATGAATAGAAACATTTTCACATCAGTCCTATAGGCTTCTACTGTTCCATTAAACTCCTGCAAATAGATATATAGTCATTATTCTTTTGAGAAATAATATGAATATATAATTTTTATTCAAAGTTTTTAAAATAAACTTCCTGCTAATATTATCTGAACATCCCACCAAACTGCGCCATCACCAGTACTTCAAATGACATTTTGGGGTAACAGGCTGATTCTAAAAATAAGATGCAGGAGGCTGGGAAGACATTGCAGAAATTAATATTCCCAGCCCCACTGCACTCTGCCTACCCATACAGACTGTACTCTTCGTTTGAATGCACTTAACTGTTCATTAGAACATCTTATCTATAAGCCTCATCTAGCTTTTTTTAAAAAAACAGATTCCAGTATTTGTACTTTATTCAGAAAAGCTAATTGAGGGAAATAATATTCATAAGTGCTGAAGTTCAGGTGAAAAACTTTGCTAGACTTTCTTCCTAAAATCAAGCCAAATAATAAAAAATATTACAGTGTCAAGTTTGACATTGAGTGATAAAGTAGGTTAATATGGATTTTATAAAGCGCTTTGACTACATTCCTGCAAAAATCTTTAATGATGAATATAATATTAAAATTGGAGTTACACTGCCTAGATTTGAATCTCAGGTCTGCCATTAGCTATGAGACCTTAGGAAAATTACTAAACCTTTTTGTGCCACAGTTTCCTTATCTGTAAAAAGGGATAATAATACCTAGGGTAAGGTAGTGTAGTTGTGAGGACCATGTCAAATTGATATACATAAAGTGTTTAGAACAGCACCTGGTCCATGGTAAGTGCTATATATCGCTTTTTAAGATGACAGCAAAGAGGGTGTATTTATGAATTTATATAATAAATATGTATGTGTCATAAGCTTAAATTAAGGGCATTTGGGATAAATAATCAGTTTTCTAAAATGCATTTCCTCTTATATATTGGAAAACCTTACATTGGCTTGCTTAATAAATTCAGTGGAATCAGAACTGTTAGGGTTTCACATTTAAGTTCTAGTTGTACCTTTTCCTAATAAGCTGGGAGCAATAAGCTGGAAAGTTACACGTATACCAAATACAAGTGAGCCCAGACTGCAAAATGAGCTTATGTTCCAAGATTCATCTCATTCATTTATTTTTGGGTTTCAATCATGCTAGTCTTTGTACATTCTCATCAGCATTTTTAATGACTTGGTAAAGTAGAAGCATTTCCTGCATAATCAACATTTATTTTTCCTGAGAAAGTATTTTAAAAATAAAGTCCTTCAAACGTCTAGTCTTTTTTTTTTTTTTTCAGTAAAAATGAATGGCCTTAAAAGACATTTGTCCTGGCAGTCTATTTAAAGATGAGAGAAATGAAAGCCAAGAAAACCAGAAGAAGATGCCCTCAAGGGAAAGATCTGTATGATGAATTTGAAATTGCAGAGAATACTATTTCTGCTTTCCCAGGCAGAGCTGTCACCTCAAAAGCCTATTTTCATGAAAGGAGAGTGTTACTCAGAGTATCAGAGTTTAGTCTGTTGAATGCATATTCCCTTAATGCGGGTAAGGCACTTGAAGGTGACCACTTATCATTCAGTCTTGTTGCACAACAGAAACTTGTATTTTGGTCCAGGAGAAATCTTAACCAAACAGCAGTGTAGATTCTTCGAACTAGCAAAAAAAAAAAAAAAAAAAAATTACTGTCCACTAAAGACAGTAATGAAGAGTTACTACATTGGCTCAGGTCCTGAGATTATTCTCCCCAGATTCAGTTGCCAGCAGGCATTCCAAGGAAGTCCAGTAAGGGAACATATAACTCGTCTGTACTATAGAGAAGAAATGTCATTCTTTCTTAGCCATTGATTGAAAAGGTCAGGTATATCCCACTATCCTTCCCTGGGTGCTTTTCTGCTACACAGATACATCTCAAAACACTACTTAAAAGCCTCTTTATTTCCCACCTGTGTCATTTTTTAGAGTAATATTTTTCTCTCTCGTGTGACTTATTACTTGGTCTCTTTTGTTTTAGACATTCTTCTCTCCTCTTCCTAATAACTAGGGAAGTGGTGAATGAGTTCATCATTGCTTTATAAAGTTAGCATTTCTCAACTTTACTTTTTCTAAAGAGCCCTAATTCTTTTATCCAATTATCATAAATAGCTGTACTAGCTAATCCTTCCTAAATGTGAATTTTTCTCTTCTTAAAAAAAAAAACGACTTCGCTTTTACTTACTCTGCCTAGTGTTTCTGGGATACAACTCTACCAGGATTGTCCCTAGAAGATAAATTGCTAAGATCACATCAATTTCGGAAAGTTAACAGTTTTCTTTAACAGATTGTAATACTTTGGGTTATGTAGGAAAGCTAATTGGGAGGAAATTGCACTTTTAAATGCAGAAAGTTCAGGCAAGAAAGCTTTAGCTACCAGACTTTTCTTCCTAAAATAAAGGAAGATAATACAACTTTACAATGTCAAGTTGAACTCCAGAACTGGACTGCATGGAGCTGAGTGAGTCCTGACTTCCTGACTTATTACCTGAATGACCTTAGATAAGTCACATAACCTCTCTGCACCTTAGTGTCCTCATCCATAAAATGGAGACAGTAGAATAATACCATCATAGGGTAGCTGGAAATTATGAATCTTGATGTGCTAATGTGCACTGTGAGTCTCCAGGAGGGGTTAGAGTTTGCAGCTTTCAGCTGATTTTTTTTTGATCTAGGAGTCTCCTCCCAACCTCCCTAAAAAAACCCCCAAACAAACAAGAAAAAAAAAAAAATTACTTTACATCCTGTTGAACTTAGTTTTTAGAAGCACTGACATAGGGACATTTAATTACTGCTTGTGCTTCAAAGGCTCATTTCTAAAAACTCTGTTATCTCCAGGTCCCAAAGAATAAATTTTCTCACGTTGCTTTTTTATTGTTGATAAGAACAGGGGAAATTAATTCAAACATGTATTTTAGAAGAGCTTGAAAGCAAGCTAATAACCTGTATACTAGTTTTTATTAATTATAAGCTAGCTCTTTTGAGGAATGACAGGTACACTATAACCGTAATGGCCTACAGATTTGTGAACATGCAGAATTTGACCCTATATGTTAAAATTTTTAAAAAAACACTACAAGTATGCAAAATGAATTTATATTACAGTGCTCTTATAATTCATTTTTCTCATAGCTTATGTTCACTACATTTATATGAATGGTTGGGCAAAGTATGGATATCATGTAAAGTTTAATTAGCAGCTATTATTTTAAATAGGAAAGAAGTTTTTTTTAATGGTTTTCACAAGCGTCTAGTCATTAAAAAAAAACAAACAAGAATGAGCATAGCATGTAAATCTGTGCCTTGTCAGGCAGACCGTGTTTCCTTTTACTGCATCCTCATGCTGCTCTCCCAACCCCCCAACACAACACACATATGCACCCCAAGATTAATGGCAGGACTTTCATACTATTCCAACTTATCAAACCACTTTATTATGCTATTCCAGGCATCCCAGATTCCCTTACCACAAACACTAACCCATCACAGATCTGAGCTGGACAGATTCTTCAAGGTCATCTAATGATAGCTAAAATGTGCAGAGTGCTTACTCTGTGCTAGCTCCTGTTCTGAGAATTTTGTAACAGTTAACTCATTTAATCTTTACCACAGCCCATGATGCATTATTTCTATCTGTTTTTAATAGATGAAGTCACTGAGGCAAGGAGAAGTTATGTGGCTCATCTAAGGTCATTCAGCTAAGAAGAGGTAAAGGCAGGACTCAATTCCAGGCAGTCAGGTTCTCGAGCCCATATTCACTGTACTGCCTTGGAGACACAGGCATGCCTTTCCCGGGCTTGGAGCGAATATTCCAGGTAGTATTTCTCCATCCTCTGCTCTCTGGTCCTCAGGCCCTAGAGAGTTAATACTGACCACACTACTTAGACTGGATCCCTTTCTGCAAGGGTGTTTGCTCACTTGCATACTCAAGTCCTCAGTCAGCACTTACTCCTTATCTCACCCCTTCTTTGTTCATTCACTACTATTACTTGTGTATGTGACCGTAGTGGCAGGGAAGTTGGATGTTTCTCCGATGTCCTCCTGCATTTCAGCCATAGTGAGAAGTGCGGTGAGTAGACTCTGAGCCAGAGAATGAGCATGACCTGCTGGGGTGCTGAGCATTAGGTGACCTGTCAGGGTACTTCATCTCTCCAAGTCTCATGTAAAACATCTGGAAAGTGAGAGCATTGGATTTCTTTTTATTTTAGGCTTCATTTAACCTCTTTTACAATCCCACCCTTCACTACAATGCCTAGAATAGCTCTTTGCACAGTACAAGTACCTAATAATTATTTGTTCAAATAAATATCTAGAAACCCCTTTTATAAAATGTCCCTGACAAATTTAAAACATGCGGTAATCAGGAGTTTTAGACGCCTTGAAATAGCCTGTAGAGAGCTTGAGGGCTTATTAAAACACTAACGGCTGGAACCCGTGCCCAGAGTTGCCGAATCAGTAGGACTGGGGTGAGGCCCGAGTTGCATTTCCATCAAGTTCCCAGATGCTGCTGATGCTGCTTGTGTGGGGACCGTATCTGGGAATCACCACCCATCAAGCACTCTCAAAAAAAAAAAACATATCCCTTTCCTCTGGTTTCTCAATTAAAAATGATTTAATAAGATTGTCGCATCCATTGGGTGGTTTGACAGCTTTCATGTGTCTCTTATCCCCTGCTATCTGCATTTTAACAGGAGTCTCTTTTTAAAGACTACAAACCTTATTTCACAGGAGCAAATCTAGTTCTTGGCCTCCTAGCCTTCTATCTAAGCTACCTTTGACCCACTGTGGCACTAAATCTGTCCTCTCCCTAAGGTATTAGGGCCTCCTTGTCGTCACACACCCACATCTTAACCACTGCTCTTAACATGTAAAGATTAAGAGCATGGGCTCAGGAGGTGGGCTGTCTTGGGTTGAGAGGTTGGTTCCTCACTCTATATCCAATCCTAGACACTTTCTCTGTGCTTCATCGTCTTCATCTGTGACTGGATTTCAATAACAGTACCTACCTCATAGTGTTGTTTTAAATATTAAATTGGTAAATATTTGCAAAGCACTGAGAATAGTCCCTAAAACGTCATACATGCTATGTGTTTTTGAAATCTTTTTTCCCCCACCTTTATGGAAATATAATTGAAATAGAACATTGTGTAAGTTTAAGGTGTACAGCGTGTTGGTTTGATACATTTTATATTGCAAAATGATCACCACTATAGCCCTAGCTGACACCTCCAACCCATCCCATGATTACACAATTTTGTGTGTGTGGTGAGAATATTTAAGATCTACTCTTTCAGCACCCTTCAAGTATATAATACAGTATTTTTAACGATAATCACCATGCTGTACGTTAGACCCCTAGAAGATGTTAATCTTATAACTGGAAGTTTGTGCCCTTTGACCAGTATCTCTCCATTTCCCCAACCTCCCAGCCCCTGGTAACTAAACCACCATTCTACTCTCTGTTTCTATGAGTTTGACTTTCTTTTTTTCTTTTCTTTAGATTTCATATATAAGTGATACCATGCAGTATTTGTCTTTCTCTGTCTGATTTATTTCACTTAGCATAATGCACTCGGGGTTCATAAAGGTGTCACAAACTAGGATTTCCTTCTTTCTCATGGTTGAACTCCATTCTGTATACACACACACACACACACGCACACACATAAAATACACCTTCTTTATCAATTCGTCTATAACTGGACACTAAGGTTGTTTCCATGTCTTAGATATTGTGAATAATGCCACACTGAACATAGGAGTGCAGGTAACTTCTGTATCCTGATTTCAGTTCCTTTGGATAAATACCCCTCAGAAGTGGGATTGCTGATTAATATGGTAGTTCTATTTTTAATTTTTTGAGAAACCTCCATACTGTTTTCCATAGTAGTTGTACCACTTTGCATTTCTACCAACAGTGCACAAGATTCCCTTTTCTCCATATCCTCTCATACACTTGCTATCTCATATTTTTGATGATAGCCATTCTCACAAGTGTGAGGTGATATCTCATTGTGGTTTTGCTTTACATTCCCTGATAATTAGTGATATGGAGCACCTTTTCATGTACCTGTTGGCATTTGTAAATCTTCTTTGGAAAACTGTCTATTCAGTTCCTTTGCCTAGTTTTTAATTGGGTTGACTTTTTTGCTGTTGAGATGTGTGAGTTCTTTATATGTTTTGAATATTAACCCCTTATCAGATGCATATTTGCATATATTTTCTCCCATTCCATAGGTTGCATTTTCATTTTGTTGATTGTTTCTTTTGCTGTGCAGAAGCTTTAAGTTAGCTTTTATTATATGTTAAATGTTTCCCAAATTTACCTCTCAGGGTAAATTACCTTCATGATTTCTATCATGGCTGCATATCCCCTCAACTATCATTTATTTTTTCTTTAAATCAATCTACTTTGCTAACAAGTTATTATAAAAGAAAACTTGTATTATTACTGTAAATGGAACACTGGTATCACTTGATAAATAGAGGGTAACCATAAATTAAATACAGTGAAAACCAATGTTTTTTTATTATAACCAGTTATTTTCTGCTGAGTACTCTGAGCCTGAGACTTATTCCCTTTTTATGAAAAACAGGTAAATTAGCAAGTTCTAGCTGCTCTAACAGATAAACCGCCACATTTCACTGGCTTCATACACTAGAGTTTTTCACTCACGTAACAGTCCAGCGCAGGGCTGCTGATTCAGGGACCTTGACTCCTTCCGTCTTGTGGCACCAACAGCTGAGGGACCCAGAAATCTCTCTGCGTCCAGTTAACAGATGCAGGGAGAGAACATGGAGAAGTCACCTGATTTTTTGCCCTTTTGGTCTGAAACTACCATAGGTAATTCGTCCTTTGGTGTAAATCACCTAGAGGTGGGTGAGCAGGGAATGTTGGTCCAAGCTAGGTAGCCACTTCCCACAGCTACTTTATAGTATGAAAGTGAGAACACAAGTTTTTGATGGTCGAATTATGAAACATAAACAGGTTCTAGCAAGACATAGCCATAGTTTCTGAATTGCTGGGAGGGATTGTGCAACTACTTCTTCACTAACTATATTACTATTTTAGTTCAATTAATTCTCCTCTCTCCTAACCTCAATTTCACTCAGAAACTGTTCCAAGAAGTTAACAACTGCCTTACTTAGAGAGAGTGAAATCCATATAAACACAGAAGAAACCTGTTTCTCTGTATCATGACACAAAATTAATGAGATAGTACCCAGTGTAGCTTTTTACCTCTTAGTATAGCTTAGAACTTTCCTTGGCTAGATGGGAAATGAGCTCTGTCTCTATATATGTCTGTATAATAACCAAGAATGAAAAATGTGGTTGATAGGAACTTACATATAAACCCAGTACCCTCCTACATTTTAAAACTTAACTGTGTGCCATTACTAAACTTTTATGATTTAAAGTTGTTGTTATTATTTGACATATATTTGAAATGTGTGAGACACATGCCCAGTACCACCACACTGATTGCATGATTTCTGCTGCTGTAGTACAATCTGAAATATTTTTCCTGTGCTATTTCAAACCAATGAAGCATGGATATGTTTGAGTGACCACCAGCTGAAGGGGAGAGGAATTTCTAATTGGGTTTTTATAAGTGAAAACTAAAGCTATTTGGAATTTGACATTTGATGAAAATCTACTATGATGTTATCATCCTGGAAAAAATTTACTTCTCTATTTTGTCATGAAGAAGTAGGGATAACAGAGGGTCAGCCCCTGGAAGCTGAGGTATGAGAGCAACATTATGTGCTCATAACAGGGAAATTTATACTTAGTGATTTATGATTCATACCTGTATTTTTGTAGGTTGCTTTCATCAGCCACATGGAGCTTTTTACTCACTGGCGAACATAGTAAAAGATAAGAAACAGAACTGGATACCAGATCTGTGTTCAAAGATGAGCTGGAGGCATTGATGGGTCATTTAGGAAGGGGGACTGTATAGGCCCAGCTCGATAAGCAAGGTAGGGTTCAAGCAGCTTCATAATGTCAACACTGAGTTCAGTAAAGCATGATGGAGTGACTCAGAGGGTGGTGTATCATAGGGAGCATATAGTACTTCATTTTGGTTGGTCAGTGGACTGTAGGGCTTCCATTTACAGGCTGGGTGAGGTTCAGGAGCACAACTGTTTCCTCCAAGGAGGTAGACTGTCAGGGTGCAGTGGGGAGGGGACTGTGACTCAAGGAACAGCACAGTTGCTCAGACACAGCTCTGTGGAGCAGTGACAGCCCTTCAGTATCAGCTCCTGAGCCCTTGGTGGGCATCTTATCACATTCCAGATATATTGTCATGGACCACGAATGACAGCAACCTTCCAGGGAGGTTGCTTGAGGGCTTCCAATGGAACTGGGGGAACAGGGGCCTTCCCCTCTCTTAGCAGGGAGGCGTGATGGTGGGATGAGGTTAGTGAGCCCAGATGAGGGGAGCTGGAAGGCAGATGCAAGGAATGAAGTGAGGGTTGACTGCTGTGTTCTTACTGTGCCAGCCTACACCCCTTCTACCAGTAGAGTCTTTTTTTTTTTTTTTCTTTTATTTCCCAGTGAATGGGGAGCTTTTGCTGAGGTGGGGGAGGAATACCCCCAAGGAACTGATGGCCCATGGGAAGCGGGTTGATTCTCCCCGCCAGAGCCACAGGTGTCCTTCCCGATGTTCTACTCCTTTCTCATTCTCTGTAGCCCACTGCAGCCTGTGGCAGGCAGGAGGAGGGGCCGTGCTTCCTCTTGGTGGGTCACAGTTAACACTGTTCATCATCTCAACTCTCTCTGGAAATGGCTTTCATTTATAAGTTCACAGAGAAAGGGAATTTTATCAAGGAAAACTACAAAGCTTTTAGCATCTCCATCTATGGCTTCCATGCCCCTGTCCTGTCATGTTTCCCTGTCTCCCACTCCCAGGACAGAAAGCAAGCAATTATGATCTTTCCCCAAGGGCTGCTTTGGGAATCTACTGACAATGGCAGCCAGTGACTCCAGATTAAGAACTCCTTCTTGACAATGGTGAGAAATGCCCAAAGCACCAGGTCCTCAGTTACACGTCAGAACCTAATGCCTACAGTAGAAATATGAAGAAATTTTACTGGAAAGAGAACCTCAAAATAATAATGGCAGAGTTAGAAAGGGTGGTGTGAAGCTTTTTTGGTCTTTGTGGGAAGACTGGTGTGTGTGTCAAAAGGATCAGGAAAATCTTTTTCTATACTCAGTTCTCTTATATCTGGAGATTCCAGGAGTTATAAAAGTGCTTTGTGCCCCAGCACCTTTCCCTTAAAACCGTAGAAATGCTAGGAGTATGGTGGGACTCCAGGATGTAACATGAGCATTGAGGACCGACAGTAGGGATCAGGGGGCTGACCTGGCTTAACCTGGGAAAATTAGAGGAAAAGCTTACACATTCCTAGGTGAAGGCTGTGGTCAAAATAGCTCTAAATTTGGATTTCAGATTCTCGTTGTGCCAGTAACAACCATGTTTGACTTCTTTATTTCTCTCTGGGTTGGTGTCCTTATCTATTAAGGGCAGATTGAGCTCGATTTCATTCATTCATGCAGCCATTCATATTTATTGCCGATCATGGTGTTTTAATATGGAAATATAAAGATAACATTATACAATCCCTGTCTCAGAGAAGCTCTCAATTAAGTGGAGGAGACAGATGTTACTGATACTTGTAAAAGCATACGTAAAGTACCATAATAAATATACAAAGTGCTGTTGGAACACAGAGAGGGAGGGAGGGATGGGTTGTACCAGGAATAGAGTTGCAGTAGAGTATGCAGTATGTAAATCATGTCTTAAGAACAGAACTGCCTACCATTGCCTGTCATAAGCGTGGACCAAGTATACAAGCCAGAATGTATGGGAATGCCTGGTATGTTGGGGAATGAAAATGTTTAGCTGTGACTAGAGCATAGCGTGTCTGGAGGCTTGTAAGGGAAGCTGAAAAAGATGGATTTAGGTTCACCTGTAAACAGTCTCTTACAACAATTCCTGTTACTCCATTGGCTATGAAGACACACTGGAAATTGTAAACAGGAAATTTGGATTGCACACAATTTGAGCAGGGAAAAATGCAAGCACAGAGGTGAGTTCTGAGAATATAAGAGCAATACAAGAATATTAAAATATAAGAGCAATAGAAGTTAGCAGTTGATAGAGGCAGAGGAGGGAAATGAAGGTTTCAGCATGGTGTGTAAGGGTGTGAGAGTTTTAGCCTGTGTGTCCAAGTTGGACAGGAGGTTTAGGGTGTGAGACTGGAATTTCACTTTGGATGGGAAGGCTTTGAGGCTTCAGTATGTAGGTCTGAGCATGTTGAGATGTTGCTATTTGATAGGTGGTTGGAGACCTGCATCTGGAGCTCAGGGGAGAGAGAAATATTTAGGACTTGTTACAGTAGCAGGGGTTGGTAAAGCCTTAGGAGGAATGAAATCCTCTAGGGAGGGCTTCTGACAGGTCAAGAGAAAAAGAACCTGATAAAATCAGGGAACATAGAATTTAGGTCTGCAGTTCACTGACCAGAGCCTCTACCTCCAAGGCAAACTCAGTCCACTTTAGCCTTATGTTCAGGTCAAGTTGAGAGCTACAAGGAGAAAGGCTATCTCCTTTCCTCTCCTAATGCTGTCTTCCCCATAGGGCTTCCATCCAAATCCTCTACATCTGTCTAAGAACTATCCTTCCTTGAAGCGTAGTAAGAATCACCCCCTGTCTTTCTTTGATACCATGTTAATTTGGGTTCTTCTAGAAGCAGGTACCAAATGTGATTAGATATATACCATATGTTTATCAAGGGAAACACTTGTAAAAGCTAAAAGTTGCAGGGTGGTAAACCAGAGAAGGCAAGGAGAACCTTCAGACTATGATGGAGGGCTGACCCCTGTGAAGGAGAGGGGGAAGGAAGGAGGATTGGGTAGGAAGCACCTCAGAGTACAGCACAGCTCCAAGAAAGGCCAGAATCATGGGGAGTCTTTATCCCTCATCTTAGAGGAATAGACTCACCTGAATCCCCCCACCATGCCTAGCCATTGCCAGGAGGAGCCTACAGGAAGTGTGGCCTCAGCAGGGACTCAGTATTTGATCCAGAGGAGTGACAACTGGGAACATCAGACCAAAAGCCTGCCCAGAGCAGGAGATCCTAGTGGCACATTTCATGGCCACCATAGATGGCCTCAGTGACTCAGTGACACTTCCTAAATGTTCTCCTGGCACTTATTGTCCAAACCAGTCAAAACTCAGCGTTTACAGCCTTGCACCATTATTAATTATCTCACCTTGTGTCTGCCCAACTAGATTATAAACCCTTCCTTAAACATCAGTGCAGTGTCCTTAACTCAGAGGCATCTATGTATTCATCGTAATAAGAATTGTGTTATTTTCATTACTTGAATTTATCTGAGAGGTGTAGCAATGGGAGTTTTGACTTAGGAAGTTGGGATGAGGGAAGTTAAGAAAGAATATGATTTGGATGAGGCGTTCCACAGATGTCACAGTGAGGGAGGGAGAACTAGGGAAGCAGACATACCCACTGAAGGAAAGCAGACACTAGGGCCTAGGCACATGAATTTGATGAGATGAAGTCCAGGTAGGCAGACAGAAGCCAGTATCCAGAGAACATGGTAGAAAGTGCTAGTCGAAGGGCAAGAACTAGCACGGAGGAGGTCCAGCAAGATATAATGGATGGGAGTTTGAAGTAGACATCACGGCAACTCTCTTTTTTTGAGAACTAACCTTTCTACCCACCAGGCAGTTTTCATGCACCATATCACACCTTCTTATCCTTGGTTAATTGGACCGAAGAGACACCTGTCTCAAGCTGAACCTTCTGGGAATTTTGAATCGGGGTTCAGTAAATCTAATTAGTCGAATTTTCCTTGAACTGAGCTGACCTGTTGAAGCAGGGCTCTTGGAGACTGCTGGAGCCCTTGTGTACACTAGGAAGCAGTAGAAGCGGCTGCAGACAGACAAGAATGAGTCAGGCATTCAGAGACAAGCTGAGATGAGAGACAGCACAACTCCAGAGAAGAAGAATGAGACTGAGAGAGTCGTTGCCTGGACTCCTGAGAAATTTCCATCCCTCAACCTAATCCTGTGCCCTTTCACACTAGGTTCTGAGATAACCCACCAACCTTAGAATAAATTCCCTATTCTTCTTAATCCAGTTTGAGTGGGATTCTTTTAGTAGCAGCCAAATAATATTGACTGAGACAGTGTGTTGACAGATATGCTCAAGACACAAACAGGAAGCTCAGAAACATGCAATTTGCAGGGATACAGACAAGCGAGAGGTTAGCATTAGGAAAACTGGGAAGAGTATCCCGGACAAAGCAGCTTTTAGTCTGGTAAGTAAATGGGTAACCAAGTCAGAGAGTAAACATACAGGATCTGCTTAGAGGAACTAGGGTAGAAGGTAGAGCCTTCCTCACAAGAACAAGGCAGAAAAAGATGGTTATTAGGTGTCAGGTAAAAGGTCAGAGGCAGGCTAAGATCTTCCGATCTATTGAGGATGGGACTCATTCATGCATTCAGTAAGAATTCTTGGGTATCTACTACAGTCTAGGGGGTTTAGTGTGTTAACAGACTGAGTTGTGGGTTCAGTGTAATGTGGGGTGGAGCCAACCCGGGAGTGGAGACCCTATGATACCTGCTGTGGGGAAGAGAAGGCTCAGAGGGCAGAATCGGGGGGCATCAGTCAGCTCATGATGTGGAGTGGATGATAGAATGTTAGAATTTGGAACATTCTGGGGTAAAACAGACCTGGACGAAGTTGGAACTGAGAACTCAGAAAGTAACTTCTTTTAAGGAGCAGCAGAGAGGAAGGTAGGGTGAGGAAGGAAAGAGTGATTCAGAATGGGCGATAAGAAGGTGTCAGGCACACAGCTTGTCTATTTGTCAGTTTCTCCTAGGACCCTGGTGGCAGCTGATGAACCCATAAAAAAATACCTGTTGTGCCTGTTTATGCTGACCTGCTCGACTTTGCCAAAGTTAAAAATTTCAGGAGGATTTGGAAAGCTATAGACTCTAGCCTTTCCTAATTCAATTCTACCTTACCAGATAGGCAAGACTAGATTCCTTTAAAGTAATTCAGTTCAACATCTGGTTAAACTTTGAACCCTCACATACTGGGAAGAAGAAATATAGTAGAGGAAAAGGAGGGAGAAGGAAGGATAAAAATTAAGAGATGCCTCATAATCTGTTGCACATATTGGGATAAAATTAGTCTCCTGTGATCTCCTTCTCTACCTCCCACTCATAATTTTGAATATCTGGTAATCGTAGGTATATCTTTTCACAAAGACCCCAAAATCACTTCTCCAGTGGATGTCAGGGACTCCCTATATAGTGCGTTATTTAACCTTGATAAGATGACCTAAAAACTAACCTAAACAATGACAAATTAGGAGACATGCTATTGGCTCTGGTTTCTTTTCTCATAATCTTATTTCTAGTGTGGTTGTGGTGTTAAATAGAGTCAGAAGATCTAGGGCTGAGTCAGAAATTTCTGCTTGGCTTCTGACTGGCCTTATGGGGAGCAAATTATTTAACCTCCTCAAGCTTTCATTTCCTCATCTGTAAAATGGTATTATGACACATGACACTTGTTCTAATACCCTGATGGGTGATTTTAAAGACCATGTATAAAAACTAATGAAATGGTACAAACACCAGTGGAAGGTAGCCAGGTCCTTTCATAAATCACATAGTTGAGTAAAGAATCTGTATCAGAACCTAATTTTTCTCCTCACTAGCTCTGTGGCCTTTGACAATTCATTTGAGTTCCAAGTCTTGTTTTTTTTCCCTTGTCAAAGAGGTATGATAATATTCTCTGTTTCATGTAGTTTTTATGACGATTAAAATGACATATGTATACTAAAGTATAAAGAATATATTAGTGATTACAATTCTTAATGATGTCCCAGAATAGAATAATGATACTATTTTGATTATATTTTCTTGTTATAAAAGTATTAATATAATTTTATATTAGTATATTTATATCAGATCCTTTCAAGATTCTTTTCTTTTTTTTAAATAAAAGCATTCTTTTTTTAAAAAAAAATATTTATTTAGTTATTTTTTATTTGTTGCACTGGGCCTTCGTTGCGGCATGTGGGATCTTCGTTGCGCCGTGCGGGATCTTTAGTTGCGGCATGCGGGATCTTTTAGTTGCAGCTTGCGGGTTCTTAGTTGAAGCATGTGGGATCTAGTTCCTTGACCAGGGATCGAACCAGGGCCCCCTGCATTGGGAGTGTGGAGTCTTAACCACTGGACAACCAGGGAAGTCCCAAGATTATTTTCATTGAGATTTGTTCTGATATGCAGAGTCAAATTTAAATGAGACATAATCACTTAAAAATGAAACTTGAAATTCAATTACAGATAAAAAATGAGTGCATCCTTAAAGCAAAGATCTTTCATATATTTCACTTCTAATGAAGTCTTTTAGAAAGCAAAAATGTTATAGTCTGTTTTTATTCATAATTTATCAGTTTAATACTTTTTTGAATTGAGGGAAATACGGGTTTTATATATATAGGGATAAGGTTATAATAAAAGGGTCTGGGGCTTCCCTGGTGGCGCAGTGGTTGGGAGTCCGCCTGCCTATGCAGGGGACACGGGTTCGTGCCCCGGTCCAGGAAGATCCCACATGCCACGGAGCGGCTAGGTCCGTGAGCCATGGCCACTGAGCCTGCGCGTCCGGAGCCTGTGCTCCGCAACGGGAGAGACCCGCGTACCGCAAAAAAAAAAAAAAAAAAAAAAGGGGTCTGGTTACCCAAATATGGTTCAGGTTTATATTGAGATTATTACCACTCAAAGGAAGTCCTTTTTTTGCATTTTTTAAAAATTAAAATAGTCTACACTTATACTGGCTAAATTCTAATGTTCTTTAATCTTTTATTTCCTTGGAAGATAATAGTTGGAGAAACTGCTGTGTTTTGCCTACAACTGGCCACAAGGGATTTTGAAAACCAGGAGAAAACTATTTTAACTGGAGACTGTTGCTATATAAACCCACTGGTGAGGAGAACTGTGCGATTTCTTGGTATGTGTTCATTGAATTGTTTTTATTGTTACTGAAACAATGTTTATGTATCAGCCAACCTTTAAAATGACCAGCATATTAACTGTATTTGAATATTAGATTATATTTTCTTTGAAATGTTTCAATTTGGTTTTTAAAAATAAATACTGCATACTATTTTCTCTCCTGTTTTGCAAAACTCCATTTCGTGGTGTCGTTTCCATATTATTTTAAGGAAAACAAATCCCACCACACTTGGATATTTAAATTCTAAAAGAAACTAAAAATTACGTAATTTAAAGAAATGATTTACTATGTTTATTAAATTTCAGAAACAACGCTTAGGTAGAAATGATAATCTAGTTTGGTTATCGAACATCATGAAGGACAAGCAAAATAGCTGGACAAATAAAAGAAATGCTGTATTTGTTAATTATCATAAGTAGCACTCCATGAACTACTTCTGGGGTGTTTTTTTTTTTTTTTACCAAAAAATGGTACAAAAGCCATTTTTTACAAAAATTGGTGATTTTATTAGGGGACAAGATTTACTGATCCTTTAAATCTCAAATTCTAGCACTAATGATATGAACATTGACGAATTACTGAAAATCATCTCAATTCAAAAGACACGTGGCCAAGACAGGTTTTTTTTAACTGAAACAATAAAACTTAATATAGATTATTATTTCCTGGCTTTATCAAATAAGAAAAAGTGCATCTAAATATACTAAATAACATTTAAGATAAATTCTGATCAGTATTAAGATTACGGATACTGTAACCCTTCAATATATTTCTCATATTGATGGGAACAAGATGAAGACTTTGGAGATATTATGCACAGCTCACCTAATCTATATATAAACCCACTAAAGACTAATCAAATGTCATCATGCCTTTAAATCTCTCTGGAGCCGAAAGGTCTTCATATCTAAGACTGTTCATTTTATTGCCGTCAACTTATACATCCCCACAGCCCTCATTTATACTGTGGAAGGGATAGCTTTTATATGAAACTTTAAAAGTTATATTTTTCACATGCATCAATACTGTGTTCTTGACCCATTTAATCTTTGCATCAGAAACATTTAATAACAAAATAAGCAATAATATACTCAGAACTAAAGTATTTTGATGAAGTTGAACTTTCCTAAATATTGTTAAATTATATTATGCCTACTTAAGTAAAATATTTTTATTCATTTACGCACATATTTCTAAAGAATATACAGGCATACCTCCAAGATATTTGAGCTCAGTTCTAGACCACTACGATAAAGCGAATATGGCAATAAAGCAAGTCACATGAAGTTTTTGGTTTCCCAGTGCATATAGAAGTTACGTTTACACTCTATTAAGTGTGTAGTCTGTTACACTCTATTAAGTGTGTAGTCTGTTAAGTGTGCAATAGCATTATGTCTTAAAAAAATACATACCTTAATTAAAAATACTTTTAAAAATTAAAATCACTAAAAAATGCTAATCATCACCTGAGCCTTTAATGAGTTGTAATCTTTTTGCTGGTGGAGGGTCTTGCCTCAACGTTGATGGCTGCTGACTGATCAGGGTGGTAGCATCTGAAGGTTGGGGTGGCTGTGGAAACTTCTTAAAATAGGACAACAATGAAGTTAGCCACAGTGATTGAGTCTTCCTTTTACGAACGATTTCTTTGTAGCATGCAATGCTGTTTGATAGCTTTTTACCCATGGTAGAGCTTCTTTAGAAATGGTAGTCAATCCTCTCAAACCTTGCTGCTGCTTTATCAACTAAGTTTATGAAAGATTCTAAATCCTTTGTTGTCATTTCAACAGTCTTCACAGCACCTTCACCAGGATTAGATTCCATCTCAAGAAACCACTTTCTTTCCTCATCCACAGAAGCAAATCCTCATCCATTCAAGTTTTATCATGAGATTGCAGTGATTCAGTCACATCTTCAAGCTCCACTTCTATTTCTAATTCTTTTCCTATTTCTACCACATCTTCAGTGACCTCCTCCACTGAAGTCTTGAACCCCTCCAAGTCATCCATGAGGATTGAATCACCTTCTTTCAAGCTCCTGTTTAATGTTAATATTTTGACCTCTTCCCATGAATCCTGAATGTTCTTAATGGCATCTAGAATGGTGAATCCTCTCCAGAAGGTTTTCAGTTAACTTTGCCCAGATCCATCAGAGGAACCCCTATCTATGGCAGCTGCAAACTTATGAAATGTATTTCTTAAATAATGAGACTTGAAAATCAGAATTACTCCTCATGACCTGCAGAATGAATGTTGTGTCAGCAGGCATGAAAACAACATTAATCTCATTGTACATCTCCATCAGAGCTCTTGGGTGGCCAGGTGCGTTGTCAATGAGCAGTAATATTTTGAAAGGAATTTTTTTTCTGAGCAGTAGGTCTCAACAGTGGGCTTAAAATATTTAGTAAATCATGTTGTAAACAGATAATGCTGTCATCCAGGCTTTGTTGTTCCATTTATTGAGAAAAGGCAGAGTATATTTAGCATAACTCTTAAGGGCCTTAGGCTTTACAGAATAGTAAGTGAGCATTGGCTTCACCTTAAAATCACCAGCTGCATAAGCCCCAAGGAAGAGAGTCAGCCTGTCTTTTGAAGCTTTAGAGCCAGGCATTTTCTTCTCCTTAGATCTGAAAGTCCTTGATGGCATCTTCTTCCAATAGCAGGTTGTTTTGCCTACATTGAAAATTTGTTGTTTAGTGTAGATACCTTCAGTAATGATCTTAGCTAGATCTTCTGGATAGCTTGCTGCAACTTCTATATCAGTAGTTGCTGCTTCACTTTCTACTTTCCTGATATGGAGATGACTTATTTCCTTAAACCTCATGAATCATCCTCTGCTAGCTTCAAACTTTTCTTCTGTAGCTTCCTCACCTCTCTCAACTTTTTTTTTTTTTTTTTGCGGTACGCGGGCCTCTCACTGTTGTGGCCTCTCCCGTTGCGGAGCACAGGCTCCAGACGCGCAGGCTCAGCGGCCATGGCTCACGGGCCCAGCCGCTCCGCGGCACGTGGCATCCTCCCGGACCGGGGCACGAACCCGTGTCCCCTGCATCGGCAGGCGGACTCTCAATCACTGCGCCACCAGGGAAGCCCTCTCTCAACTTTTATAGAATTGAAGAGAGTTGGGGCCTTGCTCTAGATTAGGCTTTGGTTTAAGGGAGTATTATGGCTGGTTTGATCTTCTATCCAGACCACTAAAACTTGCTCCATATCAGCAGTAAGGCTGTTCCGCTTTCTTATCATCCTTTAAGAACTTTTCCTTTGCGTTTGCAACTTGGCTGACTGTTTAGCACAAGAGACCTAGCTTTCAGCCTATCTCAGCTTCCGACTAAGCTTCATCATTTCTAGCTTTTGATTAAGAGTGAGATGTGTGACTCTTCCTTTCACTCGTACACTTAGAGGCTATTGTAGGATTTTTAATGGCCTAATTTCAATAATGTTGTGTCTTAGGGAATAGGGGGTCCTGAGGAGAGGGAGAGAAATATAGGGGAACGGCTGGTTGGTGGAGCAGTCAGAGTACACACATTTATCAGTTAAATTCACTGCCTGGTATGGGTGCAGTTTGTGCTGCCCCAAAACAATTACCATAGTAACATCAAAGATCACTGATCACAGATCACCAATAACAAATATAATCATAATGAAAACCTTTGAAATATTGGGAGAATTTCTGAAATGTGACATAGACACACAGAGTGAGCAAATGTTATTGGAAAAATGGTGCCAATAGTGTTGCTCAATACAGGGTTGCCACAAACCTTCCATTTGTAAAAAAAATGCACTCTCTGCAAAGCCCAATAAAGCGAACCTCAGTAAAACGAAGTCCGCCTGAACGGCACACAGTAAAGTGTGCTTTTAAGTCTCTGCATGTTTCTTACTTCTTATATGATTTTATAAAATATTTAGGAGTGCTTTGGTTTGTTTCTTATTTCCTTGTTTATCATGATTTGGATGTTTCTAGTTTGTTAAAATAAAATGGAAGCTTGCGTGCAAAGCATTACTGCATAATAAGACATCACTCTTCATAGCGACTTTATTCTGGAGGTCAGCACAGTGGATACACTCATGAGATCTCACTTTAATAAGTATCTTTGTAGTTAACTTCAATATTGGCCTTGGGCCTGATGCACTATTTTAATTCTAAAGCACATTTGGGAACGTTACAAGTATCAAGAGACATTTCCATATCCTTATCACACATTCCTCTGTATTTTAAACAGGAAAACTTATTGTACCAGATAAAAAGAATGGTTTGGTTAAATAAAATGAGTACTTCTTAGCCTAGGTTTCAAGAGAAAAGAGGTGAAGACTTGCCATTTATATTGCCGTGCTAGACCATGAGATTTGGAAAGAGAGAGTATATGCGGTAACATTTTATTGAGCTTTGTTCTTTTCCATTTCTCTGCTTATGCCAGATTTCTGATTTGAGTATCATTTACTTGTATGGCTCATGGAATACTGGTAAGATGTAAAGAAAGCTTTTCATTGCTTCCTTGTAAGTTTTTTCAATAGAGAACTAAGGTCTTTGGTTCATGGTGGTTTGTATGCACATAGAGTTTTGCTATGTGCAGGTTTGGGTGCAAGAACCTTGCATAATGTTACATAATATTTTGAAAATGAAAAGGATAGTCATGTATCTAATCCTGGAAAATTATTTGAGCCTGGTGAGTTGCAACACAACTGCCAATAATTATGTAAAGGCTTAGGAAACAAACAATCCAGAAATATATGACAAAGAAAAAAAAGCATCGAATTATCATAATAGAATTTTATGACTTTTTAATGAGCCGACTGTTTGGGAAGTATTATTTTGGCATAGTTTTAAAATGTCCTGATGGATTTTATTACCCAAAATTATAAAAGAACGGATTTCTTTACATAGATACCACATCTTTGCGGATTGTATCTGTAAGTTTATTGACAATGATGCCAAAGAATTTATTTTGCCTATCCTATCTAAGTAGAAAGATAAGTTTTGGCGATAATGACCAATGACATTGAATTTAGAAAATATTTTTGGTATTTGAGTAAATTGGCATGTTCCTTACAAAAGGGGAAACATTTATGTACTTAATTTTATACCTTCAGGTAAACAAAGTAAATAAATTTTACTACTGCAAAGATAATTTAAACATTATAATGTAATTGCTTTATTATTTACTAAATTGTCCCAAATTTGATAAATTGAAACTCAAGCCATAAAAGATAAGGCGGGACTTAGCTGTTATGTAACTTTAAAAAATGTGTTTCTGATGGCGATATAGAGATTAATCTGAAAACATTCTGCTTTACTTAAGATTTTCCATGGTATTTAAATGAAGACTGATGGCATTGGATTTTGCTGCTAATTGGCACCTCCAGCTGAGTTAATATCAGTTTGAATGAGCTTAAGAGGCATAATCAGAGGGAGATGACTGCTCTGCTTAATGTTAGTAAGATTAAAAAAAAATGCAAAAATAGGGAAAAAATAAAGATTACTAACATTAGCAGAAGGTGATAGACTGAACCCTCTCAAGGGAAACACATCTCCATTTAAAAAATCTCATTATCCAAACACAGCCTTAGAATATATTTTCTTCTTTTATCATATGTCTTATAAACCTGTCGTGCATAAAAATGTAGCCAGTGGTAGACAGCTCAATATGTTAAATAATTTAACACTCCCACTACTTCAGAAAGCAAAGGGAGGAGCTGGAGGGAGTGAAATGGAAGGAACCGTATATATATATATATATATATATATATATATATATATATATATATATATATATATATGTATGTAGGAACTATTTTATAGTTTCTAAAATATTTCCATCTTGGTGTATTGTAAATTAACCACAATAAACCAAAAAGTTAAAATGGTGTGTTTTCTTCCTCAGGAATTTATACGTTTGGACTGTTTGCTACAGACATCTTTGTAAATGCTGGACAAGTAGTTACAGGAAATCTGGCTCCACATTTTCTCGCCCTGTGTAAACCCAACTACACGGCACTTGGGTGTCAGCAGTATACGCAGTTCATCAGTGGGGAAGAGGCCTGCACGGGCAACCCGGATCTCATCATGAGAGCAAGGAAAACATTTCCATCCAAAGAAGCGGCTCTCAGTGTCTATGCAGCTATGTATCTGACAGTAAGTAAGAGTTAGAAACCATTCTTAGTTTGTCTTTTTGGTAATTCTCCCAAAGCAGAAATTATTTCTCCCTGCCATAATGGAAGTCACAGTAACAGCTTTCTGCAGGACATTTAATTTATTTTTAATGATAGCTGTTTGTACTGTGAATAAAATTAAGTCAGTTGACTCTCGTGAGATTACGTGTGGATATTTGGTTGTATTAAAAAATATAGCCATTAGCATTTCCATTTGAGAATATGTTTGTCTTTATTATTAAATAGGGCTTAATGGAAACAAATTTGTCCTATAGCAGTTGCCATAAACTTGTAATAGTGCAATTAAGAGAACTACCCAGGCCTCTTAGCCACCTACTCAAGTTCTAATGTACTCTGGTGAAGGTGGGGAAAGAGGCACTCTTCTTCCAGAAAGTTCTTTTGTTATTGGTAACTATATCATCTTAATATCTCAATGAGTGTTTTAATATTTTCTCATAGAACTAACCAAAATGCCCTTAAAAATCATATATATTTTCTTTATTCTTGAGTATTTGCCATCATTTTAGTGGTAGGAGCCAGGCCCTAAGTGCTGCTATCTTAGGACATTTAGGTGGAAGTAAGTGGTCAAAGCTGAATGCATTAATGACAGGCAGGAGTACAAAGAAGGGCAGCCTTGGCAGGCAGCTCTTGACCCCAGTATTTATATCCATCAGTCTTTCCCTCTGTCACCAGAATGTGCCTTGCCAGCTATAACGTTGAACTCCCAAAAGTGTGCTTTGAAGGCTTTTCCATAGCTACAATAAAAAGTGCAGAAAATTTTTCCTTTCGGAGTTCTCCTGTCCAACAATGCCAATAACTACTTCTGATTTCAGCTCATTGATGAGACCTCAGGACCAATTTGAAACCAAATTTGATAATTTCTGATTTCTTGAAAAAACGCAGAATTATTTTTACCTTCAACAAGCTATTTGATTATGGAAATGTTTCTAACGCTCCTGATGCAATCTTGTCAGTTTATCTCTAAAAGAGAGAATATCTGCTGTGACACCTCTACCTGAGATTGGAAATAAAGGTTACTAAAGAAAGGACAAGTTAAGAGAGGAACTATGGCATCATACATAACATTCACGATGGCACGGTAATTTTGGAGGTCATAAGGGTGTGTGCATTTTTTTTGTTGTTGTTTGTTTGTTTTTGCGTTACGCGGGCCTCCCACTGCCGCGGCCTCTCCCCTTGCGGAGCACAGGCTCCGGACACACAGGCTCAGCGGCCATGGCTCACGGGCCCAGCCGCTCCGCGGCACGTGGCATCCTCCCGGACCGGGGCACGAACCCGTGTCCCCTGCATCGGCAGGCAGACTCCCAACCACTGCGCCACCAGGGAAGCCCAGGGTGTGTGCATTTTAACATTTTAAAAGTTTTTAATCCAAGCTAATCTACCACTTTTTTTTTAATTTAATTTTTTAAAAAATATACAGCAGGTTCTTATTAGTCATCCATTTTATACACATCAGTGTATACATGTCAATCCCAATCTCCCAATTCATCCCACCACCACGCCCACCCCCCGCCGCTTTCCCCCCTTGGTGTCCATACGTTTGTTCTCTACATCTGTGTCTCTATTTCTGCCCTGCAAACCAGTTCATCTGTACCGTTTTCCTAGGTCCTGCGTTAGTATATGATATTTGTTTTTCTCTTTCTGACTTGCTTCACTCCATATGACAGTCTCTAGATCCATCCACGTCTCTACAAATGACCCACTTTCATTCCTTTTTATGGCTGAGTAATATTCCATTGTACATATGTACCACATTGTCTTTATCCATTCGTCTGTTGATGGGCATTTAGGTTGCTTCCATGACCTGGCTATTGTAAATAGTGCTGCAATGAACATTGGGGTGCATATGTCTTTTTGAATTATGGTTTTCTCAGGGGATATGCCCAGTAGTGGGATTGCTGGGTCATATGGTAATTGTATTTTTAGTTTTTTAAGGAACTTCCATACTGTTCTCCATAGTGGCTGTATCAATTTACATTCCCTCCAACAGTGCAAGAGGGTTCCCTTTTCTCTTCACCCTCTCCAGCATTTGTTGTTTGTAGATTTTCTGATGATGCCCATTCTAACCGGTGTGAGGTGATACCTCATTGTAGTTTTGATTGGCACTTCTTTAATAATTATTGATGTTGAGCAGCTTTTCATGTGCTCCTTGGCCATCTGTATGTCCTCTTTGGAGAAATGTCTATTTATGTCTTCTGCCCATTTTTTGATTGGGTTGTTTGTTTTTTTAATATTGAGCTGCATGTGCTGTTTATATGTTTTGGAGATTAATCCTTTGTTGATTCATTTGCAAATATTTTCTCACATTCTGAGCATTGTCTTTTTGTCTTGTTTATGGTTTCCTTTGCTGTGAAAAAGCTTTTAGGTATCATTAGGTTCCATTTGTTTATTTTTGTTTTTATTTCTATTACTCTAGGAGGTGGATCAAAAACATATTGCTGTGATTTATGTCAAAGAGTGTTCTTCCTGTGTTTCCCTCCAAGAGTTTTATAGTGTCTGGTCTTACATTTAGGTCTCTAATCCATTTTGAGTTTATTTTAGTGTATGGTGTGAGGGAGTGTTGTAATTTCATTCTTTTACATGTACCTGTCTAGTTTTCCCAGCACCACTGGGAAAAGAGACCATCTTTTCTCCGTTGTATATCCTTGCCTCCTTTGTCATAGATTAGTTGACATAGGTGCATGGGTTTATCTCCGCACTTTCTATCCTGTTCCACTGATCTATATTTCTGTTTTTGTGCCAGTACCATATTGTCTTGATTACTGTAGCTTTGTAGTATAGTCTCAAGTCAGGGAGTCTGATTCCTCCACCTCTGTTTTTTCCCTCAGGGCTGCTTTGGCTATTTGGGGTCTTTTGTGTCTCCATACAAATTTTAAGACTTTCTATTCTACTTCTGTAAAAAATGGCACTGGTAAGTTCATAGGGATTGAATTGAATCTGTAGATTGCTTTGGGTAGTATAATCATTTTCACAATATTGATTCTTCCAATCCAAGAACATGGTATATCTCTCCATCTGTTGGTATCATCTTTAATTTCTTTCATCAGTGTCTTATAGTTTTCTGCATACAGGTCATTTGTCTCCCTAGGTAGGTTTGTTCCTAGGTATTTTATTATTTTTGTTGCAATGGTAAATGGGAGTGTTTCCTTAATTTCTCATCATTAGTGTATAGAAAAGCAAGATATTTCTGTGCATTAATTTTGTATCCTGCAACTTTACCAAATTCATCGATTAGCTCTAGTAGTTTTCTGGTGGCATTTTTAGGGTTCTCTATGTATAGTATCATGTCATCTGCAAACAGTGACAGTTTTACTTCTTCTTTTCTAATTTGTATTCCTTTTATTGTTTTTTCTTCTCTGATTGCCGTGGCTAGGACTTCCAAAGCTATGTTGAATAATTGTGGTGAGACATCCTTGTCTTGTTCCTGATCTTAGAGGAAATGCTTTCAGTTTTTCACCATTGAGAATGATGTTTGCTGTGGGTTTGTTATATATGGCCTTTATTATGTTGAGGTAGGTTCCCTCTCTGCCCACTTTCTGGAGAGTTATTATCATAAATGGGTGTTGAATTTTGTCAAAATCTTTTTCTGCAACTATTGAGATGATCAGATGGTTTTCATTCTTCAATTTGGTAATATCATGTATCACATTGATTGATTTGCATATATTGAAGAATCCTTGCATCCCTGGGATAAATCCCACTTGATCATTGTGTGTGATCCTTTTAATGTGTTGTTGGATTCTGTTTGCTAGTATTTTGTTGAGGATTTTTGCATCTATATTCATCAGTGATATTGGTCTGTAATTTCATTTTTTTGTAGTATCTTTGTCTGGTTTTGGTATCAGGGTGATGGTGGCGTCATAGAATGAGTTTGGGAGTGTTCTTTACTCTGCAATTTTATGGAAGAGTTTGAGAAGGATGGGTGTTATCTCTTCTCTAAATGTTTAATAGAATTCAACCGTGAAGCCATCTGGTCCTGGACTTTTGTTTGTTGGAAGATTTTTAATCACTGTTTCCGTTTCATTACTTATGATTGGTCTGTTCATATTTTCTATTTCTTCCTGGTTCAGTCTTGGAAGGTTATACCTTTCTAAGAATTTGTCTGTTTCTTCCAGGTTGTCCATTTTATTGGCATAGAGTCGCTTGTAGTAGTCTCAGGGTGGTTTGTATTTCTGCAGTGTGTGTTGTAACTTCTTCTTTTTCATTTCTAATTTTATTGATTTGAGTCTTCTCCCTCTTTTTCTTAATGCATCTGGCTAATGGTTTCTCAATTTTGTTTATCTTCTCAAAGAACCAGCTTTTAGTTTTATTGATCTTTGCTATTGTTTTCTTTGTTTCTATTTCATTTATTTCTGCTCTGATCTTTATGATTTCTTTCCTTTTGCTAACTTTGGGTTTTGTTTGTTCTTCGTTCTCTAGTTCCTTTAGGTGTAAGGTTAGATTGTTTATTTGAGATTTTTCTTGTTTCTTGAGGTAGGCTTGCATTACTATAAACTTCCCTCTTAGAACTGCTTTTGCTGCATCCCATAGGTTTTGGATCATCATGTTTTCATTGTAATTTGTCTCTAGGTATTTTTTGATTTCCTCTGATTTCTTCAGTGATCTCTTGGTTATTTAGTAACGTATTGTTTAGCCTCCATGTGTTTGTGTTTTTTAACTTTTTTTCCCTGTAATTGATTTCTAATCTTATTGTGGTCAGAAAACATGCTTGATATGATTTCAATTTTCTTAAATTTAGTGCCGTTTGATTTGTGACCCAAGATGTGATCTATCCTGGAGAATGTTCCATGAAGAAAGTGTAATCTGCTGTTTTTGGGTGGAATGTCCTATAAATATCAATTAAATCTAGCTGGTCTATTGTGTCATTTATAGCTTGTGTTTCCTTATTAATTTTCTGTTTCGATGATCTGTCCATTGGTGTAAATGAGGTGTTAAAGTCTCCCACTATTATTGTGTTACTATCAATTTCCTCTTTTATAGCTGTTAGCAGTTGCCTTATGTATTGAGGTGCTCCTGTGTTGGGTGCATATATATTTACAATTGTTATATCTTCTTTTTGGATTGATCCCTTGATCATTATGTAGTGTCCTTCCTTGTCTCTTGTAACATTCTTTATTTTAAAGTCTATTTTATCTGATATGAGTATTGCTACTCCAGCTTTCTTTTGATTTCCATTTGCATGGAATATCTTTTTCCATCCCCTCACTTTCAGTCTGTATGTGTCCCTAGGTCTGAAGTGGGTCTCTTGTAGACAGCATATATATGGGTTTAGTTTCTGTATTCATTCAGTCAGCCTGTGTCTTTTTGTTGGAGCATTTAATCCATTCACGTTTAAGGTAATTATCACTATATATGTTCCTATGACCATTTTCTTAATTGTTCTGAGTTTTTTTGTAGGTCCTATTCTGCTCTTGTGTTTCCCACTGAGAGAAGTTCCTTTAGCATTTGTTGGAGAGCTCATTTGGTGGTGCTGAATTCTCTTAGCTTTTACTTGTCAGTAAAGCTTTTGATTTCTCCGTCAAATCTGGATGAGATTCTTGCTGGGTAGAGTAATCTTGGTTGTAGGTTTTTCCCTTTCATCACTTTAAATATGTCCTGCCACTCCCTTCTGGCTTGTATAGTTTCTGCTGAGAAATCAGCTGTTAACCTTATGGGAGTTCCCTTGTTTGTTATTTGTCATTTTTCCCTTGTTGCTTTCAATAATTTTTCTTTCTTTTTAATTTTTGTCTGTTAGATTACTATGTGTCTTGGTATGTTTCTCCTTGGGTTTATCCTGCCTGGGACTCTCTGCGCTTCCTGGACTTGGCTAACTATTTCCTTTCCCGTGTCAAGGAAGTTTTCGTCTATAATCTCTTCAAATATTTTCTGGGGTCCTTTCTCTCTGTCTTCTCCTTCTGGGACCCCTATAAGGCAAATGTTGTTGCGTTTAATGTTGTCTCAGTGGTCTCTTAGGCTGTCTTCATTTCTTTTTATTATTTTTTCTTTATTCTGTTCCACAGCAGTGAATTCCACCATTCTGTCTTCCAGGTCACTTATCCGTTCTTCTGCCTCAGTTATTCTGCTATTGATTCCTTCTAGGAATCAATTTCAATTATTGTATTTCAATTATTGTATTGTTCATCTCTGTTTGTTTGTTCTTTAATTCTTCTAGGTGTTTGTTCTTTAATTCTTCTAGGTCTTTGTTAAACACTTTTTGTATCTTCTCAATATTTGCCTCCATTCTTTTTCTGAGGTCCTGGATCATCTTCACTATCATTATTCTGAATTGTTTTTCTGGAAGATTGCCTATCTCCACTTCATTCAGTTGTTTTTCTGAGATCTTATCTTGTTCCTCCATCTGATACATCGCCCTCTGCCTTTTCATTTTGTCTATCTTTCTGTGAATGTGGTTTTTGTTCCACAGGCTGCAGGATTGAGGCTATGTAAGAGGCTTGTGCAAGTTTCCTGATGGGAGGGACTGGTGGTGGGAAGAGCTGGGTGTTGCTCTGGTGGGCAGAACTAAGTAAAACTTTAATCTGCTTGTCTGCTGATGGGTGGGGCTGGGTTCCCTCCCTTTTGGTTGTTTGGCCTGAGGCGGCCCAGCACTGGAGCCTATCCTGCTCTTTGGTGGGGCTAATGGCCGACTCTGGGAGGGCTCACGCCAAGGAGTACTTCCCAGAACTTCTGCTGCCAGTGTCCTTGTCCTCATGGTGCGACACAGCCACCCCCCGCCTCTGCAGGATACCCTCCAACACTGGAAGGTAGGTCTGGT
The DNA here is from genome assembly GCF_937001465.1 of Orcinus orca. NCBI lineage: Eukaryota > Metazoa > Chordata > Mammalia > Artiodactyla > Delphinidae > Orcinus > Orcinus orca. Next base: position 125,539,183 of record NC_064559.1, read on the forward strand.
TCAGTCTCCTATGGGGTCACTGCTTCTTCTCCTGGGTCCCGATGCACACACTACTTTTGTGTGTGCCCTCCAAGAGTGGAGTCTCCCACTGGAGACTGGAGTTTCCCCCAGTCCTGTCGAAGTCCTGCAATCAAATCCCAGTAGCCTTCAAGGTCTGATTCTCTAGGAATTCCTCCTCCTGTTGCCGGACGCCCAGGTTGGGAAGCCTGACGTGGGGCTCAGAACCTTCATTCCAGTGAGTGGACTTCTGTGGTAAAAGTGTTCTCCAGTTTGTGAGTCACCCACCCAGCAGTTATGGGATTTGATTTTATTGTGATTACACCTCTCCTGCCACCTCATTGTGGCTTCTCCTTTGTCTTTGGATGTGGGTATCTTTTTTGGTGAGTTCCAGTGTCTTCCTGTTGATGACTGTTCAGCAGTTAGTTGTGATTACGGTGCTCTAGCAAGAGGGAGTGAGAACACGTCCTTCTACTCCGCCATCTTGAACCAATCTCCTCTTTATTACTTTTCACTACCTGGACTTTTAAAAAAATCCCATCAAGAAAATTTTTATAGAGTTAAGGATCAAATCTCATCCTATCCATTTTCTCTTCTGACTTCTGTACAATTTTCCAGTTACAGTTTCCTTCTTACGCTCACTCTGCTCCCAACTGTGTTCCTCTAATTTCTCCTGATTTCCACTACACACTTGAAGGTGTGTAGACTTTATATGAAATCTAAGCTATGCGTATTCTTTCCTATTCACTAAATTGCTTGACTGCGTGTTCCACCTCTCCTAGAATATGGAACATTCAGCCTTAATATGAAGATTTAAAACTTGAGTGAATCAGGAGCCATAAAGTACTTTTCACTCATTGTCATCACATCTAAATCTGATGTTTGTATTTGTATCTGGGTATGAGTTGTAAATGTATCTGCATATACACATGTGATCAAGCCAATGACTTTAGACAAATTTTAGAATACTCTCTGACCCCAAATACTGTGACATGGTTATCTTAGCACTGATATAGATGTTAGATTTTACTGTGTAATCAGGGTGTGCCAATGGTGGTGAATGTGTTAGTATAGTGAGATACTTGGTCTTTTTATTCTGCCAAAATGGTGTGTCTGCTGGCATTTGTTTTAGCAACTTCTTTTTTTTTTTTTTTAGCAACTTACTTAAAGACATTTATTTAAACTGCTTCTGAATTATAAGCCATACTGTTCTAATCTGTAATAAACCTTTGGAGATGTTTTAATAATAATAATTATTATTATTAGCAAACATTTATTGAGCATTTGCTATATGCCAGGCATGAGTGCTTTACTTTTACTAATTTATTTAATACATTACTAGTTCTTATTTATGTGTTTTAAAATTTGTTCTTTATTTATCATTATTATTATTGTAATAACTGATTATTTGTATTAATTTATTGAATCCTCATAACAACTTCATGAAGTATATAATATTATTATGCACATTTTACAGATGAGGACACTCAGAAGGTGAAGTAACTTGCCCGGATCCATAGAACCACACTTTTTCCTGGCTACAATGATTCTAAATGTTCCAGAGAGGGAATCATTAAATCATATTAGCCCTAATGTGTGTGTGGTTAGCTGAGTTCCCTCCTGGTCCTACATAATTTCAGCATACATAAAAGTTAAAACCAAAGGTTCAGATGGTAGATATGTTTAGAGAAAAAAATTAATAACACTCCAGCATTCAGAATTCTTCTATCGTTAAACAGTGATTCAGACTAAAAGTCAGCATTCCTGCTTGTAATTACATTGAAGGGTACCGCTGTCTTTTTAACAATAGATTCTGTTCTCTGCTAACTGCTTTTCTCTCTTCTCCACCACCCCTTTGTGTGTGTAAGTGTGGGCGGCTGCCATGGCAACTCTGAATATAACTCCTACTGCAGATGGAGGGAGTAGTCAGGATTTGCTGTTCTGTTTGAACCTGTACATA